>NW_027181661.1:10010000-11239166 GCF_028537555.1 Battus philenor
TAAAGATTTTAGTAGCTATTTAGTAGCTAACTGAATAGACCTTCTCGTCGATATCCAATAAGAACCTTTAGGCCCCATCAGTCATCTGTTTTGTGCGCTATGTTGGTAACTTCGTTGGTCTACGGACATTTTTATTCTTGATTGGACGTCCTAGAAAAATTCTATTTCTGGCTTTTATTACTAGATTTTCATAAAGATATATTGTGAATTTCCATATTTAACATGAATACCTTTCAGCTGTTTTGTATTCTTATAATAAGCTGTGTATGTAATAGAATATTGGATTGTATCCAAGTGTTTCCAATTTTGTCAGGCATGGTTATGGTTTACAATGGTCAGCGCAACAGTCTTATGGATTCATTTGACGTTACGGATACAGAGACGC
This sequence comes from Battus philenor, assembly GCF_028537555.1. NCBI lineage: Eukaryota > Metazoa > Arthropoda > Insecta > Lepidoptera > Papilionidae > Battus > Battus philenor. Next base: position 10,010,386 of record NW_027181661.1, read on the forward strand.
GGCTTTTAACCGTGACTGAAATACTAAATATGACAAATTAGTTAAATTTTATTTGTAAACTGTCTGCATTATTTTAATAATGCTTAAAAAATCCTCTTTAGTTAAAAGAGTTGTTAGAGATAGAATTTATTTTACTTACGTGTTTAACAATCAACATTTAAACTTTCAGAAGGTTTTTTTAGGAAGGGCCTTTACGGCGAAGACGAAGTGAATCTACAGGAAACAAAAGGTTATATTGAAACTTTTCTATGACATAAACATTCTTTACTTAGTCTGAGTTTCAGATCTGTGTAAATGTTCACAAGTACTCGCAATTCCCAAAGCTAAAAAGATTTTGTGTCATACATTCGGTATCTTTAGTGTAAGCCATAACTTTTATAAACGTAAACTCATATCGTTAACCTTTCTGTTTTTATTGTAGAGCACGGATGTAGTACGCCATAAAAAGATTAGTAAAAGTTGCTCCTTTTGAAGTGTCTAAGTGCCCTTTTGCATTTACTTATGGTTAAAATATTACATTTAAAAAAGTAGAGTAAATAAGTACAGAAAGAATAAAATTTAGATTAAAAAAATTTCGAATAAAATTACTATGAACATTTTATACTTACATCAACTACTTATATTAGTCAATCTAGTTAATTTATTTAATGTAACTTAATAGAGTTAGAATTTTGAATGTCTTCGTTAATATATATAATTTTACAACAAAACAGCATTTTATGATATATTAAATGTATTGTTATGACCGACAGAGAGAACAACAATGAAAATATTTCAAGATTAAGAATTAGCTTTAAGATTTATTAAGAGGTCTGTCTAAAATTTCAAAATTATATTAATATTTGGCTGTTTAAAATTTTGTCACTTTAAAAGATATTATTGATGCCGTCGTAATGTTAGTATACGAATTTAAATTTAGAGAACCCTCTATTGTTTAACTACACTATACGTGTCAAAGTAATAACTTGACGAATGTTATACCAAAAGGTCCTAAGTATATATTGTCACGATTGTTTGATTGCAGGTAACGTGAAAGGTATAGTGGTTGGCACGATATGTATTAGTTGCCTTAATGGAACCTAAAAAGGAGTGTGACGGATAAACATATGGCGCAACCTTAAATTTTCTAACTTTCAACAACCTTATGGGGAAAGCTTATAGTTCGTTTTTCGATAAACAGGTTTAACGTTTAGTATAAATCACCTCTTTGATATGGGGATGGAATGCGAAAGACACTTTCCTTTATATTCCTTTTTAAAACGTTGTGGAATGTTTGATGTTCTTTACGAAATATTTTTTTTCATTATGTTCATGTTAAGTATATAAATATTTATATGTATATATATTTATATACATATAGTATATATGTAGAAAATACACTAGCATGCAACTAAATAGACTCAAGCCTACATATAGTCCGTTTTTTTTCTGAATTGGCTTTAACTATGTGTCTTAAAATATATTTTTTTTCTAAGCCTAATTTTTCAGCATCAAATAGGTTACATTAATTAAAAAAATTCCTTTAGTAGATATGAAATGATTTATGATGAAATGAAAATGCAACAAAAGAGCGATAAAGTAACGAAAGGTGAAAATCAAATAAAATAAAAAGAAAAAGTTAAATTAAATTAATATATTTATATAATAATTTGTATTGCCTTGTCTAGCTTTTTCGACGTCTCGGAGACGGTTTCTCAACGACGTGATTAACTGTTGCACCAGGTGCAGAGGAAGCCCTTCCTACTCATCTTCCCGCTCCACCTTCAGCTCCACGACATTCGTTGTCATGCACTACAAGGAAGTCATCCCAAAGAAGCCTACGTAAACAAGGCATGACCCAGGAGAACGTCTTTGATGTATCGAGCGGCTGTTAGACCCCCGCGGCCTCCACTGGGGATGAAAACGAGATCCGTTTTTTATTCTAAAGAAATGCCTGCCCACATCATGCAGGAACCTACGCAATAAACAACTGTTTCGGCAAAACAGCACTGCGCAAACAGCTCTCCAGGACGCCTGTACACCCGAGCTCTCGTGTCACTGCAATGCAGACAAACTCTGCACTAGTCAGTGAATATTACTGAACTTCATTGCTCGGCACTCCTGTTGAGATGTTCGGGTTAAAGGCGCGCTTGTCTGTGAGCTGTGGCCAGATTTAAGCTTCTGGCACTCTGTTTTGGCATCTGGTTGACTTCTCTTAGATGTCTTGTCACCGTCCAGTGACTAACAGCCACTCCTCGAACCTCCCTATGTTGTTACTGGACAGTAATGCCGGTTAGCCTGCGATATCGGAGATTCGATGCACACATACATGTAATGTTTTTTGTAATAACTATCAGTCGTATTTTAATAATACTAAGGTTATTTTAGATCTTAAAGATAAGGATTTCAGAAAATATACATCGTCCGGGCCAATTCAGAAAAAATCTTTCTACATTTTGTTGGCTTGAGTCGATTTAGTTGCACGCATGTAAATTTTGTACAAATATGCCAAAGCAATTTGCTTAAGACAAGAATGAAAGAAATTTCCAGTAATTAAACATTGAATGATTTGACGAGTGGGGCTTCATTAGATTGTAATGTCAAATACATTAACCCTACCCATGAAAATGCATTGTGATCAAGTTTTTTAAAATAAATTTTCTTGCTCGGCAATTTTTTTGTGCTCACCACCATGAAATATAAATGGTGATATACCTGCATTTTGCACTGTGATTTTACCACCCAAGACGCCGTATAAAAAATAGTACCGTAATACTTGTGCTACTAATTGGCATACAAATGCGTCACGGTAGTACCCATCTTGACGGGCCTGTGAAGACCCAGTGACGGTAAAAAATATTTAAATTTCCTCTAAATTGTTATGACAAAAATTTGCTATTTTTTGTTTTGCACATGGTGGCGGCATCTGTTACTGGATTAACTAATAAATAATATAATAATATGATACTAGATGACGCTACGGACAATTTTAAACAAAAATAAATTGCTTAAATTTATTTTTCTTTTTAATCACAGAGTTAGTTTAACAGATTTAATATTTTTTTTAAATATAATTGGTACTTTCGTGAATAGTAAGTAAGTTTTGATATCAAAGTCAAGATTATGAAACGGAACGAACAAATCTTCAACCATAACTTCAGTTCGTAAAACTATCAAAAACAATCCCCAAAATAGGTACGAGTTTTAAATTATCATGTAGATAAAGGTTATAAAGTAGTGATTATATTATATTTGAATGTCGTGAATGTTTATTTTTATACTTTGAGGTTCCAAATTTTCCGAATTTTAGATATTTTACTAAATTCTGCTTTAATACGTCAGTGCAAGTAATAAATATCATAAGATACTTTATTAAAAACTGATAACTTTTATAATGAATAGTGTTAACTTACCAGACGACTGTTCCAAACAATGGGAAATATTGTTATTGTTGTTATCATCGGAAGAAAAGAAAATCGATCGGACCAATGAAAATGAGATTGATACGATGAACTACTTTTGTCAAAACGAAGGTGTAAGGTATGAATACCTTCTTCGTAATTGTAAAATGAATAATTCATGTCGTAATATAACTTCATTTACGTAAGATAATTTTTAATAAGTTTTTTTAATCTTGTTAGAACTTTGGTCTTGACTAGTCATGTGTTTTGGTGAGCATTTAAACAGGACAATATTGAATGTTAGAAACCAAAATATTTATGTATCAAGTTTTTTTTTAGATAAACTTAAAAAATTCTTAACCTATGTGCTATCATTTTCATTCATATTTTAATATTTCATTTACTCTATAATGAATGAAATTTATATTTTGATCTTAAATTATTTTTTTTTAGAATTTCAAGTAAAAATTTTAAATATTTAAAGAAAATGGTGTAATTAAAATCTGAAAATAGTTATATAGAATAGATCATAACTGTTTGTATAAAAAATTACCTCTTCTTTATATTATTAAAAAAAATGAAAAAAGTTAAGTTCATAAACCATAAGTCTAATGAATGTAAATCTCAAGCTTAATGAATTATAATGCAAGATAAACTGTGAGTTATGAATCAATTGAAGAACAGCATAATATCACATTCTGTACCTTGGGAATCCTGACCTATTTAAGGTCATAACTACAAACTCATGTAGTCAAATTAAAAAAAAAATACAATTATTGTTATTAAGTGATTTTAACTTGTGTAGCATATATGTAAAGTTAAAAAAAATTGTATCTCTATGGAAAAGTAATTCATAGCAATTCTAATGTGTATTGACATCCTTTTATATAAAATATGGTGCCTAAAATTTATTAATTTTATAAACATATTTTAAAGGGTTAGTATGTGCTTATATTATTATATTGGTTGGATAGATTTAAGTGTAAATAATTGCATTATCGTCAGTTTTACTCTTATAAATGTTGAAAATGCACAAGCAAAGCGATCGATTAGCATATTGAATAACTATGTAAAACAAGATGGTTCTTATGATTTAATAATTATAAACTATATCCAGCTATTCAAAACCTTAAAAAATGCTGTTATAAATCAAGAAATTGATGGTTTTAAATACATAATGGCTTTTTAAACCTGGTTACATGTTGAATCTAGTAATCCTGATATTACTTAGCTATGCAATACACATTGACTACTCAACATTTATTTCTTTTAAAATGTAGTTTAAATAATTTATATAATGGTTGAATCTTGTCTGCATCTGAAGCTAAAATTTTTGCCACTGTTTTATCGATAGCAACATCTAAGTTTAATAAATTAATGGAGAGTCAAAAATTATTCTTTGTTTTAAAGGGTTTTAGCACACACACTCTCTGTATTTCCAAAGAACCCATTAGTCATCTCATCATGTGCTAATACATAACTTAGGATAAACAATTTGCATCACTCCAAACCCTTGATTTCCAGACACTTTGTTATGTATTTTATTAAATAAAAATTTAATGAAATGCCAAGTTAATAAGTGTCAAATTTGCTGTCAAATTTAAGTAAACAAAGGTTTTTTTCATTCAGTCAATTCCAAGAGAAAATAATAATAATAATAATATGTTAGTAATGATATATAAATAAATCAATTAATATATATAAATTAATGATTATCATGTGATAAAGGTGTTATCAGAACACTTATTACTTAAAAATAATGATTATGATATTTCATAATACTTTTAACCTGAAGCTGGACAAATTACTAGAGTAATAAGAAGTCATATGATATCACAGTGTAGAATATACTTTAAATAGTCCAGCTATTGTTAAAGATATTGTAACCATTGGTCTCACACATATTTAGTATTTTCATTCCTTCCATGATGTTGCTTTCTATTAATTTATTGTAATATCATAATTATGAGATATTTTTATTAAAAAACATCAAAACAGTGGCAACAATTTTAGCTTCGAACGCAGATAAGTTTCAACCATTATAAAGCTCTAAAGAGCTAATTACTTTTATTTTAATATAAAAGCAGAAAAAAGGTGCTTGTTGATGACCAAGGACTTTTGACATACAAAAAAACCGGGTCACTTGCTCACTCAGCAAATGAAGATATTAAGGGTGAAAAGAGACTAAAGAATTTTTGGACAGTAAGCCTGTAATTTTTATCGAGACATCATGTTTACAGTTGAAAAAATCTTCGACTTTGAAGCCTCTTTCAATTATCAAAATAAAAGAATGTAAGCTACCAGTTTTGTGGAAACCCACAACTTCTTTTTCAGAGTTCGGCGCGGCCATCACGCGTTATTAGTGATGGTTCAGTTAGGGATTTCGTACTATGAGGCTACAGAAGTATATTTTTGTGTGAAAAGGATAAAAACCAGTGCTAAAGTTTATCAAGACACAGTTTTGCAAGATATTGTGAAAGTCCTGCCTTGCGCCCTCTTTTGAGAGCAGGCGTAGATTATGTAGCAAGAATTTGCACCGGAAAACAAGACTAAGACCCTGGCTTGGTTCAAACGCCAAAATTAGAAAAGATTAGAAAAGATGTGAAGACGGACGCTCCACCTGTCCCGACCTTAAACGACAGGATTATAGAATATGGCAGGTTTTAGAGGCTAATGTATGAGCTAGACCTAGTAAAAAAAAATAGACAGATTAAAGTTATCTTTGGAATAAGCAGCGATCGATAAGTGGCCGCACACAATAAAGAAATGTTTTGAAAACAGACGGAGATTTTAAATAAATTTTAACTTAAATTAATCTTATGTTGATTGTGCCATTCTTATGCCGATAGCAATTTGCAACGTTTACGGAGCCGTGGCAGTAAGAGTACCGCAAAGTTGGTTAAATCGTTTTCAATCCGTGAATTTTGAAGTCAAAGATGCTCTGCGCTCTGGTTGCCCAGTTACGGGTAATATGCAGACAAATTTTTAAAAAAAGTTGTTCAAGATCTGAACATCAGTAGTTGTGACGTAAGTTAAAAATTGAAAAATTACCACAAAACATTTTGCAAAATCGTTCCGTATTTAGGTACTGCACGAGCTCACTGGAAGTAATAAAAACTGAAATAAATAAAATCATTTGGAATTCTAACAAAAAAAAATCGCCTCTGTTCACTAAAGTTACATACTAATAAATTTTGAAACGCCTCCTTAATTTGAAGGTACCTTTTCCCTAACGTAAAAAAACTAGACAGAAAATTATGTTGACATGATTTTTTATTCGTTTTAGAAAGATCATGCTTCAGTGGCTACAACAGATGAAGTGTTCCTATGGCAAGAAGATCAGTGAACTGGATACGGCTTTAAAGTGTGACAATGTGTCTTTGTTATGGAGGCAGCGAGGCAATGATAAATTTAGAGCGAACTTGATCGAGGAGAGCTATACGTGCTATTCTAAAAGTGTAGTATATGCTAAACATAATGGACCAATGTATCCTTTAGCTCTGGCTAATAGATCGGCATCTTTGTTGAAGTTAAAAAAGTTCAAGGTAGGCTAATACTTAAATTGTCTTGTACAATCAGAATATATGTATATATATGATAAATGATTTGTTTACGATTTTGCAACGCGAGCGTAAAGCTTAATATAATTACGTACCTTCAGGAATGTTTGACTGATATCACATTAGCCATAGAGAGCGGATACCCCGAGGAGCTACTTCATAAACTGCTATTACGTCAAGTAGATTGCCACATAGAGCTTGGACAAAGGGCAAATGCCCTTTCCGCTCTCGCTGCTGCCACTCAGCATGTCTCTAAACTCGGACTACCGGCATCACATGCTTGTAAGTATTCTTACTTATATCTGTTGCTTTAAATTTAAATTATTTAGTCTATCTAAAAGTTCCATTGTCCTGTTACAAGACATTTTAGTACAAAGCATATTACATGTCTTAGACTAAAAGGGTGAATGTATATATTTAGTGACTAGCTTATTTACTGTCAGTGAATGTATAGTACCCCTATCTGAAAATTAATGGTTTCGGATACAATAAGCAACTTAAGGATGAAGTAGTTTGAAATGGGTTTTGAGAATTCGAATTACTACATATTAAAGTTAATAGTTGTTAACTATCAGTCCCTGCAGACTTTGTACTTTTTGACTTTGACTTGTAGTTTCAAAGAAACACTTATAAGCAATAACCTTGTGTAGTCAGTACTCAACAAGTTATTTTGGAGAATAATTTTTTAAAACGGAAATTACAAGCGTTAATTTTGTGAGTTTGAACTGATGTAGCCAGCTCACAGTGGCTCAACGAGCCACGGAAGGGGCTGTACTCGGGATTTCCCTGCAAGATCGAATTACAAATCTAGAGATTCGTAGACAATCGAAAGCAATTGACATAGTCCAGCGGATTTATCAATAAAAATCTATATGGGAGACCTGGATGTGGAGTAATGGACGTCCTACGACTGAAATGATCGTGACGACAAGAATTTTGTGTCATTTAATAAGTTAAGTTTATTGTTTTATAACAAATATAGTAAAAAAAAACATACTATTAAGTCTTCTTTAAACATGCAGTGGATTTTGAGAGACATTTAAAAATATTGGAGAAGAAATTGGAAAATCCTATGTGCCAAAACAAACTGGACGACGAAGTGCAACTACCTCAATGTTACGATGGGCCCAACGTCGATTTTAATGCAGCGTCCAACGCCATCGAACTAAGGTAAGTCAAAGATCAGAGATCGAATATTCGTATTTACGTAAATTTAATAGAAGGGCTTATTTTTTAAACTACATTTCAAATTTTTTTGTGATCGAGCGTGAGGGTGTATACCTACTCGTACAACGACATCAACGCTTGCTCCTTACTCATTCACGGAAGCCATTTCCATATTTTAATACAAAAAAACTATTCACTTTGTTACCATCTCTAGTATTCGAATTAAGATTCATTAAATTTTCTATACCAAACATTTATTTATGAAATACCCATCCTATTATTTTATTTATTTTGAATACTATACAGGCGTAGTGAAACTGCAGGCAGATATGTAGTGGCGAAGCGAAGCGCTCGCCGTGGCGACGTGTTGTTTTCGGAGGAGCCATACGCGTGGGTGACACTGCCCTCCGATAACCCAGTTTGCGAAATGTGTTGCCAGCCCGATATAAATTCAGTGCCGTGAGTATATTTATTATTTAAAGAGTATATCTATAAGAATGCGATCGCTTTGGCCAGTTTCTGAAAAGTCATTCAAACTTGAAATCAGGTTTTGTGTCTAATAAAGATCAGCCAAGATTCTAGTTAATCTATCTTGGTTTCTGAAAGATACGCCTAAGAAATTTCAACTACTCGATGCGTTAACATTTTGGTAATTAATGTCAAAGAAACGTCACTGACATGCCAGTGACGACGTAATAGAATACTATTTTTTACGTCGTAATTTTTTTGCTACTTAAAATATTTTTAAGCTAAAATTCCTTCAGAAATATTCGAAAAAAATACACTTTGATTGATTACGGAATCAAATAAATAAATAGATAAACCAAAAAAGGAGTATTATGGATAATGTAACCAAAAATAATCACAATCATAATCGTTGTATATTGTACTCGCTGCTCCTGCTCGCTTCGTGCCTTGGTCCTGACTTACGTAGATGTCCAAGTGGCATTTGCAGTTTACACAAACCTCTGAAATATCGTTTTGGGCAGCGAAGCTCAAGAGCTCAGCCAAAAGGACTGAACCTTACCCTTAATTTACCGAACATTTATATCATTTCCAAAAGCGTTATCGCTGGGAGAAATGGCGAAAGAAATTTCAGCAATGCTTCTATCAAGAATGATCGGTGGTTGGCTTCCTCGCTATCCTCCGTTCCGTCGAAGCCAGTTGACATTTGAACGGCTGTAAAATGTTTTGTTCGATACTTCTTAAGATACCGATATATGTACTAAAGTCTACGGAAGAAGCGGCGTCTGAACGTGCCGGTTGTGATGGTTTTGTAAGTCGCGGCACCTACAATCTAAAATTTGGAAAAGCTTCGTTTTTTTTATTACTTTGACTGTGCCGCTCTGTTAAGCGGTGTGAGTCGATGCGCGTTGATCTCGTTGCCCAAGAGTTCTTTCTGGCTTGCTCAAAAAGCTACTTTGAGTCGGCCTTCGCACATCCCAATCCCCTAATAGCTAGCGCCTCACGCTACTACCCCCGCACCTCTGTAAAGACCAAGAGATGTCCTAAAGACGTTCTCTTCACGCCCATCAGTGGGTTCCCATAGGACACTCGCCACATCGCACCCCCTGCAGACACTCACAACACTGCAAGCGCAAACTACTCAGCATCACCAGCAACCACTCCACACTTTACACAAGTCCTCACATTCTACATAACAAAACAAAACATCACCCACCACGCCACAACACCCGTTTTTAGTGAGCGGCCGCCAGCTCCCTAACCGCGAATAGCGTGGGCGTAACGTGGTTGGACCCGTATCCCGCTTCGGCTCGCCTGTGGTCCACGTTGCCGTCCCAACACGCACGCACACTCCAGCAACACACCTCGTCAAAGCTCTACCGCGAAGAGTCTTAGCAACGTGCGAGCGTCCCCGTGCAACTGGTAGGCGCCCTACCAGCTATAGTTTTTAGTTTTTAAATCTAATTCACGGACCTTTCCGCTCCGTGAACGCAATATCGACGAAGCTGTAAAAGCCTTAGGACTGACAGCATTAAAATCATCAGAAACAATACAATGATCTCGTTGCAGTTGCAGCCGGTGCTCGCGCAGCGTGTACTGTGGGGCGGCGTGTCGTGCTGCCGCTGCGCTTGCTTTCCATCGCTGGGAGTGCGCCGGCGCCCAATGCGCGCTCTTCCCCACTATCGGCATTGCGCATCTAGCTTTAAGGTACATATTCCACTCACCTACTATTTATTTATTCATGCCAGCCAATAAGCCAGCCCTCTAACAGCGCAACAATGACCGGTAACATAATTCTATATTGACGTTATCAAAATATTCTCTCGTTAACACCATAAAAAATTATCATCAGCATAACAGCTCTCACCGAGTTACTATGAAGGAATTTTCTGTGTTCTACCACATTTATCTGCACCACTGTGATATTAGTTTTAATGCGACGAAGTAACTTGTTACATTTTGAAAAAAAAAAAAAAAACAAGTTATTACTACAAATAACAACTTTAGAATTTATTGAAATTTAAGCTTGGGTCTATGTTAAAGAAAGAGAATTTATAGAGCCAATAGAATGCAGTGCGGACATGAAACGATCCTTGGAATATTTTTGCCTGATATCCTGGTGATTTCCTACAAATATGCGATTAAACGGCACAGAAATGCCCCTATGGCCGTGGAATGGAACCCGAGAAACGTAACCGAGGCCATAGCAAAGTTAAATGTACTGCCGGAAGTGTAATTTAGTTGCAAAAATGGAGTGAGGTGAAGTGTAAAGCCCGCGAGAAATCTAAATGAAAATTAATTAGCGACGCCTTCTGTCCCGCTATTAAAGGAGTGCAAGACCATAATCAAACTTGAAAGATATTCGTATAAATTGACAAACACTTTGTGTACAACTCTTAGTTACATTAATTTGTTGAAGTGATTTAAGTTAATTTATAATTTTATATATTTTTACAGAGTTTTATTAGTAAGTGCAAGCGAGGGCTTCCCCCCTGTGCCTCAGCAATCGTTGCAACCGACCACTGCTGCGGAATTGTTCCGAAGCTATGCGGATGTGGACGACATTCAAATATACAAAGAAGACATGCCCGCATTCTACAGAATGTTCAATTTGGTCACTAATTTCGATAAGATGAACAATAATGACTACATTCAGTACGCTTTGGTAGGTTACTTGCTTTATTATTTTACATTATGTAACTAGCCGTTTAATTAAGCCGTTATTTTCACGCATTGCATTTTATTAATTAATTTATTTTTCATTATTTCAAATTGAGAAAGAATAGTCTTTGTAAACTTGACATTTTAATTGGGAGCAAGGACTGGGGACAATAATGTTCACTGCATTCTTAAAACGAACTAACTGTCATTCATTCGTTCATGTCAGTCGATAGATACCCACTGCAAGGCGTTAAGGCCTGGCCTAAACATCTACTCGATGACCAATACTGTCCACCTAGTACACAGTAGGGGGCTTACCCATACCGCGTCTTGGTAGATGTACATAGTCAGTACTCATGGTCGCCACTCGAAAACCTTTCTACCCCAACGATCTTCGGTTGTAAGACCGATTTGCCCCGTCTTCTGCCACTTCAGACATGCAATTCTTCGAGTTATCGGTGACGTGGGTTCTTCTGCCGATCTCCTCATTTCTGATATACGTTATGTGATACACATATAATTAAAGTAATTTTATTTCAGACAGCGACGATGTTGACCATTTACCTGGAGCATTTCACAACGTTCTTCGAATACCTGCCGACCAAAGTGCCTTACCGACTGTCGGGCGTGCAGCTGCAGGTGTTCGCGGCTGCCGTCGTGTTGCGCAGCCTTGGCCAGCTGGTATGCAACGGCCACGCCGCCCTCAGCCTCTCCACCGTGGAAACAGAGAACGATGGTGGCGGTGAGCACCCGAACATACTAGGCCTCCCATACCATGAACTCATACATGCCGCAACGTATTATTTTTAAATATATTTAGCAGTCTTACATAATTAATCTATTAAGTAATTAAATTTAACTTAAAATATTAGCGAGTAATGTAGGGACATACAGGTTTCCTTAATTTAATGAAACTTAAAACGTAAGCGCTGTACGTATTGAATATGACGGTCATCTCCATTGCATACGGGGTTTTAGTGAAATGAGAATGTATATACCAGGGGTGGCAAAACTGCAGCTCTTTGAACGATTATTTTTGGCTCCGATTGATTGTCAAATTATTTCAATATTTTGATTTATGTCAGTTCCTGTGAAATCGAAACAAATTACTGGTGTGAAAAATTGTAATTATTATTCCACCATAAAATTAGCGAAATCCAAGTACCGATCATAATTAACTAATCAGTATCAAGTAATTATTAGGAGTACAAGTATTATTAGGAGTGCTGTCATATACATGTGCCTTTATACCTAAATTCAAACACATATTGTAATTCAAACTCATTTGTACTTTTGTCATATAATTTCATTGAATATATTTTTTGTTAAAAAAATATTCGTTTGCGTGTTTGCGTATTAAATAGCGGCTCGCGAAAAATTTCAAATTTCAATGAATGGATCGAATTATCAAGGAGCTTGTTAACCCCTGGAATACAGCTTCCTCAAAATAATCAAAAATGTCTTAACTTTGCGTAACACAATTATAATAAAATTAATATAAGACGTAGCAAAGTATTATGACATCTGCAAAAATGATTACGTGGTCCTACTAAGTCTTAGCCGACATTAACCTGATATAAAATGATTGTAATATGATAGATAATCCATCCAGTGCATAGTTCACTTATAAATATATTATCAAGATTTACGATGATACTTTGTGGATGGAACTGATTAAAGTTGTCTAAAGATGGCAGAGGCGTCCAAGGCGTCTTAATCTACGTGGGAGGCCTACGTCCCAAAAGTGATATTTTTAAGATAACCAATATATAAGTAAAAGTGTTTTTGGCTTATGTTATAGGGTGCACGGTAACCGAAAGGGAAGTGAGGAGAGCTACCGCCATATACCCGTCGGCTGCCATGATGAACCATTCCTGTGACCCCAACGTCATCAACACGTACAGACTTTTTTTAAAGTATTTTGAATATTCGTGTAATTTATTCTCAATTTAGGCTATTTTTTAATATGCTAACGGTGATAGCAGCTAGGTTATGTAATCATTCAGACTAAGGTTTTCCATCAAAGATCGCCACAATGACTGGTCTTGCGCTGCCCGCATTCAGCTAATTCCCGCGACCTTAACTTCGTCGTCGGTTCACCAAGCGATCGCTTACCCGCGCCGCGTCTACCGGCTCGTGGTGGCCGCTCGAGTACCTTTTTGTTCCTTAACGGCTACAAATATGTATTAAATTATAAATAGAAAGAAAATAAATATATATGTAATAATAAAGACATAGGTACTAAGAAGATCCTTATTACACAGGTACAGGTATTTTATTTTCTTAAATAAACAGTACTAAACAGTACTCAATCGCCAAAAAATCTGTACGGAGGACGGCACATGTCATGTTTATATCCATGGCCAAATTTGGATCGTAAACATATATTTCGTTCCATTAGTGACGAGAGTCTAAAATATTTATTTCTTTTAAAAAACTGTCCCTAAAAATAATATAAAATGACTCATCAAAGCTACAAATTAGCTCGTTTATTGCTAGGGAAATAGAGTATCTCTAGCGAGTTGCGACGCGGCAAGCAAACATTCATGTTGTGCTTTTTGTGAATTTTATCAACCTTTGGTTAATCTTTTGTTTACTTCTCTTATTTTAATAATAAAAATATCTCGAGCCAAATTTCATGGCTGACATTAAATTAAATTCCGTCATGATCGTTTCTTCTAAATGTACTAAGCAAACGTAAGCATATAGATAGAGTTATTTAGATTTGAGATTTATGGCAAACGTGTAGAAGCAGCTTTAGGTTTTAAAGTTTTTAAGAGGCAAAATTTTAATGCTCTTTCAAGCAGTACCTTTATATGCATGATAGTTTTTTATTAAAAAAACTGTATTCATAGGTAAAACAAAAGTAATAGATAAAGTCTATGAGACGTTATTTGTCCCCAGTAAGACTAATATATACAAGACAAAGATAACAGAAATATAGGATTGTCTATGGTTATCAACATGTGTAGAATAGGTTCGGGTCGTTAGGTAAAATTAAGAGTAACTGGATGTTGGCAATTGGCAATAATATGCATTTAAAAATTGAAAATATCAAAGTAATTACTCTTAAGTACTTTTTGAAATTTAGAACAGAGCCGCTCAAAAATTCGTATTTTTAATTGTGATAAAGAATCCCTCTTTATTTCTTAGGTTCTACGAGTATATATGTTAGTTATTAGGATGACGGGTTAGGAAAGTTAAAAAGATAATCAGGGAACGTGTTTTATAAACCTGTTAAGAAGGACACGCTATGGAGTGATCGTGTATCAGGACTGCGAGTAATCGTGGGGTGTGTAATCCAGCTTCTACAAGAGGCGGCTGATTGTGCGGTGCGGTAGTGAAGTGTCGGCGGGAGGGGAGGTGTTGAACTGCTACGGGCCGCACAGCGCACGCGAGCCGGCGGCACGGCGCAGAGCGCAGCTGCGCGCCCAGTATAAGTTCACTTGCTCCTGCACCGCTTGTCTCGACATCGCCCGCAAGGATTTCGTGGTATTTCCTCGCTATTATTTTTTGTATATTTCATTACTATATATATCGATATGGATGCAAAGATGATTGATGTTAGAATCAGTCCTATGTACGCTCCGCACCAACCACACCTCCACTAGTTAACCCTATGCCCAGACGAAACCAGCCTCTTACACTTCGGTCATATATACGCAATTGGCAGCCCAAACCAAGGTACAATTCCTCCACTCTCAACCGTCCTATTCCATAGAGCATCCGCTTAAGCAATTGGGTCTTCTTTATGTGATTGAATAAATAATATGATAGCCTGCGGGAACCCGCCGACAAATGTTTGACATCAAGAAACAGGTGATTCAATAAACTCATACTCTTTTGGAATTTTTTTTCTTTCCAAGTGCACCTTACGTTAAAGATGATGTAAAAACAAAATTAGCCGTTTTCTTTTGTTATTTTTATCTATATACATTGAGTTTTCCGTTATGTTAGCCACAGGAACGCTATGAGTTTATAAACCAAACGTTTCTGTCGAATAATTTCATAAAAATCAGCTGTTGGCCGTCTGTATTATGCGTTTTAATATCACTGAATTATATTTCTATCTAACACTACAGCCAGTGTTTGAATTCAAGTTACCTGACGTGATAAACCAGCTTGTCGTTATGACAAAAAGTGATTAAATTAAAAAATTGTGTCGCGTGGTCGCAGTTGAAGACGCGTGACGATAATTATTCTTGTTAGTTGCTTTTTTATCTTATTTTTATTTAGAAGAAATTGAAGCTATCCGTCTTAAACTGTCGCAGGTTATTTCGCCGTTCAAGAGCTTCTTCAGCTAATTGTTTTTTTGTAATTTGCAATAATGCGTGAGATAATTGTCGTAAACAAAAACCGACGCTATTATTTCGTCTTGACCTCCTTTTGATTTCGTCGAACAACAAAATGAACATTACAAGATATTAGTTTTGGGCGCTTCGGGTGATGTAACCTACATCACTTCCACTAAGTATTGGTCACTTTTTTGTCACGGTTTAGCTTAGTTTGAGCGTTAGCATTGACAGCTTGATTGTGCTAGAGATGTTGAAGCGCTTGGTGATCTGGACTACTATTAAATTTAATTTTCGTTGCCTTTTTGTCTCATTTTGGTTTGAAATGTAAAAACCCCATGTGAATCTCTCCTCTCTCACCTGTTCAGTAAGGAAAGTAAAGGGATGTGAGAGGTGTAGTTGGTGTAATGTATGTAATAAATGATAATGTGAGTGCAGCTGGTGTTCTCCGCGTACGTGTGCCAGAGGTGCAGGAGCCCCGTGGTTGGAAAACGCGCCCAGTGCCCGCATTGCTCTGCCGACTTCCAGCTCGATCGAGCGCTTGCCCTCATCGACCGCGCCGACGAGCTCGCTCTGCAAGGTAAAGCCCTAGCTCTTATACCATATTAACCCGATTCGAGATACCGCATATTTTTGGAGATCATCACCAGAATCCAATATCTTTTTGCTTTATATTGACCATTTTTGATAAAGAAATATGTTGGCAATGGAAACCAGTCGCTTTGTATATCCCTTTGTATAAATAAGATGATTGCACACCGTGTGTGCACGTAGCTTCTCGCCGTACTTGTTTGTCTCACTCACAGTCATAGAGAAAAAAGTGTCATCAAATAAGAGTCCAAAAAAGTTGTAGGGTTCACCTCTATTAGGTACCTTTTGGAGAACCGGCTTGCCCACAAAAGGATTTGTTTTTAAATTACCGACATTAGCCCATCTCTATTGTATCTTCACTGACATCAGCTTCACATTCTTCAATTTCGCTTTCACTTTCATTACTATTCTCAAAAATATCATCAAGTATATCGAGTAACTGTTCTATATTCATATTCATCTTTTTCTCATATTCCAAATCACTGTTAGTATATTTTATAAGATTCCGGTTATTTTTTCTCTTTTCTGTAAACAAAAAATTATCACTTTTACTATTACTGTTCATTTTCTGCAATGTTGATGGTTCTAGCTTTGGGTCACTCATTTTAGCGGTTAAATTGAAACAACAACAACAAATTTCATTTTTACACAGTTTCAAACAGTCTTTTTCATACGGCTGATTTTTCCAGACTAAATGATAATTGCAATTCAATACCATTGCTTACATGGTGTGCACTTGGTCTCGAATGGTTTTAATGAAGTACATATAAATAAATAACATATATCACATATCACTCACTTTTAATTTACTTCTTTGCATTGTCTTCCATCCTCTCCTCAATTATCACAATCTAGCCCTATCCGTAACAATGTATCACAGTCTATTCTTACTTTATTAGAGCAGAAGTAGTATTTGTATTACAAATGTATATTTATCACAGTTTATAGTTTTTTTGGTTTCTCTTTATTTCAATATTTTTATTTTATTACCTTAATATATTTCATTTATTTTTATTCTATGTTTTTATTCTTGTTTAAATTGTTTACCAGACCATATTTTAATTTTCAATTTTATGATTTATTCTCCACGATTACGTTCTTGTTCACCCAGAAGCACACGGGACTCTCCTAAAGCTTAAACCAGTGCAGGTACTCGGAGAATCCGCCGAGCCCCGTGAATATCTAGACATTCATGGTCCAGACTAAGACCGTGTCCAGCTTGGTGCTGCAGAGCGCGCGGTAGGCTGAGATGGCGTCCGGGTAGAATTTCCGCGTTGTCGATGCCGTCGTGCCTTCCATATACCTCCTATTCCATTGGTTATGCGTTTCCAGCCTAAGCTGCCGCTTGAAGAATGGGATGGATCATTCCTCGTAGTCCGCTCTTCTTTTAATCTTCAGGGCCTCGTCCTTAGCTAGTTGATCCGCCCCTTCATTTCCCTCCGTCCCCGTGTGCGCTTTTACCCAGTAAAGCCTTACATCCTTACCAGTTTCTCTAACCTTCATGATTGTTCTCTTTTACTCTTAATGCTAAGGGGTGGAGGGTGTCCGATCTGATCCGAATGTTTGGACGGCGGACCGAAGCGCGTATATTAGTGGCCTAGCTATCATAGAGGATCAGATATGTGCTTGAGTGGGTAGCTTACTTACCCCGTGTAAAAGCATATACATTACCTCGTTAGAATAATACTTCCCCAGGGAACGATTGGTGCGGCGGTTTTGCTTTGGTTTTTCCGGTAAAAAATGTTTGTTTATTGGCGATGTGTAATAATTGTCGCAGCGGAACGTGCATCCAGCGTGGATGAGAGGTGCCGCAAGATGCAAGCCTCGTACAAGTTGAAGCAGCAGGTCTGGCATAGACACCACAGCTCTTTGCGTGCTGCCGCTGACCGCCTCGCCAGGCTCTACGCGGACATCGGTCGGTCTTCAAATCCTTTTTGTAACTAACTCGTACTTATTGTGCTCCGTTGTGTCTGCTCGTAATTGGAAACATACATGGCTATGCTATTGGTTTCGTTGCGAGATCGGATTAGAAATGAAAGAACTTAAGTCACCGACGTAGCTCGTAGCCCGTCTGAAGTGCCACGCTCGTGCAGCCAACAGCCGTTAGGGTCGAATGGTTTGACTGGCGTGAGCAGTAGGCGGATCTATGAGATAATCAAGGACGCGGGAAGTCGCTTTGCCTTTCAGTGGGTGTCGGTTGATATGATGCTGATGACACCGAATATGTATGCCATGTGAACAAAATCAAAAAGGGAGAAAGAATATAATAAATATGGAGAAGGAAGAGAATAAAATATAAATTCTCTCGGTTGCAAAATGTGTGATGAATTTGTCGTAAAATTGCTTTAAGTTAAATTGAATCAAACAAAAAAGTACTGTGTACGGATTATAATTCGTGTTTATTTTCGTGCAGGGGATTTCAACAGAAGTGTGGAATTAATAAAGCAAAACATACAAAGTCTCGAATACCAATTTGGCTCCTTCAGTGTGGAGGTGAGTTTATACATTGAAGTTTTTTTAATTATTCATACATTTTTTAACTTCTCTCATTATGTTTAGGTTCATTTCAAACTATGTATTGGTCACTCTGTATAACGTTTGATAGTTTTTTTTATTCCTTCTGTTACATTGCAGGTGGCACATGAGCTGAGAAAACTCTCTGATGTGATGTTGGAAAGGATCATCAAGATGCCCGGGCATTCCGATTACAGGTTACTGCTCCTTATGTTCCAGTAAAAATCTTTTATCTAATTACTTAAAAATAAGTATTCAGGTCAAGACAATTGGTTTTATCATATTTAAGCAAATTAAAGTATTTTAAACACTGAAAACTTTATGAAAAATGAAACCATTAAAAACACAGTCATAAATTAACTCATTAAAGAATTAAGTATTGCATAGTTTGATTTGTTAATCCTGTTGCACAGGGACTGGTGCTTAGAAGCTCACAAGATAATTAAGAAGGCTGTGCAGCTGATGGACCTCAACTACGGGTCCTGGGAGGTACTCGTGAGACGACTCAAGGAACAGGAAGCGTTTGTCGCCTCCTTGTTGGCCGACAGCCGCACGCCGGAGACGGCTGACTGTGTTCATCACAACCTACACTATAACCTTAAAATATAATGGACCAATTAATTTAATTAATAACCTTATAGATGCAAACATTCAATGTCTTTTTCTATTAAAACTAGTACCAAAAGTAAAAACACTGTAGAGTAATAAAGTACTTGTTTATTGTAGTTAGCTGAACAAAATTTGTTTTTGTCGGTTAACTAAAGTATAATGTTGGCAAGGCTTAGGCCTACCATGAAGATCGCCATGACGACCGGACTTGAGTTGTCCGCGTTCAGCGATTTCCCGCGATTTTAACTATGTCGCTGTTCCACATAGTTGGGCACAAGTTGTCCACAAGGGGGCTTACCCACGCCACGTCTACTGGCTCGTGGTCGTTGCACGAGCATTGTGCACCCACTGCCATTTCAGATGAGCCAATCTTACTCCTGCGTCGATGATTGGGTGGCATTGAACCTTCTTATAAGACCAACTGTAACCGACTACTTCTCGAATCTCATCTCTCTGCATGTCATCACTAGCAACACACACTGCTGTATTTTTGAAGAGAAGATATTTCCTGAACGATGTCTATCCGAGTTGGATTTGGCGCGTAATCTCTCTCTCGAAGCTTGGTTTATCTAGTTGGACTGTTTGTCCAAGGTGTATATAATGGTCTACAACTTCGAACGTAGCACCTGAAACAACTGCTAAATAAATTCTACGTTCACCTTTGTAAAAGTCTTTAAGCTGTAGACATACATGTCAATGTAAGATTTTAAAGTAATATAATTTTATCCCTGAAAAGGTACTTTTTATACTTAATTTCAATAAAATTTTAAACTCTAGCGATTTAATGTTAAATTAAACTAATTTCGAAAGAAATTCTAAAAAATGGAATTGAAGTTAAGAAAGCAATAATATTACACTTTTAACGATTTTGATAGAGCGTCCGTGTGACTCGGATGTTTTATTAGTATACCCGAAAGGTATTCTCTTATAGCTTAGTAAAATAATCGTAATTTTAATTAGCATTACTAAGACCTAGCTTTTCATGTTGCTTAAAATTGTTTTGCTACCTAGTAAAACATTTTTTGGAATGATGATATAGATTTATACAGTGCACAATCTCTCATAGATGGCCATAACTTTCCTCAAGTATATACTTTAAAAGTAAATAATAACACGCGAATTCGCTTTGCTTTCCTCTTCAATTTTTATAATATAGACTTATTTATTTTTATAATATATTTTTATAATGTATTATAAAAACAATTTTTATTCAACGCCACCTTATAATGATGAAAATCAGAATGGGCGCTGTATTTAAAGAATTAAACGATTGTGCTTTGTTTATTTAGAAATTAGTAATAAAATTTATACAAAGTTGATAAAATGACAATTGCTTTAATAATGTAAAATTATAGCTTAATGTTTTTAGATGAAAATATTAATCTGTATTTTCTTACTCCTCGCCATTTGCTACAACAATCGACCCTGTATTGCTTAACTGTGTACTTTTATCAATCTTACTACAATAATCTGCCTTATTTATAAATTTATTAGATTAACATTATTTATTAGAGTAACAGATGATCGAAGCTTTATCGAATCATATATGTAAGTTGAAATGTACCTTATTAGAGACCAATGTTACAAATCTTTGAGTATTTGTAATTCAGTGCAGTTTATTACTCTTACCATTGTTTCACTATGTATTTTTACTACGTCATTGTATACTTTTTAGAGGATGATTGATGAATAAAAATCTAAATATAATTACTGTATTTATTCTTGAATAAAAATCTGGGATATTAATGTGATGCTGAATTAAAAAAATATAATCATGATTTTAAAATATAAACTATTTGTCACTTTGAGACAATGCATCTCTCGGCGGAATAGCCAATTAATTTTTTAACTCTTCAAAATATTTATCGAAACCAAAAATATAAAAACTAATAAAGAGCTTTAAATTTTTGTGATAAATCCTTCTTAGCAATCCTAATTTCAATTTGCACCTCATTTATTTAAAGAAATTATAAAACAAATTGTGCAATCTATACCCTAACCATATCCTCTTAAAATTTAAACAAAATATGGTTATTTGTGTTATACATGGCTTTAGTTGAAATGAAAAAATTGTAACGTCTCTTTGAATGTGAATATCAATATCGATAAGATAGATAACTAATTAATTTAACAGACGGTAAGAAAAAAGGGGCAGAGTAGAGCTTTTAGCGCAATGCGGCCCTGGTCTAAAAATAAATGACCTAATTATAGGTGTTTCCATTGGTCGTCAATCTATCGATCAATAAATCAAACGAGAGAACAACACATGCGAAGTAACGTTCGTGCATTTTAATAGACTCATCTTACTTGGACGCATATTATTCTTTAAACTTTGAAAAAAGGCTTTAGATTTATATTTTCACAAAGTGATGCGTATGCCAAAATATAAAGCATGCGCCGCTGAAGAGTGGCTCGTAACCATTTATTTATCTATCTGTTACCTGTTGGTTTCCTTAAGCACAAAACAGATGGTTTTAGTTTTCAAAAACTGCCGGAGAAGTGCCTATTAACAAAGTTATGTCAGTTTTCAGGACTTTTAAAATAAAAGTTTATAATTTTTCAGTGTATTTATTTAAAATGTAAGGTAGTGGTTTTCGTTTATTTTCAACATATACTCTAATATTCATTTTAGGGATCTACTAAACAGCCACCACTACATTACGCTACACTATACAAAGATATAATTGGATTAATAATATTTTAAAATTACACAAAATTGGAATTCAATACTAATTTTAAGACATATGATAACATTAAAATATCTTTGATAACCAAATGAAATTATTACAATTAAATTATACACAATTAAAACATTAAAATATTACAGAATAAAGACGATTTATAACCATGCACATTTAGATTAAAACACTTCAAATTGCAATGTATAACGCATAACTTAATTTTAGCTGATCTAAAAACTCGTAGATTTGACAGTTACAAAAGTTAGGTCAATGTATACGCCTGCTGTAAATAATTTTAAACTAATACATTAACAACAATATTATCTAGTACCGGAAATTTACTATAAATTATTACTGGATTGTTTTGTAAATTACTAATGAGCAAAAAAAAAAACAGTAAATGCATGCACACCTGTACTATTTTTAACATAACACCACTAAAATTTAATTATTTAAGTATTAACTTTATAAGTAACACTCAATAGATATTGTTGAATGTTCCAGTCATAGCAATAATTTCAAAACCACATTTACGAATTAAGTTCTTATTTCTAACAAAGTTAAAAGCAGGACATTCATAATGTAAAATTGTATTACCATTTGAATACAAATAACAAGTTGCGACAAGTTAGAAACATTTATTGATGTGCACTATTAACTAATTTACTAAAACTATATCGGTTGTTCAGACAGTGTAAGTACTAGTTCAGGTCATGGTACCATTCTATTTATATTTAAACACCCGCTACGCTAGTACATGGAATTATTAAGCACAATTACAAATATCCATCTATTTTGAAAAGAGAGGAAACGCGACCCATGACAAGCTAGCTGTTCATCCTGTTCCTGTTTCGATTTCCGTGCTACTAATATTTTTCAGTGGTATTGTTACAACAAAATTGTTAGTTAATAACAAGACTGGTTGAGGCAAGCAGCTGCGAACCAATCAATACCTATTTAATATTGGAGGCAATAACATGCATATGACAGTATTGCATAAAAACAAGATTACTACAGCTGTACTGGTGCGGTGGTCACTAGTGCCATTCCTAGTCAAAGTATGTTTTATATAAACACGTAAACCGTTTATAGTTTTTAGTCATAAAAAATTACATCAGTAAATTAAAATCAAATTAAAACATATTTTTCCTTAAAAAAATATTTGATCATTATTCATTTTAAAATAATGGATAAATTAAAATTGTATCACAGGGTAGAGCTGTTTTAAAAACCCCTTACATGCATGTAAAGAAAGTACCACAAATAAATAAAATAATTATTCAAGAGTTACTCATTTAGACAATGACATTTTACGATAATCTATTTTATGGAATGTGCGTTGCTGAAAACATCGGAGCGAGACAGTTTATTCTTAATATAAACAGTTCTATTTACCTACTTTTTCTATTAGGGATGAAAAGTTGTTACAGATATGCTATTTAGATAATTAAACATCAATAATAAACTTCCTAGCACTAACATCATTTGATTGACTAAACATGGATGCTATCTTAAAGATTAACATCTATTACATTTTGTAAGCCAACATTCAGAAACACTATTTCTGAATTGATTAGACTTGCTGTTTACATGGTTAGATGAAACAGAGCTTAAATTAAATGGAGATCGATCACTTTAAATGTTTTTCTAACAAACGCACAATAACATAAAATAATTGCTATTTTTAAAACTTAAAACTAGAGATAATTTTAAAATTTTAAATCCTTATTAATTAAATATTATCAGACAATTGTATTTATTCATTATTTGGTGACATTTCAATTATTATTTTAAAATTCTGTATTGATTATTAAATATTTTAAAATACGTAAAATATTGCTGAATATTCTCAAGGAATAATATAAGCCGTATACCAATTTTGGTTCTCTTTTGCTGTGTAACATGATTATGAATGATACCCGTGGCTTAACACCCACACATTTAACTGTTGCAGCAAATTGTTTAGCCTAAACGTATAATAACCTTGTCATCATAAGTATCTTCATCTTCCTCAGGCTCCTCCTCCTCCTGTAAAATGACAAAAATTTAGGCAAAAAATTAATCAGTTTTACAATATTATCATAACACAAATAAAATATAGTTATCTCTACTTGTTATACAATAAGCTCAAATTTAATTGTTACGAACATCAAAGCCAAAGCAAGTGTCCACATCTTTTTCCAGTTTTATGGTCCTTTCAAGTGCTTTTTCTGCCTGTTCTTTCTCAAATAGTATTTGACTTTTCTTATCCTCCTCTGAAGGGTCTTCTTCTTCTTCCTCCACTGTAAAGAAAAACAAAAACCTCTCGTATCCTCAGATAATTCTAGCAAAATTTTTGGAGCAAAAAAAAAAAACATTTCAATTTGCCTTGTGTCTATGCAATGAATCATCTTGGCTATATTATTAAATTAAAGCATTATTTCTTTACCTTGTTCTTCCTCTTCAATATATTCAGAGGCAACAACAGCTACCTGCTGTTCCGAGCCATCCTCAAGTTGTATCACTTCTAGGACCACATACTGCTGGCCATCGCCATCAGCCACAGTCACAAACTCTCCACGCTTCAACTCCTTGTCACCTACCCCAATTTTAATTTTTCTTTCAGATTCTTCATTATCACTTTCTACTTCTTCTAACTCCTGTAACAATCATATTATTAATAAGTATAAAATATATTAATGTGATGATATAAATGTGGTGATGACATATAACAAAGTTCACTGCAAATCATTGAATATCCAGACTGGAGTTTAGGAGGAATAATAAACATTGTAAATTACACTGTGAACAAAGTCATGTTACAAACGTTGATAACCGTTTTGAAGGAAAGAAAACTTGAAATAATGTTCATGACATGTAGTTTCTTTGTTTATAGAAGACAGTTTTTTTGTTATATTACATTGGTTGGATGCCAAAAGAAGTTATCTTACAAATTTTCAAACTGACTAAAAATATATTTCAATAATAATAAAAAGGGACGAAAAGAAACGCATAGTGCATAAAAATAAGAGGTTGATGATGTGCAAGATTTTTAATGACTCACTTTTAATTCTCCAGCTACATATTTCACTTTCTTCTGACGTCCCAACTTCAGAGCCAAGACACGTTCATGGTATCCTGATTCAGGATCATGTACAGCAAGGTGCCGGATCAGATTGCCTTTGTGGGCAAATGTTCTATTGCACTCATGGCATGTGTGTGTTTTCTCTTTTGGTGGCTTTGGCACATAGTCAGGGTTGTGATACAGATTTTGATGCCGACGCAAAAGCTGTTTTTGCCTTCAAATTAATAATAAGTTTATTATCAATTAACTCGGTTAATAACAATAAAAATAAAATTCGCTTTTGCCTTACAACATAGAACATCATGATAGTATAGAATATATTGGTGTCTTAGGGAAAAGTAAGTTAGCGTCAACATAAATTTAAAATTCGCACTTTGCGGCACAGCAATATGGCTATGACAATTCATATCATTCAAGTTTGATTGTAGTTCCAACTCACCTAAAGCATTGATCACATTGATCACAAACAAAAGGCTTTTCATCAGTGTGCTTGAGCATATGAGATTTTAGGCGTCGCAGAGTGGTGGAGGCATAGACGCAGAGATCACACTTGAAACATTTCTCACCTTCATGGGTCTAAAAGATATAAATAAAATTTATTCTGATTATCCAGTGCAATGGCCATTTATATCAACATGAAAGTCAATGCTATTTATATCAAGTAACTAATTACACATACTCTCTATTATGTGGCTTACTGTGCACTGACCTTATTGTGAACTTTGCAGGAGTAACGGTCAGGAAATGATTTTCCGCATATCTTGCATTTCAAGGGTTTGTCAGAAGTGTGGAGCTTCTGTACGTGAATACGTAAGTCCGTCTTACGACCGCATTTCGTAGGACAGAGCTCACAAGCATATACTGGCTTCTCGGATACTACAACACATCATTTGAAATCACTTTTTACAAGATAATGTTGTTAGTTAAAAGATGCAAAATAAAACATACTGGATGCTAAGTAACTAATTGGAACTACTTTCATTAGTATAGCTCACCATTGTGTATAAGTTTGTGTGCCTTCAAAGAGTTTGACTGGGTGAAGCACAAGTTGCAGTGTTCACATTTGTATGGCTTTTCACCTGTATGAGTGCGTAGATGACGTTTCAGTTTGAAGGTATCTGGAGATGCATAAGTGCAGTGTGGGCACTAAAACAGTACATGGCAACAATTAAAAATGTAAGATCTTTTTCTTTGTATTACAAAAAGATAAAACCATTTGTTATTGTCAAAAGCAGACTAATGGAAATTATGCAGTTATTACAAAATGTTTTGGGCCTCTAAATTTTTCGTCTTATTTATTTGTTCTTTATATATAAAGGTATTAATTTTTTTTTCTTTAATAATAATTACAATACAAAAAAGTACCTGGTATGGTCGTTCACCAGTATGACATCGAATATGACGACGCAATTTTGACAGTTCAACTGATGCATAATCACACTCAGTGCATTTGTGTGGCTTCTCATGAGTGTGCTTGTATCTTATATGACGAACCAATTCCCCTATAAAGAAATGCAAATAATGGATGAGTTGTTGAAAAATAATAATAAGTTTACAATCTTGTCAAATTAACTTACCAGAAGTAGTGAATGGACTGTTACAAAACTTGCAAACATGTGGTTTCACACCATTGTGCATATTGACATGGTTTTGCAGGGAGGCAATGGTTTTAAAGCCACGCTCACAGACTCCACATTTGTGTGGGCGGTCTTCTGAATGAGACTTCATATGACGCAACAGCAAATATCTATAATGTTTAAGTAAGGGTTTTGAATTTAATTCCGTCACTATCAAGATTGTGCATTGTTACTTATTATTATGTAACTAATTTTATAAATATTATAAAGGGAAGTTCATGCTTTTCTTTACTGATGCCCGTACCAATATAATGTGCATGTTTAGATATAAAATTCTTTATCACTGAAAATATTCATCATGTATGTCATGTTGCCATGTAGGTACTCTTCATGTCTGCAAATGGGACTATGTGCAAGTTGATTATAAAGTAATAATTGTTAAAATAAATAGATGGACATGAATAAATGAACATATTTAAATTAAAATGTGATAGTTTATTTCAGAGTAAGAAGTCCATGAGGAATTATTTCTACCAATATTTCAAGTAGTAGATAGTCCTATACAAAAGCCTGTCCTATGCTTTTAAAAATACAATGTGATGACCACCAATGGCCTTAATTTTTGAAAGTTAATGTGATATTTCTAACATTGTGATATTGAATTATAGCCATGATGAGTTCATTTGTAGAATTAATGAAAATCAATCAACTCTTAGAAGTTATTGATGTAATTTAAAAAAAAAAACATAGCAGAAAAATTAAATCTTAAGTCAATAATTTAGAAATATATCTCACCGTCGATGACTTGTGTATGAGCAAAAATTGCAGGTAAAATGTGGCCGCATGTACTTTGTGCGCTTGTTTCCAGCAGTGTTTTTATTTTTCTCATTATCGTCTCCAGTTCTACCAGGATTAGCTTCTTCTTCTTCCTCTTCAAAGTTATACACATCTTGATTTGGTTTTACATCCTGAAAAACAATATGGCAATGTTTATTAAAATTTACAAAATTTAAGTAAACATGGCCCACATTGAAATTTACTAGTTACCTGGTCAACCTTCAAGTCAATATTAACCACTGGTTTGGTTTCTTCTTGAACAACAAGCACATAGCTCACTTCACCATTACTCGATTCTGATGGCACCAGCGTTACAGTCTGGTATCCATCACTGTCCACCAACACATGTGATTCTTCTTCTGGCATAGCCTATCAGGGGTAACTCAGAATTAACAGAATTCTATAATAATTATATAAATTAATATTCACTTTTAATATTTATGTTAGTAAATATACACATCTACAGAAAATAAATGATATTAATAATTTAAAAAAAGCTTTATTTATAACACATGAAATAAGATGTAAATGTGATATACCTCCTCATTTTCTTCAATTTCTCCAGTTGGCAAAGATACAAGATTCTGATCATCTCCAGCGGACTGATAGTAATACCGTCCTTCTTCATCAACAAAATATGTCACTCCAGAATCTTGTTCTTCTTCAGGTGCAGCAGTATCATCCTCAGTGGCTAAAAGTAGACTTACAAAGTGACAGTGAAAGTAGAACTGTGTATAAGACTTAAAGCAATTACAATTACATAGAATTATTTTAAATTAAAGCTGGACTCGTATGTTCATAATGAATATCACTTATCTTTTTAAATTACTAGTCGGCTTTCAAAATATCATTTAACATAAGTTCATCCTTAGAAAACAGACAAACGAAATTTCTATTAAGAAATACAAAGTTTTAAAAGTGTAAACATGAAGCTATTGAAAATAATTAAGCAATCACTATGCATAGCTTATTTATATTAATATTATGAAAACAACTGTATATTACAATAAGTGTAAACAAAAGCATCTATAACTTGCCTGATATGACTGCTGGTACCTCTTCAGTTTGTTGATTGAAGGTGTTCAGGTAAGACTGTAGAAGAGTCTTACCTTTCATAGTCTTTCTATCAGGAGGCATGGCTGAGCTAAATGTTATATGTTAATGATTAAGTTTTATTCTTCATAATTTTAAATAAAATGGTTGTTACAATAAATTATTTATGTGTAGCAAATATTCTTTGTTACCCTAATTTAACCTACTTGGTTTACACTAGAAACTTTATACATTTATTGTTCTAACTTACATATGCCTATTGATTTTTAAAATGACTTATAATTTTAATGAAATTTTCAACAATTTTAGGGGATTATAAAAGCAGTTTAGACCTAAATAGATATTTCTTGTTATTTAAAAAAAAAAACAAATTAGATTTTTTCTTTAAGTATTCCCATACTTTTAGAATATTGTTGGTATAGTTTGTTTATAAGAACAAGTTCACAGTTCACTTAAACTAATTGTTTGTTTTTATGTATAATTATCTTTATCACCATAATATTCATATTTTCAGTATATTTTGTTCATAAAAAAGATATAGCAACTTCAACAAGACAAATTTTTGAACCACGGAAACAATAATTTCCCAAGGAAGCTAATGATACAGTGAATTAAACATTTAAAACATTAAAAAAGTAAATAACAAGAGAGCTCTATACTACGCGGAAAAATGTTTTTGCAACACTTATCACTTCCTAAGTAATTGTCTGTATGGACAGATAAACAAAGAGTATTTAAAGCAACATAAATTATATGATTGATTATAACAAGAAATGTATTGATGCCTTAAAGCATTAAAACACTTGACTTACTTAAATTAAAACAGATGATACGATGACAATAATTACAATGAAAAATAAAATATGATAAAACGAATAATTAAGGTTAAGTTAATATTTTCACGAAATTAATTATTAGTTAATTTCGTACAGACATTTATGAATTGGAAAAATAATTGAACTAGGCAATGTAAGCAATATTTTTTAAATAAAAAAGAAAGTTATTAACCTTATGTAACGCATAACTAGGCAAAGAAAGTGAATACAAAAAGCTTATACTAAAACCCCTAATTGCTGAGAAGGCACAACTGTGTGATCTTAAAAATTGGTAACACTGATAGTTGTTTCAAATAATCAATCCAAAATGGACAAAAACCAGACGTGATTAAAAATGGTACTCGGGACCATCATTAATATTAATTATATTAATTAAAATAAAACAAAGTTTAAGCTATATAGCTTGCTTTCTTTGTCGGAAAATCATTTTCTAGATATAACAAATCAAGAGTAAATTAATTCTACCAAAAATTGTGGTATATTTATTGAGATATATTTTCAGATCATTTAATAATTAATCAATACTTTTTATCTTTAAAATTAAACTGTGGTAAGCAGAAAATCTTTTATTGACATGTAATCAAACTATGTCCGCCATCTTACATAGGTAGAACAAAGTTTATTATGCCATATGACTATATTGTTCATGTGAAAATATGAGATTTTTACATTAAAAAATCACAATAAACATTGTTAAATCAACAAATTACCATCACAATCCAAAACGAAAAGTAACGAGGCTTCACAGACGGCGCTGTCGTCAATACCAAAATGATAAGTAAAGATTTTCGATTTCACTGCTTTGGAGGTAATTCACTTTGGTCTAACACACATGTGGAATATAAGATGCGTGCAAATCATTTTTGTTGGTAACTTTATTGAGCTTATCATTTACACGGATATAAAGACATTTAATATACCTGGATTAAGGCAAGAGCTTTTACATTTTCTCAATGAGGGCGTTAAAATCAATCATTTTGCTACTTGGACGCGGAAATGGTGGATGACATATGACAGAAGCGAGAACTACTAGTGAAAAGTAGGTCAGTATTGCCAGTGTACGAATGTTTCAAAGATAACCTTTTAATTTTATTTATGGAACCACAACAAATATTAGAAAAAGATAGGGCATGTAAAAAAAAATCAATGAATATATACTATTTATATCTTTGAATATATATTTGATTTCACAACATTCATTACATTAAAATTTTTCGATACTCACATTCTACTGCAGCCAAATGGCAGAGATCTTTTATATAAATTAAATTTATTTCATTTAACTTTTATTTTGAATACATTTGCTTTGTTCTTTTTTATTGCCTATTCGACAAATGCGTAATTAGAAATATTAAAATATATTATTTACGTATTTCCAATAACGTGATTTCACTTCATTTTTTATTTTTCTATTATATGCATTATATTTATGTTATTAACTTTGAACAATATCATAAAATATAGTTAACTTATGTGCGGACCATTTTTTATTTAAATAAATGGTATCGAGGCACAATATTCTTCTTTATAATTCCTTATTCAATAGCTATTTATATAACTCCATTTGTAGCTTATTTTATGTTTATAATTTAATTTAAAATTTGACAGTCTAATCGAGTTTTGCCATCATGCAATTAAGACAGTATGACAGCCTGAGGCGTAGTGCGGGCAGTCCCATTGGACGTGGGTACCCAAGCATTTGCGTCTGTTGTAGCCAAAGTCTAATCATCATGTACACAGCATTAATGGGGAGAAGTTCTTCTCGCTGCCAGAGTTTAGGGGACTGGGCGGGCACATGCAAGCCTACATTTAACAGGTGTTGGTTAAAAGTGCGGTAGCGAAAGCGAGCCTCCGCACTCTCTAATTTTCCCAATTTCGTAAACGTCTCTCTGAGGAGCGCCTAGTGCAGTTTCTTCCGCAGGGCTGGAGTCCGAGGCGGTAGACACAATACGGATATCATATTCGATTTCTGGATGCTACGGACGCTGTGTTCCCCTTTGCTTTGAAGTGCAATTTAATTGCTCGGGCAGATGTTCTGCTTTTTGTTAAGATATAGGAGAAGAATAATATGGTTTATGAACGCGACAGTACTGACAAAAGCTTTGGTTTAGTGCTACGCTAAAGTTATTATAACATTGTTCTTTAACTTTGTAAGTATTACAACTAGCCACCTGGATTTGTCTGTATGCGCTAGCCCTGTCAGCTTTTCTTGGGAGGAGAGAGGGAATTTTTTCTGATTAAGTTGTAGTTTTGTGGTAAAGTTTGCTCAAAGATAGGCGGATTTGCTTTGTATTTATTGGTTTCATAAGAGTAAACTAGTCAAAAAAGTAAAGATATACCTATAAGTAAGCGAAATTAACAATTTGACACTTGTTTTTTCCTTAATAAAATTCAATTAACAACTGACAGACCGGTAATCGCAGCGTAGAACATCCACTGTCAAGGCGATGATCTTGTTAAGTCGTCGGAAAGCGCTGGATGCAGGCCACTTTTTACCAGTCTAGTAGAGCGTAATGCGAAACAGTGCTATACGAGGCTCTCTTACCATGAAAATGATGGTGTTAGAGAAAGGTAGACAGAAAATTGGTTAGGTGTTAAATTTAATAATGACGTGTCTTAGTAAAACCAAAACCACCCATTTATTTTTTACAAAAATAAAAACAATTTGAACAATCATAATTATAACATTAAACAAAATTTCAAGTCGGACAGTTCATTCAGTCTATTCTGTTTCCAATCTTATGCCTTTTTGTCAAGAAGAAATTGGAATTTACTATAATTTTTTTTCGTTTTGTTAGAAGTTATTGATAAGGAGATAAAGCATATATAACGTTCTGTCTTACTTTTGAAGTCTTGTTGAAATTTTGGATCATTTTCAACAAATTGGTCCATAATTTCAGTTATAAAGGTCAAACTCCTTTTTACAAATACCACGGAAAGTTTTTTTTGCTCTTCTGCGAAATCACTACTATCAAGATTTTTGTTTTTTTCTTGTTCTGTTAATTCCTTAAGCTCATCATTAGAAACACTGGCCGCTATTTCTTGAACTACTTCTTTGAGGTTCTTCCATATTTATCTCATCTAAACCGGTTTCCTTCGCTAATTCCACCATTTCATCCATATAGACAGAGTATTCACTGTCTTCTCTCTTACACAAATTTGGCTAAATGTTCTTCCACGCTCCTCTTTAAAAGATCTTTTTGCGTTATCTCGTTTCAACACTGTGTTTTGTATAACATTCATGACATAGTAGTTTCTCCGAAATTCTCTTTTTAATTGTTCCATTTGTTTTTTCAAATATCTGTTTAAATGTTCGTCGTAAGTTTCTCTTCACGGGATAGAAACGTTAGTTTTGGTAGTATGTATATAGTTTTTTAAAAGCCTTTTTCACCAACATTAAAAACCAATTCTGGTGGTTAGTTTCCTTGTTTAATTATTGTTTTTTAATATCGCTGGGAATTCAGCCGTCGCTTTCTTATCACCAGTTGCTGCTTCTCCTGTAATCTTTATGTTGTGAAGATTATTTAGATAATTCAATCTAATACTCATTCCTGCCTAGCAACGAAAGTTTCACTTATGTCACTTGCCTTAGCCCGGATGTATAATAAATATAAA
Source organism: Battus philenor (assembly GCF_028537555.1). Lineage (NCBI taxonomy): Eukaryota > Metazoa > Arthropoda > Insecta > Lepidoptera > Papilionidae > Battus > Battus philenor. Next base: position 10,043,288 of record NW_027181661.1, read on the forward strand.
TTAAAAATTCTTTTAGCTTTTTTCATTATGATATGATTGACTAATTGCATATTGCGTTAAAATTCGTCATCAATCTATATAAACAGTTGTTTTTTCATTTCCTTTATAATGTTATTTTTAGAACGGTAAATTCTATTTGCAGAGCTTGCCGTAGTTGCAGATGACAGTATTTTTTTCTTTTATTCTTAAGAATTGTCTTTAATGTTGAAGCTGCTAAATTTATTGCAGTACTAATTTCAGATTGAAGTTCCCCTAAATCTAATATTCTAATCACTTGCATTTTTGTTTCCATTGAAATGCTTTTTCTGGTTGCTTGTATTTCGTTATCATCCTTGACAAAAACTAATGATCGTAATATTTGTTTGATGTATTAATTATTATAGTATTGTTTAAATTTATACTTACAGTACTCAGTTGACTTATGTTTCAAATCATAAATATTCGGTTGTAAGGCAAAATTATTCAAGAAACTCAATCACTCTGTTTTGAATATGTTATGTCCATGATTAGAAGCCCAACGCTGCGTATAGTTTCGGGTAATCCCCAAGTTGAAATAAATGAGCACTAAACTGAAACAGCGTCGAGCGGGATCTTACTGTAGTGGACGTACTACGACTGAAAGGATGAACATGAATTATAATGAGTGTTTTCTTGACCTTTACAACTTCGCCCGGAATCTGGACTCACGGATTCAGAATCCACCATGTAAAACCTTTGATTTAAGTGTACAATGTGGATATTATTCTATAAAAAAAATAATCTGAATCATTACTCACCGCAAGTTAAAACTTGTATGTTTATAAAAATATGTATAGTAGAAGATTGCTGTTAAATTAACCTTTCATTATTCTGTTCATTTGGTGATTCTTTCTTTCTCGAATTTCTATATATTTTGTTATTTTTTATGGCTTAATCTAGTTAGAGTAATCAAAAATGCATGATAACTATATTTAATTTTATTTCTAAAGTCTAGATAAAAATATTAAAACAGAGCTAATTTAAAACAAACACTTTATCACAGCGATAAAAACTTAATAAGAGAATACACACTATAATAACTATATTTTAACCTATTGATTATATAAAATTATAATACTTATAGTACTTAAAGGTGGCTTAAAATATTAGAAACAATTTTGCAAGCTTAACTTAAACTAACATATTAACAAAATACTTTAAAATAAAAGCAAAAAATTAAGTTCTCGATTTTAATATGACAAGAACGTTACTTTTTCATCATAGATGTTACAGAAAATTTTGTGAACCTATTTGCCTGTAAACAGATTTTAAACATACTTATTACTATAGAACACACAATAACAATTGTAATACAGTTGTTTCAGTGATTAGCTGCTCTATACATAAATACTGATTAATATTAAAACCTCTTGTTTTATATTGTATGATATAAGTACATAATTTTCGCATAGACATATAATCAAACAATTCTGAATGAGTTTAAGATGAAAAAAAACCACCAGTATTCCATCGAAATTCTCGACAATTATCTTCTATCAGTACCTGTAAATATTTATGTTGATATAATGTTTTAACACTAAACGTTATATTTTACACGTTTTCAGACTTAGTTTAGCTTACGCTACATTAATTAGATCTTAACAATTTAAAATAGTAATAAACAAAGTAACAAACATTGATACATAAATTTACACAATAATTACTATTTCATATAAATTATTGACGAATTTAACCAGTTCAATGTATATTATTTTTTTATACATAAAAAGTGAAGTCTATTAAAGTTATTCTATTTGCGTAAACAAACAATTTAAAATGTTCAGCTGACATTGTGTTAACTTTATGAATATTAATTAGCGTATAATAAAAAAAAACCATAAATTTCACACGGTCACTACCCTTAGTGTCCTTAAATAGCAGAATATTACGATTTGAGAGTATAAAATAAAAAAAAATAATAAGATTGTTAACATTTTATACTAAAATAACGGTTAGGGCTATTGGCATACATAATGCTTAATTGTTTAATTGAAAAACAAATACAATTAATAACTTGCAGAAATGAACAATTAATCTTTAGCATATTTTTCACATGTATTGTTAATCAAGTTTTATTTTCTATGCCTAGTCAAGATTGATATACTTAATATAACATTGACTAGTGGTATAGTTAGACGTATGCATTTAGCACATATGTAAATTTACGAAATTATTTTAATTATCTGAGAAAACAAAAGGCCATTAATAATATAACTTCTAACTATTAAGTTACCGATAACAATAAAAAACAATTTTGACAACATGTGCCGTTAACAACTTACTATTTTATAATAATATACAAAACGTATTCCAAAATTATCCCCGAACAAGATTAATTTAGTTATTTTTAATCTAATTGATAACGTTTTTAAAACATGATATCAATGCTATTTTCATTTAATTTAGTAGAAGTTTGACTACAGAACAAACTGAATCGGACCAAATAAATATTGAATTTATTCTAAATGATATTATTTCATTCGTCTTTTTTCTACATTAGTAACAAATTGAATGAAACATGAGAACAAGGCAAGACGGTTTTCAATTTTTATAGAAATTTTATTATCGTACAACTATAGGCGGTAAATCCTATGCGCTTAGCTTTAAATCTTATCAGCTCAAATTATGCATTATTATTGGAGCGTTGATTTTTTTATCACTAAATAATTCTGATCATATAACTACTCCGCTAAACTGGCGTTTTGCAATTGTTTTCTTAATTTTCCGTAAAATGAATTGTGCAGTGGAATATATGTGACATTAGTCCTTGTATTTATTTCATGAGTTTATAATTCTTTATTAAAAATTAAAGAGAATAGAAATCTTTTAGCGTAACATTTTTACTACTATATTCTCAAGAAACAAATACTTCGCATTACGCTCAGCAAGTTAACTACATATACAGTATACACTAAAAATCACATGTTTAAAATTTCGCAAATTAGCAAATTAAAGCGCCACAGTATACTGGTATAGATTTCACAGTGATATATAGTTCTTACCAGGAATAACCAACCGATGTCCTCTCAGAGCTGCTTGCCCTATGGTTGCAAAAACAAAAAAAAAACAACTATAAGTCGCGTTAAATTTTGAACTAAAATTGCAGTCTCCAACATATGTAAATGCTAATTACATACATTATCGATAAAAATATACTTTAAACTAAACTTACATCTACTTAATCGAAATGTACTGAATCAACAAGTCAGTCCACGCTTTCATTTATTTTCAGTAAAATCGCAAATCTCAACTTGATCAGATTTCGGCGGGTTGTGGGCGTCGGGAATGTGTCCTCATGTGGCGTGTTATCATATCGCGTCGACACGCAGCGTAGGGGCAGACTGGGCAACGGTACGGCTTCTCCCCTGTGTGAGTCCGCTGGTGAGTCGCCAGGTGGTCGGAACGCGAGAACACTTGCCCGCAAGCAGAGCAAGAGTAAGGCTTGATGCCACTGTGCAGGCGGGCGTGTCGCGTCAGCATATCCGAGCGGGCGAAGCGTCGGCGGCATATCTCGCACTCGTAAGCGCGGGCGGCTTCCGGAGTCTTCTCACGGTGGCGGGAAGCAACATGCTTAGCTAGTCGGTCGTGCACGGCGAACGTCTGCCCACAAGTGTCGCAGTTGTATCCGGCCGGTTCTTTTTCTTTTTTTGGCGTTTCAGATTTTATGGAGAGATCGAGCGGTGCCTCCTCCGGCGGCTTAGCTTCGAAAAAAGGGGGTTCGAGCATGAGCCAGTGCGGAAGCGGGTAATGATTATTGTTTTGTAATTGTACAGACAGTTTATCGAGTAGCCGCGAGAGCCGGCGCTTCTTGCGTAAGTATCTAGAACTGTCAATCAAGGATGCCGCCTCCGCCATGCTACTTCCACTGCTGCCCGCCCCGATACTTGGGCGCCCCATCGGTACATGCCAACCTGAAAAAAAAACGTGTGTACAATAAGTTATGAAAAAAAAATGTAAACGTCTTCGCTTATTCAATATAGGAGAAATCTGCCTATTACATTGTTATTCAAATAACGAAAAACATTATATCAATCATCACAAGGGTGTATACAACGCAAAAATTTATAAAGCAGGTGATATATTTTTTGTTGGATCTATGTAACAATACATAGCGTAGGTAAAGTTGTGATAGCACAATGCACCTTTAACGCATCTGTCTATTGATGGGCGAAACTTATCTTTTGCTTCTCATTGGTGTTGCGTTTGAAAATTTCGTCCAATCACATTAAACTGCGGCTTGACAAAGATGATCCCCTAAGGTTTAGTGCTTGGTTAACGGGTACCAGGTGTTTTTCTTTGCGTATTTATATGAGTTTTTGTTGTAGGCAATAATAACGTAAGAGGCGTATCGACCGTTGCCATTGAGCTCTGTTTGAAGCGCGACATAAAGCTACCAACAAAAAAGTTGGTAGTCAAAATAAGAAGCAGACGTGTTTTTATGTAGCCAATATATAATACATGTTCATTAATGTCGAAGGGTTCTTTTTTATTATTTATGTCAAAGTTATCGTCTGCCCATTTTGCTTAACAATATATATTTTTTTCGTGCGGTACAGATTATATTTATTACTACAATTAGAAAATCGTAATCTTTTTTGGATCTCCGAAACCTTACTGTTAAATTAATTCCGGGAGCTTTAAAAAGATCGTTTCATGAATTGTCAATGCACGCATATGCTTTGACTTTTTAATTCATTGACTAAAAATATTCAAAATGTATAAAATTTAAGTACTTAGTGGTTTAGTTATTGATTCGTCATAACCGTTTGCCCGCGAGGTAGATTTTTTGTATCCTTATAGGAGTTATGTGATTATGAATAACATTTTTTAAAGTAACCATATGTATGTACACATGTTGGTTCATATATTTTTAGAATTTTTACTTCATAGACTTATTGATATTTGATCAGATGTGACTTGCCTCAAAACTACGGTTTGCATTTTCATGCACCCAAGAGACATCAATCATTTAATTCCATATTGCTTTTCTTCCAGTTTGTGTCTATTATCGCACTGAAGCCGAGGTTTAAATTTTAACGCTCATTGTGATATAATCTGCAATGTATAATCCTACTACATACGCCGAACTGATTTCCATTACAATCACATTTCCTTCCAAAAACTATGGTTAAATGTCGCAATTTGCTTAATAAAAAAAAAAGAAAAATAGCGAACGCCTATAGAAAATAGAACAATTAATAGGAAGTATGTTAGTAAAAAAAATAAACAGTTAAAGCTAAATAGTTAAAAATACAATTATGTAAATGAAATTCTTGCATTTTTAATTATAATTATGACTTAAAATCAAACTTCTCAACGAAGAAAAAGCTATTTACTATTGATTCAATAAAGTTTTTTACTTTAAATGTAATCTTTCCTTTAATAATACATATTAAATAATGATTACTAGTTAATTTAAGGACGTACATAATTTACGTATCCCCGAAGGCAATGTCCAAAATTGTAATACGGATGCATCTATGTTGCAATCCGTGTGACACTTTTAGTGTTCTTGTATTATTATAACACAGGTGTTATTTCTGTCTTCAATATTGTTGATCCTTGGATGCACTCGGAGGTACAAGAGCTGAGTTGCGTACAGTGAACGGTACGTAAGGTCGGCGGGTCGAGCGTGCGACCGTCGACCGGTCCCGCCGCCCCCGCGCCTTGCGTCGAAGCATTGGACATTCACATACGGGACCAGACACAGATCACTGCACTCACGAAACACAACCATCCAACACCGCTCCTCGCCACCGACTGATGGACAAGCGTGCCAAAGGAGTAGAACCGCCCGCGCTGCTTCACCTGCCTTGCGCTTGCGAAAATTCGTTGCGTACAGGCCGCCTTATAATTAGGTCTGTCAGGATAATCGATAATGCTTAGAGAATTTTATAGTTCAAACATAGAGACGACTTCGTATCTGAATAATTTTTCATAAAGCATAAATAAAGCAAGAACGAGTTCATATTCATTATAAGGTTAAAAAAAAATTATGATGTCTTTTAAGTATATTACATTAAAATATTTTTGGCCATTCTATCCCTATATGTTGGGAGAAATAACTGGAGCCCGAAATCATGGTAAAAAATACATTTTATTTTGTTTCACCACCGCTTTTTGTTGTTGGTCAAACTATATAATATTCATTCGTTAGTGTTCTTTCTGTCTTCCTAAACGTTTTATTGTTTTAATTTTTATTACTTTCGGGGATGGGGGTAAAATTGAATTTCCAGGTGGTTAAAAGAAAGATTTTCGCCGCATGCTCTACTTTGCTTTTAAGTCCGAAAAGCCTCTGAAGCTACCAGGAAATTTTGCAAGGTCTACGGAATAGAAGTCATAAGCGAATCTACAAGACGGAGATGGTTTCCGAAGTTTAAAAATGGCGATTTTGACATCGGCGACGAAAACAAGTGGTAAGTTAACTGATAATTTAAAAAAAGACACTAAAATAGTCTCAATCATGTTTGTGAAAAACGATACGTGGAAAGATTCTTTACGAGCTGAACGTACACCGCAAAAAGAATATTTTGTTTAAATTCCTTAACAACATATCGCACACCATCCAGATACACACGGTCATAGTTTTATATGACTGTTTTTTACTGTTGTTTTGTACTAGATCGTCACGGGAGATGAGCAATGTCTACACATAATTATGAAGCAAATAAAGTTGTGCCTAACTCCGGAAGATACGCCAAGCGGAGTGGTAAGACTGACTTTCATTCAAAGAAGATCATGTTCTGTGTTTGCTAGCACTGGTAGAGTATGGTGCACGGATTAAAAACCACTGCCAACAAAGATTTCTACGCATTCTAGCTACACTGTGTGAAAAACCATACTCCGCCACAACACCAAGCCCTACATGTTGCAAAAATCCTCAAATCTGGACAAGCTCGGTGTAACTCGAATGGAATATTCTCCGTACACTATCAGCAGTAAGAAGCTTGTGCCTAAGGATAACTATTTTTTCTTCTACCTGTCGAAGCTAATGAGGAGCGATGTCAATGACAATGAAGGGGTCCTTAAAACGTGACTCCAGAAATTCTTCGGTAATTACGAGCAATTTATTACAATTACAATTAGTTAAAAATAAATAGTAGTTTTAATACAAAAAAGCATAAAACGCTATATGAACCAGTAATGAATAAAATAACAGTTTAATTTTGGACTTGATTCAGAATTAGTATAAATGGAGAAAATATTTTCTGTTTACGGTTTATGAAATTTGACGTTGAAGATAAAGCTTTAATGTGTTACGGTAAACACGTTGCCATTTTTATAATAGTGGAAAAAGATCGATATACTAATAGTTACGATATAGAAATTCACTGCTGTCATTAGAACGCGTCGTAATTACAATGTTTTTAAAGTGAACTTAAAGATACTTTAAACGAAACTTTGTTTAAGTTCAAAAGTTCAGCAGTTTTCAGCATATGTTTTTTTTAATTAACAGCAATTTCAACAATTATATAAAATTAAAATACAGCTGCAAGAGCAAACCGTGGTTGTTTCTAATCTTGTAGGACTTGTCATTTTTTTAAAGTTTCACATTTCATTAAAAGTCGTAGAATGATTGATCATAAGTCATCGAAGACTAGAGTGAAACACGGATTAGCCTGCGTACATAAATGAAATATGATAATTACCTTGATTTTGTAACTATAATACAAATAAACATTTTCCAAGAACTATTATCAAAGTTAGACGCTTTTACAGGTAATAATATTGCATAAACAATAGCAACCAACTATCGTATTTATTAATCAGCATCCGGTTGAGTATATTCAAGAAAAGCGAGTAAGCGAAATACGAGACAAGACGGGAAGAGTATGGGAATTGATAAATTGAAACGTTTGCTGGTTTGAATGTTGTTAAAAACACGGCAATATGTACTTTATTGACGCCTTTGTTACTACGTACGTGTAATGTTACAAATAGCATAATAGTATAAGTTTTTCTTAAAACTGTATTTTTATTAATTTTAACTTTATTGCTGCGAGGAATTACAACATTCAAATTAAGTTAATAATTTTCTCGCAATTTAAGACTTGAAGGCATCTCGCAAAATCGAAAGCGTTTTGAATTTGTTCTTAAAATGATCTTTTAGACCTCGATAAAAACGCCTAAATTAACTTGGTTATTTTGGTATAGTTTCTTCAACAGTCCACTAATTAAGTTTATTAACCATTATATCTTTTAACCCAAAACTTAACATTAGGTTTTCTTATGCGAAACATGGATAGTAAATTTTCAATGTTTACTATATTTTTCTATCAGTGAAAACTGTTGAAAGGTTATTAATTTGCTTTTTTTTCAGTTATTTAACTTTGAATCCGGAATTTTACAGATAAATGTACGCATATAGTTCATGTTAATCGACCTATGTTAGTTATATTTTTTGAGCATTAAACATTATCAGATTTTGGATGATGTTAGTTGAATTGATGTTAAATTTTATTAAAAACATTTCTTTTTGTTAGTCAAATGTCGTGGAATTATACGATTTAATAATATTTTATTATAAATATTATTGATGTTTCACGCACTTCAGACTTCAGACTTCAGCAGCTATCTTCATACGTTGATGTAAGAACTGTTCCGAGGTTTGGCATTGCCTATACAGTCTGTGCTGTAATTTATTTGGCAGCGTCTTTTCGATCTGCGTACGAATTGATTTTTTATAAAAACGTGGAATGTCCGATAGCGTTGAATTTCTCTTAGTTCTGTATAAGTCACTGCAACTAATTATATAATAGGGCCTATTTAAGAAAAGCTATATCAGGAGGATTTACTCAAATAATTTAAAACGATCACTTGTGAAAGTCTTTAGAAGAATGCTAGAAGAACCGAATGTGGTCTAAAATAGAATGAGACCAATTAAAATTCCTATAGGGCACCCTTCAACTTTGAGCTAAAAGAAAATCGCTACAGAACCAATTCAGACGATCATTGTAGTCAATATGTGGAACAATATAATACAAATATATGAAATACTTAGATGACTTCGTAATTATTTAACGAAGTGTTTTGGAGTCGGTGATATGACAATTAATGCATCGGTAAGCGCCCATCTTGAACTTGTCCTAATCTATTTATCTTTTTCAGGAGTTCTGGAGCGGATATAAGAATTTATCCATTTTATATACACTACCGTCTTAAAAGAGTCAGGCCTAGCTGTTTTGTAATTACATGGCTATATCGTTTAAATCATTTTAAGAATCGAAGTTTAGATTTGGAAGCCTTCTTGTTTTTTTTTTAACCAAAAAATTAGTTTTCAAAATTCTTATAACTTAACATTCCAGGTCTAATTAGGTTTGGTTACTTGGATTATCAATTCCTAAAATGCGCCTGAACTGCGCGGGACGTTGTGCCGTGTTGATATTAAAAAAATTAACCTTATCCGTTGGTATTTAGTAAACGAAGAATGATTTTTCCGCTTTTATTACGTTACTCCTTGGTTACTGTAGTCCATTCAGTAGTGCACCACTGAATTATAACATTGTTTCGCGTCGATTTTTCTTCGAAATGGAAATATTACGTACAAATATTACGTTCTATCAAAAATAGTGTCAAAGCGAAACTTTAAATTATAATAATTAAAAAAAGTAAAAAAATCGCTGGGCAAGACAGATACAAGACAGGCAACTTAGGAAGTGTATTATATTCTCCCAACGCCGTAAAATAATTATTTATTTTAATTCCTCCACAAGAAATTAATAATAGAAGCTAAATAGTAATGTAATACTATATTACCAAGTAGCAAAGTAAAGAAATATAGTTAAATAGTTACATAATGATGATTAAAAGGAAAAAGTTTTAAAACATAGCGTAACACAGTAAACAAATATTAGCTGTTAGCACACTTACAATAAATATAAAGAATTAAAAGGAAACTACGTACCTGGTGCGTTAAGGCATTTTAATTTTGACTTTTGAGCATCAATCAAAGCGTCCATTTTATAACCAAAACTATATTATTAATAAAAAGTTCTCTTCACTTTCAACTGCAATTCGCGAAACTTCGCACTATCGAAAAAAGTAAGGGTACCCCGGGTACTGGGACATACAGCACGCGCGATGTCGACGCGACGAATGAATCCCGTTACGTGAAATCAGTGCTAGGGAAGAAAAATAATAAGGCCAAGTTTTATTGTTGTGTAATGAAGTTTATAAGAAGGGTCCGAGCTTTAAGCAGATGTAGTGTTTGCGTGAGAAACGGGGGTGGCTCGCGCTCGCGACCCCTCCAGCTGTCTTAGCTCGTGGGTGTCTTTTGCATGCATAGATAAGTTAATCGGCCAAGACATTCACACGCTACGCCTACTTAAACATTATAATTTTCGATCAATTTTTTTCATTGCTTTGTAATAATTTTAAAAGTGATTATTTGAAATTTATGTAACTACAGTTTATTCAGTTTTGATTTCTTAGTTCTGAAATGAAAATAAAAAGTACATTATTTAAGAAGTATCCTTCAAGCACGATTCACTGTAACGTTTCATTCTGGTAACGAACAGTGATACTAGGTTATCGTTTACCGTAGTCGAATTTTCTTGTTACATAAGAAATTCTGCAATGTATGATGCTGGAATTATGTATTACAAACAAAATCATAGCAATTTAAAAAAAATCCTGAAAAAAATGCTATATTAAAAAAAGCGACGCCGTAGGTTTATAGACAATCGAGGCTTGTTGATGATGATTGTTACACGTGGGTAGTAACTTCGAATAGCCGCCCTTGCGGGTGCAACGGGCATACCGGACTTACATCGATCTATGATCGAACTATGTTCCTCCATCATCGCAGTGGTATGGCCGCCGAAACCTCTCGCACATCCGCATGCAAAAAATCCCTCGGGAGAAAGAGTGCATTGTTCCCAAGTAGGGGGTCTCAGGAACATTGGGCACCGTACTTTTCAGCCTCTCAACCATAGCAAAGAATCTCCCCGAGTTTTTTCAAGTACTAGCTCTCCTTAGGATCCTGTGATGGATTTGGTATTTGATTGTGCCACAATTCATATTTATTTCACTGTAGAGGATGGTGAACCCGCGGAAGGTGCGAAGAGCGACACATCGTAAACCCGACGCTCCTCTCCCTCAGCGAACCCACGTCCGAAACAGTTGCACTGACCTAAGCTCCAATCTCTACGCCGCAGTCTTTCTGCTCGTCTGAAATGGGCTCGTCGAGGGTATTCAGAGCGGCAGCTTCAGCTCTATACGTCGGCCATGTATGCTGCTCCTTCACCATGGATCTGTGGTCCACATTAGTCCTAAGGTAGCTTGCAAGACCTTCCGTTGAAAACGGATTCTCTTGGAATTTAATTGTGGCCTCGCGACTTATTTGTGTTCTCAAATAATTTAATATACTCCAAGTAGAGAGATTCAAGTATCGTTAGACTGATTCCAGGACAAGTTTACGTTAAGTTACTATATTAAATTCCTTCCATATCATAGAGGGATGGATAGACATTAAGACATTAAGACTGATCTCATTCTGTTCGTTTTTTTTATACTTCGTATGATATTAAAGTGTTTTGCACTTAAGCTATATATATTGTATTAGTTCCTTTAAATGTTTCAGGGCTTGTTCAAATTTATCGTGGATATCTCTTTAATATCCCCTGACATTGCATTCAATGATGATAACTTCTTACAAATTCTCATCGAGGATAAAACTTCTTCAAAGATCGATGGCTATTGGTGTCAATGGAGTATATCATTTCACTATTTCTCAGGTAACGGCTTAGTTTGTACGGGTTGGAATTTTGAGATTTGTTTTAAAGCATCAAAACTGTTTGGAACTCTGTTTTGACAAGGAAAGTCCGCCAAAGGAACGGTAATTGCAGAATTACAGATTGTTACTTTAAAAATGATGGGTAGAATGACTAAGTAATCTTAGAGGAGGTAGCTGTACAGTCGAGGCTGTTCCATCGTAGCTTGGCTTTGGGATGTTTCGCTGCATATTGAGGTGTCAAGTTCCGCATTGGCGAGTTAATTCCACTCGCATTTTTACGATAACGAGTAAGCTCAAGCTCTAACCTAATGTTAATGAAGCTATTGGCTAGTGCGATTTCAACTACTAGTTTGTATACTAGTTAACCGTATTGATAACAAGCGTTATAAAAAAACCGGGGTCTTTTAGCCAGGAAGAGTCTGCGATAACCCATCCGTTGCCCCAACTGCGGAAGGGTATACTTTTAGTATTTTCCCATGTTTTCGTGGCATATGAAGATATTCGTCATTGACTGAGCGACAGAGTTTCAACTCCTGCACATTAAAAATATTGTATTGCAATATAAATTTATTTTCAAAAATTAAATGTACAACTTAAATCACTTTGTTAATTCTATTTGCTAAATAATCACAACTTTAGATTAAGGTGCTCTATGAATAAAACTTGTATTTAATAACTCGAAAAATTATGTCGAAAGCAAATTTTAACAGCGAAACTTTCAAAATGATTTAAGCACATTTTGTAACATAAATTGTGCAATTTAATTATTAATTAATCTACCTGTTTTATGGTTATTTACTAATCGTATCTAATGAACAAGTTATAAACAAGTTTTTTTAAAAAAAAAACTTTTGTCTCTCAGTTGCGTTACCACTAGAAAAAAATATACTCATTATTCGTATATTTATGAATTAGTTTTTATTATTTATTTCTTGAATATAATAATTATTAAAATTTAGAATAAAAATTAATTGTAATTTTCGTCATTTTTTGGAATAAATAGGAGACCGGGTATGGATTATTGTATTTTTCCTTTTTAATGTTCCAACTGTTCGTCTCTTTACATTTTGAAATTGAAGAACAACTGATATTATTATAATGTATTTTTGAAGAAACTAATAATAGAGATGTTAGTGTCCAGATAATGGAGGTGGTACTGTGTGTAGTAAATGACATGGTTTTACTAAAAATAATGTACATCCGAAAACACGCAGACCAACACATCATAGTTTCAGTTAGTGCACGAGAACTAAACGTCAGGCTATTCATAATATACGAGCAATTTAGATTGATCCTCGGCTCTGGTCGCCGTAATTACGATATAAAAGTACTAATTTTACACATGCGCGGCGGTCAAAAGAAACATCGTAAGGAAACCTTCAAAAATTATGCATATTCATATTATGTAAGCATTTGCAGTTAGCTATTCGGATTGGAGCAGCATGGAGGATTATGCTCTAATCTTCCTCAAAACCGTTTCAAAAGCGTTGCTTTTAGCTTTAAGCGGTTAGTAGTTTTAGGTTTTTTTAATTATCCAACGGGCTACCTATTACATTAAAATACTGTTAGGTACTTTTAGCTTTTTAATTTTTTATGTGACTTTATTCGAAGTAAACTCAATATTACAGTAATATTATTTATTTGTACTAGTCATATTATTAATTATCTCTAAGGGGTGAATGAAAAGGGCTTGATGAAAAGTTTTAATTATTAATTCATACAGAATAATCGATATTCGCCTTGCTTTACCGCACTCTATTAACAAGTCTCCTACGATAATCAATTAGTTACACAGTCCAAGTTCTAGCAACGGCAAAGTTACTTTCCATTTATTTATAAATTCAGTCATCTAATATATTTTCTCTTCCTACCAACAAAATTCAAACAATCTCCAAATCTACAATCAAGCCTCAGCGGAGAATTAAAGAGTTATCGTGGCTTCATACTTCATTTTTCGATACAACAGATTGTACTGCTCGAATATTAAAGTCAATTCCATCGAAACACAGGTCTTCAATCTCGATCCTCCATATCATCAGCCCACAAAAAATTAGTTAAATATAATGTTATATACCTCCTATCATAATTTTAATGGTTTTAAAGTTCCTTTTAGTGAATAATCTTGGGATAATATTAGATTACCAGGTCATTAGGATCAATGAATAAAAATTTATATCATCATAATCAAGTCAGCCTTCAAGACCTCGGCCTCCCCCAAACATTCCTACGATGATCGGTCTTGGACTGTCCGCATCCAGAGACTTCGCGCGACTTTGACTAAGCCGCCAGGCCAACTAGTGAGGGCCCACTCATCCTATGTCTACCATTCAGGTCCAGCTTCATAAATTTTACCAACATCGAAAATTTTGTTGACGATTTACTAAAACAACTAAAGGAAAAATTAAAACAATGCATGGTCATTTAACATAAGGACATTTCCAAATTTCATTCCAAGCTCAAGTATCCACTTAGTATTCTTTCACTTAATGCTCTATGAAAGTTTTAATTTTCGACTCGGCTTAAGGCTTTTAAGGTCGTCTTGGCACACACGACTTCCCTGAGCGGTAGAAGATTGTTGACAGTTCTTATACTATCCGAGCTGTAATGTTTTGCAACGGACCGTCGGTTTCCACTGCAAGATTTGTCATTAAGAGGCTTTAAGAGCTATGTGTTCACGTTCTATCTTAACCGCAGCGTAAATTATAGGTAACCTTATCTTAAAATTTATAAATTAATAATGCAACAGTGTTATTTTTTAAGAATTTGTCATATTTATTTAAATATGTTAATTATATATTTATTTTATCTGTACATGTGTATACTGTTATAGATTTTTATTTAATATACATTATATCTATGTCAGGCAAAGGACATCCTACGGTAGAAATTATAATGACAAAATGTTGGAAGCTGTACCCACATATCCACTTTTCTTCAGAAAAGAAGGAGTCACGCCTTTTCTTATCGGAAAGGACTCTCTCTTAGTGTAGTATCAATTATAAATACGTACAATTATAAGTGTTATTGTCCAAGCCCTTAGGAGTATAACTTAGCACTAGAATACACTGAACAGACAGAAAGGCAGAAATAATAATGCTTTTGGTGTTAAGATTTTAGAAGGTACAGGTTTTTCCTTGTGCCATAATTTGCTTTTATTTAAGTAATTTTGTTATCTATAATATTACAGTTCAATAAGGCACTGCATCGGAACTAGCCTAGACCAGGGAACACGGATCTATTTGAAAGGTTTTATTTTCGATTCACAATCATTACACGCTGAAATAAACTTATTTCAAGAACTAACTTAATGTGCCAGGGGTAATAAGCAAGAAGATACGTTTTGTTGTAAGAATTATTTAAACTATAGTTGTACAGTTCATTATGGAGTGTCCCCTTACAAAAACCGTAAGATTCTCACGGGTGGCACCTGGCCGACAGGGGTGGTGTAGTGTGGTGTGGGGGTCCGTACTCGATCGAGAAAGTTAATTGTGTGGTAGCCATGAGGCACATTTCTAGCTCTGAAAGGGACAAACAAATGTAATCGCATTGTTGTTACGAGTATTTACCGCTACGAAATTAAATAATTTTCCATCATCTTATATCTTCAAGTTAAAAATTATAAATGATATTACGCACAAAACATGTTAAGTTATAATTATCCGGCATCAAGGTAGACGCGGTCCGAAAAATAAGGGACGGTAAGGTGATATTAGCGTGCGGCACGGAAGCAGATATATAAAGAGTACGAGAGGGACTAAAGGGCGCAGGTAGCGGCCAGAATGTGGAGGATCTCAAGGGAAGAGATCCTTCGATAGTTCTTAGGGAGGTCATGTCCTATGCTAATATAGGACGCGGATATATTAAATTCCTGAGAAGGGTCCCTGAGAAGGGTCCCTGAGAAGGGTCAAAGGATGGATATCCGTTTCAGGCGAAGAGTGTGTACGTGATCGTCTCGCCGAAGATTTGGAACCGCTTCACGATAGCTGGTGTGCTGCATGTGGACCTACAAAGGGTGAGGGTGCTGGATCACTCCCCTCTGGTGCAGTGCACTCGATGCCTCGGCTACGGACACAGCAAGAGGTTGTGTACCGAGTCTGAGGTGCGGTCACTGTAGTGGGTGCCACCATAGATCGGAGTGCACAGATAGGCAGTCCGGGACACCTCCCACCTGTCGGAACTATTGTAAAGTAAAAGTTGACTGACGGGACCACGGAGCGTTTGACGACGAACGCCTAGTCAGAAAGCGGTGGGATGCCATTGCACGAGCGTCAATAACATATTGCTAAGAGCACCTCGGTGGATCATTGCACTATCCAGGCTGGGGACCACCAGTACCACGTTGTGTAAATCAGCAGCTATCTGAGCTCGTCGCAGCCGAGCTGATTAGCGAGACGCCGAAGAGGGGGTGAGCGCTGGCTCTAGTCCAGGAGATGCGGTATTATCCGGGGACAAGGATAGTACAAAGCGTCGTCCGAGATGCAGGCGTAGTAGTTAAAGCAGCCATTGCACTATGTGGCGATGCGATTGATATCAGTCAATGCCCCCGGTACACGACAGCTAACATTGCTGTCGCTAAAGTGAGAACTGAGGCTTGGAAGATAGAAATCGTATTTGTCTATTTGGAACCAAATGTCGCAGTCAGATCTTACCTGGAGCGAATCAGCTCGGCGGTGGAAGACTTTGGTACTGCCAACGTTTACTACGTGGGCGGCGACGTTAACGCCCATAACACTGAGTGGGGCTGCCAAAGAGGAGTGGAGGTTACTACCTCTGCTGCGCACGACTAATTGGATCTCTATTTGCTCAATAAAGGGTCTGAGCCGACATTTGATACCTACAGGGGCGGGAAGCACTAATCCAGTCGCATCGACGTGACTGCGTGTTCGGCCACTCTGCTCGATCGGCTGGAGGATTTGAGCCTCGTGGACAACATAACATCTTCGGACCACAGAGCGATTGTTTTCTATCTGAAGCTTGTGAGGTCCCAAGGTACGGACGGCAGGCTGACCACACGAACTCTCGCCCGGCTGCTGACCGATCGCGTTCTAATGTCTACCGAGGTGAACGAAATCACCAAAGAGGAGGCGTTGGACAGAAGTGTCGGTCGGTATGTGGATACCGTGGGGGAAGCCTGCGAGTTGGTCCTGCTAGCGGTCTCCAAGGGGAGGAAGGCCCTGTGGAAAGAACGACTCACTCTCGTCAAAGCTGATGTCGTGAGGAAGAAGAGATTCATCAGGTACTCGAAGCCAGCCCGGAGGGAGCTGGTCGTGCGTCATTACTTCGAGGCGAAGGAGGCCTACCGCTTCGAGGCGAAAGCGGCTCAGATTCAGAGCTGGAAAAGCTTTTGCGAGTAGCAAGATCACGAGTCTATGGGAGATGGCCGAGTCTGTGGGACGGGATCTATCGTGTGATCCGCCGCACGGAGACGATGCGAGAAGATCTCGCCTTCGTTCAGTCAAGTAGAGTACTGGACGTAGAGGGATCAGCCAGGTTGCTGGCGGATGTATTCTTCCCGGAGGACAGCCCCGGGGAGGACAATGCGGACCATAGTACTGTAAGAGTAAAATCCGATGAAATCAATGAGGAGAGTCACGATGAAAATCATGACTCACCGTTTACGATTGTGGAAATTAGATCGTCCGCGTCAACCTCAAATGCCAAGAAGGCATCTGCGCCAGATGCGTGCGCCACGTGCTCACCGCGGACATCTACCGGGCGGCGATCGACGTGAAACCCGTCCTATTTTAGGCAATTACAAACCGATTTCTCGCGCTTTCCCTCTTCCCCACGAGGTGGAAGAAAGCGGTTGTCGAGGCACTCCGGAAGCCCGACTAGGAGGCTATATGCACCCGAAGACTTAAAGGCCAATCGGACTTTTGCCCGTTATGGGAAAAATGTTCGAAAAGATCATGGTAAAAGAATCTGGTGGTACACTGCACCTTATATCAGCTGTCATCAATACGGCTTTATGCCGCAAAGGTGTAACGAGGACTCCCTATATAACCTGACCCAGCACCTGCAAACTCGCTTGAAGGAGAAGGAGATTGTAGTGCTTTTGTTATTGGATACAGAGGGAGCCTTCGATAACGCCTGGTGGCTTGCTCTAAGGTGCAGACTGGCAGAGACTCGCTGCCCCGTGAATTTGCGACGTCTTGTCGATAGCTATTTTAGCGACCGCAAGGTGTAGAATTGAAATCAATTTTCATTCTAAAACACTTAGGTCGTCAAATTACTTGGCACTCAGGACTTCTCTACAATATAGAAGAAGACTTTTGAAAGTTCTTTTACTATCCAAGCTGTGTGATGCTTTGGAACTGACCGTCAGTTTTGATACGAAAAGCGCCGTCACGTGGCAGCTTTAGAGACAATGTTCGTGTTCTATTTTAACGGCAGCTTAAAATACATAAAATATTTAAAATTTATTGATTTATGCAAAAGTTTTCTTGTTGAAGTAGTCATGTTTATATAAGTTTATAAATTATATATCTATTTTATCTTTATATATTTATTCATGTGATTGTGTGTACGTTAATTGTTATAGATTTTGATATTAAAATGATGTTATATAAATTTATTTCATACGCCTTTATAAAAGTGAAACAGAATAAATATTAAAATCAAAGTATAAATTCATAATAAAAAAACCATCACTTACTTGAGTAATAACTGTACTTCCTACACATACTCTTTTGTTGACGTTGAAAAGGGCCTGTTACCACTCCGCCTCGCATATACCGTGGGAACAAGTCACCTATACGGCATTGCGAATAGCCCTCCGCCTGCTTAATGCCTAGACAGGGGTGAGATTTCTCACGAGTCACACCTGGGCCCTCCAAGTCACCGTAACTAAAATTATCAAAAAGAAACTATATGTAAATAAATTTAAAAATAGTATTAATTTTGCATATAGTTATTGTAGTAATATATTGAAAATAACATCCACATGGCTTATCGATTGATGAGTACTTAAATAAATTAAAAAGTTCACTACGTCATTTCAATAATCAATACATTACATTATTACAGTATCATTCATTATTAATTTAATCATTACAGTAACGACGTAATAATATATAACCATTATTATTCAAAACAAATGTAATTAAAAAATCAGCTGGTTAGGTCTCATTGAAGTCCTTTTAAAACCATTGGAGAGATGACTTAAGAAGATTTTTTGCCATTCGTATTTAGACGTATATACAAGTATGATTAAGTCACAGAATTAAAATTAAAACTAAAGAGGCTTCCTTTATACATTCGCCGTAATAATGGTATCCTTACTTTGCTTTGTTGCATATAATTTTCTCCTACTTCACCTCCTTATTTGAACATTTTTTGGCACATTTTTTGTTACTAAGAACATCTGAAATTCTCTAATACCCAAACATACCATACAGTTTCTCAGCAGGTCGTTTATTGTACATACTGCTTGTCTGTGCAATGTGTTACTTATGCGGATTAGAAGGGTCAAGTCTCCTTTGACTTTTAATAAGCCTGTAGGCATTTTTTGTCACTGCCTTTCCCTGTCTGTAACATTTTTAAATCGTGTCTATATTCAAATGTACCATATTTTTATCAAATGTATGGAACATTATTATTAAATATTACATTAATACGCATATCGTTGTCCTTTAAATACTATATAATATTTATTTTTGCCTATCAGACGTCTCCCCTCTATTAGATAGCAAATCTCTTCCATTCCACCCAAGGGTTGTCTGTAAGAAATCGCGGAATGTGATAATACTGCCAATTGTAGTTTTGTGTTGTTATTGGGTTGGTTCGATTTTATGTTTGCATTTGCCTTAGATGTTAATGTTAATATAAAATAATGATTTAATAAAGAAATTAACAAACAAACAATCATTTCACTAAAAAGTTTATACTGAATTTAATTATATTCAAAATTGTATTTTCTGCGTTATGATCTAATTTAGTACCTGTAAAGTTTTTTGTCTAGGTTGTCTGGTAGAGAGAAGGCATTAAGTACTGGTTATACAATGTGTAAAAAAATAAATAACCAAGTACTAGTGAAGCGTGAGTGAAATGGGTACGCATAAGCAAAATTTTGGTGTTCATATTTACTTTATACGTGCATGTTTAATAAATCTTACTAGAAAATTAACATATAATATATAAGGGTCGATTAAAAAGATCTAAATCTTTAAATATTTGTAATAATGTTTTTTACAACTGTAAACAATTCAAATTCTTTATACTTTATAGTGTTTTTATCTGTGTGAGCTACATTTTATATTTCGTTCTATTCAGTAGGCTCGTATCTATTAAGTAATATCCTTAAAAAGCTCACCAAGTTAACTTTTGGTAAAAAATTTGGCTTTATTTACTTATGATTGTAATTTATTACGAGTAATATCTAAAATTAATTTATACTGCCTTATAGAAATTAATCTAAAAATATATGTTTTATTTTACTTAAAAATTAATAAATTTGGTTATATTCTACATAACCTGGTTGTTTCTTGATCCTATTCATTACAAAATTTGTTTTTTCCAAACTAATACCAGACGTTACTGTTCTGATAATTAATAAATACATAATTTATAATCATTAATGTATATAAATAATTATGGAAAATACATTTGTACATATAACTTATATCACATAAAATAAATAATCCGGGAAAATATATATAAATTTTTGTACTAAATATTTTGCATACTGAATTCTTTATTTTTCATAGAAGTACCTACCTACTTAAACAATTTTCAAAATCAAATTCGGACTAGTGTTATGTAGTAAAGGGTCTAACATTTCGGGCTACGCTAGGGGAGACTTATTGAACAGTTTTATAATTGTTTGAGTAATAAATAGAGGTTACGAAGGACTTAACTCTATAATCCGTATTGTATTATAGAAGTTAACCTTGATATCTGTAAGTTAATCAGTGGTATGTATAAACTATATATATGACAATACAATCGTAAATAACAAACAATAAACTGTTTTAAAAATAGTACTTTTAAAACATTAAATGTGTTCAAAAATATTGTGTTTAGATTTGGTTTGGTTTTAAGTAGACATTTTCATTTATAGTTTAGATAAAAGCCTGTTTTGTCTTTCAATTCTGATATTAATGAAATAATAAATCTATCAACATCTTTCTAAAAGCCTACAAAGATATCTTTCATCAACACCCCACATCACTCATTGTAAGGATTAATAGTTTTTATCCGCATATAGACAAATATTCGCGGGAACGTGAATTTGATAAGAATGTATGTATAAGTTGAATTTCAACGGTTTCTATGTAAAATTTACAATCTAAAAATAAAAGTAAACAATTCAAATTACAGTTTCGCCGGCATTGTGTTTATTAATTGTTTTGTAAACATTATAAAAAGTAGATTTTGTAAAATTTTTGTGAACGTCACTCTGAGTTATTTAAAAATATAAAAAAAAAATATATAAATAGAAATAATCTTTAAGACCAGACTTAGTATGTTATCTTCAGTAATTGTAATGCTTAAATTATAGTTTTCGATACAAATTTTAATATGTTATTGATTTTTGAATAGGTATGAATAAATCATATCAAAGGTATGTATAATACAACTTTTTTATCCACAATTATTATTTAACACGTTGAACGCCATGGCGGACACCATGTGCCCGACAGCATACTGTCCCCTGGGGCCACACCATTAAATCGAAAATCGTCAAAAAATCGCCAAGGTGTTTTTTTGCAAATATTGTCAGTAAAACCCTTAAAAATAATGGGCGACTTACGGAAATAGCGATTTACCAATTATTTTTCAGCAGGGCCGCGCGGGTCACATGCCTTGGTAAAACAGTCGAAACACTGTCCGTCGGCTCCCTAGAGGCTTCTGAAGTGATCGAGGGCATGCGGACACATGGTGTCCGACGCGGCCTCTTGGACCCGACATGATGGCAGTCACATGGTGTCCGTCGCGGCCCACTGAACTAAACATGGTTTTTAGTCTGGCGCTCAACGTGTTAAAGCAATATAAATTTAAAATAATTATAATACTGTTAATAAATTAAATTACTTGTTAGGTTTTTGTTTTTACACTATATTCCAGTTGCGCCTTCAGATACAATTTTTCACACGGTCTGAACTTGCTTAGCTGTGGGGAATATTACACTGTGTAAATATATCTACGAACCGAAGCATGACATACTACACTTGAATTAGCATTACCTGTAATGGGATCAGTTCCTACTATTATCAATAATCAATTTTATTCCTAGATTTTAATAAAATTATATTTTAAATGGCTAGTGTTCGTTAGCTTCTTAAGCCAGGGTACTCATCCTATCACTGAACTTGTTCAACGAATATCCTTCCTTTTCCAAATTTGAATATTTGGTATTGGACGCTTCTTATCTTTGTTACAGCTTTAACCTGTGAAAAGGATATATAGATATTACCTTAATTCTTTGAATTATTTCAATGTCACACTATGAGTATTGTAACTTTATTTTTATTCTGCGTCCACTCGCTTGCAACTGGCCACTAACTCCCAATCTCAACAAACTTTGGCTTCATTTTACTTTGACTAAAGCCATTGCCATCTACACATTTACAAATGCGTAACATATTCTAAAGAAGCAAATTCCCTTTGATTTGTTACAAAAGATTGTAAGCGCGCGCAAACTTACACAGAACACATCCATGTGTTCGAATTTGGGACGATTTGTTAAAGTTAGGCAAGCGTAGGTAAGCGGCCTTACAGACAGGTTTAAATAGCAGAGAATTGAAAGAGGGGAGCCTAAAAAATACATAAACTAAAAGACATTTAACTACAAATAATTACAGCATTAATATGTCTGTTATAACCGTCAGTACTTCTGCCGTATGTTTATTATTAGGAATTTTCCAATGTACCTTTGATCAACAAATCTTCGGTATGATTTCATTCTTAAAATATGTAATAAATGATATCAAATTTCGCTACAGTCGCTCATTTAATTTGTAACAAAATAAATAAGAAATGAGCTTAATCTAAATTAAAATTATGTTTTACACTTTATTTCTACAAACTCATTTCGACGAAGCTATAACAGCCCGCAAGGCTATCAGCGTCGACTTCAACAGAAAGAAGAGAATTATGATTAATACTAATCTGTATAAATTATTAATATTCATTATGTGACAAAGCTCTTCGTAGCGAAATGGCATAACTTTTTGTAAAAAAGATTAAACGTTACTTTTAAAACACTTATAAAAATCCTAGGACCTCATAATATGTATTATTTTATCTTTGCAAATAATGTTAACAGACAAAGCTCACATAGGAGCATATTATTTAAGACAATATATCAATGTAATACTTTAAAAAAATTATATCTTTAATCAGTATTTGTAAAGTCTATTCTATAACAAACACGTTTCGTTATAAATACCGATTGTAAAATAAGGGACCAGTTACTTCAGTTTTCTTTACAAACTCCCCCCGTATCTCTTGTGCTGTGCGAGAAAGCGGCGGGGGATCAGGGGTGTGCGTACAGTCTCACGTGAAAATGTTATTATTATTATTTGGCCTCATATATGTATAAGATAGACATCGCAACTGCTTTCACAATGGAACAACTGTTTTGTCAAGGCGGTTAAAAATACTACATATGTTTATTTTACGATCAATAACTTTGAGTTGATAGAAGTGTAGAAAGTTATGAAATTGCATACATAACTTCAATATACTATTTAAAATTTAGTTTCTTGATTATATTTTTTTTGGGAAACGGCTTTAACTATTTCAATAATGAAAAAGCTATTTTAAAGGTTGTTGGTTTGATAATTTGTCGGATTGAATAAAGATTATATTCATTAATATTTTTACTTTCTTAAAAGACGAAAATACATCGGATTGATATCCGTTTATGTATTGAGATAATAATGCTCATTCTATGTAAAGTCTTTAAACCAAGTTTATTTAATTTATTAGTATGACATCTTTTATATATTTACTTTGTACACAACAAAGAATATTATTGAAAACCCCTTTAAATAGATTTTTACAGAGAAGGTGGACTAATTTAAATTAAATAAATATTTCAATATGCTATGTTGATATGGTTTTAAAAAATCAAATAGAGGCGTTGTCATTTATTCGGATAAGCCTTTTAATGTTTTATAATTTGAAACACCCTAATTTAAAATCTATTTGTTGACATGACAGCGTTGTAAAAACGCTTGATTGTTAAAAATTAATTATTGTCAGTGGAGAAAATTTTATTATTTTTTTGTGGGCTATAAATAACAAACAAACAAATCATTTTCGTTCAATAGCTTTTTGGCATTACTACGAATGTATCTACTTTGCACTATTATAATCTTTTTTAATTAAGTTTAATAATGCGGTAGGTAAAAAGAAAATTTTACTAAGCTGTTTAAAATAATACTACAATAATAATATTACAATTTTCAAACAACATTGTTTTAGAAATTAAAGCTATCCTATTTTATAATGTAATTTTAAGCTGTTGTTAATTACTGCGAATTATTTTCTTACCTGTGCCAAAGAATGACATTGATGACGTTCCTTTAAACGTCTTGTTGAATGCTATTGATTTTTTGCTTTTGATGAATTTCTGCATTACCGAGTTAGGTGTGTGATAAAAAGAAAAATGTCGGCTAAATTAAATGAGGCACACGAACATTGTAAAGCAGCCGAAAAATTGTGAGTAATTAGTCTCAATTAATGTTAATATATAATTTTATTGCACTATTTATTAAATTTCTATTTCATTACTTTTTCTCAACGCATAAGTTTTTTCTTAAATGTAACTAACATTCCTACATATTTACTTTCCGATTACTTAAATATGTGGCGATAAAATTACTAGTAAAACATTGCAACATAAACGAAAAAAAAACTTTATTAAACAGGACATTTTTTAAAAGTGATTGTTTTTCTTTTTATTTTTCTCTTAAGCTTGGGCCTAAATTAGCAGTTTTTGTATAATTGAAATGTTACGAAAATTTAATGTTAACTGCTGTCTATCATTTAGCTACTGCGAATATGTCTATTGTATTCTAATTCTTTTTAGTGTTTCTGTAAATTTACTTAATTTTAAGCATATATTTTATTATAAGGCTTTTAAAAGCTATTCCCTAATCATCTTTAGTCTACTCTACTCTCTGCAAGACAATTGTAAAAGAAATTTTGAAAAGTTTTTTTTATACTTAAGAGTCCATACTTTCCATGATGCCATTAATCTTTTTGCTATTAACTCCCATGTGTGTCTGCAAAGCATTATGTTTAGGTTAGTCATTACTTTTGGAATTTTTTCTCCTTTTTTCTTAAAATGATGATTTTCATTTTCAAAGTTGTGAACTTGTTAAATTATTATGAAACTTAATACTTTCATTTAAAATTTTTCATAATAAAATGAACTTTATTCTACCTGTTATGGCTTTGCATATATGTTATTCTTTTTTTAATCTATAAATTTTTCTTTTGTGGTATTTCTAAATTGTATAGTATATAGTTACATAGGCAATGCAACTTTCTTATCTTTATATTTATATAAAAACATTAATATTTTTGATGCTTTGATATCTACAATAATGAGACCACAAACCTATTTTATTATAAGAGTGTGAAATCATATATACTATTATATCATTAGATGATCAGTGTAATGTGTGAAATTTTATAATTGGCTGAAACACCATATTCTAAATATAAGATATGAAGATACTTTAAGCCAGCATTTTCCAACTGGGGCTTAAAGGGAAATTGAAAAAATTTGAGAGTGGAATCAACATAAATTTAACCATTTCTCTTTGATATAAAAAAAAAATTCAATATAAAGAAGAATTTATTATAAAGAATTTTGTAAAGGCTAAGGTGTGTTGGGAAGGAGGCATGGCACGTAAAAGGTTGGAAAATACTGCCTTAAGCCCTAAAATATGGCCAACTCTAATTTACATTCTTACATATCTAATTTTAATTATAAACTTCACAAGCTTAGTGCATTTACAATGTGTTTATATTTTACATGCAAGCTCATATGCAGTGGTCATTTTTTCAGTTAACATGTTGTTTATTGCTCTGAATTTTTTTATTTTTATTAATGAACCTGTGCATTGCTTCTGAAATTGGTTTTCATTATTTTGTGCATGTAGTTTATGAAATGTTTGATTTTTAACTGATTTTTATTATTATTGTTATTCTTAGTTTGAAGACATCACTGTTACGCTGGAAACCAGACTATGATTCAGCAGCAGATGAATACAACCAGGCAGGTAAATAAGACATGGACTAAGTCTAAACTTTAAGATGATATTTTTATTTGTAAAATTTTGTTTCAGTAAAAAAAATTTATAACCAAAGAATTTTTCAAAGATTATTTACAATGAACTGTAGTATAGATTATCTATTTATTAAAAGTAAAATTTAAAATATAGACAATAGATTTAAAATAGAGACATGAAAAGCAACACCTATTTGTATTTTTTCCTATATCCCATAGATTTTCGAGGATGTTTAATAAGCACACATACACATTTTAGTCAACATGTTTTAATATTAACACTAAAATTTTATCAAACGATTAAAAAATAATAAAATTTCTTATGATCTTTTTCAGCACAATGCTACCGTATTGCACGCGATTTGAAAAGCTCAAAGGATTGCTATATAAAAGCATCAGAAATGTATAAGAAGAATCATTCATTTTTTCATGCAGGAAAAGCTCTAGAAAATGCTATTATTGTTAGTAAAGAAACATCCTCTTCTGATGAGGTACAATTCTTAACCAGTAACTTTATCATTTACCCAATTTTATGAATTGTTACTTACATTAAAAATAATTTTAGATATACACTTTAGCATGCGATTCCAGCAGTCTTTATCAACAACATGGTTCTGGTGACTCAGGTGCTAGCGTATTGGATAAAGCGGCTAAAATAATAGAAGAGAACTCCCCTGAAAATGCAGTGAAATTGTATCAACAAGCTGCTGAAGTATCTTCGGTAAAAATATACATTTTTTATATTTACCAATAATGTTACAAAATGTAGTGTGAAATATTATTTATTACAACTTGTTTCAGTTTCAATATATTCTTTTGTTTGAATTTATGAAATACATTTCAGACTGAAAGCAGTCAACATCAAGGTTCTGAATATATTAGCAAATCTTCACGAATATTAGTGAAGTTGCGTAGGTATGATACAATCTTTCTTATTAAGTTTTAAGTTTTAGTTTGTTTAAGTTTGTGGTAGTTTAAGTTTATTCTTTTACTCATATGCTTTAATAAAATATGGAGATAATATATATATAAGATAAAAAAGTTGTCTCCATATTTTCTCATATTTTAATTATTTTCTTGAATGATAATTATTATATTATTTGCACTGAATAAATATAATAAGAATAAATTGTGTATTTAAGATATGATGAAGCAGTGGACAGCTTACGACGAGAAATCGGTTTTCATCAGGAAGCTGGTAACATTGGAGCAGTGGGACGTCTTACAGTTGCAATTGTTCTGGTGCAATTAGCAAGAGGAGATCCTGTTGCTGCTGAGAAAGCTTATAAGGTCTGCTTTCAATTAAGAATGAAATACATTAGTAAAAATAGATGCATTCTTATTTCAATAAAAGCAATACTTCATTGCCACCATTTCATTTTTTTTTCTATTTGAAATACATTTGTTGTAATAGTATAGTTTCCATAGAATATTTTTTTATCTCCAGATATGAGTGACATTTTTGTCAACCACTATTATTATATTATGAAAATAATATTGTTGTGCAGGAGTGGGGTTGCAATTGTGAAGCACCAGAAATGCAAACTATTGAGCAATTGCTACAAGCTTATGACGAAGAAGACAGGGACTCTGCAAAGCGAGCTCTTGCGTCACCATTTATACGGAGTATGGATGTGGAATATGCACGTTTGGCTGCATCTATTCCATTGCCTGAGGGAATAGACCCACCACCAAAAGCCACTGTAAGGGAAAATGCAGCACCATCATATGTTAGCCCCAATGCTGTACACATGAAGGTATTGTCAATTATATTGCCCTTAAAATAAAAGCTAACATTTGCAGTAGATTACATAATTTTAAATAAAAAAAAAACATACTGAAAATGATAAGTATTTTCTATACATTTTACTGCTTTTCAAATAAATCAATACAGAATTATTGTTTTTTGCTTCTTGCTTGCTTTTCTGTTATATTGTACTAAATAACACTTAATAAATATTTTGTCAATTACAGCCACAACAAGATAGCCAAGAAATAGAGTCAACCTATGATGAAAAGAAGAGTGAAGATGAAGATGGATTATGTTAGAATATCTCAGTATCACATAGTTTCCTTGCTGTTTGTAATAATCTTTAAATATAAGTAGGCACGATGCATACACATAAATTCACACAAGTAACTGTTTTCCTTAAATCTTTAAATTACATGTCTGGTTGCTATTTTCTATGCAAAAATGTAGATTGTGAGATATATTTACATAACTATATTTATTAAATGCAGATTAAAATTTTTATCACTATTTAATATTGCTTGGCTTGTAGTCAATGTTATCTGAGAAAAATATTTAACAAATATTATATAATAGTAAGTCTTTTCCAATAATAGATGAAAAATATTAAACTGCATAATGACAATAAAACCATCCATTTATTGAACACTTGCTACAATGAAATTTGTATTATGATTTATTATTACAAATATGTTTGATCTCAAAAAATTATTCAGTTGCATTTGTTATTACAGAGATATTGTTTAACAATCATATAAGAAAGCTTAAATATACTTAAATGACTACTGCTTTGACTTACCTAAACAATATTAGACTTATTGTAAGATTCTTATTGGTGCCAGAGAATAGCTCTATATATTTATTGTTAAATCATTATATCTAATATACTGAAGTATTGGGGGTTATTATCCACGAAAGTTAGTTTGCGTAAAATGGTGCGGGTTAAATACAGTAAAGAGGTTAGGCACTGACACCACTATGTAATAATCATAGCAGTAATGTATTTTTAGCCTATAGTGCATGTTACACGCTATCATAACTTTTAAAATAATAAAATATACTGCCTATGAAGCTTTGACAGCTTATTGCATTGTCATTATTAGGCTACTTAAATTCTTAATATTATTCAACTTACAAAATATCAAACTTGTAATTATTTTGCTATAAACATTAGTCAAGTCACTTTTGTTAGAATAGCAAAACAAGATTATTCATTTAGTATTATGCCAATTAATAACTTAGATTCTACAAATCCAAAAAGTAAGTATAATCATTGTACCTACTATTAAGGTTGGTTATTTCTAGGAATTAGAAAAATGTGGTGGAAAAAGTAATATTTGCATTGTTAGTTTTTCTATTTAATAATTATTACCTGATTTTGTTTGGTTTGTTGAGTGAATGTTTTATAGTATTAGTGCAGTCAATTTGCCTGTTTTAACAATCAGCTCCATATATATGCCAATATCTATAATTTGCCAACTTATGTTATCAATGTTGGATGTTTTAGTTATTTTATATCCATAAAAATCCTAATAAGTATTATTTATAACTAAAAACGAAACATTTGTCAGCAATTGATATTTGATAAGCTATGTTAAAGAGTGGTTTATGTTTAACAATAATTTATAGGAGTTTTTCATATGATTTAAATTTCTTTATTTCCACAAAATACTTCTTTTTTATATAATTAGGGCAATAATGTCATTTAATAATTATAGAAATATCGTTATACTGAAATAATAAATATTGACGTAATTGATTAGTTTTTACAATAGCACGAAATAATCATTGAGCCATAGCAGTTATTAGTTCAATATAAAATTAATTCTAAAGACTAAGCTTGGAATAAATTAGATAACCGTATTTTAATTGTTATAAGGCTTTTTCATATTCCATTAATGTTTTAACAAGAACTGTTTCTTAAGCAAACAGTTCAGAGCATTCTGGGAGGAATATATGCAAGTGCTTGAATGAAAATGATTAGAATTAGTTAGAACTTGTGCTTTGTGATTTATAATTTTACACATAATTTTATATTTATGCTTATAAAAATCTTGATTTGTCATTTGTTTGAAGAAATTACATAATGTAAAAAATTAATGCAGAATTTTCACCAGTTAAAATGGAATTATAAAGTGAAATAAAGTTATTTAAGCAATTTCCAAATTTAGCTTTAGAAACCACACACAGAATTGTCTACCTAACATGTTCCAAATTTTAGATCAGTGTACATAGTAATCAGAAAAAATGTATTCAAACATTGTTAGTTAACATTAACAATTAATTCCTTTACCATTTGTAGTTTTATTAGCATGATAAAATATTTAAATAATAAGCTGTTTATCTTATTCACTGTCTTATCATAGTTTATAAATGAGGAAGTTAGTTTTAACTATTGAAAGTATGTGTAACATCTAAAAATTATAGAAACATAGCTGATATGTATTTTTTAGTCTATGATGTAATTATCATTTGTTCTATAGTTTATTCTCAATGTTTGTGAAGAATAAGTGCTGTAGTTGTCATTGTTATTCTTAGGAATTTTAGCATTATGTTAATAAAAATATTGCTTCTAAAATATACCTCCTTGCATTTGAACATTTCCTAATTTCAATTAAGGTGAAATCAAAATCAGTAGTTACAAGGTGTTAAGAATTTTATTTTTTAGTAATTCACATAATTGTTTACTGTGTTCAGAATTACACTTACTAGCAGACTTACACAACATATCTATTTATTTCACTAGTTTGTTAAAATATGGCTCACCTGTTGATAAGCAGTTAGGACATCCATAACTATTTATCTAAGGCTTTCCAACCTTAGATACTTATGTAACTAAAGAGAACATAACTATTGTTAGTTATGCTCCTTTTTACAATGAATACTGGAGCTTGTGAGGAGAATTTAAGATAAAAAGAAATTTAAAATGCAGAACAATTCTACTTTGTCTAACACCAGTGATTATTATCAACATTTTCTTTCAAAGTGTATAGTATATCGATTGAGATTTACTCCTATAGATTAATTGTAAATAACATGCGATTTACCTCACAACTTGGAAACTGAGGATGATATAATCTTAACCCTGAACATGTAAACTTGTCTTGGTGAGGTTCAACCTGACTAGACCAAAAGTTTACTTGTCTGATTAATAACACATATTACGGTACAAGTTTTCACAATTTAGTCACTTGTGTATATTATTCAGAACATTTATTGGTTTAAAGTAAGGGATCTAAGCATAGCATTTAATATAAATATCCCATTATTTTCTCAGTAACTTACCAACATGTAGAATATTCTTATGATTATAATTCTTATACATGCAATTTAATTTATAGGAGTTACTTTTTAAAATTTGATATATTAAGAAGTATACTGTCAATTCTAACATTAATGTTACTGTTATTTTTAGTACATTTAAAACAATTGTAGGATTGATTTGAATATACACATGTATATGAATTAATTTAGTATTATAACTAATTAATTTAATTGAAATACATAATACATGCAATTTTAGTTGGAAATTATGTACTGTAAGGTCTTGTTTCATGCTGTGGATATTGAACCATAATTGTATCGATTGACATTTATTAATATAATTAGTTTGCACACTGCACATGTAAGACATTTATTAATATTGTAATCAGGGCAGGTAACATAATAAAAAGGGAGTTTTGCTTTACACTTGATTGGGTTGTATCATTATATTGATGACAAGGAAAAATAATGATTTTTCAAAGAAATGTACATACATTACTAAAATAGTATTTCAGGGACATTTTAACCCTAAAACTGATATGCCAAAGACACTTAGGAGTTAGTTGTATCATTATTTGTATCCGATGAACTTGTTATGGTGAAATATAAACTATGCTAAACAACTTTCAGAAAGAGGAGTATTATTAGAGAAAATATAAAATAAATAGTAGTCTTTGCAATCACCTCTTAATTCTACCAATTTGAAGCAAATGACGGGGACTCTGGATGAACTGAAAGCAAAAGGTGTGATGAACATTTGTGCTGTTCTTGGCAGTCAAGAAGCTCAGTGCGAGTTTGTAGTGGTCACTGGACAAAGGTCAAACCCAGTTGGGAAGGAAATGGTTTGAACCCTTAGGGATGTATACTGTGGGCTAGTGTTACTGTATCATTATAGATACATTCTATCGAAAAGCGCATATAAAACGATTCACATTAAAAAAGACTACTTGTCTTGAAATATTCTAAAATTTTATTGAAACTAAAACAATTAGTTATAATAAACTTAAAATTAAAAATTATATACAAAAAAATCATAGAAATAGGCTGCTTAAATTACTACAATGGTTGAAAGAAATTCAACTAGTAAGAAATTTAACTAAATAAAGAAGCTTAAAGTAAACTTGTGTTCACATTTAAATGATTTTATTTTAATGAAAAATTACATGCTTTTACAATTTTTAATCATTATCAATATCTGACAATTTTTTGCCTGTTTTTTGTATTAGCAACTTGGCAATGGTAAGTATCCTCTACAGGGGGAACATCTGAATTGCAAAAGCTCACTCTAAAAACATCTGTATATAAAGAGTTAAGGAAGATCTAGTCGTCTTTTACATGTATAATTGTGATGTCAGTAGAACAAATAGAAAAGGAAAACAAAATATTTAGGGGCTATCTGCATGCAAGCATCTTAAACAGGCCCAAATACTTATTTGTTCAAGAAAATTTGGATGAAATACATGCCACACAGTTTCAAAATAGCATAAAAATATTCAGCATAAAGAGACCTGACAGTAATGTATAAAATTTGATTAAATCACTATTTTAATAATTACTGCTTGGTATATAAATGTATATTTTTGTTTTATCATCTGCCATATCAATAAAAATGGCATATTAAAATACCTCTTACATTGTTACTCAAGAAAGACCTTTTTAATTTATACTTAGTGGAGCTGATTTTACGATTGAATATTTTTATGACTAAACATAGTATGGATATATGGTGCAACCATTGGAGGAACTGTTGATGTAGCCTCAGGTGCTTGTTCTTTCTCTTTGTTATTTTTTGTTTTTCGGAATTGGAATCCATTTTTACGCAATATCTTCCGTAGGGTTTCTCTGGATCCTTTGAAGTTTATTTCTTCTTTAAGTATTTGAAGTAGTTTGTTGATTGTGGGAACTTCTTTCTTAAATGCATAAAATTCATGTATTTTTCTGCGTATCACTTGCAAATCATACTCATCAACTTCAATTTTGCCTTTAGTCCGTACTCTTTTCTTTGGTGTTTTCTTAAGAGTTTCAGGATCAAGCAAGCCTTGTTCTACTAACCTGGCTTCCTTAACAATATTTAACACAGTGCGCTCAGAAACACCTGAAAAAAAGAGTTTTTTTTTTATAAATATTTAATCCATATATATTTGTAAATGTGAAATTAAAAAGTATTGTGTCGCTAATGATAACATCCCCATAACTCAGAAGCAAAATCTGTGATCAATTTGAACTATCTGTGATAAGTGTATAATAAATGAATAATGAACAATAAATTTAATTTTAAAAATCATGATAAACATTCCTGCAATAGGACATCTACCACTAAGTTATTCTCAATATTATCTAACATGAAAGTGTACAGACCATAACTTGGATATTGAGTAAGTTTCAAAATTATATATATCTGAAAGATCCATAATTCAAAACAAATGATAACACAATTATTAGAAGTTAATTGTATCTTTATGAAATACCAAACACAATAGTCATTTATAATTATAAATTAATAAAGTTGTTTAATATATAGAATATTTATACATATTTTCATATGAATACGGCTATAAACACAATTTTTGTAATTCTTTACTAGCTTACCTGTAGCGGCAGAGACTCGGACATAAACTTTGCTCAGTGGAATTATTGGAACTTGCATTCGTTTTTCTTCATCCATAAACTCTTTTACTTTAAGAATTATTTCCCGCACTTCACTAGTGATATTTTTCGGCATTGTAAAATAGAATGTATAGCGTAATTAAAACATAAACATACACAATGGCTGACTTATATTTGTCGCAACTGGCACTGGTAAAGGAGAATTTTTTGTATCGACTATTGAGTTGACATTACAAGCAACCATAAACAATTACTAATTTTGGCGCAGAAAGATAAATAGAATTGTAAGTAACTCGAGTAGAGAAAAGTTTTTAAAATTTTAAAAGGTCATATCGGAAAGGACATTAATTCTGGTTTTGTATAAGAAACAATATTTCGATACCATTTATATTTCTACAAATATGTTGCTGCGAGTGGCAAATTCCTTACACTGTGAAATAAATAAAAAATGTTCATGAACGAGAAATATGATATTTTTATTCAGAGATATCACTAATTATTTGATTTAAGTAGAAGTATAATTAGGATAATTTGTTTAATATACTAATGTATTACTTGGTCCTAATTTCAGTAAGTTATTATAGTTTACCTGCTTTGTTTGAAACTGATAGAAAAATTCTACTTTGCTTCATTTTAATTTTTATGAGTAAAGTCTAATACGTCAATTATTTCATTTTTGTTCCTTAATATGTACGGAAAAAAGAGAAATTCTTTTAGAGAGTCGTATTACGATCATGCATGCTCGATGGATTATGAGAAAGATGTGATAAATATAGATATTCAAGAAAATAACTTTTATTGGTGGGTGCGTGTTAAACGTTGGTGGAATGATATTTTTCTACTTTCTTACTCCGATCCGAGATCTAGATGTTATTATCGCAGTTCTCATTCTATGAGAATGGAAAGAATGAGACAGTTTCGATATTGCAGGGGCGCTATTCACCCTTTCAGTAAATTTAGGTACTGTTAATATTAGTACTTATTATTATTTTAAAAATGATATGTATATTGTAATACACTTTGAATATACGATTAAGTTGCGGAAGTTATTCAAATTGTAAACCACGTTTTCATTTTACTACAGATTTTAATTTTCTGACCGATGGTTTATACAAAGCCAAACAATTTAAAAGCCTTTACTTTCAAAAAAATATGGATTTAAATATTAGCTTGCGTTTAAAAAGTTTAACAATATTTATAAAATTATTCCCTATATTATATTATTGAATGGAATAAATTCATAGATTTTTTTATTATTGCTATTTCTATCAGGAATGATGAACAATAATTTTAATGTTAACGCTTTGCTTCAACTTTAATTTTACATTTTTGATTACAGGAATTTTTGGGAATGCATTATACTTAGCGTAGATCTTTTAAGTAAAATGATATTTCATCACAGCACTTCAATTTTGTATGGAGAATTATCATGGAAGATATATATTATTGGAGTAATATGTGAAGCTGTAATTATTTCCGATTTGTTTATAAGCATGTTAACTGGATATATCGTTAAAGAAGATAGAAGCATAAATTTGGAAATAAGGAAGTCGATGATGAATTTTTGCTCAACAAAATTATTTTTTCACTTTATTTCATCAATGCCACTTCAGTCAATAATGTTTTTAAATTATGGAAAAAATATTAGTTGTGCTATTTGTAAATGTAATATGTTCGTGTTTACTTTGAGACTGGTGAGTGTTCTACGTTTATATCGTTTGTATGATGCTTCGGATTACTGGAAAAGAGAAAGAAGTTCCTTTCGAGCAATGTACTTCTTTAAATTTCTTCGTATTGCTGTATTAGGATTAGTTACAATGCTAACGACTATGAAATTAGCGGATACTATTCATCTTCTTGTAGTAATGCAAAGTGGTGAAGTAGATCCGTTGTCTTATTACTTCTCAGTAATCGTTTTCAAATATGATGAAAGATTTCCGCAATCTAATTTCGTGTTCTGGACCTTAGAGTTGGCTAGAGTCTTCAAGTCATTTTTATTATTCAGTTTTGGATTAAGACCACAGATCCATTATTGGGATAAAATGACTTCTCTTTGTTCATTTATATTAGCTAACATATTTTATATGTGGAATCTCGTTGAATGTCACAGTTGTCTAAGCCGTGTGAAGTATCCACAAGAGCAGCTTATAATGAATAAAAACAGAATCATTAACTTACTACGTTGGCGGCAGTTATCTGATACTTTTAGTCTTAAAGTTTTAGAATATCACAATTTTAACATGACAAGATTGACGATAACTGAAAAACAAAATGGTTGCTATCAATCTCTTCCTGCGTCTTTAAAAAAAGAAATTGTTATCAGTTCTTACGCTAAGTATTTATCAAGAATACCATGCTTTTCTGAATGGCCACAGAATTTAATTGAAGAAATCTCTATTTTACTAATCGAAGACGTGTATCTAGAAAATGATGTCATTACTGAGGTTTGTGTATGCGTTTTTTTTAGTTATAATATTAGTTTTATTTAAAATGTATTAGTTAAATGTATTTATTTTATTAAATGTATTTAAAAGTCTTTTGTTTTTTTTATTTTTTTTTATTAGAATCTTATTTTTTTGTCAAAAAATATTTTAAGACAAATAATTTTATTCTTTAATTAGTCTCGAATTCAAGAATTAGTCGAAATCTAATTTATCTGCTTGATTTATTATTTTCTACAAATATTATTAACTTATTTTTTATTATAATATATTTTAACATTACATTAAAGTTTTAGTTTTCATTGGGATGGCATGGTGGTGAATTTATGTCACTTTTACTGGAGATTAATTGTTCACCTCAAATTCAAGTGAAACGTTAAGCTCACGACGACAAATAATTCAAAACTGTGTGGTTCTAATATCGTTATATTTTTTCACAGGCTGTTGCTGCTCCTGTCGCTAGTGAGGGTCTCATTATTGTTGATGTTGGAGTACTAGCTGTTTATTCCTCTTTGGACAGTGATGTTAAATATCTCATAGACGGAGACTACAACGGCGAATTATCTTTAGTCACAGACGAAATTTCCGTAGTTCCGGCAGTTGTACTAACAACAAGCAAGGTGGTTTAATATTTAAAATCATTACTGACCGTATAATTCTAATAATTTTTACTATATGTTTTTAACTCTAACCATCGTGATGAATCACTTATAAAAGAAGTATTTTAAGGGACACAATAGAAAAGCTAAACTATGTATATTAATACATACGGAAAATCACAAATTGTAATAAAATGTGCACATTTCATTAATACCTTTCATATTAACATATATATCATTCTTTTTGCAGCTTCTTTATTTAGATAAATCTCTGTTCAGAGGTGTCATGCGGAATTATCCTGATCTATTTTTTGAGATGAAACGAGAAATCGTTAATCAGACACATTTGTAAAAATAATTGTTTTGATTAAATGTTAAAACATTTACTATGTTGAAAATATCTTGTTCTTAAACAATATCGGTAGTGTATAATAACTTAGTCTTGCCATAATTATTGTTATAAAGAAAAACAAAATTTTTTTAGAGACCAGTTATAGACAATAGCAGCGCGTACACTTTCCATGAGAAAATTCTTCACTGCCAATCGTATGGATTGTTTTAGGGACTCCAAATTATCATGGCATTTAGAGTAAGTCTTACTATCTAAAACTGACCTTATATCATAATCCTGTTGTGAAAATCAAGACTAGACGTCGACCAGTCTTCAGCTCCAGCTCAGATAGAATTCGTAACGTTAGTTTCTAACCAAATTGAGTGGATCGAGCTTTATGACCCAGCGAAAAGTCTTGCTGAAATGCCTCAAAAACGTGGCTCAGTCTCTCCTTTGTTGCTTACACTACAACAAACCATCACTGGAGTCGGGTTATGCCAACGTTTTACGCTGTTGACTACTTGGGAAGCTTCTTCAGTGCTTTCAGCGTAAATATGGTCATTTTGTGTGTTAAAATATTGCTCGTTGTTTCAATTTTATCTCCCTATTCTTGTTTCACATTATCAATTAAGAAATAACCAGTAAAAATAGATCTCTTAAAAGCGGGAAGTCCTAAGTTATCTTTTAAAATACGCGATATGGAAGATGCCATCTTCATCTCCTAAGATAAAATCTTTTGCTTTCAAGCAGAATTCTTTCGAATTCTTTCCTTTACTGCTTTGATCGTCTTTTTCGTACAAATACTACACACTAAGTTTCTTTATATATCAATAGCCCGGTATACAAACATTTGCTAATACTAAACCTATGGAGGATTTTTAAAATTGTATTTGGCACTAGATCTACTTTATGTAAAGCAATGCACACAATCATAATCATTTCAGTCCCTTTTAATATCAAAAATATTTTATAATTTATTGGTGCGAGAATAAGAAAACAAAGAACAATCTGTAAAAATGACAGTTTCCAAATTCAAAACTAATGTTTTGTTTATTTTTAATTATAACAGTAATTATGACCAGACTTAGTATTGAATAACATTTCTTCAGCGTTACTTTTTTAATAAGAAATTGTTTTATTAATACTTTGGAATTACCGTAAGTTATTGTTAATAAAATATTGAGCTGATATTTTTAAAAATAAATATTTATTTTAACTTTACCTATTCTCAACGATATACACACGAAGTGGAGGTTAAATAGGGAATTGTATTTCGTTACAATTTTTCCAACGTTTATTTTATTGGAACTTTCCTCTCCTATTTCCGTCAATTTCCCTTTCTCCATCTTCTTTTGTTCTTTACATCATATTACATTCTGTTTTCGTTTATTCATAATCCCACACATCGCCTCTCATCAATCGTTACAATCTATGGAACCACTTAACTATTTACTATTTTTGTTTTCTATAAAGTTTTTTTGCCAATATAGGACAGCTAATTATTGCGTGAACCGCGGTCTGGTTCCACCAGTTCCTCACAGGGTCAAAGATGCGCGGGAGACAATCCTCGAGTTTAAATGTATGCATGTGCTCAGCGAGTCACCCGTGCCCCCTGAACGTTCGGACGATCTGCTTAGCGCTATAGGGCAACACGACGTCCGGGATAAATACCCTGGTTATCGAAGCCGTCTTACCTTCTACGAACCCCCTGTTCGACGCCTGACGTACGAAACCAGGCACCTCTTATATTATGGTCGCCTATTGTTCTTGTCAAGTGGGTACAAATTGTTCTCTTCTCTCATAGACCAAAGAGTAAGCATTACCTTAGAAGACGAACAACCCATAGAATAGGCGGGATTTAGAAAGAGATATTCGACCATAGACCATATTCAAACTCTCGAAATATTGATTGAAAAATATCAGAAAAATGTAGAGCCATGTGCATTGTTTTCATCGACTACAAAAAAGCGTTCGACACAATATCACATTTAATTACGAGTATGTGGAAGACGCTTATAGAGCAAGGGGTTGAAAACGAATATATACAAATTGGAAAGCGCGGGCCCAAGTTTTGCCATAGAAAGAGGAGTGAGTCAAGGCGATTTGATCTTCCCAGCTGTTAGCCATCTTAGAATCAATAGTAAGAAAGCTAGACTGGAAACTTTACGTATGTAACAACGGGGAACGGTTAGCGGATACGTCTTTATAGCACGGGAGCTGCTCTCATTTCATCATCTTACCTCTTTACTCCCTGATTATTAACAGTAAGTATAAGATATTCTGACGAATGTCGTTATCGAAACAAAAAGTATTCATCGACCATTGACTTATAAGCGATAAGTAAAACCGACCAGTTCCTATGGTATATTTTTACCATCACAAAGATAAGCCTAATGTTAACATAGTTTTAATAATGAAAAAAAAAATATTGTTATAATATATAGCTTATATTTTTATACTAATTGCCAGTTCATTATTTAGAAGTTCAAAGTAAAGTATTAAAAAGGAATATCCAGTAGAATTTTGTTATTTATAATTCTTTTGCAGCAGCGTCGCATTTTTTCGCAAAAGCTATTTTGCTGAGAGAATATATTAACATACTTTGCAAGATGGCTAAACATGTAATTACCGCATCGTATAGTTTTTTCAGGTCAAAGGTTTATAATTATTAAAACTGATCGTTTTTTAATCTGCAATTGATGTGTTTATGGATGGAATAAGTAAATTAGGCAAGAAGATATAATTGTTTATAAAACCAATTAAAATGCGAGAGGATTGTAAATAGTCCATGGCACCAGATATTAAAAATAATAAAAATAAAATAATGTTAATAAAAGGAAGGTAAATCTTTTGACATAATTTACCTACGTGAAGGCTTATAGGATGTAAGGTGCCTTTGTATAAAATATTATTTCTACGTTTTTATTTTCGGTCTTACGTTCTGGAGATTCAAACATGAATATCAGAATTGAACATAATATGAATTTAATAAGATTGAGACATTCAAATACAGAGAAATTTCATGGTTGTAGGTTAATTTAAAAATGTAAATGAAATTAACTTCTTAGGTAATTCACGACGTACGCAGCGTTCGTCAAAATGGAAAATGTAATAAAAGTATTTTAGCATTTCGCGTCCTACTTCTCGAGGCAGTAAGACGAGTAAAATTACATTGTAATATTGCATAAAAATGACGCGATAAAGAGTGCACGTTATTAGAGAAAATTAATTTAAAACAAAATTAATTAATATGTATCATAATTGTTAACGTATTTTATTAGGAATATGGATAGATGGCCAAAGCCGTTGGTCTATAGAACTGATGGAAATTCATCTTGTCATGTTTTAAAAGGAGTAAAATATTAGTTAACCGAAAAATGTTTATATTACGTCAGTTAATATGATAACGAAAATGTTCATTTATGTAACTCGGATCCGTTGATAAGAAACTTAATCCAAATATACCATATCATTATGCAATAACCGGTTAGCGCTTGTGTTGTCTTACATTTTGTTATACATAAGCGTGGTAACTATCACTTCAATTCGTTACGGGACGAAAAGAAAGTTAATCCACGTGAAGCATCTTACAAATACAACCATGGCTCGCATTGAAACATGGCCAGTATATCTCTGTATTTATTTTATTCAAGTGTTGTTTACTCCAATAAGTTAGCCAACCATCGTGTGTCTTAATCTTGAAGAGTGGCACAAATTTAAAATGGAACTAATAAATTAAAAGAAAAATCATCTCTGTGTAATGAGTATAGCTTTTAGATTATTTTTTAAAAACAGATGAAGAAATATTTTATCGTTTTACAAATACTTTGTCGATTACCTCAACAATTCAACATTCCTCAACATATTTAATATTTCCTGACGACCTTAACAAGGTCACCTGCCCAACATGTGGGTGGCCAATCCATGGTCTTCATTTTAGAACCTTAAAGCGCTAAGGCCATGTGGCCTTTTTACAGCCAAATTGACTTCCTAATGCGCAGGGCTATGTATGT
The DNA here is from genome assembly GCF_028537555.1 of Battus philenor. NCBI lineage: Eukaryota > Metazoa > Arthropoda > Insecta > Lepidoptera > Papilionidae > Battus > Battus philenor. The sequence continues at coordinate 10,084,290 of NW_027181661.1, forward strand.
ATTTATATTAAATATTTCAACGCTCTCTTAATGGTCTGATCTCTCATTTTTCAGAAATAATGTTACAGAAAAATTATTCCACTACTTTAAAAAAAAAAACAACGAAACACGCATTAAAAATTAATGGGGCAAACCACCTTGTTTTTATGCGAAGAATATATTGTAAAGGCCACCGTGCGTGTCACGAATAGGAGTATGTGGAACATCAGAATGCATCTCGTGCAACACCGTAAGAATATCAACGCTACAATCGTAAACATGAACTAAGTTCAGGTCACCAATTAATGTCGTGGCTTGTCTCTCCCTGGAATCTACGAGATATATTAAGATTAAAATTATTTTGTTCTTGAGACTCGTTAAATCCTCATGTAAAAAAGTAGAAAGACTTAAAAGCACATTTAAATTTAAAACTTGCACAAAACAGAAATCATAGCGCTAAAGTAGTATTTTGCTCTAATCTAAATGAAATGAGGAAAGAATTCCAAAATACATTTATTTTATTAATCGCTGATTTCCAATTTGTTGTTTTCAAAATAACCCATTAAGAAGTAACGATTATGTCAAAACAGACGATTATGTTAATCGTGTATTTTGATTTTTTATCCTGAATTTTTTAACTCGGTGTCTTGCCAAAGCTACCACGAGAGCCTTTCAGCTTTGTTTCCGTAAGGAGCCTCAAATCTGCATTCTAGATAAATATTAACAAACTTATGAACTAATTTTGTAAATATAGGTTTACTGATATATTAGATGATTGGCATATTGATGCTTTAGAATTAAAATGTTCAACTATTTCATATATACTTCATTAGTCGATGGCAAAAAAGAAACACTCACTAAAACAAACACTCTTTATTCCCTCTTTTGATTTAATGATTTATTCATAATCGTAATTAAAAAGGGTGTATTGACGACACGCTTAATATAATTATATCTTAGCAATCATAGAATCAAAAAGGCAAAATACTGTTATACATCCTATCAAGTCATTTGCCGCTTTTAATCCGGGAATATTAAGATATTGTTACTGTTATACTTATACATGGATACTTAAGTGTTATCTAATCATTTTAATGAGTTAACGTACATTCATTTTAGATAAAATAAGCTGACAGTTTGAGTTGATGCTCTTTATCACTTCGTATATTTGTGCTGTGTGGAACGCTGATCGATAAATTTTAAAATGCCCTGTTTAAAAATTTTAACGAATATACCGAACAACAAAATACCTCGTGATTTTGTTAACAAGATAATACCAATCTTAGCAAAAACTGTAAAAAAGGAGGAAAATGTAAGTATTATTGAATTTAAATCATTTACTTATGAAATTAGCTACATGTTTTAATAATACAAATTATTTTTTAACGATTACATTGTTTTTGTTTCCAAGGTATGACGTTTTTTAATGATTTATTTTTATAAATTGTTTACATATTATTAATAACATTTGTTTTTGCTCAAGATTTCGTATTATTATCGACACGGGGAGCGGAAAGAATGTTTCTTAATACTGGCGTCAAATTTGCCACATGATCTTTTATATCATTTAAGAGAACTCTATTAATTACAAAGCGTACATTTTTTGTTCTGGATATTATTAAAAATATATAACACAGGGGTTTGCATCAAATACCTATGCTATTACAGGTATCTGCTACTATAGGGTTCTAAATGAGCAATTTACAATACATGTCAAAATTGCGTTTGTTACTTCGTTTATAAAGTGAATTAAACAAAAGTATGAGCAACTTGGAACTTAAATAATAAAACTGAAAAATAAGTGGTCATTTCATGTAGTATCGCTGTAGTTTACGTACCAAATCAAAGGTTTTTAAGGACTTCAAAGACATTTATCGACATTTTGACTATGTTAGTCATAAAATTGTATTTAATAGTTATAATAATAATTAATTCATTTAAATAACATCATAAGTTAAGCGAAGCATGGAAATATTAATGTTTTTATTTACATTTCACAGAAGTTCATTTGCGTAATATCAGGAGATTGTCACCTGTCATTTGGAGGCGAATCTTCAAAACCAGGCGCAATTGCTACCCTGGAATCAATAGGAAATTTGGGTATTCGAGAAAATAATGAAATCATAGGAGAACTGTCTAAATTCATGGAAAAAGAACTGAACATAGTTTCAGACAGGTGACAAATAATTTTTTTTAATAAAAAATGTACATTGGTGAACAAGCGGACGCTAGGATAATTTTATTTATACAATCATCTTATTTTCAGATTTTTTGTAACATTTTATGATTTACAAGCACATAACGTTGCAAAAGGAGGTATTACAATAGAAGAAATGTTTAAAATTGAAAAATTGTAACTTTCCTATACTGTGATTGTCCTAAATAAATCTGATAAAAATAATACAAATTGAAATATATATGTATTTTTATTAATTAAAATTTTGCGTTTTCTGCTTAGTTTTTATTTAAACATTTATTTTTTTAAAACTATTTACAAATATTTAATAATCATTATTTTATATGCTGTTATCATTAAATTCCAGTTTCCCTGGATCTGGATCTGAAGTATCACTCACGTCGACATGATATATTTCTTTATCACGTTCACTGCGGCTTGAGGTCGATTCAGCCTCATGGTAGACTTTGCACTGGTGCGGCGCGTAAAACTCGTGTTTTCTCTCTAGTGCGGCGGCTGTTTACACTCAACCGTATGAGATATGACAAAAACAAATATAGCTTTCTTTATGTCTGCGAAGCATTGACTCAATATTGTAAAAAAATATTGATGAACATGAGGCAGAAAAGGCCTCCACCGCACTACTAGGAAGTTCAGCTTGAGGCTGATCCGACCTCAGCCGCACCAGCTGAAAGTTCTTCAAAATTGGGCCCGCAGTGAATGTGTTATTGATCTTTTGTTGTTTTTTATAAATAAGATCTGCTTTGTTTTTCCATATGTTAAGATTTTTTAAAGCTATCACATACATTGTTTTAGTATTAGGTAGTAAAAATTCTACCTGAAATTGAGTTTCAAAATAATTTATTAGTATATTTATATTGGTGGCTTTGATGTGGTTCGCGGGTAAGCCGTCGGCGTCGGTTCGGCATTGGTGTAACCTAAGCTCTTATGTCAGAATTTCCTTTGTATCGATATAGAATTTGGTAATGTATGGCGTGTTTTTCTTGTATGCTCTCGTATATCTAAGTAATTGTCGTTTGAAATGCCGTTGGGATTCGCTTCATAGTCGGCGCCTGCGTCGGTGTAGCTGAAATGCTTCGCGGTTCTATCATTGGTGTTGGTGCAGGCATGAGTGTCAACCTAAGCTTTTGTGTCGGACTTGCCATAACGTCCGCTGCATCGCATGCGCCGGCATAGCTGTAGCTGAAGTGGCTTGCAGTTTTGTCGCCGGCGGCGGTCCAGGCATAGTTGTCAACGTAAGTTCTTGAGTCGGACTTAGGCTAGCTGTCCGCTGCATAGTCGTCGCTGGTTTCGTCGGTGGCATCCGCGTAGCAGACGTGACTCCCGTTTTAGTCGTCGGCGCCGGTTCAGACATTGGTTTCGACCTAAGCTCTTGTGTCGGACTTGCCTTGGCATCGATATGGAGTTTTATAATGTAAGGAGTGTTTCTATATGCGCTCGTTATATGTTGCGACGGCGTCGATGCCATTACCAGAACAGACAAAGGCAACGCGGCGTCCGCTTCTGCTTCGTCGTTGGCATCAGCTTTAGATGCGGTTCGGTCCGTCCTCATATGCTTCGGCATCTGTGTTAGCGTCGGCGTCAGTGTATGGGTCGGTTTGTCTGTGTATAAAATTCGTGAAAAAATTACAAAGTAATTATTTTAAACAATTAATATTTTCTTTCTTTTTGTTTTATGAAAGCTTGTTTAGGGCGCTAACCCCTACGCCAACCTCTACGCCAATGCCAACATGAATAGGACTTCGACGCCGACGCCAGAGCCAAACTGGATGCTGACGTAAACGACGAACCCGACTCCAAAGTTGACGCCAACGACGATGCAGAAGCGGACGCCGACGCCGACACCGCGTCAAGTAAAAATGCAAATTCCCGCCGAGATTTTTTGATATTGATTAGTTCCAGAATCTGCGGAGGGATGATTCGCAAGCATATATTGAATTTTTTTTGTTTTTTTCAGCTCGGATGTATACTAATTATGACCTATAGGATTAAATATAAGATGAAATATTATCGATGTATTTATTATCTAAAATTTTTGTACTGTATTGTCTGTCATTTGATTATTTTCTCTAGTCTTAATCGAATCAGGGAAACTTTGTGTAGGCGAAATTGTGTATTTATATATGTATTTTAATAATGGTAAACTGAATGAATATTAAGCCAAGCATTACATTTATTTAAATGATGTAATTATTTGATTTTGAGCCAGATTCGAATATATATTTTATGTACATTATAGAGTATATACATCATTGATGCACAGACCGCGGCCCGCCGGTCGGATACTGGTGGCCCGCCGACAGCTAAAATAATACTCTCGTACATTCGAAAAATATTGAATTCTATTCCAGAATGAAACCAAAAAAAAAAAATTACCTATACTTCTGGCGGCCGGCCCGCCATCAGTTTATGATTTGCCCAAGTACTGACGCTAAAGCTGCTAAAAGCAACATGGCCTGCTATGCCTCGATTTATGGGCATTCTAATTTCTTTCATCTTTACAACTCGCCAAGACCAGGCTCAAACTTCAGGTCTAATATAGTTGATACCAACTAATATTTTCTGTAATCTACTAGAAATAAAGACACTGTAAGTAATGATCTGCGTTAACTAGTTTTTGCGCAAATTCAAGGAATCTTTTGATCAACTGTTCCAAGGAAACCACCTCTTCGAATATCGCCTTGTTAAAAAAATTGTGTAAAGTAATGATCATGCAGAATTTTAGCTTATTATATTATAAAGTTTTATACGAACTTTCCTAAGATAAACTTAGAAAGAGTTTTACATTTGGAAACAACTTCGAATATTTTATTAATAATAGCTCCGAATGCTTTTACAACAAATTCTACGCAAAGCTTTTGGAAACTTAAATTAACTAACTAATTACTTTACAACGTCCAAGAGGAAGTCCGACATGCTTCTCTCCCTTTCCTTGTCAAGATATAGAGTGTGGTAATGTAATGCCAAACTTCCCCACGCAAGAAAGTTGCAACAAACTTCTTCGTCTTTATCGATGAAAAGTTTCTCTATGCTCCACATTTCTATTACATACGAAGTTTTCCCCACTGCCGTCAGTATTGGCTGGTATAGCAAATAATTAGCTCCTTTCTAAAACATAATTAAAATCATCTAATATATAAAATTCTCGTGTCACGGTGTTCGAACTTGAACTCCTCTGAAACGGCTTGACTGATTTTTACCAAATTTAATATGCGTATTCAGTAGGTCTGAGAATCGGCTACTATCTATTTTCTATACCCCTAAGTGATAAAGGTTGTTCACACTTAACCCTTAACTTGGTAAGGTACATTAGACTGTACATACATTTCAAAAAAAATTTACTGGTTAAATAATAATATTTTTTTGTTTTGTTTTTATTAAAAATATTACTAAATAATTTAGAATTAGTAGAAAAATATTTTCGTTGTTGCAACACTGAACAACACATGTCAAATTCAAAATGGCTTCGAAACAACAAAGTGTTGGCGGGACCCGGGTAAGTTTTTGCGTTATAAATTACTTTTTAGCTCAAAAACTAATAAAAAATGGTGTGTTATTTGATCTAAAAACTATGTATTACTCAAAAAGTGGTTTTATGCGTTACTGTCTCAATTTTTATGGCCGATTTTGGTTGAAACAAATGTATGTACACTGCACTGCACGTTGCCAATAACGCACTAAAATACTAAAAATGAACTATGGTAACCACGCTGTACATTGCTAAGTTTACACAGTTTTTGGTTTTCAACGAATCGGCAGTTTTTGTTTATTTATTTTTTTACCTTCTCATAAAAACTGTCTGCTTTGAACTTTTTTTTTTCTTTTTCCGCCTGCAGAACTTACAACTAACTCGCGCCCATAAGATCTTGGCTTTGGTACCCGCTCAAAACGCATGCTCTGACGATAGTTCCACATCTGATGAGGAAGCAAATGCTTATATACCGCCTTCACCAGATACCTCTGATCCACCTTCAATAGCATCATCACTAGAAGCCCTTAATTTGCTTGATACTTCAACTGACTCCAACAACGAACAGCATGATATACCCATTACTTTACCACTCACACCAACATTTGATGAAGTTTTTCCATCGCCGAATACAAGTAACTACAATGTTATACCCACATTGAACTCCATCCAATCTTTGCCATCTCCTTCTGTTGAACTATCATCTCCCCAGCCTAGCACCAGCGGACAGCAGTTACTACTTACCAGGTCCAAGCGTAAAAAGACAAGAAAGACTGTAGTGACCAAAAAAGTAAAGGTTCAGAAATTCGCCCTAAATTATCAATGGTCAAAAGCAGTACTTCGTCACAATGTATCTCTTGAAGAAAACTTATACAATCTCCATCAAACACAAATAGAGACAGTACTGGATTATTTTTATTTCTTTTTTTCTCCTGACTTAATTACTGACATTGTTTATAATACAAATTTATATGCAGTTGAACAACTAGGTCGATCTATTCAGCTGACAGAAGATGAGATTAAAAGCTTCCTGGCCATTCAAATCATGATGGGTATAGTACAGATGCCAGCTTATACTGACTATTGGGCAAGAAAAACAAGATACCCTCTCATTGCTGATCTTATGCCTCTCAAAAAGTATCAACAAATACGTCGATATATTCATTTTGTTGATAATACTTTGGAAGATTCAGACCGTTATTTCAAGATTCGCCCCCTAATGGAGAAAATACGCAAAAATTTTCTGAAAATTGAAGAAGAAGGAAAATATTCCATTGACGAGATGATGATACCTTATAAAGGTCGTAAAGCAGGTAAACGAAAGCAGTACGTAAAAATGAAACCTAAGAAATGGGGGTTTAAGAATTTTGTCCGTGCGGGTGTTTCGGGTATCATCTACGATTTTATTCTGTATGGTGGCGACGATACCTTTCGTGGACTGACTTTTTCAGAGAAAGAAGCTACAATTGGTTTAGGAGGTATGGTAGTGCTTGCATTGTGTCAAACTATAAAGAAAAAGCCGGCCATTGTGTATGCTGATAACTTTTTTATGTCGCCTGAACTAACATATATTCTGCGGGAAGAATACGGGATCCTTAGTCTAGGAACAATAAGGACTAATCGTCTCAGAGGCTGTCAAGAGTTATTGCCAACTGACAAACAATTAAAAAAGAAGAAACGCGGTTCTAGCGCCCAGGTGGTTTGCAATAAGAATAAGTTGGCAGTCGTAAAGTGGAACGACAATAAAGTGGTTACACTTATTAGCACCTACATAGACTCGTACCCCTTAGAAACAATCAAACGATACGATAAGGATGAGAAAAAGAAAGTAGATGTAGAATGTCCTCAAGTGGTCAAACATTACAACAAACATATGGGAGGGGTCGATTTAGCAGATATGTTGATATCGTTATATAGAACTCCCTTCAAAAGTCACCGTTGGTACTTGGGAATATTTTCACAACTTGTTGATATGTGTATAAATAACGCTTGGCTCCTACATAGAAGAGATGGGAAGAAGACTTCATTGAAAGATTTCAGATTTGAATTGTTTGATGGGTTGTCTAATAGAATAGGAACAAACCAAAACGTTACAGACGATATAGGCGAGAATCTGAAAATCCATAAACCAGTCTCAGTCCGACCAACTGATAGCGTCAGATTTGATAACACAGGTCATCTTCCAGAAGCAGGTAATGAAACAATGCGTTGCAAATATTGTAAGAGTGGAAGAACATCTGTCTACTGTATAAAATGTAACGTACATTTGTGTTTTGTTGTGGGAAAAATAAAACGTAATTGCTTTCGTAATTTTCACCTAAAATAATAAAGAATAATTTAAATATTTCCTCCTTTTTTTGAAATAAATTTATAATAACCTGAATAATGTAATTCATTATGTCCTTGGTAGTGTACACCAAAATGTACAAACAATTTATTTATAATATTTCTGTAAAATTGGCAGTGTACATTGTGATGTACTTAAGTTTTCTCGAAACCTAGGATACCTAGATTTTTATTTTTATTTTTCTCAAGTTGTCCATTCATAAATTAAACAAAATTTATCAATAATTTCCTTTTTTTTCATATTTTTAGTTCTTGCCAAGTAAAGGGTTAAAAAAGTTTTTTATTTTTTTTAACGAAATTTTTTGTTTTTATTTTTTTATGATACAGCATACAAGAATACATACAACCATAAATTTTCACCCCTCTACGATCAACCCTTATTTTTTATTTGTAAATTAAAATATCAATTTTTTTTTGCAAAACAACGTTTGCGGGATCAGCTAGTTATCATATAAATGACTAAATAGTTAATATACAGTACGTAAAATTCAACAAAAATATAGATGTTCTTCAAAATATATCAAATATTTTTTTATATCTGTTTTCACAAAAATCAACTAGCTTAAAACAATAGAATTCTAAGCAGTAAAAGGTAGTGTAGGTATCGGGTCGATAACAAGTTTTCAATAAAATAGTAATTATATTGAATTATTCAAACTATTCGATGTACTTGTTCTATTTGTTGCGGTCAAAAATTATTTACAGAAGCGTTGCTGGAGTTTTTCTTGCTTCATCTCTCAGCGTTAATGTTTTCCGTAGTGGTAATACCTCGCGGGCGCCCTAACGTCGAAATGCAAAATGGGTATTAACGACGAGTGATAATACAAGCTGAGGTACCCTCGTAGGGGCTCTTGAGCCTAGCCACTCCGAGGAGTGTCCGGCGAAACGATCTAAGAGCTCGGCGGCCTCACAATTCGGTGAAATTGTTGTATGTAGAAGCTCGAGTAAAATATGTTTACACTAAGCGCCCTCAGCCTCTGCCCCTCGCATCCCTGAAATCTACAAATGCTGCCCAAGTAATAGCGGTACAAGCCAGTCCAAAAAAAAAGTCAAAGTCCTAAAATTGTTTTAAAAAAATATTGTTACCTTACTTTCAATCCCAAATACTTTGAATACATATCGAGGTGTCTCTGGGAATGTTCTTGGCTGGTCGCTGCGTAATATATACCGCCGAGAGCCTCTTTTTGCTGTCTCCAATAAAGATTGTTGCGAGCAAGCGCGGGTGAGATTGAGTAATTCCTAGAAATAATTTGTAAATATTTCAGCCTCATCCTGAGAAGTCTCTTAAATGGTCACAGATTTCTTGAACCTAAACTGTCAATTTACTTGAACGAATTGATGGAAACTTCTTATTTGAGAATGTATTTAAAAATGCTTTGTATCACTAGTATATTCATGATTTTCCATGATAAAGTAAAATTAGTATAATTCAGTTTACTAAAATTATTTCATATAGTAGTGATTGTTGATGTTGTGTGTTAAAACTTCCCTATTTCCGCTAGCTTTAAATTTACGAAATAACAGCATTTACTTTTTTTACGTTATCAATGTTTAAATTCCTAAAATGCTTTGAAAAAAATTCAGTGCATTCTTTTAAATTTTTGAGGAGGTTTTGTTAAGGACAATGTTCGTTGAAGGCATTCTTGAGATAGTCCCAAGCTGCATTCTTCGACTAATTTTCTTTTATTTTATTTTATTTACCGTACTTCTTTGTCATTTTATTACATTTTAATGAATGTACATAGACTTTTTTTATAAATTTTGTGCGAGAAAAATAATGTAAAAGAGATTCTCTAATATTTATCATGTCAGCTAACTCCACAAAACTGAGTAAAAGGGATTTTGATTGATGTTCCCATTGTTGACCTGAGCCTTCTCACAGAAAGGAGGCTTGTGTGGGCCACCACATTAGCTTGGAATCCATTAAGGAGGAGTTGATATCTTTTTTAGATTTTCGATCATAGGATTTACCGGTTTGTACATAATATTCTTATTCACCGTTTGTAAGTAATTTCAATGTTGTACACATTCATCGCTTATTGTTACTATATTTATTGGGTTATTTGCTGTCTAGTCTTATAGCTGCCGGTGAATCTTCTGTGGAATTTAATACCTGAAATAAAAAAAATACTAACATCTTTAGTATTAGTTGCAAAATACTGCACAAAGTTTGTATGATCCGGAAATAAATATTCGCATCCACACCAATAGATGAAGTAATGCAACACACAAGTTGCGATAGTACAGAATACTCCTCAGTATCTTTCTGGGGACTTTTTACTAAATCCTGGAATTGATTTTGTAGATTGAGAATAAATTTGAATGTATTGCCGTTATAATGTATTACCATTAATTTTATTTGTAACAGAAAAGTAACCTATTCACCATACACTATACAATTCGTTCAATGATAATAAAGATAATATTTATTTGCTATCTTGTGTCTAGATTAATAAAGTTTTAAATCAGTTAACATTTTAAATAAATTTACTATAAATATTTGTTTTTTGAATGCTTTGATTTCTTGCCGAATTCCATAAGCACTTGTATATCAGATGTGGATTCCGTTTTGCAGGCCTAAAAAGGTCAATACATTCCGTAACTCTTTAAAAGAAAATGGTATAACAGGTTATTAACTAGGGTAAATATTCAACGTATTTTAAAGCTTATATTTTATGCTTACAACGAAAAATGTCATTACCACGAAAATTAAAACACTGTGTTATAATATAGTCAACGAATATATTTAAATTTTTCAACAATCATAATGTAATTATACCTCAAAAACGTAATAAGGTATGTACAAATTTAGGCTAAAGCAATAGGATTAGTAAAGCATGTGCGAAGTATGAAAATAATTAAGAATGATTTAAACATGTTTCGCCATGTTACGCTTTGTTAAGTTTTTATTTAATTAAAAGCTATGAATGTTTCGAAACTTACGAATTGTTGCGTTACTTTTTTCGTGAACCATCTTTGCAGTTCATGGACGGATTTTTAAGTACATACGACTCTGTGAAGTCATTGCTCGGGTCGAAGGAGTCCACCATCTCCAACACTTGGCCTTCTTGGGTGCGTGTCTCTACACATAAAATGACACAAAATTTAAATATTTAATGCACAGGGTAGATCGTAATCAAAAATGCGTTCTAGTTTTTTTTTTTAATTATTATTTTAATTTAAATAATAAGAAAAATAAATGAACATACTAAGTCTGGCCATAAATAGTGTTATAATTTAAAATAATCATAATATTACTTTTGAATTTGGAATATGGCATCTTTAAAGGATTGTGTTTTCTTATTTCTCATGAATATTTGTCCAACATTTTCTAACATTATAATGGAGTTGGGTAATTATAGAAAAGTGAATAGCGGTGATTTCATTACATAAAGTATGTATGGTGCCAAATACGATTTTTATAATCCTCAATAGGCGTAATATTAGTCAAATGCTTCCGGGCTATTGATTGATATAATGAAGCCTATTGTGTATTTGTGATAGAAAAATACCTAGCCGTCCACGAGTTCGTACGAAAAAGACGATAAAATCAGTAAAGGAAAGAATTCGAAGGAATTCTTTACGAAAGCAAAAGATTTTATCTCGGGAAATGAAGATAGCATCTGCCATATCGCGTTATTTAAAAGATAGCTTATGATTTCCAGCCTTTGAGAGATCTATTTTTATTGGTTATTTCTTAATTGATAATGTAAAACAAGATTAGGGAGGTAAAATTAAAACAAATACTTAAGCAATACTCAAGGGGAAATCATAGAAAAGTTTTAAATATTTATCAGAATTTTTTTACAATTGAGCAATATTTTAACAAATAAAATGTATTTATATATTATGCTCAAAGCTGTAAAGATGATTATTAATTAGTCAACAATGTACAACGTGGGCATTATCATATAGCATATATTGTTACGTACAATAAAAAAATGTTGTTTTTCTTTGTAACGATATTGATAACAAGACAGTGTATAGACTTAAGCAAATATACATATTTATGCAAATATATATATGAGCCTTGAGGGTGATTATGTTACCTTTGCTTAATTCTTAGTAATTTCTTTTGATGCTCTCATGGAAATGCTGAGTGGTGTACGTAGTATGTCATTCGTTCTAAAAGATCAGAGTAACTATTGTACCGATGTTTAACTTAACTCATCATGCTTATGCATGTAGCATGTAAAGTATTTTGGATATATGTAAATATCTTGTCTTTTAGTCGTTCGTGTCACCTATATTATACAATGGCTTGAAAATAGCTTGTGTTCATAACGATAAAACATTAATTTATTTGAATATTACCTTTGACTGCGGTTTTAAAAGTGCTTTGTGATTTACTTAGCTTTCGGTTTTTATTTATAAAATAATTATATAAATTTAATTTCGACGTAATTGAAATATCTAATAAATGTATTTTATATTTCTATGGATAAATATTGATTTGAAGGTGTTGATGAAGTGTTTATGGTATGATTGTAACATTAATTCTTTCAAGAAAAGACTTCTCAATTAAGTCTCAAGTCAAGTTTTTTACAAAGTCTCGTATTTGTAAAAGATAAAAATGATGAAAATTTTGAAACTGATTAAAATTAAAATGTAATTAAAAATTAATTTTTTAATTATTTTCAAATTTATCAACTTCTCTCTCTTCTTGAAGTACCTTCAATAATAGTTTTTGACAGACTTCTCACAATTGGCAAATGCGATGGCGATATACATTAGCGATTAAATACAAATATGTTGACTTATCGCTTATGTTAATACAAATTATTTGATGTAACATTTATCTTAAAGTCCTAGGACCGTTTTTGTCTTTGATTCCAACCAATCCATTAAAACTAAATTTTGATCTAAACAGTTTTTGTGATAACGTGACCACAGCTGTTTCTCGTACTGTTGTATTTTTGGAGTACTCTGCGATTTATCCATACGCTTATCTGAAAAATGCATCATCTGGATACAACCTTTTCAAATACCTTCTAGCCTGCCTATAGTAGAGAGATCTGAAAATTTTCTAGGTCGACTTTAAATTGATACCTAGATGTAAAGTGTAGTAAAAAAAATCTCTTACTGGTTAATGGTATAGTTAATAAAACAAAAAAAATTAATATGGTTAATAACTTACTAAAAGTTGTAATATTATCCTCTGTAAAGATGGGAGGGAAAAGCTGTGCTGTGCGGCATCGCGTGTGAATGTTTACGCAGCATGCCGTCGACTGAAACATACAAAATCTGTGCTCAGTGAACCTTGATTGCTCATTAAAACGATTACGTAAACTAAATAACTTGTTTTTGCACTCCGTTTTAATAGGTGCATTTCTCTTAGTACATATTTCATCAAGCAATATGTTTGAAACCCAATATTTATTTAGCAATATGTTTGAAAACAATTTATGCTTAAAAGACTAACTGCAATTGTGGCACCGTTGATCCTACAATACAGGATTTATACAAAATCTAAACAATTTTAACAATTTTATTAAAGTATATAAATTTACTTCTTACGCACATATATTTATTTTTTCCACTAATCTTCACAATTTTAGTTATAATAAAACAACTATTTTAACCGGCTATTATTTATCATTATTATTACGGACTACATTGTTGTTGATTGATTGAGCTTAGAAATTAAATGTACAAGTTAAACATTTGCGTTGCAATCGAACAATATGCGAATTATGTTTGTCGTGTATCCAACCCCATAAGGGTTGGGGAGCGATATTAACTAATAGAAGTGAGTGGTTTCACGGTGTTTACATTTTAATAGCATTTTTAAAGTTATACACCATATTTATAATATATTTTAGCCATTTTAATAGAATCTCTAAGATCACGCTAATAATATAACAATGTATGTTTTAAAATAATACTGACGTCAAGATAATCTGTAATGTTCATTTGTCCGAAAAATATTAATTTGTAAAACACTAGAAAAAGGAAAGAAATAGTCAAATGTAAATTTTGTGATATTAAGAGCTTGTATATGCTATAATTTCTATTCAACCACCAAAAGAGGTTTCGCATTTTTTAGAACGTGACTATCATTTTACCTTTAACTTATGCTTAGGAACATGATGTAGAAGTTGGCGTTTTAAACAGAGACAAACAGAGAGAATCAGACTTACGCGATTAGTCCATTGCGCGATTTAGACATGCCTCTGTAATCAGTTTAATATTAATATTGTTGGCTTTCTAGCTCAGAAGATTTTTACTTCTATGTAAACATTATTTTATTTTCATAATACAATTGATACGACGAAGAAATAAAGCAAAAGTTTTGTCGGTTAAATATAGTTCAGCTCTCCTATTATTAAGTGGTGTTACTTAGAATTTCGATTATAAAATCATGCCTTTAATTTGAGACTGACACATCGTTAGTTCCAATAAGTAGACCATCGCAGCGGCAAAGTTGCTGCCAAACAGTTTTTAATAAATATTACTATGTTCGCAAGATACAATATTCAGCTGAAGATTGCTATTTACTATAGTTAAATGTAATAATCTTTGAACAAAATATGTCCCGTATCTATAAAATGCGATCGAACATTTTCCTCGACCTATTAATATACTACTGTATTAAAACAAAAGTTGAAATTGTCATTTAAAACTGGGCATTATGAAGGATTTTTTTATTCCTAGTTAGGTTCAACTGTCTGTAAGTTTTACAAACAGATGTTTGTATTATCATTTGGCTCAGTCAAAACCGTTTTGAAGGATTTTTCGTCACGACACGTCAAATCTATAATCTATAGTCGCCTCATTTGGGTCCGTGTTACTTTTGGCTATATAGCAAACTCAAAAGGCCAAGACGCCATCTTGACATGATAAAGTAGATAAAAATCGAACCGAATAAGGTTTTAGAGGCTCCTCCGAACTGTCAGAAGAGACTCTTTTCGGTACGGAAAGAGTCTATTCTGACAGTTTCAAGAACTGGAAAAAGCGATTATCCTGAATAAAATAGTAACCGTTGATTGATTAATCCTTTTAAAAAATATTTCACTATCTAAAAGTGCCGTAAATAAATACTGAGTGAGTTTAAGTGTCAATATGTCCGTACTGATGAGAGCTCGAAAAATAATAACCACTGACGTCCGCCTTTAATGGTTTTAGGTTGAACTAAGAACTAGTGTATTCCAGGAATTATTGTTATCATTCATTTCAAGTTTTGGTTCCATGTGATGATATAATATTCAATATAAACTAAAGCACAGTTAATGTTTCAAACATAACTGTATAGAATAGTAAAAAATGTAATAAAAATTTGATTACCTGACAATCACATGCCACTGTAAAGTTTGAGTAATGAGATATTTACAATAAACTACTAAATGGAAACCGTATCCATAATAAAAGTATTATTAAGGTAATCGTCCAAGTGGTCATATCTTATCGAACGAAAGCTTTGTGTAAAAATTCAATAAACTTAATCTGATAGGTTACTTAGCTTTATGGAAACTAAAAAGAAAATCATTGTCTCGCTCACTGAAAAATAAGTATTGTCTTTTTAAATTATAAGTAATTTAAAAGGAAAATATTATTATTTAGTTATCTAGATAGCTAAATTTTATAAAGTAAATAATCTTATTGAAGAATTTACTAAGTGGAAGCTGGCTACAAAAATCATAAGCTTGGAAAAAAAATGTGACAGCATTATCTAGATATCTAAGAGAGTTGTTGATTGGTGTGTGCTTCTAATCTGGCCCAAGTCACGTTGACGGATATTGTGTTAATCGGCATGAGTTTTCTCGTAAAATTTTCCAAGAAAGAAAGAGACATAAAACTTATCGTTGCTTTAACCATAAAGCTCAAACTTTTTGTCATTTGTCAAAATAAAGTAAAAAAAACATAGCGTATATTTTGACATTAATCGCAGAAAATTATGAAAATGTATTTTTATAAAAAACATCGCTAAAATTGTAGAGTCATGACAGAAAGTAACGAATGCAGGTGACCGTCCCTAATGATGCGCTCTAGCCAACAATGGTGGGCTACCAGCGCAATGACAGTTTGACTCACAGACAAAAGTTTGCGGCGGGCTGTTTCAGCGGGATGATAACTCGTCTAATTACACAACCAGTTGAAATTATTAAACTAAGGATGCAACTTCAAAAACCAAGACATGCTACCGAAATTTCAATGTTTAAAATAAGTAAGAAAATTATGACAGAAGAAGGCTTGAAAGCATTTTTCCATGGTCACTCAATTGGGCAGGTATTTCAACACTAACGATTGTTTTCAACAACATAAGAATCATATTTTCTTCATTTAAATTTGTATGCTTTGTCCTGAATTAACAATTCATGTTATTAATAATTTTCCAAAGTTAATATCGCTCAAATACACAATATTTATTACCTGGTATAATTGACTATCGGTATAATTAGTTGTTTTTACCCGTCTCTTTATATATATATTTCAGCTTCATTCTATAGTAACAGTGTGTACACAATTCTTCGTATACGAAATAACCACAAAACAAGTTGTACATTCAGGAGTGGACGAGAAACATATGTAAATATATTTTGAAACCTATTTTCGTTACTTTTTTTTTATTTTGTTTTTACATTATTTTTACTGTGTTTCACAGATCAAAATTATTATTCGTTTGTGGGATTCTCGCTGGTTGCTGTTCTGGTGCAGTAGCTTTACCTCTAGAAGTAATAAGAGTAAGACAGATGATAGCCAAGGAACAATACAAAGGAATACTTAACGGGGCAAAAGCCGTGTATAATGCGGGTGGTGTTCTTGCGTTCTATGGAGGCCTATCAGCCTCTTTAATACAAGTACGTCTTATGTAATGGCCCATAACTCTTCCAAGTTAAATTGTATTGTTCTCTCTACACTGATTAGTTTTGCGGTAATGTTGAATTAGGTTCTATTGTCTAATATGTCAAAAGTATGTTAAAAAGATTTAGGAAAATTCTAAACCAAAGTAATTTAAAAACTAATTGTAACAATACCATTGTGTGACATTTTATTGATTAAAGTAAACAGTATATTTGTCGAGATATCGTAAGAAATTTCTCTCGTAAATTGGTTCAAGTAATATTATATATTCTGCTGTAGTTTAACAGACATTAATGTATTTATTTTCAGTATGGCCCGGCAGTAGGCTTGTCGTTTTCGGTATTTCGCTTTATGCAACCGTATATTTTGCAAAAGATTTCTAGCTGTACACACAAATGTAACGATGCTCTGATCAATGAACATAAACCATCTCATGTGGTAATCGCAAGCGCGGTGGCTGGTTCCATGGCTGGATTTGTTTCCAAAACTATTACGTATCCTCTCGATTTGGTAAAACGGCGACTGCAAATCGGCGTGAGTATTAATTTATCAAAATAATCTTTAGCGTGTGATTATTTCGATGTAATTATCGAATATTAAAACGCTTCAGTATGCGTATATGCGAAAACAAATAATACGTAAAAGTTTTATATAGGTATTGAAAACAAATATTAATTTGGTGTAAAACAATAAATTATGGTCTTTGTTGAATTTTGATTATGTTCAAGTTATCTGATTTATTATTTCTTTTCAACTTTTTAAACAATCATGGGCTCCGAAAGTTATTTCTCAAGCTCAAAAAAACATTTTTATATTTCTCTGTAGTGCGAATACGTTGTCATTGTATTAGGAGTACCGGGAAGTAATGTCGCTTTCTTAAGTTAAATTCACATGACTACATTTTTAACAAGTTTTTAGTTCTAATCAACAATACATTCACCTTCGTTGTAAACAACCTTTTGCCATCTATTATACAAATTTTCAATGCTAGAGCGGTAAAAAACAATCGGTTTTTTTGTAAAATATGTCCACAGAAACGACATTACTTAAAAGAAGAAACTTAAAAATACTAGTATAATTTTAATGTTGTTATTACTATTATTAATCCATTTATAAATAGTCAAAAGCCATCTAGGCTTTGTTTAATAATTTTGGCGCAGATGCTCTATGCTATCATTATTGAAAATTTTGCAAATGTTTACAAATTAGATTCTGATCTGATGAAAAAGCACTGGTGTGATAGCAATATCCTCATGACAGCCAAGAAAGTTAACCAATCGCAATCGAAAATATTTCTCTAATTAAATATTTATGTAAAACTCAAGCAAGAAAATTTATTAAGAATTTCTTACATCAAGTTCAGTTACGATTACCTGGCTGGATAACCTGGATAACTTGCAATAGTACCACAAACATTTTCTATTTTGCGTTTAAATCGAATCTCGAATCTATACCCTTTCAGACTCACAAAGAAGACGAAAGATTCCATACACCTAGTACCTCAAAGCATCTGAGACGGTGCACCAAGTTTCTGGCATGCGTCGACGATATAATTAAGAAGGATGGCTTTAAAGGGTTATTTCAGGGTTTGTCTGTAACCGTTCTTAAGTCTCAGCTAACTAGTATTGTGGCATTCACGAGCTACGAATGTACCTGTTATTGTATCAGGCATTTTAATGAAATTTAATTTAAGAAATTGTTCAAAATAATTATGTATATATTGAATGTAATTTAGTGTCGATATTCTTAGCTAGTAGAGAACTACTGTTACTATGATAATAAATCTTACAAATTATAATACGCAGTTTTGATTGATTAGCGTACGGGAACTAATGTTAATAACATAATGGTTAAGTGTCATAAAGCCCATAGACCATAGACGTCCACTGCCAGGCATAGGCCTTCCCTAGGTGTATCTGAGGGTATATAGCGTAATCGCCACGCTTGGCAGGCGGGTTGGTGATCGCAACGTGGTATTATGGTACGCAGAGGACGCTACTGCACATCCTCTGGCAACTTGTTTGTCAGAAGAAGCAGTCCTATGAGTATCACTGCTCGATGATCTAAATTCTGTTAAACCTCCATCTATTCCAAGAGATTAATGCCTTGTAAACTTGTACGTGACTTCACTGTTATAACGTGATTGCAGTGCTGCCTATATATATAATAAGTATATATAATAAGTAAGTTATAATATTGTGGTATGTAATAATAACGTAAGAAAAGTCCATGAAAAAGAATTCATTACAAAAGTGACTAAAAAATAACAAACAATGTTGGATAATTCATTACCCTTGATAACATTATTAATTAATATTAATAAAATTGCACACGTATAGTTATAGTATGGTAATTAGGTGTTTGTGTAAGAAAAAAATAATAATAAGAAAAATATTATGAAATCATTTATTTTTTTTCTTTGGTTCTTACATATAATGAGTATAAAGGTAACTTGTAACTGAAATCAGCAACTTCTGCACTGGTGGGTATACATCATAAAGATGTACAATGTAAGTACATGGAATTTGTGATTTGTACTTACAAGAATCTGAAAGCAAAGGATAAAGATTTAAAGTGTATTTTCTCGCAGGCGTCGGTTTATTTATGCATATCATGAAAAAGATAATATATGATCGATCGGTAATTAAAGTTAGTTTTGTCAACAAATAATCGCTCTAATTTTAACAAAAATTATAGATATTAATTCTGATCTGACCAACGATGAAGTTTGATTTTCTTTATTCGTTTAAGAATATATATAAAATCAAAAATAGTCTACTTACAACAATTCTTGAAAATAGTTTTGATGTAATCGTTCTAAATATGCATTCGGTTCAAGTTTACGAGTATTAAAGACCAAGAAACGATTATATAGATATCTGTTCCAAAAAAATCTAAGAGCTAGGCTATAACTGATCATTTAATACCTTGCGATCATATTTTAATGCGAAATAATCATTATTTTCTAATAAAGAAGACAAACATTCAGTATAAGGTTATAAACAACGTCCAAAAAGAGTATGTGCAAGTAAATAAATTTGTCGCTCTTTTTTAGTTTTAGAATAAATGCTATTTCTAATTTAGCAAAAATATAGGGATGTTGTAGGAAATTTTTTTTTAATCTTGAGAAAACACTCCCTAACATGTCCGGAATAAATTAATAAATTTGAAGAAGCAAGTACACGTGAGAGATAAAATTCAACATAACATAGTATGTTAAATTTTTTGTATTAATCATTTTCGTACAGGCTTTTGACAGATACAGTTACTAAATGAATTTATTAAACGAAAATATTACAAAATTTTAAATGTTCTATTTAAAGCGTTTCTTTAAAATCTAACATGTTACCTGTTATTTGAACACCATGTATATAGTTATATTTTTCTTACCTTATTCTATATAAAAATATAACTTCAATCAGTTCCAGCCGTGCGACTCTTCCTCCCATCCGTGGTGTTTCTCCTCGTGAATGTGTACGGGAACATATACCTTCTTTTCAACCTCCACCTTCTTAATGACAGGTACAGGCACGTGCTTGACCACAGTCACTGGCACGTGTTTAACTACCGGCACTGGCACTTTCTTCCACACTGGCACCTCCTTGATAACGGGTACTTCTTTGATGACAGGCACTGGCACCGGCACCTTGGACACGTGGTGGTGGTGGACGGTATGAACCTTATAAGGCACATGAATAGTAAGGTATTTGCTGAAAAAGACGAAATTATAACGTTAAAGCTATAAACAAAGATCATTTGAATATTAAATGTTATTCAAAGTGTAAACTTTGAATTCAACTTTTAAATAAATTTGTTAATATATATTCACATATGCCTCTTTTATCTAATTGCACTCACTTCGATCACTAGATCGATATTGCCTGTTATATTCTTCGTTTTTTAGTCCTACCAAATGTTGTCAATAAGACCGCCGCATTTAATTTCTGTTTTGCATATTGAATACGAGTAATTTTTTCTGTTTCTACTATCTTGAGGTATGTAATAAGCAGTTATAACAAATGCTATGTTATAAAATGAATATTAATTAGGAATATCATGTTGCACTAACTTTGTTTCATTGTTAGAATAAATATACATGTGCTTGTAGCGTACACGTAAGAACGCTTCGTATTGCCGGGCACTACGATCACAATACATTGTTTTAAATCATTCTTGTGCGTTCAAATCAAAATCCTAGTTCGAATTTTGAATTCGCACGTCGCCAGTAGTTTTACCGTCGACATTGCATTTGTGCTGATTTTGAGGAGCAAATACGTGCACGGGTGGTAGTTCACAATCACTCGTGCACGTGTTTGCTAAACGCGTATATGCTATTCCAAATATTGCTATAGGAATTGGATCGGAATCACTTACTTAAAAATAGTGTAGATTTTGTTAATTCAACTATGTATTATTTGCTAATGCTTTCTGACATAGCCTGACATTACTGACATTCACAATAGTTAAGCGCAGTTTGTTATTTAAGAGAAAATCTGTTGTTTCCCTTATCCCATTATCAAATTGCGGAAAGCAGCTATTCAATCTGTATGTGCAATATATATTGACACCAAATAATTTGTTTGTAATATAAATTTCTAATTCACACAAAGTTATTATATTATAAGAGAACATATACATTAACCATTTATATATTTGTATATAAGCTGATAAATTTAAGTTTTTCTTTATACTTGTTAAAGTTATAAAGACATTGAATCAAAAAAGAGGTTACAAGGGAATAAAATTAAAACTTTCATCAAATATTCGACGCAATTAAAAGTTAATGAAATCGAAATGTTTTGTGGTTGTACCGTTATATCACTTTACAATTGAAATTTTTAATCGCCCAATAATGTATTACAAAGTTGTTTTTATTTACGTTAAATTGCATACGCATTATAATAAAGATAATTGTTTTTTGTATTTACAGTGTAATAAACCGTGATTACATTAGCATGCTGGTCTAATTATTCCCACTTACATAATACGCATGCGGCGGATCATGTTACCGTTGCGAAGCATCTATTCATAACCTGACATTTCCAAGAAAGTGGACCGTGCTCGCTTTATCTATCGGAACTCTCGACGTACACGAAATTCTCAAGTGAGTGCGTAATACGTTCCAGAACTATCGCGTTTTTCCACTGGAAATGATATGTTAGATAATATGTAACCAACTTCCTGAAGTGTTCATCATACACACGAACATTTATGCGCGGTGATTTTTTTTAAAATTACGTTACACGGCTATTTGGCTCGATTTATATAATAACGCATTTTAAATACATCGTAAACAGTGCACTATAAAACAGCATCATTTAAATTGCGACAACTCTCGTATAAATTGGCGGTATTCGCGTTACGCGTTACTTACGTAAAAAGGCCGGCTGAATGTCGTGAACATTAATAAATAATGCCAACGAAAGCCCTACCTTTCACTACAAGGATTTTTGCGATCAGTTATTTTTGATACAAATACTAAAAATACCAAGCAAAGAGATTATGAAACATCAACACCAATTTAATATTTGGGCTAGTAATTTAAATGGCTCTAAATTGCTTCGAGTTTAACTAACATTACAAATTAAACATTTATTCATGAATAACTTTGTTCTCAGTTTTGATATATTTTTCCTACCTAGAACTAAAACTTACTGTAAGCAGATAAATTAAGATTATAACGAAAAAATGAACATTATATTATAAACAAAGGAATATAACAGAATCAGTAACCATCATTCAAAAAAAATATTAAATGAAAATACTTTACAAGTTCAAATACAGGTGTTAGAAGCTGTAATGGTTGAAACGCGGATGTCGTTTTGCTGTTCCTACATTGGTAACACTCCCTTAAATACATAGAAAGCTTTAATGCTAACTACATTTACTCCGTAGAACAAGAATAGTCGACAGAATTTAATGATTCAAATTTTTTTATAATTTTTGGCTTGGTCTTTCAATATGTATAGAAAACCAATAAGAATCAAATAATTATAAAATTCAAACTATGTTTTTCCTTAACTTGTAAACAATTTATATAAAAACATGAAACGTTAATAAAAACATGAATTGGTATAGTTAAATTACGCTTTTTAAATAACATCTTACTTTTGTATTATATTTTTAAAAACTCACTTAAAAAGCTCGATAAGGATCAGTAAGATGGCCAACAAAACTATTAAACCAATTTTGAAAAAATATTCGTTATTATAAAATTTTACACTCGGCCAAATTCAAAATCACTAGAATTAATGTAATTTATTTCGAGCAGTATTTTCTCTCACTTTATTATATTAGAGTAAGAATATTCTTCTGAATAGAAAATATTAAATAATTACTGAATTTAACATTCGCTTGAAATAGGGCGTTTTTTTATTAAAGAACAAATTAAAAACCTAACAACATTTAATACCAGATATTACCCAAAATATTACAGTGATATTTTAGATTTAATGTTAAAAAACGCAAATCTGAACTTTTATCTATTATTATTTTATTTTATTTCAACTCAAAACTTAATTCAATATGAATTTGTAGCATCAGGGAAATAATGTTTTTTTAAATGTAGGAGATATATTTTTATTTTGTATTTAAAATTAGATTTATAGTGCAATAAAGGAGGAGCACTTACTGATGATGATCACCAGGAGTTGGAATGGCTGCAGCGATGGCGACCAGGACGGAGAGTAACTAAAATATTTGATTATTAATTAAATCCTAAAACTTGTACACATAGATACAAAAATTATTAAATTACAAAATATTATATTTAGTTTGGATAATTTACATAAAGACTATTCAAGATTTTTGATAAAAAGAACACGTTCTATTACTGGATACTATTTTAAGAGAGTTTAATAAATGATTTCACTACTTACAGAGAGTTTCGCGTACATCTTTATTTTGTAATGGCTGGACTGATCGTAATACACTTAACCTGCTGAGTCTTGCTGGCTTTCTACTTGCTCTCTACCTCCCACAAGCTTATATATGCCATTTGCAAGCCGAAAGATTTCGTAATACTGCCCCTTGATTCATCCCTACTTGCCTGGTTCACCCGGTCAAATAACAAAGGTGGGAGATATTGAAGCGTGTGATATAGAAAGGAACCTATTCGATTTGGAGGGGCTGCTCGGCGGCGACGGAGGATCTGGTAAAATCGGTTGCAACAAGTTCAAATTTACCAGTCTTTAGACGGTTGCAAGTTAAACAGTACGACGATATATTTTATGAAACAACACAATACAAAAATTGTTGCTGTCATTTTAGTGTTAATTATTGCTAAGGTTCTTAACCTTCATAGAATTGTTATCAAACTATTTCTACGGCTTACGTAAATTTTTAATGCTATTGAACAGGCATATTAAGAATTATTTCTTAGTTTTGTTAAAATATTATAGGTGAATAATTCAAGTCCCATATGTTTTATGTTACGTTCATAAACATAAAATATTTTTATAGAGAACATCTGAGAAAGTTGATCTTTCTGTTTGGTACGAAAGGATTTCAACAATTTATAATAATTATTTTTTGATAATAATCCATATTATTTTTGGGTAAATGTTGTACGTTCACTCTAAAATACGATTTTCTTAAAAATACTTTTTAACAAATATGTTTGTGCATTGTTTCGCGAGTATTATTTCTACGCAATAATTGAATTTTTGGTATATATAGCAATGCGGTTTTATTATTTATGATTATTAACATGTTTTTTTGCTGTGTCTGCACTTTGCGATTGTTGAATTATAGCAATACACTCTTATAATTATTCTCTAGTTTTTTTATTAACTATTGTTATAAATAATAACATTACTATAGATGCATGCTAGCTTTATTAACTATCTATATACAATTAACAGCAACAGTTTTTGTAATAACCTATCAAGTCCGACGGTATAGGTATGAAAGATAAATTGATGTACTGCAAGGTTTGAAAAGGACGTCGTTTCAACCAACGACTTCCCGATATTTTTCACTAAAATACTCGTAACACAGCAAACCTTGGAAACGCGAACATTATAACGACTTATAATAACGTCTTAGTGAAATTAAGTTACCTTGATTTTACAAGCTATTGCATTTAATGAAACCGTTATGCAGAAACTATTATAACGAGGTTTTGTAATAAAAAATTATCGAAATTGAAACATAACATTAAAAAGCTGATATGGTATTATTAACGTGTTTGTTTTTTGTTTGTATAAAGAGTATTGCAGTATCAGAGAATTATTGGGTTAATGACATGCACTATCTTACGATTCAAGGTCGCTGTTATAGTTT
This sequence comes from Battus philenor, assembly GCF_028537555.1. NCBI lineage: Eukaryota > Metazoa > Arthropoda > Insecta > Lepidoptera > Papilionidae > Battus > Battus philenor. The sequence continues at coordinate 10,109,366 of NW_027181661.1, forward strand.
ACTATCATTATTGCTAGTCTCGACACTACCATAAAGTTTTAAATAATTTAGAAGAGTTATTAATCTTATACATAGATACATATCTAGAGTTTATGTCCAAACAATTTAAGTTTGGAGGAGCAAGAGAGTTAAAAAAAAGGAGTAAGTGTTTACAAACAAGTTACCTAACACCTTACAAACCTGGTCACGTGTGCGTCGCTTTACGCAAGCGGCGTGCGAATGATGAAGATCGCATCGTTGACCGCCTTACTTACACCACCATTTCCTATTCAACAGACGTACTTCTTGTATGGTTCACACTTCAACAAAGTCAATACAAGAAAAGTGTACAGTGTGTATTTTTAGTATTTGTTAACTGAATGAGAGCCTTATCAAGTAATATAGGAATCATAAACAAATTTCTTAACTATAGGTGCTCCGATAAATTTGCAAAATGTTCAGCGGCCTGTGTCCAACGTCTTATGACCTTAATAAGGTTGTCTGTACACCTTGTAACTGGTTCTCTTACGCTGCGCTTGCTGATCCGTGGATTTCGTTTCAGAACTTTAAGGTCACAGCTGCCATCTCTTCTGCACGCTATATGGGCTGGTCACTACCACTTCAAATTGCCGATCAGCTAGGCTACGTTAATTACTTTTGTTCGTCTACGGATCTCCTCTTTCCTGATACAATTCAATTATTATACATTTATTGTCAAAATATGTTGTAGAGTTAAAGGAGCATGCTGCGTATTAGCTGGAAAACGTGATGAACTAATATATAGATCACAGGCAACTTAAAATAACTACTGGGCTTTCTACTACCTTCCTCATGCGAATGCTTGAGTATTTGGGACATATTGCCAGTAAGACGGCTGACTACCAGAGGAAACTGATGATCATCTGAAAGGTAGAAGGCTTTTGTTTTTGAGCACGTGGACGCAGCCTGATGGTATAGACGAATCAGATTCATACCATAGTTGACACCTCTGTAAACGAAGCCATGCAAGTGCGTAACAGGTGGGATCAATGGTGTGACAACATACAAGGGCAGTTAGCGAGCGGAGGTCTAGATAATATTGTATACACAAAATTACGATACATTTAGGTGTATATAAAAATAGTCGATTATTTTATAGAGAGAGTCTGTTTTACGCCAGGTTCAGACCGACTCTGTTTTCCAAAATGTAACGATTGTATAGTCTAAAAATGTACTGCATACTATATTATGAGAAATACAGGCGGTACTGAATTATCTTAAATAACTATAGGTGTATAAATAAGCCTCTCATATTAAAATAAAGTTAACTAATCTCTTGTGTGTTACTCAAACATAGCCACAACTTTCTTTTAACTAACTAAGTCCAATAACACACTTTAGGGATCCCTATCAGTATTGCTTACGTCATAAGACAGTGAACGTGGGGAGGACAGAACCGCAGGCCGGAACATAATAAAGATCATTACGCAAACAATGTGCTGCTCTAATGATTTGTTGCAGCCTTGGACTTGATGACATGCGGAAATGTTGCTTAATTAAACTAAAATTTATATATTTTAATTATCTAACTTTGTGGAGCTCAGAGAATACTTTTTTTTGCTTTTCAAAATTTAAGATAATAATTAAAATTGAAAAAATTGAAACTTACAATTTATATTAAATTAAAAAACTGTATGCAATAAAAACCACCATGGTTCATTAACATTTATTGTGTTTTTTTATTGTCACGGACAATGTTGTATTCTCATTGGTATTTAGAGTTCTAGAGGATTTGTCCCTTTACAGTATAATAAAAGCTATAAATGGGCGAATGTATAATTAATTTGCAAAAAGCCTTAAAATTTTTACACTTGTTTTTATACACTATTTATTAAGTGATCACTATGAAATACGTTATATTAATTTCTTCTGGCAGTACAAAGTCTGCAAGGACAGATAGGAAACGATAATTAATTTTAATATGTAGTGATTTTGAAAATGTTATTTTTTCGACATTATCTTTATGTTATTTATTATTTCTGAAACTATCGAGTTTTGGACAACGTCTACATTTATTGATGGTAGGTAAGCTGTACATTCGCTGTAAAACTTTTTTTCGCCCTGCATTATTTAGTCTGTCTACGTATCTACTGGAGTGAGTTAAGTTGCGGAAAAATGAGTAAAAATGAGCGTATTTACCCTATACAGTAAGTAATATTCATATTTATGCGGCTATGAATGTGTTTACGCCGTAAGGCCCAATGGTTCCATAAGCCTAACAGTGGGATATAAAACTGGAATATAAATTGTGAATTGTTACGGTAATCTAATACATTAATAAAATAAACATTGTCCGGAACGTCGGTGTGGCCAAGATGTGGCGGATCGAATTTTATGACCCGACGCTGAGTCTTGCTGAAAAGACCAGTTTTGATTATCCATTATGGTTATAAAGGTGCTTAACTACCTTTTACAGAGAAGGTTTCATAGTCCCTATCAATAGCCCGGAAACATTTAACTAAAACCGAGCGTATGGAGAATTTTGAAAATCGTATTTGGTGCCATACTTAATTTATATAAAAAAAACCACAGCGATTCGCTTTTATCATTATCACGCCACTCCATTTTAATGTTATAAAATATTTTACAATATTTTTAAACAATCACATAAACATGATAGATGCACAATTAATATTTGTTTATTTTTAGTTATAACAATATTTATAGTCAGTCCAAATGCATTGTGTATATAAAAAAAACATATATCTTAAGCTACTTACTTTTTTTGTTAATTCACTGTTGTATATTCTGTTTTATAAATGTCTATAAATTTAGAAAAAAATGTTACCTAATAGGTTATTTTTATGAGGTTTCTCCGTAACGAGCGATGGTCATTTTCTATGGGAACCTGATTTGTCTTCGACCACACTTTCAGTTGTATTTACACTTTAATGCATCGTTCTATAGAATTTTATGAAGTAAAAGAGGTGAATTTTTAATTTTGTTACTATTTATGTTTCAGATTAATTTTACATACATTAGTTAAAGTTATGTAAGAGATAATGTTGAAAAACCCATGTAAATTATTTATATAGAGAAAAAATGTGGACATTATTATACAACATTATTATTGGGTTATAAAATAAAAAAAGATTTCATAATAGATATAATTTATTGTGTATTCGGATTAATTTTTATTGTTATTTACATATGCAAGACTTTGACTTTCTAGACGCGGTTAGTCGAAACACTTGGTCCATTACAATGTAGAACTGCCCATGGCTTTGGAACAAGTCATTAGTATGACTGATGGTTAGTCTCTTTTGTAAGAGTTGTCGGCAATAAGTAGCTCATGAGCATTATTGTATTACAGTTTGAACACGCCGTAGCAAGTGATTTTTCTACGCATTATGACACTAATTGTCTAATATGAGCAACACCATGACATTGTCCGTGACCGAGTCAGGATGTTATATCTTACAATCTTGTATGTTGTTAAATATCGTACGACAATTATTATAATGTTAATTTGTTCTCATATTAAAAAGTACATGAATTGATTTTTTAAAAATTGTAAAGAATATAATTGAGTTATTTAATAAACTACAGTTTAACAGTTTTTGTTAAGATTTATCAAAAAAACGTAAACGGTTTAATCTATATTTACGTTCTAAAGTTCTTATCGAAGTTAGTAATGTTGTTGTATTGATTGTTATTTATGTTGCAAAGTGCAAGTAGCAAATAGCTTGCATGCATTCTAGTTTGTGCACTGTTACTTACTTTTTATACTGTAATACGCAATGAGTATTGGTAACCCAGCGGTTGAAAACTAAGACTTGCGATCATAGGTCGCAGGTTCCCGGGATACAATGTTTTAGGATTTCCACTGCTCACTAATGAGTTTCTAAAGGTTCTTTATTTGACTGGACTCCCACTGTTTCCCAAATGGTAATTACAGATGCCGTGGATTTGAAATTACAGGGCGCGGAGTGCACTTAGCCTAAGACCTTTTTTGAAGTAGCGAAGCTTCCGCTTGGTTTACCATTTAGAACGCTTTGGTGAACGATTCATGGAGTGACTAAGTCCAAGGATCCCAATGAGGAGACCCCGGAAAAGGCTGTCACGCATCGATAATGCCCGCTGTGCAATCCGACACAAGGGCGCCTTAGAGGGCCGATCCTCGGCTTAACCGGTTGCTATTGCCTGACTATTATCACATCTATTACTATGGAAAGCGTTAACGCCGGGAGAAGAAGTGGCGAACGAAACTTCAGCAACGCTTCTATCCAGTATGAAGGGGAGTTTGCGTCCTCTGTGATATCCGATCTCGTTTCCGACGAGACCGGTTGATTATTGAATGGCGAAGATTACGGTGTGAAGTGTACGTGTCTTGTCTTAAATCGTCGCGTCGTCTGGACACTCGAGTACGTGTCTCGGGTTCAAGGCGGTGCGGCATTTGAATGTACTGGGTGTGATCGTGTTGTAGGTGGCGGCACCTACAATCCATGAATTACTTACGTACTAAGGGGCACCCGTTAATCTACACATGCATCTGTTCTTTAGGACCTAAAGTTTGTAAATAATACGAGGATTAGCATGCGCGAAGCGCGGGTTTGCGTATATGAGGACGGATCTGGTTACAGCTTTGAGTGTAACTTTATTCGACAATGACATTTTACTCCAGTTGTTTAGTAATGGATAAAGAAGCCTGGTAAGAAGGCCGTCTTCTTTGCGCGCTTTCGACTTGCTTTTTGAAATTAAACTTGTCATCCAAGACGACACCTAGATAATGGGTTTGATTCACCCAATGCACTGAACTGTCCATGAGTGTGATTGGAGCCGGTAGAAAGAAGCGGTTGCGTTTTTCGAGAGGGAGTTTAAAAAGGATGGGCAGCAGCGAACTCTGCGTACCATAATACGACACTGCGATCACCAACCAGCCAAGCAAGCGAGTCGGTTATGGTATATGTATATGGTATATCTTTTGGTAAGGCTATGCTTTACACTCCAAGCCAAAGAAAAAAAACAGAAACAGACTCGCTCGCAGGTAGTCGACGCGGACGGACGTGCGCTCCCATAGTGCAGTCCCCGGCAGCCCATGCTGCCCGCCAAAGTTACCGACGAGTAGTTGTGTGTGGTTCAGTGTTCGACGCGACAGCCCGCCGGGCGGTCGTGTCTAGTGCAAGTGCGCGCAGCCGACGGTGCGCTCAGAGCGCCCGAGTGTGTGAGTGTGCACGTGCCACGCTGAGGTGGAAAACGCCGCTGGGTTCCAGTGGGGTAAGTACACCAATTATTTCGTCTCCCTTGGGAGACCAATTCGACGCCCTTACCTCCCGTTGGTGGCTGCCGCGCAAGCGAGCAGGCTACCGAGGGAGGAAAGACTCTCTCTCCCTGCCGCTAGGCGGGGAGTAACTGACGCGACCACCGAAAACAGCATCACGATGGAGGAACTAGAGAGGCACCTAGTCCTCTTCCTTCAGGAATCTCACCCCAAGCTATGGGAAGGCTTCATAGCGAAGCATAAACGCTTCCTAAGAAGCGAAACCGACGACGGCACAGCAGTGCCGGAAAAAAACCCAAAGGCCGCACACAGGCCAGAGACCCGTCCGACCCCACAGGGCCGGCCCTCCACCTCCTACGGGAGGTCCAAAACGACCTCAGAGTCAGAGTCCAGCGGCTCCGACATGGAGGTCGAACACGTTAACTCGACAGGTGACGAGGGCTTCACCCTCGTTACTAAAAAGCGCAAACGTGCGCTCAAAAAAAGCGAAACCGAGGACACCTCGGTCCTCCCATCCCCAGGCGCGTCGCCGCCTAAGAAAGTGGCCCAGACGGAGCGCAAGGCTCCGTCCCCCGCCCAAGAAATCGAACCACAGGCACCCAGGGGTCCCAAACCCCCTCCGCCCATTATCCTTCAGGAGAAGGGCAAATGGGATGAGCTATCCAAATGGATAGCCAGAAACAAAATTTCTTGCCTTAAGGCAAAAAATACCCAGCAGGGTATCATTATCAACATAGGTACGGTAGACGACTACCGTAAACTTACAAAGCACCTCAGGGCACAGAACATAGGGTTTCACACCTATGCTCTCCAGGAGGACAAACAGCTAAGGGTTGTCATCAGAGGCATCCCTCTTGAGGTTGACGCAGGCCTGGCCTTCGAAGACCTTAAAGCACAAGGCATTCCGGCGAGGAGTGTCTACAGGATGTCCAATTCTAGGACAAAACAACCCATCCCCTTGTTGATGGCATCAATTGAGCTCTCTCCGGAGGGCAAAAAAGTGTACAACGTAAAAACGTTGTGCCAGCTCAGCGGCATTAAAATAGAAACCCCGCATAGGAAAGGACAGGTAGGGCAGTGCCACAACTGCCAACTCTACGGACATTCGGCGCGTAACTGTTACGCCCGCCCCCGATGCGTTAAATGTGATGGAGATCACAGCACAATTAAGTGCGATAGACCGGCCAACTCGGCCGACCCACCAACCTGCTGCCTGTGTAAGGCTGAAGGACATCCCGCGAACTATCGCGGATGCTCCAAAGCTCCGCGCAGGCACCGCGGGGGTGCTAAGCGCAATCAGCGCTACCAGCACCGCCCCCGCCCGGAACCACGCGGTACCACAACCGCCACCCAGCCACCGCCAGCGCCGCTGCGCCCGGCACCGGCTCCACTAGTCTCGGCATGGGCCAAACCCCTGCCGGGAACCCAGTCAGCTCGAGCTGCGGCGGCCGCAAGGCCGCAACCACCAGCACCAGCAGCAAGAAAACCCACCCCCAGGGCAGGTATGACAGACTTAGGTGCGGGACTAGAGTCCCTTACGGGATTCTTGGACCGTATAGATATCGATAGCGTCCTAGCGCTATCAAATGACCTCCACGCCGCTAGCGGGTGGAAAGAAAGGATGGAGGTGGCGATCAGACACGCCGCAACAATCAGGGCTCTCAAAGCAGAGCACTAAACACAAGAACTAACCACAATGGGTAGTACAAATACACAAAGGACTAAACCTAAAACACTTACTGTCGCGTACTTTAACGCGGCCGGACTCCAGTCTCAGAGGGACGAGATCGGCTTGTTTCTTAGGGAGCACGATGTAGACATCATGCTCATTCAAGAAACATTTCTTAAACCAGCAACTCGCGACCCCAAGATAGCCAATTATGAAATAGTTAGACAGGACAGGCTGACCGGACCATTAGGCGGCACCCTGATCTATTACAAAAGAAAACTCCACTGTGTGCCTATCACACCCCCCCCTTTAGTCAACTTAGAAGCCACCATCTGCAAGGTGGCAATGACGGGCCATCAGTCCCTAGTAATTGTGTCTGCATACCAACAATGCAAGAAACCAATATTAGAATCGGACCTGGAATCCATTATGAATCTAGGTCCAGCAGTGCTTCTGGCAGGTGACCTCAACAGTAAACACACCTCCTGGAACGCATCGGGTCAAAATCAGAACGGTAAGGTGCTCTTCAAGCTAGCGGGGACACTTAACTATGACATAGTTGCTCCAAATAAGCCGACGAGGTACTCACATTCAGTCACCCATCGGCCGTCAACATTAGACATAGCGCTGCTTAAAAACATAACATTAGAAGTAGCAGCTATAAAGGTGGTACAAGATCTTACATCTGACCACCGACCAGTAGTCATGAAGCTGGGCCGGTCCGGCGGTGAGGTCCCTCTGACCAAAACCGTCGTCAACTGGCGTAGCCTCGGGGTCAAACTCGAGGCCACGAAATCCCAGTACCTGGATGAGATTCCAGACGTAATTGATACGCCCGACATAGCATGCCGAGCGATCAAATCCTTAACAGCTCACCTCTCATCAGCAATCGAAGAAGCCACAAGGGTGATACCCGAATCGGAACACCGACTCGGGGCTCTCCCAGGCTCCATTCGGAGGCTGATTAGGGAAAAGAATGCCGTTATGAGGCAGCATGACAAACATCCTTCTCAGGTAAACAAACAGAGACTGCGCCGCCTACAAAGGCAAGTGAAAGCGCGCGTCTCAGACTTTAGACACGATAGGTGGGATGCGCTGCTTCAGGACCTGGAACCGTCGCAGTACGCTTTCTGGCGGCTGGCCAGAAACCTGAAGATGGACAACTGCGCAACCATCCCTCCCTTAGTTAGGACAAACAATGCCGATCTCGCCTTCGAGGACTCAGAAAAGGCCGAATGTTTAGCCGACAGTCTAGAAAACCAGTGCACACCATCTACGCACTATACCGACCCTATTCACTTACATCTGGTAAACACAGAAGTAAGTAGGAGAACCGCACTCCCCCCAGAGGGAGATGCATTACCGGAAGTGACAGAAAAGGAAGTCGCCGAGATCATAACAGATCTCAAACCTAATAAGGCACCCGGGCCGGACGGCATCACCAATAGGGTGCTCCGAGCCTTGCCCGGGCAGCTACTAACTCTGCTTGCAGGTATTTTCAATGTCCTGCTAGCCAGCTGCACCTTCCCCGACGAGTGGAAAGAAGCGGTCGTCATCGGCATCCCCAAGCCAGCCAAGCCCCGAGAGCTGCCAAGCAGCTACCGCCCCATCAGCCTCCTCTGCACCATGGGAAAAGTGTACGAGAGAATAATCCTATCAAGATTGAAGAAATTCGCATTCGGTCAAAACCTCATCCCGGACGAACAGTTCGGGTTCAGACCGAAGCATTCATGTGTACACCAAGTACACAGACTGACAGAACACATTCTGTCAGGTCAAGGAAGATCAAAAAAGCCCGTCCTCACCGGCGCACTTTTCTTCGATGTCGAGAAAGCGTTCGACAAAGTCTGGCACGAGGGCTTAATATATAAGCTCTATCAACTCAAGGTGCCCGACAGGCTTGTGCTCACCATACAAGCCTTCTTGAAGAACCGCACGTTCAGATATCGTGTGGAAGGAGCCCGGTCCTCCAAAAGACCGCTCCTGGCAGGAGTACCACAAGGCTCCTGCCTCTCACCGCTCCTATTCTCGCTGTACACCAGCGACATACCAAAAGACCCCCAGGTCGGACTAGCTATGTTCGCCGACGACACGGCCCTGTTCTACACAGACAAGCATCAGGGCCGAATCACGATCAGACTCCAAACCGCGGCCAACCGCCTAGGCGAATGGTTCCGGAAGTGGAGAATCAACATCAATCCGGACAAAAGCGAAGCTGTCCTCTTCGGCCAGAAATTCGAAAGAAAGCCGATGCGCAGACTCAAGCCAGTACCTGAGAGAAGGAAACTAGGCAACATCACCCTCTTCGACCGTCCAATCCCATGGAAAGCATCGGTCAAGTATCTAGGAGTCACCCTAGACTCCCGACTAAACTTCTCACCTCACATCAAAACCGTGAGGAACAAAGCAGCCTTCGTATTGGGTAAACTCCACCCTCTACTCTGTGCCTCCAGCAAACTCTCGCTGAAGCACAAAATTCACATTTATAAAGCCTGCGTAAGACCTATACTGTCCTACGCAAGCGTAGTCTTCGCTCATGTCAGCGAGCTGAAATTGAATCGCCTGCAGGTAATTCAAAACCGCTTCATCCGGAAAGCAACCGGTGCGGCACCATACCAGAGGGACGTCGACCTCCACAGCGACTTAGACCTCCCCACAATCAGAGAATACTTTGGAGAGGCGTCAAGGAGATACTTCCATGACGCCATACACCATCCGAACAGTCTGGTGGTCCAAGCGGCCAACTACATACCAGACACACACGCAACGACAACAAAGCGTAGGCCACGCCACGCAGTGCCGGACGAGGACGCTCCGACCCCGAAAGGCATTAAAAAACGCCCCCTGAAAACATCAGAGGGGGCCACCACCAAGTAGACCACATTCAAGATGGCCAGGACACGCCCGACGAAGAGGGCGCACCGAATAGCTACTGCCAAGAGACAGCAGCGAGAAGAAAACATCGAAGAAGAAAACGAAGACAACATCATCATCATCAACACAGAAGACATGAAGACGAAAACTCCGATAAAGCCGACGCCGACTCCAACACCAACATCGAAGGAGGAAAGCCACAGCAACTCTAGCTAGTCTCTTGCAGCGCACACACGCGCCGAGAGTCAGCAGTAGGATAGTATATAAATATTAGCTCGCGGGTCTTCGACCCGCGAGCCCTGAGTCCGACGAAATTGTGAAAGCCCGCAAGGCTAACAACATCATCATCATCAGAAACCAGTCAGCTATGCTTTACAGTGTGCTTCTATGGGCTCAAACGAGGACTTTGACGAATTACATGTAGAAGCTCATGACAAAGTCATGTAGAGGAAAACAAGCAGTATCAGCGTCTTTTTGAGTCAGGGTTTTTACCAGTTACTGGGCCTTTAAAAGTCTCGTGTACCAATGTCATAATATATTAAATATGGAAAACGGAGCTACTTGGATTAAAAATAAATTTTACTATTGTTTTAATTATAAAAATAACTATCGTGGTTTATATTGAATTGTAATATCAAGGTAAAATATCATTCATGCAGAGTATTAGCTAGATTTTTTTGCAAAAAAAGATTTTTGGTTTATCCTGTACCCATCTATATATCAATTAATATAACACAGTATCGGTTTATATATTTTAGTAAAAATTATTGACGTAACAATGCGAAATTTGGGTGGATATCTATGAATATTTATATCAACATGATTGAAACATGCGGCCGTAGCTCTTAAGCGGCTATACTGATCTATTGTGATATTCATATCTATACGCCATTTCGTCAGTACGGTTTTGTAATTCTAAAGAATAATTAAGAACGCACAAATAGTTTTGTAAATTTTATTGACTGCAATACTCAATTTGTCTGCTAATCAAGGACGATGGCGTTAAATCGCAGGATCGTTACCATTACTAAATTGGAATTTTATGATCATATTGATCTTATGATTTGTAAAAATTTTGCTAAATGTCGAATGTATACAAAGGTCAGTACTGCGCATTTAAATGTTATTTAGAAAAGACCTGTGAAAACAGTGATAATATTGTTGAAATCTCTATTAAAATGACATTGAAAATCCTTATTTAACTTATTAACAAGATTTTCTTAATGTACTCAAATCATGTTGGTCTTTTCGGGTTGGTGGGGAGCGAGGGGTTGGGAGGGGAGTGACAAGAATTTACGTCTCAAGTATAAAAAAATTACGAAGAAATAAACCAGGTAAGGTATCATCTTTATACCACGAAGTGTTAACTAATTTTTAAATAATTAGTATAATTCGACTTAACGTTGTCATTATACAAAATTATTATATCTATTCAAAGAGGCCAGACTTTCGTAAATATTTCTCATCAAAGTCCGGTGTTTAATGAACTACATCTTTTATGACAACTAACATGCGAATTAATTCTGCGATCTTTTTAACATCTTTAATATTACGACACTCCTTCCGCTCGGGTCAAATAATTTCCTGTACAATACTTTAGCACTGGATTATATAAAATATTAATATTTTTATTATACGTTACTGTCATTTACAAAATATGCATGTATGAATTGATTAGCTTTAACTCATTTGACTGATTATATCTCTATTAACTTGGACTCTTAGATTCCACGGTAATTTTATTTCATAAGCGGCAACCTAATTGGGCTCCTTGAGAGTTGATACCGCGATGTTCTTAATTGGGTATACCCATGTGCATTTCGTTAACGCCTGCTCAATTTTTATGACAGCACATCATCATTTTAACTGAAAGATGTCCACTGTACAGCAGTCCAACCTCCTTCATTGATTTCCAAGTAGAAAATCTGGTAGAAAAAACCAGGCTTGATGAGCGACCGTGAGCTTGCCAACGAGATAGAGTTAGTGACTACATTTAAGTGCTGGAAGTCATATTTGTAGAATCCATAAAGTTTGTATTAATTTTACACCAACATCCATACGCTTCAACTTATACTAAAGGTCGCTACAATTGTTCAAAGTACAATTACGTTTTGCACAATGGACTAAATACCAGAATTTATTTAGAAATTCTTTTACTTGTTTCGCCGCTGCTGAGTGACAGAAACCTTTAAACATGTATTATCCTATAAGTATAAGCTATAAAGTGTTTGTTTGTTTTTGAGTTTTGTTGCCAAACTTGTATTTTTAAATTAACAGTACGGACAATTTCATTATAATAAATTTAATTTTGAACACATGCTAAATTTTGGATGTGGTCAGTTCAATTTGGACATTTATAGTAAATTCAAATTCAATTGTTAATTTAAATAGTACAATATAATTAGCGCAAATAATCAATTAAAACGTTAAGAGTATAATCGCTTCCCCAGTGCGTATATTTCGCAGGTATATAAGACAATATCGCTGTTTTTTAATTGATATAATGACAGATTTTTACTTTATTTTATTAAGAAACCAACAGAGTTTACATTTGATAGCTAATGTGATGGGCCTCGATATTGGAGCATTATTGAATATAATGTGTCTTCGAGCAGACCTTCCGCTTACTGTGTGTTTTGTACAATATATGTGTTTGACTCAGCATTTTTATACAATTTTGGAGTTCGCACATATAAGAATAAAATCATGTTCAATAAACTTTTGATCGCATTGCTAAATGTATATAGATTAATGTAACATACGAGAGTAATACTGCGATAGTATTATATAATTAACTTTAATACATAGACTTAAGTTATCACATAAATCGCTGTTGAGAATGATACAAGCAACTTAAGAATCGGTGAGGACTCCGAGGAAATAGGAAGTAAAATAAGGCTCTAAATTCAAAATAAATTGTTAGTAAAATAAACTGGATAAGGTGCTTCTATTAAAATATAAGCATAAAACTTGAATGTAAATATTAAAATATAATAATGAAAAACACCAAAAAATATTTAAATTGTAAATAATTTAAGCAAATGAGTCAATAACTTGATAATGTAAAAAAATGTTGTAGGCAATGAAAACTGTGATCTGGGAATGTTGATGAAGGAAGGAAGGAGAAGCATGGAAGAAGATAGGTAAGGTAGAAAAAGTAGATTTTATAAAGTATAAAAGGTGATTACATATACAAAAAAAATGTGAAGGCACCTAAACGTGGCAAAGGGGTATAAAAAACCGGTCGTATTTCAAATCTGCTTGGGAGGCTTATTTAAAAAAAATGCCATTTACATCTCAATAATAACGGTTATTAGTCTCGTCGAAAAAAAACAACTTTTTATATATATTTATCACTAATTATAAAGATGTAGTATATAAAACTACTGTTCATGTTTTTGTTTAGTTAAAAAAAGTTTTACTCTTAAGCGACAATACGCTTTGAAAATTATTTTTATATTTTTTTTCTGTGAACAATAGCTTCAGTGAATGTTTTCCAGTTTGAAGATGGCCGTAGAAAGAATCCATCTTTTATCTTAAAGCGGCGAGCGCCAGTTATATAAAGGAAGTTTGTACTTTAAAAGTGAGGAAAACAACACGTTGTAGTGAATACATCTATTATTTCTCAATGCTTAATGGTATAAATAAGAAAAATCTGTTTTAATGATTTATTTATTATTTGAGATATTTTTTTTATAATATGGGCATAATATGTAATCAAATGTTATTTGAGTAATTAAAAGATGACCAAGACTATGCCTAAATAGAAGTTACTATCAACACGAGCTAAAAGTTCGATAATCGGTTTATTATAGCAAGGATTTAGCTGCAAAGTTGTCCGTATTATTCATATGTAGCCGTGGACTCATTTTAATTTTTAATTACCATTATTCAAATTTATCGAAAGTAGCATTACACGAATTAATTAAGAGCTTTTATCTTGCCATTTTATATAATTAATTATGAAAACAGTTTGCTTACTTTTATTTAAGCTAAATTATTAAATATTATGATTATAAATTATTATGAAAGTACGTTATTATAAGAAAACTCGTAAGAGTTAATAATAAAAATGAAATACTTTAACCAAATTGTCTAACAAAAAATAGCAATTTGTTCGACGTAATTCGCAAATATATTTCTTGTGAACTATGTTCATATACATTTTTGTTACTGCATATATTTTGGGTTTTGGAATGGCGACAACGGACCGGCTCGCAGCGACTTATTAATAGGCTTCTTTCAAGAAAAATTAAGATGAAGCTGATGAAGCTGTCTGGCGGTCGAGTAATCTAAGCTCTTTTCACTCATGTACTATAAACAGCCGTAATTAAAAATTATTATATTTCGTGCCTTAAGTTGTTTTACCACGCGTTTAATTCTATGTTCGACTGTTAGTTAAAATGTGTGTTCATAATATCTTTAACCTGATCATCTTACACATCCTTACGATGTGTATCGTTAGGAAAGTACTATATTTGAAAGTACTATATAGTCCAAATACTTACAGTAAATGTGATGCAAAAATGATCCAAAATATTACACATGTTATATTTATTATTATATTAAAAATCTCCGAGCCTTTATTCTAATGAAGTAATAAAAGCCGTTAAGATAAACAAAAGGAAATTATAAAAAGAAACCATATTAACAACGCTTATGCGTGAGTCGGTCGTCTATATGAAATTTATAATAAACATTTACGTTTAAAATCTCAGTACCTTTAGCAGAAGACGTCAGTAATCGTAACTATACCGCAAACATGTAACACCAAGTTATGACATTGTCGTAACAGCAGCTGGTCAGACTATACTCGTCCATGCACGATAATTGAAAATCCATGCTAACAAAACTTAAAACGCTTTTACTGCATGCGTACGTAATTCTTACGAAACAAGCTATCTAGGTATATTCTACCGTGCTTAAAGATGCTCTACGGAACACGTTAGCTAGATATGCTTTATTCTATTTTCATGCCTATCAAATACTATCAGTTAACAAACAGAGCTGTGATTTGTTTCCGTACGTTAAGTGTGTCGTCAGGAGGTGTTTTATTACCGCAAGCGTATTTTACATCGTTTCGGCGATTCTTAAGTAGGCAATGGATCGACATGGTCTCGAACGGTTGCGATAGCACAACGAGTGCTTCACGAGTAACGCGAACAACGTGTAACCTAGGTTGGGCTGATTTAAATAATAAAGTGTTAAAGGGTCTGCAGCAAGTTCCGAATGAATTTACTAGATCTCTCACCAGCGCTGGGGATGACAATTGATAGGGTTGTAGTATTTAGGTATCCCACATAACCTTGCCGTACCCCACTGGGTATCTGAAATTTACCCAAGCAATGGAGAAAAACAGCACGTTTAACTAAAAATACAATCTTTATATACTATTAAAATAAAATTTTTATATACTACTATCTTGGCTGAGTTTTGATGAAGTAATTTTTTATTACAAACAACGATCAAGTAAATGATGTCAAGCTTAAAGAATGTGTCATTTGGATTGGTGCAAATTGCACAGTCATTGCATTCCGGCAGAAAGTATATTATTGCCGGCGAAGATATCGAACCAACGACACAAGCATAATGTTTCAAATGTCTATATGATCATAATTTGATATGTTTTGTGTAATTAAAAACAATCATATCTACCAATATGCTTACGAATCTGGTGACGAATATGTAAATTATAGTTTGCACTGTTAGTATTCCTTTCAAAAATTAGTTATTTAAAGTCTTCCGTGTGTTCACATAGGCATCTTACTTTTTTATTGTTAAGTAAGTTTAAGTTTGCAAACTAGATCGTAAGTGACACGGCTACCCTGTTAAAGCGCCGTGATAAAGAGGATTTTGTAAATTAAAACACCGTAGCGTGATTCGACAGTTTCCTTGCTTATTTAAGTGACTCAATCTTAACATATAATAATGAGACAATTTTGATATTCAAAATATTCCGTAACATTCCGCTTGCTCTCGCAAACTAGATGCACAAGATGAAGGTACGTTCTGCTTTAAAACTGTTCCATGACGGATAAAGCGTAGTATAATTTAGAGAAAAAATCAAGATAGATATCTAGTGGTGATCCAAATTCTCAAAAGAATTGTATTAATTCTATTGAGTACAATTATGAATCGATCGTTTTAAAATTTAGCAATTTATCATAATTAGAGCGTAAATAAAAAAATAGTAATGGAAACTGGAGATGTCTTAGTCCATTCGTGAATAAGGAGATATATTTATTGCATCAGGGAAGTATGATGTAATCGACGTAACGACTTTCACTAATCAACACACCTATGACCTTATAACATATTCGAGTTAAACAAGTACAAACTACTCGATTGAAAGTAAACGATCCTGGGAAAAAAAAAAAAAGACTTGAAATTATTCTTTCCGTCCACCATCACCATAATTATGACGTCTCTACTGGACATGAACTTCACCCATAATTTCAATGGGACTGTTTGGAAGCGGTCTGCTTCCAGCGTCTTACGATGACTCTAACGTCTGTCCACCTCGTGAGTGGACGTCCTAGGCTTCAGTTGCCGGTCAGTGATCACCACTTCAGAACCTTAAAGCCTCAGCGGCTATTGAAATTCTCGGAAGTCGCTGAATGAAAAACGCTTTCTAAAGGTTTTATTGGAAATCTTCTGTCCTAGCTTATGTTGAGCAGTGGACCTCCTGTGGCTGATATTTTTATTAACATATTTACTACTACTAAACTAAAAAATATTTAATTATTATTTTAATAGAACCGAATGTAATAAAAGAAAAAACTTATCATACCTTAGCTAACCTCATGAAAAATCCATTTATGTTAAAAGTTAGAAAACGCCACGGGAATCGCAATTACGTATAGTTTAGCAAGTGCCCTTGTGAGGTACTCTGGCCTACAGCATACAGAGTGCCGGTAATAAAAACATTTCATGGATTTTATTTTCTTCATTCAGCCTTTGCCTACTTTGGTAATTGCATTTAGATGTTGAACAATTGAAAGTTTGTGACTATCGCAGTGTTGGAATGCGATGTAAAATCCTGTTAGCTTTCTATTATTATATAGTGCATACACCTCGTGTATTAATTATTATACATACCCTTGCTATGGTTTCACTCCTTAAACTCCAACTTCTTCCCAGAGACAAATTCGAACAATCCATCACTCAGAGCTGGTTATTGCTATACGTCTAAATTTGAGATTTTTGTCATAAAATGAGCCAGTTTTGGGAGTACATGAGTGTTATGGAATTTATTTATATTATTTTGGTATGTAATGTATTATTTTAATAGTTACATTATAATTCGACCAATAAGTATTACCAGTGGAGACTTACGACTTTGAAACATTCTCTCTCACCACGGGCCGTATAGGCAAGCTCGTTTAGGGACTGTAATTTCAACTAAACACGGAGAGCGCGAATTCGCGAAAAGGCGATTTGTCTACGTAATTAAATGAGATTGACGAGATCCATAGATGAATGTAAGTCTCCGACGTAACCCAGCTGATTGGCAAGTTAATGCCTGCTGAGGCCTCAAAGTTCTAAAGTCGAAACTGCGGCCCGGCAAGCGCAGGATTAAACGTCCACCTACAAGATAGAGAGGCGCCTGTGTTAAGGTCATCGGTAGACGCCGTGTGTAAGCCGCTGCCTAACAGTCCTATTGGTAATTTATGGGGATGCCTATGTCCAGCCGTGGACGTCTTACGGTTAAAATAATGATGAAGATGATGTTAATAATTGTAAAAAGCTGTCTTTCATAGATTGAACCCGCAACCTTCGATTTAAAGTCACCTTATTTAGTGGACCTGGACCAAAACCTGGACCAAAACCTCTTTGTTTTCAAGGTCTCAAAGCGTTTTTAACGGTACGTAATAAAATTATTTTTGGACGATTAATGAATGGAGCAAGTTGTTTTATAACACCAGAAAGTAAATAGTCGTACAATCAGCTTTGTTGTAAGCGGTAACCGCAAACATGTGTACACTTCAGCGACAAGGACAAACACGTGGTTTTGACCGTGAAGAGACCTCTCGCGCTTTTTGTAAAACAAACACCCGGTAGAGTCTTAGCTTTTCATAATACGGTCTTACAAAGAAGAACATCTCTATTTTTTATACTCCTGGTTACTGTTACTACCACTATCACATAATATGTTGCTCGCGTCCTAAAACTTCAAATTCTCATTATATTATTTTCAATAAAGCAATAAAACTTAATGTTTACAGCCGGCCTAATACGTTACATTGAAGAATTTATTTATACATGTAAAGGTTTTTAATATGTTTCACGATTAGTTTAAACCGCGTTTAGTCCTCGAAAATGACCGTTTACATAAATTTCATTTTATTTTTAAACCAAATACATACTCCGTATTAATTATACTGCCTTAGATTAAAAAACTTGCTACACTATTACATTATTAAAAGTCCAGGCAACACCCGACAGTGAAATTTATGTTTATCATAGAGAACATGAAAATTCATTATTTTCATTTCCATTTATTATTCACATCGGAGATTTAAAAATAACACCGTTTACTTTTTTAATATTTACTTTTAGTTAAAATACTTATAATACTCCACAATAAAAAAAAATACAAATCACATGTATTGATATTTACCAAGCATTTAAAATTAACGAATATTATATACATAAATTTATATATTTTTACCTATTATAATGCACGTATTTTAATTTTATTTATGTATTACTAGACGGTACTATAATATATGAATGTATGACTACTTTCAATCTGTCGATTATTCCGTCGATTATCTAGTATATCACTTGTTACAAATTTTTAATTAGAATTGCAATAAAGTTAACGAACCGTACGTTATTGAGGTATCTCAATTAAGAAACTTAAAAGACTCATAGCCGAGGTCGTGGTACTCCACAGACTGTTACACTATTAAAGTTAAACTTTATATTAATCGTGGAAATCTAAATAATCTAAATTACTACCCGAAACATAGATTACATTTTTAATAATTCTAATAAACTTGAATATTATTAACGAACCCTCCCTTCAAATACTATTGAATAAGTATAAATATAATATTTTTGTCGAAGATGTCATGTGAAAGTCGTGATATTTACTAGATAATTACATATTTCACTCCTTTGTTACGTTTGAATCGATTATGCTTCAAATTGCATATTCTTTGCTATTACGCAAGTTCGTGCGATTGTTCATATGAATTACGTGAAAAGCTTTACACGAAGTTCAATTATGTAAATATTCCCATCTACATATGTATTCCAGATTTAATAAATAGAATTAAATGTCCACGTTTTTTTACAACACTGCAAAGATCTTCTCATTCATACATGGGTTAGTAAAACTATCAAAAAACAAATTAAGATATCCAGGATAACTAATATTTAGTTTTTTTATAATAAAAAAAACTACAGATAAACAAAATATTTAAAAGTTTACCTAAGAGTTTCTGATTAACTATGTCAACGCTCATTAAAAAACATAAGGTCTTCAAAAGAGTGCCAGTAACGAGCCATTTATAGGCCAAGTTCTGGCAATACTTGTTAAGTATGCGCTAAACACATAGCATTGGTCGGGTGTTGACAGAGTGTGACGTGGGTCTCTTTACTTATGTAACACCAGTGGGTGTGAAGGTTCCGTTTTCATCTATTTTTGCAGACTCGTATGACGCATACGTCATATTTAATATTTATAACAATCTTATGTGCGGTGTTGGAGACTCATTAATATTTTTTAATACTTAATCTTTGTTTTATCTACAACGTGGACACGTTTGTTGTATTAGGGGTACCGGAAGGTAATGTCAATTTCTTAAGCTAAATTCACTTGACTACATTTTTAACAAATTTTTATTTGTAATCAAAAATATATTCACCTTCGTTATCAACAACCTTTTGTCAAAATTTTGTCAAAAATCAATCGCTTTTTCTGTAAAATATGACGACAGAAACGACATTACTTTCCGGTCCCCGTAATATTTACAACAATTTGAGTGAGATTATTTCAATGATCAACATTTGACGTATCTTTTCAAAAAATTGTATAATGATAAAGTATTGTTTAAACTTTTTATTTATACATGTTTGAAAAATGTGGTTTCATTATTAATAACCTATCATTATATACATCTTTGTTACGAATTATATTAAGCTAATAAACGATTAGCCATACATTGCGTGGAATACTGCACAAATACTTAACTAAGAATAGTAGTGACTATTAAAAATTTATGAGATAACCGTTCCGGATTGCGTCAATATAATTGCCATGTTTAAGTCAATTACTAAATTGCCCAATAGGTAGGCTAACCAAAAACATGTTATCTTTGTCTAAAAATATTTAAGATGACGAAAGAAATCACTGTTGCTTATCATGTTTTTAAAATGTATGCTGAAAAAAAAAAAGATTCCATTACCAAATTAGAAAGATAACAATAATAATCAAAATTACCTTCTTAATGTTAAACTATAAAAAAGTGCAGAGTTTAGTACAAAACCCGGAAACAGTTAACTGTATAAATATTCCATGTGAATTTGTCAGAAGATAGAAAATTTACTTATAGTAAAGTTTATTTATTCATCTCACAGTACATAGTCTAAAGAATATATATTCTATAATGATATTCACCTTTAAGAAACGGTCTAGTTCTAAATAATAGGATTTTGAATTATTTAGAACTAGACCGTTTCTTAATTATAAATTTTTTAGTTGACTAGTCTCATTTTACTGTTTTTGTCTGGTTTTAATACAATGAAATAATAACCATGTTAAACACACACACACACACACATATATACACACATATAGATATATTTATAAATATAGTATAACAAATTCCATCTCTCCACTGCGTTGGATTCCTTTTGAAATTTCTGAAAATGAGTTATATCGGTCTGTCTGAGAATTTTGATGTTAAAAAGGTTTTTAATAATCGGAATACTATTAGACTATTGGTAGTTAAGACATATCTATAATAACTAGTGTTTGATCATAATCAGGTTTTTACTCATTTGGAAAAGAATAGGAAGTACAAAAAGTACCTTGCGACATTTACATCCCTGATTGCAGAAAGTGGATCACTAATACAAGAACATCATGAAAAGATAATATTCGTGGGGCCGACCAGCTCTGTAAATTATAGAGTCGCCAGGTTCGGGTCATTACAAACTATGCTGCCGGGCAAAAACAAAGTAATGCGGTCGCCACTGTCAGCAGCATGAATTAATTTTATAACAAATACGGACATATAGAGGGTAAATAGCAGCCTCAAATGGTTAAACAATAATTGGTCTCACAGCATATGTGCAGGCCTTCCGCATCGGACAATATGTTTACTTCATTCTAAAATGACAAGTGTCTTGTTTGCATTATGTACTACTGCTTATTTCGGTTTCGGCTATGTTGGTAATTTTATGTGCAACCGTCAGTCTTGTTTTTAGGAATCTCTATTAGAGTTTTGAATTATCATCTTTACTGGTTACTGTCAAAACATCATCATTATTTCCGCCACAGAACGTCTATTGCTGGGATACAGACGTTATTAATTTCCAATATGATTGGTTGGAAGCGGCCTGCAGCCAGCCTCTTCTGACAACTCTAACAAGCACTTCTGTCCATCTTGGAACTAAATATCCTACGATCCTTGCAGGCCCGTGGTCTACACTTCATCTTTAGACCCAAGCTGTAGGGCATAATCTTTTTATATAACTCCTCTACCAATTTTGTAAATAATTTCTGAAGGAGTATCATTTTTGGTTATAGTTTAAAATAACTGACGGACAGATAATAAAACAAGTAGTCAGGTACATGCCCGCACAAAATTCTTGTATCAATCATATCTTGACCTAGAAAAAGCATGTCGATTCTACGGTGCTCACAATTACGTAAGGCACAACGCAAATGCTTGGGGCAGTCTTTACTCATAGCTCTACTTCCTAATGGGTAGTACATACGTTTTGATTTTGGACCTTACGATTGCGTAATTTAAAACAAAGTTCCATTTAATGTCACTTTTTATGTTAATAACCATACGACTTATGTTATTAACTTTGTACATTAAATTACCTTACATTAATTGATACTAACTTTATTGTTAATAAGTAAATTTTGTTGGGTATACAAACCATTATCAAGTTTTACTTTCGTATCAATATTATTATCATGATATGGCGACATGAATGTTTGACTCATCACTTTCTATTAGATAAAATTACATATTCCAAGCAGTTACTTCCACGAACAAATGTTGTCCTAAATTATAAATAGGTGATTGATACCGTTCATTATCGTATCAAGAGATTTATTTACGTTATTGTTTTACACGTAACATAAAAAGAAAATCATAGAGTAATAATTTACTTAAAAATTACAATGGAAGTTTTTACCTCTCGTCGCAATTTCTTAAGGCGACCATGGAAACAATAAAGATAGATATATTATTGAATATATTATATATAAACTAATGTATAATTAACTAGCTAGCCAACAGAATTTGTACTGACAAAAGTTATTGGTCGATCGCAATCGAGTAATAATGATAAAAAGATAATATCTATTTCAGATCACCGCTTTATTTTTTGATTTAATACCTTAATAATAAACAAATATTACACAGAATATTTTTTTCTGTGATTATATTTTCGACTATAGTACACGATATTTTTTGTTTTATCAAATGTTTGATAGCCAGGGATAGATATTTTAATTTAGTCTGTGGTTCATATGGTACGATGAGAGTGTTATTTTTACTACTTTTCCCGCGAATTTTTATTTCTTGTCGTCTTAAGAAAATTTTAAATTAAGGGTTATTATTACGAGTTTTACGCTAAACAGTTCATTAGGCTCCTGATTTTGATGTTGTTGTTTGTTACAAAGTAATAATTGCAAACAGCTCGTTTATAAATTGTGATCGGAGACTGATAGAGAAAATCACAGCGTATGCGCTTAATCCGACTTCATTGTTATGTAATACAGTTCCGGTTACGTAAGAGAGACACGACGTGTCCTGCGGACGGTTAGTCAGTGCTATATAGTTATCACACATATTCTTGGCGTATATGCCGAGAAATTATTCGACATTTGTTTCTTAATGTCTTTCCTATTGACATTATTCGTAAGTCTAGAAATTTAGACGTGTCGTCACGAGTCTGTTAACATTTAAACTTTACCATTTAAAACGTTTCTTCATTAGTATATCAAGTATATTAGGTAGTTTTAACTTTAACAACATTTTTGTTTTCTTTTCACTAAAAGAAAATCCAGATGTTAAATGAACTAGTTTCAATCTACAGTCGTCTATAAAGATATTAGCTGTTCCCTGCCCGCTTTGTGTGACCTGCACTGCCTTTTACGAGTGTAATTTCAGAAAAAAACACTCTTGGTTATTTTTAATAATTATTTATAAATAAATTATCTAGACAAGTTTTATAACTATATGAGCTTGTATTTAAAAAAATATTTTTTTTGAATGAAGGCCCATTGAATACCTCCTTGCGTGGTTTGTGGATTACTTATTAAAAATGAAGTGCTAAAGATGTCTGACTCAACGGTTTTCATGGGCATTATTTTTAATAAGAAGCTTCTGTGAAATCCTAATTTTTCAACTCTCGCAAGTAAACTCAGTTCGGCCGTCTTTGCAATTAAAAAAGGAAGACAAATGACGGACGTTAATACTGCTCGACTCGCATATTTTACTAATTTTTATGGTTTTTCTCTTATAGTGTTTTGTTACGGAGCTCTGCCGCCGATATTAGTTCTCTATTTATTTAAAAGAAAAGAGCTTTGTGGGTTATTTATAATTTAAAAAGCTTGAGATTTCCTGAGAGAGATTTTAAATGAAATTGGTGCGCTAACGGTTGCTACGCAATACATTTTCATTCAATATTATTTACGCGACATAATTTAATTTAATATGAAAAGTAGTGACAAATAAAAATGATTCAGTAACGTCTAAATTTCGTCTTCAAACAGTTAATAAATCCTTCCTGGGTCTGGGTGAATGCATATATTATAAAGTTCCACAAAATATCTTAGAACTTCCTTTTCTTAGTTTTAAATCTAAAATGAAATCTGTTGCCTCATTTACATGATTGATATTAATACGTACTCATGAAAATTTGTTAAATTTTATATAGAAGATTAACTATTGAGTTTATGGCCGGCTTTTCTAAGCAGATTAGCATTTCGTGCCGCTGGTAGCTTAATGGTTATAATGTTTATCAATCGACAATTCAAAAGTGCATGTGGAATTTCATCCTTAGCGAACCTGTTCTTGGCGAACGAAATTTTTTATCTTAATTTCAAGTCTCTACACGCCTTCTAGATTCTGAGATATTGTGATGAGTCAGCACATCGGCAGAAATTTCGACATATAGAATAAGTCTGTTGGAAAAAAATGATCTTTGGATTTTTTTTTCATGGACAAATGCTGATTGCTTTATTAATCTCGACTAAGATTGATTATTCATATATTTCATCGAATAGGAAGGTCGTCAAGTTCTTTGGTTGATTGAGTGAAGTATCCTTGAATTGACTGGGTGCCTGGGCCCCTAGGGTCCCCTAGGGTGAACTTCAGTATAAGCTGGCGCTCTAGTAGCGCATTCTGCATTTGTGGGTACATGAGACAACCGAATCGACGTGATTGTTTGCTATTATAGTAGTACCGATGCTGCTGTACTGCGCGGCTAGGTAAAAAGTGCTGCCGCCACGAGCGTTGATCGCGGAGTGACGGAACGGAGCGGTCGATTTTCACCCATCTCCCGACGCATACCTAATGCGCAGTACAGCCAATTCTATACCACAATATCGGATTTTCGGAAAATCTTCCAAAGCTAACATTGCTACTATATATCGGAAAGTATTAATGCCGGGGAAGATGTGGAAAAATGCCCCACCAATACTTCTGTAGGCGTTTAAGATTAAGACGTATTTTGTACAATTAACAATGAACAAACCATCTCACGTTAATATATAGTAATATTCATAAAACAACTTAATAATACAAGTTTCCGTGTAGATATTCGCACCCCGGAAAAATGGATAACACACTATAAACCTGCCTATATTTTTTTGGAAGAGAAACAAAAACTGTGTTGTTATTGTTGGCTCTGATTCAGCTATTGCGTAAAAGCATCAACGGAATCGATAAGGCTTTTAAAATGGATCACTCATGTGTGGCTCAGGGCACTCAATTAATAAAAAAGCTTTTAGTCAGTGTCATTTTGTCTTTATTTACACACACACACACACACACACACACACACACACATATATATATATATATATATATATGTATATATATGATGATGATGATGATGATACATGTATATCTTTTAAAAATCTGTCGTTTACATAAATACTGCAATTGTGCTGTTTACCTTTGTATAAAATTGTAGCTTACGAAATTAAATAATTTTGATGAAACCTGTTCCCCTTTCATAGCATGCGTTGTAACCGGTTAAACCGTCACGAAAACATCTGAACAAACGAAAAATATCACCGGTGTGTCGTAATTTCATTTGTCAATAACACCGGTTTTTATCAAAGGTTGCTTGAAGAACAACAGCAAACAACTTGTCTACACAAGAACAACAATCAAGAATACAATTTAGAACAACTTGACTAGTACAAATTCCTCGGTATTCTGTAAATGCGGCGTGCAATCAATACAATGTGCTCCGCTATAGTTACGAGTCAAAGCTACTACTACAAAGCTGATACTACAGTAATAAGTGTAGTAGTAGCTTTTACCAGTGAGTTTATGAAGTGAAAATAAACTTAACATATTTTCGTAAGGTCTGTGTCTACATCGGTTTCAGCGAACTTTAAGTCAAGGAAAATTGTTTTCAGGGATAGATTGTATACTTGTAATAAATTCTCTTTGGTTTAACTATTTATATCGGGCTGGTTTTGATAACATTAGAAAGGTACTTTTAAAAAACCAAAATAATAAAATTTTATTTGTACCTTGATTATAAGCTTTTTTCGTTTTTCTTTTAATTAAAATGAATGAATCTAATAAATAAATTCGATGAATTTTAAAGCCAAAAGCTGCGAAAAAAATGTAAGATTGTACCTAATGTAGTGTCAAGTAATAATAGCACAAATTTGTTTTAAGCGTTCTTTCCTTCTTCAAACCGGGAATTTTATCTGAAAGATAGACCTCGCCCTGGTCACGCAGTTACGGATAAAATGGACGGCATTTTTGTAAAAGTGCATTTAGATTATGTTAAGTATCATTTGTGTTTACCTATACTAAATATTACAAAATAAATTTTATTCGAGTACCTACAAACGTATAGAATTACAAATGGTGACCGCTTCGTTATTAGGGTTTACGTACTACAATCTATTGCCATTATATTTTTTTTTTTCATTATAAACACTTTGATTATATTCTTGCTAATTTTAAAAGCTAGAAAATTTTCAAGTATATCGTGTAATGTTCAAATGATCAAATTATAATGACCAAATTGAAATATTCTTTAACGTCCGGACTTTTAGGCACAAATATTAAAAGGACGGCTGCATAAACTACGTGGTCATCGTGATAGTGAATACTTCAATAGTTTCTATTTGTTTTGTTCATGACTTGGCTTATGTAACGTAATTTGTACATGGTTACGAAATATTCTATAAATAAGGCTGCGTGGAGATAAGTGTCTCCTTTGGTTATGTTGATATATTTCCAAGAAGAGTAATTTTTTTAAACACCTTCATTTCTATGGCCATTAGTAACAAACAACATAATAAATATATTTATCATAATGGAAATTATTTAATTTACTGTCATCGATTGTCTCAATGCCTATTTTAAATACTTAGAATAGAAATTTTTAGGGGATTTATTATTGGATTGATATGATTATTATTAGACAACGTTGAAGAAACGGGCAGCGTCATCTATATTGGGTATATTGGGTTTGTTTAATTTAATGCAACGAAAAAATGACAAACTAATTATAAAACTGTAACGTGTTTCATAACTTTTAGTGTCATCAAAAATTTAGACACTTGCCTTACCATCTTTGTCATAATTTATTTGGTCATTAGATTTAGAATATGTAGATGCAATATTGTCGCCAGTGCTAGTCTTAGTCCTTTAGACCCTGGACCATCAATTTTAGAAAATATTAAAACATTTTTTTTATTTTAACCGAACTAAGTGATTACTATGCAATAAGCTCACAGGTTCTTTTTTGTGATTTTGCCAGGAAGCGCCATCTATACTTCGTGCTGGTAAATTACATCACTTTTAAATTTGCAAGAGTTTTCACTAGATGGCATTATGCATTTTATAACAATAGTTTCGTTTCGTGCCAAGAGATATTTAAAAACCCGATTTAATTTTATTATGAACTTAATTTTAGTTAAAAATGTTTCATTATTCAATGCCATAAAAACATAGGAGTCAACGATAAGCACATGTATTTCAAAAGAATTTAACTAATCAAGTAATATTAATAATATAATTTCATTGAATTATTACTAGACCACAAGCTCTACAGACTTTACAGTTTTTGTTTATGAAATAGTTTTGTTAATTTAAAATTTTATTACCATTTACCGTTACACGAGAAATTTTTGTATGTTAATATTGAAAGTTTTTGCCTTTACAGTTACATATAGTAGGGTCGCTGTGTTGCCCAGTTGAGAGAAACATTTTTAAAGCTACTTATGTTTTAGTTTCGAAAATAATCTATGTCTTACGCAGTTTTTGTTAACATAAAAAAAGAATGTCTGATTTTTTTAAACTATGTAAATTTGTCAATTGTTCTTTTAAAATCCCAATTGCACATATTTTTTATTACATCAATGTCAACCAACAAAGTGTAAAATTGAGGAAGGTGAAAGCTTTTTTGTTTCTAATTTTAAATCTAACTTAAATGTTTTCTTAAAGATTCAAAAATGACTAACTACGAGAAATGTGACATTGCGGCAACATGGCACAGAAGACTGAAACCTTTATCGGTAAAGCAGTACTTATGTAGACATAGTGGGGGATTGTTGTGCGCCTCACCGGTGAAGTGTCAAAAATAGTATTGTTTTTATTTTTAAAAATTCTCTTTAACTTGTTAAAGACTTAAGGTATAATAACAAAATGATAAAAACTTTTCAAAAGTAACTCTACTTACTAACGGTACTAATTTATTAATTTTAAATTATGTGATTGTTACTTTCTCAAAAAAGGTAAGGTTTAGCATTTAAATACTATTTTTAAAATCTAATTTAAATAAATAAAATTTTGATAAAGCTTTAGAAACGTTGTTATAAGCAATGCGATTGACTAATATGACTTAAATTATAATCCTTCGTATAATTCTTAAGTTTCACTATATTATGTTTTCAAATGTTTTGACCGGTAAATAGAAAACTTGTCAAAATATATTTATGAAATCTTAATATATTACTCTTATTACTACCAATAGTTTTAATTAAACATTATCCATTATACAAAATTAATAATGTTGATTACTCAACATTTCATAGAAATAAATGATGTCATAAGAAATGAAATTAAAGATTAAAAATGCGTGATAAGTTTAACGATGCAAATTATCAGATTTGATTACCAATTGCATACACGTGCGTTTTAATATATATTACAGGCAAGCTTGTATTAGTTTAAAATACTTTAAGCTTTTTCTTATACCCAAAGTTTTAAAAAATAATGAAATCTTGGCGAGACTGGTGCAGAGTCTCATGAATGTAAATTATGATGTTTTCAATAGTAAACAGCGCAGTTTCTCTCGTTGTTTAGAGATCCTGTAAGAATGCGGCGCTGCACAAAATTTTACAATACAAAATCTTACGTAACATCACGTCTGCGTCCGTCACTTATACATAGCATTTCTTATTAACTCTCTAATTACTCTAGATACATTTTGGTGAACTTATGACAATGCGATACATCGCAAGTACGTCGGTAGCTTATCTGTATGTACGATCACGCCAAAAATCTGTCTATTAATATTGACGTATTAATTGTATATTTGAATTTTACAAAATATCGACAATGGAGTGTCTAAAATAATAAAATACGATCAGTGGATAGACTGGAAATAATAACCTTTTCATTGTAAAGAAAAAAGTGTTTTCCTTAAATGTTGACATTTTACCTTTTTAAGTTTAGGATTAATAAATTGGCATATAAACTTGAAAAAAAAAATTATTTCGAAACATTCCCTCAACGATACAATCTATGTCAATTTTGTGATAACTCCACGATCACTGCGATAACGTTCACGCGTCGGTTTTAGCGACGGTTAGTTCCGAAGGTGAGTAGCTGGCCCCTAATAAATTATTATTTTTTATTGATTAAATTGAGATTTTTTTAAATATTGTTATATTTATGTTCGAATATATTAACTAAGTAAATAGTTAACGTGATCCGTTAGAATGACAATTTATAATTACGAGAAAACTACCGAAATGGCAAAATAAGTTAACATATTCTTTACAATGCTTGAATATATATTTTATATTTTTCGGATTTATGTTAGTAATAAGTAATAGCTTGAGAATTTGTATGTAGAAGTTATGCAATTAATAATTGTGGTATGGGCAAAAATAACGTTAATGTGACGGTGACTAAATTGGAGAACATTTAGCTAAAATGTTAATGGGTACTTTATTAATATACTATTAATCACTTTTAATCTTTCTAAATAGAATGAAAATCGCAATAAAGCATAGCTTTGTATAAACAAAAGCAAAGTGTATTTACACTACTTGTTACTTATCTACATAAGTAACAAGTAGTGTAAATATTACGTTTAATTGAAGTGACATTTTCAAATACATAAAGAAAAAAACCACGAATTGGAGGCCGTAAGCTTATTTTAACAGTGTCCTATCTGTAACAACATTTAACCTCACATTATTAAAGTTTAAAACTGTTCTACACACTGTTTATTTTCCCAGTGACAAAAAAATGGGATTAGGTATCTTAAGTCTCCCTCTTGCTATCAAAACTACTTGCCGGACGGATTTCTAGGCACGTTTTATATTAAATTGTCAATGAAACTTTGAGCATTACATCATTGTACCTTGTTTGTTCATCATAATCAAAGTGGTTATGAATTTCTTAAGATAACTTTTACTGGATTTATTTGTTTAATTCATTTTCCCAGTTTATTTAGATTTAGGAGTAACGAACGTATTACGCCCCGAAATCCTGGTTAGTTACTTCGAAACTACCGCCACTGTGTAAAGTCAAACATTATTAAGGTTTTAAAGAAAATTATCTCCGTTCAGTAGAAAAAATCACAATCTCTTCTCTCTGTAACGTATCTTATCATCATCAGTGAACGGTTTTCTAGGAGACGAAGCTCCATGTGTGGTCCTAATCACTGTCCCTCGACTATAAGTCTGGAAATGTTAAACTGACGTACTCTGTGACCCGTGTTTAGCAATGGAGCTCTGGTGAGCAAGTACTTTCCTGTACCAGCCATCTCTAGTCTTCTTCTAAAAGTTATAGTGACTATGGGTGGTTTTGTACAGTGGAAGAAGTCGAAGTTCTGTTTTTGATGAAACCATTTACTTCTGCCGTTCATCTCTGTTTTTACTCTTTTGCGATCTTGTCATTTGCGTCTGGTTTGCTGGAACAACACAATTGGAGACTTGTAAGATTTAAGCCTCTTCATTGTAAAATGAGCTATTTTCAATTAAAGTTTAGTCTTATATCACCTGAGTAACTTTGAGACTACCTAACATTCTTGAATCATCTCGATGATTACTTTGATAGTATAAAAACAATGTCTAATTTCTTTACGAAGTCAATTGATATTGTTATTTTGAATTCAATACTTATTATTGAATTATTTTCTCTGGGTAGTGGTCATTATTCTATATTTGTTCTTTGCGGAATTTTAAACTTGTCTAGGAGTATATATCGATTATTTTTTTTGCTTACGTGGTTCAAATGTTAAAGAAAACTTTATCACATGTGTAAAATTAGCATTTTGGATAAATTTAAACATGCTGTCATAGGGGTGTATTAAAAAGCCTTCGAGAATCCAGTTATAATGCTTCGTAATCAGCTCTTATCTCTGCAGCCTCTATGTGTTAAATTGCAATTGAAAACAACAGTTGTACAATGTACATATTAAACCATATGTACATTGTCTCTGAAAAGATGACCTTCGTAAACCCTTTTTTCTTTATTTTTATTGCGGATGTCAACCCGCTTACATTATTTTTTTGTGATGAACATTGTGCAGATTTATAAATCTTTTGCCACTTATAAAATGATGCGACTGGAATAAATTATAATAAAAAATAAATGCAAAATGTAAATGCTAATATGAAGGGTGAGATAGTATCTCCTGTCCCAAGTCATTATTTTTTCTCAGTTCGCCCTTACGTCCTTCGAAGCACGGGATTTCCTTACTGTTACGCTTTTTATGCTGATACTTGGCAACTTTTCAATTTAAAATCGATCGATTCTATTGTTATATATTAATGGTCTATAATTAATTTGGAGATGAAGTTGGACAAAAAATATATATAAAAATCGTTATATCCATTATTTGAAACATGTACTTGACAAATGCTTTGACTTTCTGTACATAATTATCTGACAAATAAACATCTAGTAGTGATTTGCGTAAATTCGTCGTAGCCTTTCGCGTCCCTATGTGTAATTTTGTTAATAATCAAATATATTAAATAACATAATTTACCAACACATAGTACATGTATATTTAAAAGTATTGCGATAAAATGACCGATCGGTTAATTTTTATCATGGTAAAAACATCGCAGTTTAAGCAAAGATAAGATTAGGTGTTCTATGAATTTAACAATAAGTAAAAACGAGGTTAGCTTGCCATTGTCCCCAACAATGGCCCAAAGTAGCTATAAACATTCTACTTTTTTATAAACGTATTATAACTAATGATAAAAGAGTGACTTATAGCAGTTAGCGGGTTGTGTTGAGATGTATCGCGGGCGTGTATATATAAATCTTTGTCATCTACTGCTCCGGACAGGATCGCGGATTACGGCGTCCTTTCTGAGAAGTAGTTTTGTCCCAATAGTGGGAATATTACAAAGATAACTTATGTAATATGGATCATACTGATCTGAAGATATAATTATTTTTTTAATTCTGATATTGTATTACAACTAAATAGCATTAATTGACAACGCCTGTTATTTGGTAAAACACAAGTTTCATGTTTAACTGGCGGAAGCGATTACGCATTTACTGTAGTACTTATTCTCCGTTGATGTTAATGCTGTTAGCCCGAGGGCTTTTACAGCTTCATCGAAGCTGAGTTTGCGGAGCGGAAGGGTCGTAGCGGGAAAACGCTGTATCGCGTCTCCGGCTTCCATACAGCGAGACGGGGGTAGTAATGGCCGCTCAGTTCCGTCAGTCTGCCGGCGGCACTTCTGTTCTTTTTCTATGTCCCCACCTAGCCGCACTTTCCTATGGGGCAGTACAACTGTTTCGGTAACACTATTGCAACACTTATTTGTGTGGGTGGGTAACAACACTTTTGTGTGGACTCTTTATAGGTTTCTAGTGTCAGATAAATAGAAATATAAAAGGTTCCTTTTTAACTTTTATAGATAAGCAGTGGACAGCGACCCTGAAATTATGTGTACATACAACATCTTTACAATACCTTATTAGCAACCCATTAAATGTGCTCGAAGGCTCCCACATCATTATTGAACGAAGTAGACGCAGTCAATCTTAGTACTTCTTTGTACTATGCATTAGAAGCGAAGCGAAACATCTCCTTCGAATGGAACAAATGTCCATAACAAAGGAATTTATGCCCGTCGTAAGTCTCGACGTCGGCTAATAAAGGCGACAGTGGAATTAGATCATGCAATTATAGTGCAGATTCTTGACAATGGAACCTGCAGAACGCCGGGAGACTGGCGACCCTGTCCGTTCAATTCTTAGCGAATTTCCTTTAAATTGAAAACACAGACTAATTGCTTGTATCATTTCCTCATGATGTAAATTAGATGTTTATGTGCTCCATACCATAACAGTACTACAAACAAGGCTTGCTATCTACTATACAGTCTCTTAAACATTTACTGTATGAAATCCCGACCTATTCACATGATAATTCTTAATGCCTTTGACTGTTTTAGTCATAGATTTTAATAATTATTTCTCTTTTTATATCAATTAAAGGTTAATATAAAAACTGCAATAAAAGTATCCTCTTATCAGTTACAAACAGGATTTGATGTAAAATCGAATCCTTTGACATATTGAGATTGTATTAGATTCACGTCTGTTCGAGCACCGGTCACGTGTCCAAAACCTTGTTATGCACGAAAATAAGAAAAGTTTTAAGTAAACAAGTTAATGTACTTTGAAAATATAATTCGATTGTCATCTATATTACATATTGAAACAATACAACAGTAGTTAAGTTTCTTGATTTATGAAATTATATTGATCTAGGAAGTAGCAAAGTTAATTTTTATTTTATTTTACTTTATTGGAGATAAACAGAAACAAAAGGCAGTAAGAAATTACAAACTTGGAAATATTAAATTAGTTATAATTGTTAACTTAAAACTATCTCTAAGAACATTTAATGAATCAAAGTCGAACAATAATAAAACAAAAAAAAAACACTTCTAAACAGTAATAAATAATCTAGCGCATTCTGCAGAACAGACAGTAATAATTACCAGTCACGGCAAGCTGTCATATTCCAATGAGGTTTAAACTGTATTGTGTATATCCAATAATTACGAATGAAATTGTCTTTTAAAAGTTATCGCATATAAAAGATTGCAATCGTTTGCCAGTGTCTGTTTGTGTTGACCGTCGAAGTATTTGGGAGTTTCAAGGAAAGCTGAATAAGCTACTGCCAAAGTTGAAACATTTCGTTATTAAATCTATTAGAATCCTTATACCAAGTAACATTCCAAAGAGACAATTTTAAAGATATTATGGAGCATGAGAATGTATTCGATATGATTAAATACAAATATTAATTATATCACTGTACCAGGTTAAAATGTATTAGATTTATTAATGTAGTAATTAATCTAACAAACAAATAGAAATACTGTAATTATTAACTTTGCTACACGAGAATCAACAAGTAATGTTGTTTGTTTTCATTTTCAATTTACTTGCGCTCTAATGATACCTTGTTAATTAATTGGCTTGATCCAGCCGTAACTGGAACCTTTGCAGAACTCTTTACGTATATTTATTTAGAAATATCGTTATCTTTCTATAATTAAACTAGACATTTAAAAGTTATTTACAATATTTTAAAAGTCGCTCTGAATTTCTGACTATTTTCAATTCTAATATTTTACTATTTATGAAAAGTGTTAATATTCATTACGTAGTAGTTTATTCCAAGGAAATTAGTATGTATAGTTTACACTTTATCATGTATTGCGCAATCAAAAGTAGAGCCAACGTGTTTATTGTTCTTGACCTTGCAAGGAATAAGAATATAACTTAAAATATACTTTATATGATAATATAAAAAGGAATTATGAACGAAAAAAGCGTAAAAAAGTTGTGAACAACGTATGTCACAATATAGTCAGCGTCTTTGTTAATAATCGCGAGAATACGATTTTTTTATATAAGTGATTAGAGCCTATATTAACATTTAAAGTATTTTATAATCTATTAGAAAATTACGAAATATTATTCAAGGAAGCCTGCTAAATTTCAAGTTTATTTTAATAATTATTACATTGCTCGTCGTTTATTTTACATTACGTAATAACGTAAGTCATAAACGACGACGTACATACAACGTGACGAGCCTTTAGTCTCACTCGTGTCGTGTTCGCGTGTTACTCTAGAATTCAAGCGTCTGCTAATAAATGTAAGGTTTAACCGTGACCACAAAGACCAAACGATTATTACTACAACAAGTTCATTAACAGCTACGTACACATAAATAGCAGGTGCGTTCCACTTTGGAAGAGTCTAGAAAACAGAATTTTATATGTATTTAAAACCGGCAGCCTCATCACTACGTAATTATTGTAGATCAATAGAAAATAATTTTATCGTGAATGATTAATGTAGAGATTGTTTAAATGACGTAATAATAAATCACGATTTTTTCGTTAAGCGACAGAGTCGTCTTAATAAGTGGCACTGTCGTTGCAGGGAAGATCGTTTGCTGCCTACCCCGTTGTGAAAAAACTAGAGTTCGACACAGTGCTCATATGACACGTCGGGTTTTCTGAGTATTTATATAAGTTCAAATGTAAGGACAGCCCGGCGAGCGCATGTGATGACTCGGAGATGAGCCGAAGTATAATTTACATAATAACCGACTGTCCTCTGTACAATAGAATAAGAAGTAATCTAGAAACATACTTAAATATACAGATTACTACTTACTTAAATTACAGATTATTATTACTTAAATATACAGATAAACAAGTCAAATATACACAAACTGATTAGTATAGAAGAGAGTATGCATAGATTTATAAAATTCTGTAAACATTTAGCTAACAAAGTAATTAAGTTAAACAAATAAGTAATTTAAAGATACATGCCTAGGATAAGATGGTTTTACTTTTAAACTTTAGAAATAACAGATGAGCTAGGTTCTGTAAACTAGTTTTGCAAATTTAGTTCAATAATAGTTTGTGTATCAATTCGGTTATTGAACGAGACGTTTGACAACAAATTTGGCAAATCATTTTCATTTTTATACATTACATTCATTTATATACATGTAGTTTTTATCACATTATTGTAAAACTATTTTGTAACATTGATAGGTCTTCTGTTAAAAAAGTGTCAAACACATGATTTTGTATGGTTTTATCTGATTTTAATAAAATATAAATGAATGTAATGTTTTTTAACTAAAAGAAATTTGAAATGTTTTTGATAGATAAATATAAGTATGAACTTTTGGTTGTACATTTTAGTTTCATTTTTCAAAAAGGTAATTGATGATGATGAATGTAATAATAATGGTATATCAACAATTATACGTAAATTTAAAAAAATTATAAAAACGCAAAGCAAATAAGTTAAGAAGTTAACTTACGAAATACACAAATTGGAATTGTCTAAAATTAACAAGTTTTGAACAATTAATTAAAATAAATTAACCAAAGGGAAGCATCTGGACGCAGTTAAATTGCTATTAAAACTACATATTTTAGGAGCCTTAATGGATTCAATAATTAAGGCGGTTGATGTGAAGAACACGATAAAATTTTATACGTAATAAATTTAGAACACATCCTTTAAGCCTACTTCAGATTTATTATATTTATAAACGCGTATAATGTTTATTACTCTTTAAAAATAAATAATAACTTATAAATGAAATAGACAATAGAGGACAATAACTTATTTCCTCGCTATTGTTTTACATCACTATTTACATTTAGTTCAATTTTCATTACGAGATTATGTATTGTTTTTACGAAAAGATTTATGGTTATTGCTGCCTACTTCTTAAGCAGATGTGGAAAACTCTTGTTATTACTTTATTGGTTATAACAAGTACAGGAGACCCCTAATCCGGTGCAATTGTAGTACGTAGCGGCCCGAGCCGAAGCTCCTAAAGCAGCCCCAAGCTTTGCTAGCTTAAAAGAAGTGCTAAGCCAAGCGTAGTCTGCACCATGCGCCCTCGCACTAGCGTAAAGTACAAATGTCAATTAGGCGGTAGTGTTTCCCAGGTCAAAAAATGAGGTCTTAGGAGGATTATTTCACTATTATTATTTCTTTTTTTAATAAAATTACTATTGCCCGGACAAGATATTAAAGAAATGATGACGAAGACACTAAGTCAAACTAGAAAATTCCTTTTGTAATTTTAATAAAAGATTTTAACTTTTAATACCATCCTTATCCTTCGGAGAAAATATTTATCATAAGTCGCTGACATTTGTCATTTGTAAATGTTGTCAAACTGGTTCTTATTATCTAAATTCTAAGGCGTCTTTAGCTGAACGAGCTGTCGTTAGGGAAGCTAAGTGACCGTTAAATATTTTTAAACAAGGCCCGTCACTCTGTAAACCGCCTGATATATAATGTAATTTATCTAAGATAATTATTATATTTATTTGCTATCTGCATTATCTAAGCTGTTTAAAATTTAAAAACAAAACGTGCAATTTAAGATTTTTTTCAAAATTATATAATAATTCTGTTAATTTTAATTGTGACATTAATATTATTCATATGTGGTATAATACAGATTCATATGCTACACGCATATGAATCTGCATATATAAATGTAACATTTATATAAATGTATATAAATATAAACGTTTATATATACACATATATATGCAATACGCAATGTTCATTGTTTAGCAGAAATTACTTGCTTTGCGTTTAATGTTGAGTTAGTTCGGAAACTAATTTACAAAGAACCAAGTTGCAGTTACTTGAGTACATAATAGTTTTGGAGAACTATTACATGTGAATATTAAATGTGTTTACGTTACATATACTGCAAATCGCATAATTTCTACGCGACGAGCGCAAAAGTGAGGATCCTTGTAGATAAATTTTATAAATTTGTTAACAAATTGTGTTTCTATTCTAATTTGCATTGGTATATTTAATATTTATAGTTTTGGAAATAGAATTAAAGTAATACCTGATAATTCAATCAGTTAAGTTTTCTTGACATGGAATTAGTATTCGCTGAATTAAATATAATGTTTAAGACGTTCGTCTCTTCCTAATAGAAAGAAAGGCAGAACAGAAATCCGCAATTCTAGGAAAGTTGTAACTGCAATGCGTTAAGGTAGACAATGTATTCAATATATACATATATTATGAACATGTTTTTATCATATATTAGCTACGGAGAAGACATCCAATAAAACTTGTCGGAGTTCGTTTTTTTACACACTTGATTTAAAGGACGTAACAAAAAGTTAGTAAAACTAGTCGTGATAAGTTATTTTTAACAATTAATCACACTAAAAGCATGTGTCAGACCAAAGTTTGATTATTCAGTATTCATTAAAGAATGACTAAGCCTTGATCCACTTTTAGGCATTGGTTTGATACAGTTGATGCGCGGTGCCGTTATCTTTTGAGGCTTTTACACTTTTTGCGAATTCGTGGGTAATCCCGTAAAAATCTTTTTGCTCTTGTTTACACAAAAAATTTTAAATGTTAGTCTGTTTTTTGTTAAGACGAACTGTTTGTCTTAAATGTCATAACAAGTCTAAAAGTGAAAAATGAGGATCCTCTAATTGTTTGAGTGAATATTAGTTACTATAGTACGGATATGGGTGTTACAAATTAAGCCCACTAGTCAATCAGGAGATGTTATCCTAAATTATTATGAAAAGTAGTATTTATGTTTACCTAATGAAAATTGGCCCAACTTGAAACAACCTGGAACTATAAAACCTAACCGTTTCACCCCATTTAATAATTTGACCAAAACGTAAGGTAAATTTGTTTATAAAATGTAAATTCTTTATATATCATCCTTGTTCTATAAAACGCCCTTTTGCTAACGCTTTTTCCAGTCCTCGGAAACAGTCGGAATTGTCTTTTTCCGGTACAGCCTTCAAGACCTTAGATTCGGTTTTTAGTCAGTGTCAAAACGACGTCCCCGTATTGACCTATTGAGTTTGCTGAATAGCCAAAAGTCGCAGGGTGTCGTAATTGCAAGTTGGTTTCGGAGTGACATGAGTCGAGTTTTCGACACTATTTTCCAGAAAATTGATCGATTTTGGCACCAATCGCGACTTGACGCGTTTGAAAAAATTTAAACATTTGACAAATACACGTGCGACTCGGAGATAATTAAACCTTGTGACGAACAAGACAACGAAGATAGTCCTACCAACCTTGGAAAAAATTACGTGCCACACTTAGGTTCGGGAGTTTTAAATAACAATTTCATCTTACTTTTTTGTTACAGAGTATGTTCAGAAATTTTTAATGTTTCGGCTGATATTTGAGAACTTTTCATATTTTTTGAAATATCGGTTTCTTTCAGAGAACTAAATCTCACAGTTTAGTTATATGGCTTACGTTAGTGATTTTTTACCTCAAATTATTATAACATTTTAGAAGGTTTGAAAATCAGGTACCAAATTTCTTTCAGAATGTATTTTTGCACTCATAAATTAGTGGGCAAATCTTTCACACGATGGTAAAGAACGAGTCATGCGTAAAACACAGATGCAAAGTTACTTCATACGCAAACTACTCCTTAGTATGTATAGCTGTCACAAAGACAGTAGACACAATAGTGCTACGTTAGACTGGTAATTTAATAACCACGACATACTGACATATTTAAAAACAATCATGGCTATCACATTAAGGCAGATAAGGTTGCTGAATCCACCTTCCTATCTAGCCTATCACTAACGTAACTTACCAAGAAACCAAACCTTTAAAATAATTGTTGTTGATAAAGATTTTCACGTCTTAAGTGATTAAATCGTCTTTGTTTGTATCTAATCGAAAATGTGCTGATATCCGGCCAAACTCATTACTTATTTACGAAATAATGATCATATCTGTAATGAATAAAATAATATCTAAGTAGGACCTAGATAAATGTTTTGTCATTGTAATCAATTAAAACTATTCGGCATATATTTTACGTTCATTTCCAGGATTTCATAGTCCTTTTATTCAACAAAATACTAGTTATTTTTATTATCTTACTACATAATATATCAATCTTTGCTTACTATTATTTTTTTATTGTCGACTACTTGAATGTTTAAAACAAATATTTAATTAAATAATTTGTACTTCATACACCCATTGATAACTTTAAAAAATAATTTGAGAAAAAATATCACTTTTTATTACTAAGATTTAACTGAAACCAGCTTTCATAAAACGA
Organism: Battus philenor; assembly: GCF_028537555.1. Lineage (NCBI taxonomy): Eukaryota > Metazoa > Arthropoda > Insecta > Lepidoptera > Papilionidae > Battus > Battus philenor. Next base: position 10,148,971 of record NW_027181661.1, read on the forward strand.
GAAAGATATCATTAATTTATCTGTACGCTTTAAAACTATGTTTTTATGAACTCATTATATAAACGACTAATTAAGTGAGGATGACAAGGGGAGGGTCCTTCTAGAAGACTCCCCGTTGCCCTTAGTTACGATTGCACCGGCTACCATTGCACCACTGCTAACGTAGCCACATCCCACATCACCTTCCCCCTGCACTAGGGCATATTGCGCAAGTTCAGTTCAGGACTTTTGCGAGCCCGCTTTCAGACATCACAGAGCTATTCTAGGGCTTGTAGAGACTGGACGTCATGATGTACTATACGCTCCTTTCCAATACCTTTTCGTCTTAAATATTACAGGTAAATTTATCTATAAAATTTCTAAATATAATTTAAATTGAACGTTTTTACACATTTGTTTATTATTCAACCGTTGACTTATATAAACTTTTATTTATTATTTATTTCTTGATAAAGTAAAGACAAACATTTGTAATTTTGACCCATGTGCTACTTACTTTTTAATTTACAAGTGCCTTTTCAAAATCAATTATTTTTTATAAATAATCAAAAATATACTTAAATTCAAAATTAATCGAATCCCCATTAATTTTAGCTACAGATATTTAGTACCGACATAGAAGGTATCGATGGTTAATTTTTAATCAGTAGTGACGGTGGTGTAAGAGTTTTACACGAAGTAATAATTCATGTAAGTACCTAACATTAACATTTTTCTTTCATTTCTTTAATACTTCAATCAGCGAATCGCGGTATTAAATTGTTTTAAAGCTTTATTCGTATTTATGTTAACATCATCACATTGCATCGTGTAGAAGCTACAATACTCATTTATCGGTGATTTTTATTCATTAGAACTGTTATTACATTTAATCAAAATTTAACATTTTTAGAATAAAGCGAATTTTCATATGAATATTATAATAGCTTTGTGCGAATTTATGAAAAAAAAATAATTTGAGACTAATTTGAAACTGTATTTTTAATAATGTGGTTACAACATATGAATAATTTCAATAAAAATAAATTATATTTTCTTTTAGTAATTAATTTTTTGAACGTTCATGTGCAGTTAAACGAAAATAGAAAAAAAACAGAAATATACAGCATTTTATACAATATGATTCCACTAAGTGTTTACATAAAGAAAATACTTTTTTTTAAAACGAGTGTCATAATGATAATATATCGCTAAGTGTTTAGCTAGTTAAGCTTACTGAACTTTCATTGTTTTTAAATGAAAAAGAGTATTAACATTAAATTAATTTCAGTAAACTTGCCCAATCATTTTGAGGCTGAAAGATCTTCAAATACTAAGTGTTTCTTACTAAATATTTTATCTAATTAAACATAAATTTTCGTACATATTCGTTCAATATATTATATCGTCCGCGAACTGCAACTTACCTTGTCGTTCTTCTCGTCATTAATAGAAATCGATTTTTGAGCTTCCAACATACATATATGATTCTGTCATACAGCGCAAGTGTTTACAAAACTGAGCAAACAATGGATAAAGATCCCTTTTAAATTGATGTGACTTGTTGCATATCATCAAAGCCTTTGCTTGTCACTTCCATGTTCACAACTTGGTTCACGAATTGTATAAATATTCATTAACGTCTTAAGCATAATTTAATATTTTAAAAAGTATTTGTTTTTTATGTCTTAGTCATATTTGTCAGTGCTTGCTTAAAATAGTCTTGAGTTGGAAAACAACTTTAAAGTTGTGTTGTTGTTTCGTTAGCCATATAAAATTGGACAGTTTAGATTTTTATTAAAAAAGATTCATGAATATTGTGCGTACCATTTGTTTACGCAAAATTGAAATATTCGGCATTCAACTTATTCAACATCTTTAAAATCTCTACGGATGAAAAGTTAAAATGAGTGACAAATTGAGATCGGTAAAGGTTCTTAGGGTACAATCCAATTCTTTGTATCACGATTATTTTGAGGTTTTCCAGTATTGGTTACTACTAAAAGGTAATACTAATACGATTTTTTTCTATAATCATTTTGACTACAGTTTTGTGGACTAAATATTCGCAGTGTGACAATAAATCTCTTGAGACACGAGAGACGTAGTGCGAATATTAGAGGATTTTGTTACCTTCATTATTTTAACTTATGTTATTTTATCTGGTTATCCTTTCGAAGTTCTAATCAATTCCGAGGATCGTGACGTCCTCTTACAAGGTTTCGTCGTATCTCATGCCATTGATCCCGCTTGTTGACCACCTGCACAAGTATGGTCTATTCACTGTATTGGGTTGCGTCTGTTCGATCATCTGCTTCTCCACTGTCCACTGTCAGTTGTCCACTGTCTTCTTAATAATTTGTCCAAAATATCAAGCACTCGTTTGCGGTTGATGGTATTGAGCATACTAGTCATGTTGAGTTCATTTCTATCAGATGAATTAACATATATATATATATATATATATATATATATATATATATATATATATATATATATATATATATATATATATTTATATATTTGTTTTATATTTATTACAAAACGATAATAAGTAAAGTATTAATTAATTAATTTTCCTTGCTACATATTTCTCATTGCTGAGGGCGGTGTAAGTTTTTTTAACATCTGTTGGGGTTTTTAGTTTTGTGTTATCTAGTAAATTGAACAGATCAAATCCGCGCGATGTTGCCGATCCACCCTAAATAGGCTTTTCTTCTGAGATATTTATTGCATGAGCTAACCGGTGATGATTATCTTTATGGTGTTCTCTCTCTATTTTTAGACGAGATTACAAAATATTCAAGGACTAGATAAATGCTTACGAGTGCATAGTCTCTTCTTATACCAGAGTCACATCTGTACAAATTTTTACGCATAAAATAGACAATGCCTCAATTTATTTTGCGATTTTTTTCTTTCCATATATTCCTAAAGGATTGAGGAAGGTGTTTATGAACACAAATATAAAATTGCGGAAGAAATAATAAAAACTACACCTTTCTTTTCCCATACAAACCACGAAGTAAATAAACACTTACAACTGTCTTAGCTGTCAAATAAACGATGTCGTTAAAAACCAAGTAAAAATCGCGCTAGGATGTAATAATACAAAAAGTATTGTACCGCTTAGTGTTTCAATGTTTATATACATGATGAGATTGTGTTGCAGTATATAAAATAGAAAATTTGCAAACGGGAGAAGTTACTTTTCCATACCAGACGCTTTTTCCTTGTTACACACTAATTGAATCTGGGAGTTTAGATCGCGCCTGTTTATACCCCAACAAACAATAAGTGACGATATGGTAATTTTTTAGAAAGACACATGACATAAAACATGCATTGTAACAAAACTATTTATGCTTCTAAGGTCTTTGGAAGTTATAACGGTTTTTCATAAATTTAAAATGTACATTTTTCTACACTGTTACTTTATTTATGAAGAAATTTATTTTCTTATAAGTATGACAATAGAAAAAATGTGTGAAAATCATTATAGACAATCAAATTTTATATCAGGTTACTCGATAACCTTATATTTAACACTATTAACAAAGTCCAAGGCAATGCACAGGTTGGTTTCAACAGGAAAATGTATGCTAAAAACTACCAATCAAAACTTGTTAAACAAACCAAACATTTGAAAACATTTCTGGAAACCAATCTTTATTTTTATGTTTTATGTTTCCTGTTTCATGTTTGAAGAAGGAACTTTATGTTGTGTTGATAAAACGCAAAACATATCTATACTTAAATATATGTAGGACAATTAAATGTAAGGAACTAAATACTTTATGTTTGTTAAGATTCGTAGTCAATTGTAAAAGAGTTTCGGTGTACGGATTATAATTACAAATTTGATCGTTTTCAATTATTAACGGTGTACAGATTATTTATTTTATTTCGTATAATTTAACATGGTGTCAGTCTTTATTCCGATGATTTCGAATTGGTAATTTAATTTTTTTATTATTTATTTTTATCTTTAAATTGTTCATTTTTTAAAAAAAGTACAGGTTTATTAGAAAAAGATACCTGTGTAAAGCATAACTACTTTTTGGATATTAGTATTGTATTGAATTGGGATAAGTTATTAAATTAAGAATAATTTAACAAAATAAATTTAGAAACGCATTCAAAATTTGCTCATAGCCACTAAATTTTATTTATAAGCACAGAAATAAATATTTTGTGTTAAGTGCCTAGGTAATTAGGGTGTAATTCATCAATGGGATCGCCATTTGTATGTACTTCATTTTTGTTGATGTACTATAAAAAGTAAATAGATAGGTTTATATATATATATACATATATATATATATATATATATATATGTATATATATATATATATACTGTTCGCATTATCACTTCATAATCAAGGAAAATTTTGCATTATTGTTTTGACAAATAGTTTTTTATTACTCTCACATTTACATGCGAAGACTTAAATAAATTAAAAGAAATCTGTTATGCACGCCTATACTTTTAAAACTATATGCCGTGCACAGAGGTGGCGTGGACATGCGTAAGAACTTAATTGGATTTGCGCTACGAATGCGCTGTATTTATCTTTAGATTTATTTACTCGTCGTTGGTGACACTTGTATAATTTCCTCGAAGTTTCACAAATGTATTACTTTGTGTGTGTAAGTTAATGTAACGACCAAGAAATCTTTTGGTTCAACGTTTGAAATTGTTATTGAGTGTGTGCTTAGTTCATTTTAAAATTAATTGTACAACACCGGTTATTACTTAGAAAATGGCTTTGGCATTTAGTTCGCCGTAATAAATATGTTGTATACAAAGTGTTTAAATTTATAGATAAAACAATGATCAATCAATAAATTACGTTTTAAAGTAGGATCTCTTTGTTGATCTTTGTTGATCTTGGGAAAAGTAGTAATGGAGATATGGATTTGTTAATAATGCAGTGTATTTAATGTAATTCGGTTATGATTTAATTACTAAGTCATTAAGGTCTATAGTAAGTTTATTATAATAACATTACTTCCATGAATTTTAGACCCTAAAAATAAAAAAAAACTGCGATTAGAATTTTAGTTCAAACTGTGACGTTTCCCTAAGTTATCATTAAAATTGACCGGGAATGTCTGAGCTAGCAAAAATGGAGATAGTTTCAGCCCATAGATGCCATAATCGCCGCGCTTTGCAGGCAGATTGACGATCGTACTGGTGAGCGCCACTGTTCAATACTTTATAATAATAATTCACAAAGTGTGATTTATATAAAAATGTATCCAATGGCAAAATTTTCAGCAATGAAACGAACAAACGCTCCAAAAATTTATGAAAATTCTTATTTACATTCATGCTTAAAGACACAGTGTAAATATTTTGTTTATATATGCACAAGGTAATCCCTAGAATGTTTGCTAGGAGTATACACTGTATACACATGTGAAACTTCGTTTTGTATGTGGTATTTAAAACTTTTGCATAATCTGTTCAAGTATTAACGTCATGGTGCGAATGTAATGTCAATGAAATTGTGAGCAAGAAAAAGAAGATAAATGACATTAACTTCGCGTGGTTGTTTATATACAGTTTACATACAATAAAATCATATTTAATCTTCGGTTCAAATTTTTTAATCAACAAATCGTCAACCAAGTTAATTAGAAATTCATAATTATTTATTAATTTTATGTTTTTATTTTTATTAAGATTTTATTTAACCATATCGGGTTTCAGTTGCATAAATATCATTTGTATGCCCCTCATGGAAATTCTGCTAGAATGTCTCGAGCGCAGCTAATTACGGCTATCGAACAGTTTTTATTTATTCATCATATCATAGTTTTGGAATCACATGTTACGCATCTTATAGCTTTTTACATTTCCAAAATGATTAAGCTAAAAGTCTTCGCGGCAGGTTAGTAATGTGCTTTATTTGTTGTGTGCTTTGATATCCCTGTAAGTACATATAATTTTTTTAAAGTATTTGTTCAATTTTGTATATTCATTATTGTATTTAACGAGTGATGTGAATGGAAGATATTTGTTGTAGGACAAATTAACAATGCCTGCCCACAGAAGATACGGTAGAAATTTTTTCTTTGCACGCCAATTGTGGAGGACGATGTTATTTTCGTGCTATATTTTGTTCTTAAGAACCAGATTGATGTAAGTATCAATGTTGAAAAAAGTATTGGTTATACAAATTTGTATTCTATATCTTTGGGATAGTCAAAATGCATATGAATGTTCTTATTCATTTTGGCAGTGAACTTATATTTTAGAATGTAAGATTAATTGATAACGTGATTACGAGTCAGTGTTGATGTTAATACAATTACAGTTAGATCGGTAATAAAATAAGCTTATCTATGGACATATAGCGCCACTTTTAAGTCTGTGCGGTTCGTTTTACATATTTTATATAATTAGATGAATAAACGGTACGGTGCTCCGAACTTCCGGCTGATTAATGTACTTCCATGGATGCTTTAGTAGGTATGTGTATCATATACGAACCGTGAATCTTTGCTATGGCGAGGACACGGTGCAGCACGTCTTCGAGAAGTGCACTTAGGGCTGAGCTACCTTGAAACTTTATGGCAAAAATACCTCGTGATGCCCACCTTTTGTGTCTCGTGCCTTCTGAGGAAAAGTAATATCGCGGATAGTGACTGCACAGGAGAATGAAAATTTGAACACTTTACTCGCTTAATTTTGATAGAGAATCCTTTTGCTGGCGGCTGATTTGTAAGCTGAAACACTGTCATGGTTTTGTTTTTAGCTGGAAGGAGTCTGACTTAAGGTGTAACGTTGTCGGAATAATTAATAGATTTATAGATTTCATCCTCAAATGTTATTGTTTATATTCTTATTGGTTTTGAAACATATCTTTTAATGAGTTTCAGTGGTATTGACTTAATTAGGATTTTGTGGGACTCAATAGCCGGTAGCTTTATTCGTCAGAGAATGTTCATTTTATTTATTGCTGCGTTGTAAAATGGCAAAAAACATAGTGCTGTTTTAATATTAACTATGAACAAACGAGCAGCGAATAGTTCAAATTGACATAATTTACATTGAACATTGCTCTGTTAAGTAATAGAGCTATCCAAACATTTTTAAATAAGGTTAGATCCAGCACTGTACACTACCACAATTTAAAAATAAAAACTAATAGAAAGAACAAGAAGAGGGATCTCAATCAAAGCCTTTATAAATCACTTGAACATGTTCAGACTTTTACTGCTGCAGACTATACATGATGATTAATTTTTTTTGTATGTCTTCAATTTGTTGACTGAGACAAAAGCATAAGGGAATATTACCCCACCTGTAATAATTTAAGCCTAATAAGTTTTTACAGTTATAATTTCTTTTTTTAATTAATAAACTTTTATCTGTGATTTCCCTAACATATTTTAAAGTTAGGGACGATTAAAATTTTCATCAAAGAAGGAAATTATTTTGAAATTGTGTTTGCGGTTCAGGTTTGTTAGATATGTATTGTTTAACCTAACAGGCTAGGTATTTTATCGTGCCTTCAGATTTTGTTTTAATATAGTACAGTTAAACTTATTTTATGTACTGAAAGGATCAATGTGTGTATTTGTCAATCGAATGAATACACACGATGACACACCAATAAAGAAATAGCGATGGTCAAAAATCGCACACAAACAGTCGTTTTATACAAAGTGTCCCTCTCAAAGGCTGTAAGTATATTATTTATTCGTAAATTACTAGAGTTTCTGAGCTTGAAAAATATTCCGATGTCATTTCAATTATTTTTATAAGAACTCGTTTCGCGTCAACAATACCGAGAAATAATCAATTATTTTTAATTAACGTCTTCTTTACTTATTTGATATTGTTACACAGAATTCCAAGTTAGATTTAACGAGAAAATAATTTTATTTTAGTTCCAATTTGTTAATCTTATTTACTATAATTAAAACTAATCCTGAGCTTTAAACAAAATCGTTAAATATGTATTAATAAAAAAAAGTTACAACTAGTACAGTACCTGCAACGATAAAGATTTCGAGGAGATTTATAATCAGTTCAACAGTTTTTGGAGCGTAGATGCGAAAAAAGCAAAAACCAAATTATTTCAAGCGTTAAAAACCACGGCGAATACTGTAACGTATTTAAGGTGTGCGCACATAAACAAAACGTGTACAGAGATAAATTCTTTTTAAAGTATTCTGTATCATGTTTTTTTATGCGATATGTCCAGAAAAATATCAATTTAGGACAGCTAAGGATTTGTTAAGCTGTTATTTTATTAGCATTTATACTCTAAAAAGATGGAATTCACTTTGGCGTTTGTAGATGTGGTGAAATAGCTTTTATCTCACTTTAAACAAATACCTTTTTTAAGTTAAACTAGGTTTCGATTTCTGTGGAGTTTGACAGGCATGTAAACATGACTTTTATAAATCATGATCGATCTGTCCCAAAACGGTTCGAATTTTAAAAATACCGATAGTGAATTGCCCGTGTGGGACACTTGAATATTGATTCAGTCTTCAGATATTTGACAAATAGGACAAAATAGTTACAAGCTGAACTCATAGATAGCATTGTCATAATGTACCGATTTGGCATCATTTATTCAAAAATGGCAGAATTTGCCTATAATAAATAGGTCGATTGCGGTAAGTTTGGTGTCTAGTTTCCTGAAACAGCATGAACCAATTTTGTTTTAAGTTTTACAATTTTCTTTCGGAAAAATCATGATCGAGTGTTTTAATATTTCTATGAGCAGGCTTGTGTATTATTTCGAAAATACCAGTTTTTTGTATAAACATATTTTCCAATGAGTAAACCTTATTTTGACGTCAACAGCAGAGATAGGTAGTTAAGCTGTTTTCTTCAAAATTACGTGATTGGAGAGGCTTTAACCGTGTTAGCTTATTCTTAATAACATTGTAGAAAATCTATGAACATCTCAATATTTGACGCGGCTTGTGTTGAGTTTTTCTTTTTATTAAAAATGCTTCAAATTGTACCAAAGTTCTTCGTTAGATTAAATCAGTTTGGCGGACATAAAAAAATTAGAAAAACGCCAGGGAACGGTTTATACTTTTTATTTTTAAAATGTCGGCTATTTAATAATGTCAAAAGCAGCCTACTACAAGCGCTTGTTCTTAGTTCTCTTTATCATTTTCTCGTACTTTTTATACATGCTGCATAGATAACTTTGTATGTTTAATTTCTTGGGTTTTTAAAATATTTAATTTCATATAACACATTTTTTATCTAATCTAATGTTCAATAAATTAGATAGCCTTCGACATTCAAATTGCATTTATGATTAGAGAATGGAGTCTCTTAAAATATAATTTAAATATCCAAATTAATGATTAAAAAGGAATGCGTAAAATATTGACAAAAAAAATTAGACGAAGTTCCTTTTCTTTATATAGCGGAAGACGACTTGACGCTTATTGTAAGTTGTACAAATTTTTAATGATATTATTCCACAATCAACGTCAAACCGGACAGTGTCGGTTTATATTTTTTAAAGTTAACGGTTTGCGGTGCGCTATTTCAAATTTTATTATTGTTATTTATTACTTCTATTTTGATATTAATCAGATTTTTTAATATCTTGTGTACTGATTAGATAATTATATGTTTAAGACACATATACATTTTTGTTGCGTTCACGACATAAATAATGAACTTGCAACGTTATTATACTAATACTGCCGTAGATACTGTTTGTTTCTTTTAATAGAAATGAACTTTGAACAAGATGTAATTACCAATAGAGTAAAGTTACTTATCGATGAGACGTTCAGCGAGTTCTCTAAGATCGCAAGGATCGGTGATTCGTTTAGGACCGGCGCAAACAATGGCACATTATACTGCTTACTACAGCTTGTTTTCACATATTTTTCGTCACACTTACTGTACGTTATGTAACTCTGTATTACTTTACTCGGGTATGTTTGCTAGAATGACTGCAATATTGCCATTTAGTTCGTATATTTTTTAAGTAGATATTTCGAAGAGACTGTTCGATGCTTGATGCATAAATTATAAATGAAAGCTTAAGAAAGGGTTGTAAGAAATAATCGATTTAAAGTGATAAAATATTTATTCGATATTTATTAAATTATCAAAACGGATTTAATACTGATTTATTATTATTAGAATTAATAGAAATAGTCTTTCAGTAACGTTTCTGGAAATTTAAATATATTTTAAGTAATGTCTCTTTCTAATTCTCTAATTGTACATATCTAATTATCTATTTTACACAACTTTTGTCATATGTCTAATTGTATGTGTTTTACATAACTTCAGCTCTCATTCTAAATAATTTTGTGATCAATATTGTTCGTAAAGTTTTGGTCACGGTTGAATTATCAGTGTCTCGATCCAGGCAACGAGTTGACTACTAAAAATACATAACTTCTTCATACATCGATAAGATATAAGCAGTCTTATTTATAATATGACTAAACTTTTATCGTTGTTCATTATATCAGTATTTAATACAAAGCAGGAAATACCAGAAAATAATGTTAGCTGATAACGGTATTTTTGGGTTCACGTGGTCTTTTACCATTCTTATAAATGCAGCACTGAAACAAGTTCACTACTGCACTATGAAAATTGTTGTGCATTTTATAAAAATATTAGCGAAGAGCCCATCTGTTTTCTTATTTTACAGGTTTATAAAGGAATGCATTTATGAAAGGTTTTCAGAGAGAAATTTTATTAACAGAAAACATAACACCCGAGAGTGTGCTGATCTCAGCTAAGCTGATTATTTCTTTAGAAAGTTATGTGTATGTTTAGTATGTTATGTGTTAAGTACGTTTGATTTTATTAAAATAAATTTTAGTAAGCAAATTTACTCGGGAACGGATTTCAAGAAACTAGTGAAAATTCACCATTATGTACGTATCAGTTACGACAAGTTATATTTTATTATTTTTTAAAAAAAGGTGAAGAAAAATTTGAGATAACCGATATAACGGAGGATTCATTTAAATGTCACGTCTATCACGCTCGCATAGTGCAATATGGTCTATTTTATATATCTTTGAAAGAAGGACCCAATCGACGAAGACTGAGGGGCGGAAGATTGAAAGTTTTTACTTATTTACACTTTATTCATAAAAATAATTGTTTTTTTTTCCTTCAAATTTCATTGTGTTCCACTGACATTATTAAACCATTGTAGTTACTACTACGTTACGTTATTTTTAAGAAAGAAAACAATTTTTTGGGTCAATTCAAAAAAGATGGTAGTATAAAAACTTCTAAATATATAGGCACGAGCGTACTGAAAGAAACATATTGAAACATATACTTCCGCGAAAGAGAGATTTGCTGGAAGGTCATAATGTATTCACCATATAACCATGACCTACAGATGTTAACCTGTTCCGGGCATCAGATTTATTTAGGTAGTGTCAAGCCAACATCAAGATCCCACAGTCAAAACTATTTGTCGTATTTTTATGATAGAAGTCTCAAAACTTTTACAGTAACGTAGTAAAGGTATCGTGCTACCTCCTAAGATGGCAAAAAGTCATTGAAGAAAATGGTATCTACATATTATATGAATAAACTATTGTATCGTATTTTAATATATACATATGTATATATTAAAATACCACGAATCTTTTTCCCAACCTATTATTAATGGAGCAATATTGTATGTTATAGTAGGTATTATAGAAGTTTTTATTGTTTCAGATTTAATATGACCCATGGGTACAGCTTTTCACGCTCTCTCGGCGGCTTCACGTCGACGCCTCGGAAGCGGTTCACTGCGTTCGCTGCGATACTAGCCGCGATCTTCCTTGCGGTGATGTTCAGCAGCAGCGGCAGTGAGTACTTCAATTTTTTTTTTTTATCAACAGTGTTAAATTCTCTGCTTTGTATTTATGTAAGATTACTTGAAAGACGATTTGAAACAAGAACTTGTACTATATCTACAAACGTAATATATCCTGGGGACGTCCACCCACAACGCAGATGACCTTATTATGGCTGTCCGAAAACGTCGTTCAAGCCGCTTCTTACCGATCTTGTTGGAATTCCTTGGGGAGGCCTATTTCCAACAAAGGATGTCTTGCGACTCAAATGGATATTAGTGGAGCGTGTAACCGAGAAGTAGTCTTTTTCGTAGTTAGTAACACAGCGGTTTTACTTATGTGCATTGCTAGACATATTAGATTGCTTGACTTATTACCTCGCTGAATTTACATTTTACGGCACTCTCGAATGGGAGCGCAGTAAATTTGAGCATTACCGCTTCTTGTTTTGTCTATATTTCTATAGAATTATGTTAATGATTAGTTTTAGGGAACAATGTTTTTTTTTTTTGAAGATGCAAATTGTCAGATAGCCAGCACTCACTTTCCTTTACTTGCAAATGATATCGCTTGAGATTGCCGCTTTTGTTCACATCACCCATCAATATCGTTATGTGTACAACTACCACATCCAATTGTAAGCGATCATATACTATTGCCACACCATTGCCCCTGCTATATGTCCTATGAGGCATGTCACTTCGCTAAAGTGAGCTCGGGGCAACTTCCACTCCGTCGCATACATTAGGCACCGCAGTGTCGCCAACCTGTTATTCTTGCGAAATATACAATGAGCCATAATAAAGTACACTTTTGGAAAAAAATGTAGAAAATACGTTGTGATTCCATATATAAAAGTAACTATTAAACAAAGAAAGGAATGTATTGTTTTTAATTCATATAATCGAGATATCCTACAGATCTCTGGGAGCCTTTTTACAAAAAGTTATCCAAAAATACACCTGTAAGTCGTAATGGAACGGCTGCTAATTCTTTCTATAAGTTTATTATTACTTAAGCATCCGTTTTTGGAGAATTGCAGAAGACTCCGCTCTTGAGAAGCCCCTGTAAAAGAATTCACAGTGCGCCAAAAGACTACCTGGTGGCCACTCAATGTTACTACTCTGCTATATGACTTTTCGTTGGAACTTATGAGGTATGACCTCCATGCTGGCATTAGGTGTAACAAAAGTGGCACGGCTCTACGAAACGGTCTGCTGGAACCAAGTCCTGGAGTTGTACAAATAGAACTCTTAAACATTCGGATGCAAGGAGTTATTTAAAAATCAAACGAACTTTATTACGATACGATATGCCTACGATATAGCAGCGTTTAAGAATTGATTTATCAATCGCATTGTTTGATCTGTTATAAATCCGCTCTTAACTTTTGGGGATTAAATTTTTCGAGCCGTTGAAACTATTGAAAAATAGCAGTTATTATGATGTCCATGAGGGCAAATAATGATAGCGGCATATATATTATTTAAAAATACCATGTGACAAGACCTTATTATTTTATTTATCACTTACTTTATGGCTATCTATATCGGATTTTTTAATGTGGATATGCTCTGTAACTCGTCGAATTTACAGACACGGATTTTGTCTATCAGGTGCGTGGACATGATGGATGAATTTCAAAAGACATTTTTGAAGTTATCTATAAAAGACAAAACACGTATTAATCAAAGGTCTCTAACTTGAAGTAGCAGTGCTATGTAGTCTCATCGCATCGAAAGACGATGGGTCCCAAATTACCAAAACGTACTTAAAGTATATTTTTCTATATTTTTAGTAGCAGAGTTTCTAGTAAAATATTTTTTTCTAGTCCCAACGTGAATCGGGACTTCTTACCTTTTGTTGAGCGTAACTTATTAAGATAAGCCAGTGATTCTGTCTGGAAACAGGCTTAATAATCTTTGAAAGAGACTGAATATGTATTTCGACTCGGGCGTACACGTCATGGTTCGATGTATGTATATATACAATACATGCGAAACATTTTGTATTCCTCCAGACTTTACTCGTTTTGTTCTTAAAACTCTGTATGAGCTAAATAAATTAATTGAAATTTCTGAATAGAATTATGACGAATATCTAATGCTTTTATTAGATATTTTTAAATTTTTGATACAACAAATATTCTGAAATATACATGTCTATACAGAATTAAAAAAGTAGATCGATATTATTATCATTAGTGTTAGGTTTTGCAATCTGCTGTCGCGATACATGAAATCGCCATATTCGGTTTGACACGATTTGAGAAGTGCGTGTGAAATGAATATATTTTCTACATTGATTGAATTAATTGTGAAAACATTAACCAAAAACGCTTATTGTGTTTTATGCAATGCTGAATTCGAGAATGACCTCCGTTTTATCACTGTGGCAATACATTAAGTATTCTCTAAACTAAAAGCCGAAACGAAAGTATTTACTGTATTTTTAGTAAATTATTTTTTCTCATTGTATTTATGTTATTAGACATATTGATATGCTTTGTAAAAGGAAATTAACGTAATATAACATATGGTTATCCTTAAATTTGAACGTTGGATGAGAAGTATTTGATGAAGATAAATATCATTTTGCCGGCAAAAGCTGCAGCAATTGAAACTAAACATTTGTTTTGACTATCCGTTTTGCTTCTAAAGCTTTTAAATTTTGTGTTATTCAGCTCTCTAAAAAGCAAATGTTCGATAACGCTTTCGTATCAATCAAATAAAGTATGTGCATAGTTTTTTCAAGCAAAAATTTCTGGCTGACAAATATTATTTTTAATTTGAGAAAACGAAACTTAAGGGAGAATCCGTTGCTTATTCCGCCGTCTATTGGGTGACGAGAAAAGATTATTGCGTTTCGGCTTACCGCGTTGCTTTGCTAGTGTACTAGACTAAATTCACTTTTAACCATTTATTTATCATGACGAAATTAAAATATTTAAAATTTTTTTTGATCGAAATGTGTGGAATTTGATTTATTGAATCAATTTTAGCGTATCTGTTATAAAATGCACGTCAAATATTGTTAAATTTCATATTTTCAAAATCATTCAAAGCCAAGCGCTGTAATCACGTATTTTAAGGCTTTCTACAGTATACAGCTTTGTTTTCGAAAGAATTTCGTTTATCAAAAATAGGTGTTTCAGAGCAGATGTTTAATTAAAGTATTGTTCTGGAAGTGGTGTCATCACACAGAGGCAAGTACATGTATTCGGTATTAAAAAATGATTGTAGTGAGATACATTTATGGTAGTTTACAAAAGATGGCACATTAAATAAAGTAAATTTTTATTAGAAAGCCTTTTCAGTATTTACATTCATTACAGGTTTAAAGACAAAGTTCATGCGTGGGTGTAAAGTCGTAGCGTCTTTCGTGGGCGTGATTAACGGTAATTAAGAGTATAAGAATAAATACTCAAAAAAACGCCTCGACTTTCTTTGTTTAAGTTATAAATGAGATAATGTTGGGCGTTGGAAGAATTGAATTTTTTCAATTATATACATCTTTGTATATAATTAGTAGAGAAAGTAAAAAGTCATTGATATAGTATGATGATATAGAACTTTTAGTTTATTTTTCTGTGTTTCTTGTACTAATAATCAGCGTTCCACGTAAGTATTATACGCTATGGTTTTGTCCGATGATATCAGAAGACTCCGACTCCTATTAAGCACTTTAGCTGGTAGATTGAAGGAAAGTTTTGAGAAAGCAATATAGATTAATAGTAAATATTGCGTGATCAACACATTTTATTTTGTAAATGAATATAAAACAAAATCATGACTCGAGAGCGATTCGTGCGGAACCTATAAAAATTGCACTTTTCGAAGTGAAATATCTCAGTATTATAGACTACACAGCCAGTTGCTTTGTACGTAACGTAACACGGTTGTCAAAGTTGAATAAATATGACGACCGTGTATAAATATGGTTGATAGTTTTTGAACACACACATATATATATAGAAGCCGAGATTTGTGACTTTGAAATTTTTCAGTGTCTGTGAAGTCAGGTCGCGGAGCAATATAAAGTTTTTCATTCAAGTTTTTTAATAAGTGGGTTGTGTACTAAATATAGGCAATCGAAATAAATGTAAGATGAAAAAGGGTATACGAGAAGATTTCTTGCACGGCTATGTACGTCGTTTGATTATTCTCTTAAATATTAATTGACTCTGGTTTTTTATATTTTTCATACCAAAGTGTGTCCACCAGTGTAATATGGTCTCTCACTTGGACCTCATTGGCAAGGTCATTCTTACTTTCTACGTCTCAGTGAAATCAAGGAATTACGAGATCCGTAGACCAATGGATTGAAAAGTTGAACAGGCGATAGGTAGGCCACATTGCGTGCAGAATAGATGACCGCTGGCGCTTTTAGGTTCTAAAGTGGAGACGGCGGACTGGCAAGTACAACATAGGATTATCACCCACAAATATGACGAACTAGTTTAGGTCGTTGTTATTATTGTCGTTATTATATTTATCTTATAAATAATACCTAATTTTACGATCGATAATATACATGTTTTACAATTTTTACATCTGGCTACTTGAAATAAAATTGTTATTATCTTTTCCCAAAACATAGTTTTATGAGAAATTATTGATACAAAATTCGAATTTGACTAAAATTAATGCAAGCAAAAATATTTAAAGAAACTATATATGGTTTTAGTGTTCGGTTTAATGTTTGCTTCCATATGTATAACGTTTTAATGAATTCAGTTCGGCTTGTTGATTTTTGACATAAATGTTTTTGACCCGCTATTTCCACTGCCGGAAAACACGTTGTTGAACCAATTACGCTTTGCCGATTTCCCTTTATAAATTCCCTTTGACTTTGACGATTGCGGTTATATTATTTATATATATCGGTTATATTGTCAGTTATATTGCTAAATTATTGCATTCGAAAATGTTTGAATTAGTCTATTAATGAAAATCCAGTTTTGAATCATTACAAAATAATCTTCATATTATTTTCGACTAGGGATGATTCGATCACTTGTGTATTTCACAAAGAATAATGTCAGTAGCTTATTTTGTCAGAATATAAAATAAAATTGGATTTCTATATAATTACCTATATTTATAAGAATTCTTATGCACGTGGGTAAAGTATTCGCGTTTATACTGGGTCTGGGTAAAAGTCTTTTCGTACATAGTATGTATATATATAAGCTTGTAATAAAATCATTTTTGTACGTATTACTGGTATCTTGCTGATTGTGAGGACATTAAAAAGTTTAAATTAATTTAAAAAATATAATAATATATAAATTAATTTAAAAATTTAATAAAATAATAAAATTCAAAAAAGAACTATACAAGTTAAAATTGTTTTTTGAGCTAATTTTTATCTCTTTTCTGTCAAAATTAGTTTATCTAATGAAGAAAGCCGAGGCTTTTAAATTTTTTCTTAATAAAAGGAAAATTAATGCAATAATAGCTACGAAAAGAAATCCCACAAAATTGTGACGTTTAAACGCCTAATACTGGGTAAATTAGAGTAGCACAAAGTTAGTCAAACATTTTCATTCCGTGAATTTTGATGTAAAAAATGCACCTCGCTCTAGCCGCACAGTTAAGTAAAACAAATAGAGCAGTAATCAGAATTAGACATTACGTTAGATTTTTATTACGAAGTAACTGGAAAATTTAAAATCGGCTACAAAAATATTTTTGGTATCTTTGCGAAAATCTGGGTCTACAAAACAGTGTACCACACGCGATGACCGAAAAAAACCTTATAAACCGTATAAAGTGGTAGAGTGGTTCTTTATTGAAACTGTTGAAATCGAATCAACAGTCAACAACACGAAAGATTTCAATACGCTTTTGGCGATGAAGTTCAATTTCGTGCTACTTTACAACTGACTTAAACTGACTAAACGAGTTCGAATGTTCAGGTCAACGAATATTTTAGTTTCCATTGTATAGTTATATAGTTATGTATATTTCACTAAGAACTTGTCACTGTTATGTAGGGAACGACGTATAAATCCAGGTAAGCATTATATTATTGTTACCGATTAATACAAATATATATAATAATAGAAGAATAGAATAGAGCGCGAAAACAGGAAGTATATAGAAAGAATGACTGTTATCTATATCACAATTACATTTATGAAACTAGCAATATTTTTTTCAGTGGAAATAAGTTTTTTTGTAATAAAATATAGATTTTGGTTATATACTTTGTCTTGCCATAAATATTGTAACAAAGTAAAACATTTTTTTATCGTTCGTAACATTTATTACTACTACATGTTTTAGTTTAATACATTAATATAAAAACATTAGAAATATAAAGCTTTTTCCAGACCACTTTGGTCTTCGTTCTCTGCAATACAGTTTTTGCTTTAAAACATACCAGTTCTTTATTGCCAACACTAACACCCCACCAAACAATCACTGAAGTCGGATAATACCCACATTGTACTTTGTTGACTAATTAGGAAGCGTCTTCAGAGCTTTCTGCATAAATACAGTCATTTTGTTTGTTAAAGGTTTTCTCATCAATAAATATTTTTCTTCTGTTACCTCCCTTTGTTGTTAAGTAGTTGTTTTAATATTAACATCTTATTCTTTTTTTTTAATTATCAGTTAAGATATGCCGTGTATCTTTTTTATAGGCTGCAAATCCTAAGTCTTAAAAAACGCGACATGGTTCATGTTCATGTTCCGAGCTAAAATATCTTGCTTTCGGACAGGATTTTTTCGAATTCCTTCTCTTGCTGCTTTGATCGCTTTTTTTACACACTACGTGGACGGCCCGATCTTTTGTTGTCACAAACACAGGAAGTTTCATTGTATCTATCAATATCCTGGTACACGACCATTTGACTTTGACGGCCAAGCGTATGTAGGATTTTAAGAGTTGCATTTTTCACCATACCTACTTTATGTAATGCAATCACAGTGATTCAGTTCTTTTTATCACCCTATTCCGTTTTGATATTAAAAAAAATTATTATAAATTGGCGCGAAAATAAGAAATGAAGGAACATAAGAAGGACTGATTCCAAATTCAAAGTAATATTTTATTTATTTTTAATAATAACATTCTTTATGGCCAGAATAAGTATAGTACTGTTGTATATATATGCACTCACTGATTAAACGGTCAAAGATATCGTTTAGGTATTCGATCGTTTTAACAACTCTGACCAAGGAAACGCTTCGAAAAAGAAGATTTTTGATCATTTTTTAAGTAGTTCTAACCATACTAACCAAGTTCCACAATGATTAATTGTAAATTAAAATACACTCTTTTGTTAAACAAATCACTTAGGGGTTGCAATTTTCTTACATAACTATGTAAATGATTAAAACAAAAAATTAGTATTGGTGACTAAATACAGTAAAACACGACATTAATATACTACGTTTATAACGACGGTCGTATAACTATGTTTTACCGGAATAAACTTCGTCTAAATATTTACTAATTTAAGCTTGTTAAATTTTTTGGTACATTAATATGCACTCGGAAAACCACATCAAAGCAGCTTAATTCAGGTTAAATTATTTACATCTTCGGTTCCCGTAATACAGAATATTAAAATTTTTCTATAAAAAGGCAATTTTTTGTATAATTTATAGATAGAACATGCTTTCTATAGTATGGTAATAAAAAATATTTAAAAAAAGATAATTTTTAAACTAAGAACAAATAAATAACTTCTGACGTTTAGAAAAAAATTATAATGTGAGGATGTAACTGGTAGTCGGTTAAATAAATATAAATTGCACATCAACTGGCTGCCATTTTATATAAAAAAAATTGAAACAACTATTTTATCTTTTTGTTCTATTGCTGTTCAAAATTTTCAGCATATTTTTTTCCATTGTTAGGTGCTACGCATTTTTCAAGTCAAATACATTTGTAACCATGTCAATGACGCTTTTATTTATTAAAATATAGCCTGATTTCGGTTTGTAGCTAAAACGATAATTATGTGTTTCGGAAAGAATACGCATGTAAAAATTTATTTAAAAATGTATGTTAATGATTTTAGTTTTTAATCAATGTTTTTATTCTATGTTTATCTAGGGTAAGCACTTAATAATTCTGTGATTAGAACTGTAATTTACAAGTTCGTTAGCGCCGGCGCCTATCGATCCCCGGTCTCACATGTGCGCTTGCAGGTGCTATGAAAAGCATGTGCCCTACCTCTCTACCGCTTATTTTAAATAGTACAAAGAGAATGGTTAAATTGTTTGAAGTTCCTATACTTTATTTTACAAGACTATTGCTTCGGTTACCTTTTCTACTAACTTTAAAATAACGGTTTTCTGAATTTTTAAGTATCATCTGATTAAGGCAGCTACTTTAGTTGGTATAAATTGTTCAAAAGCAACGGAGTACTGATTACGCGGATGATATGACGAGTTAATGGATTGGTGCGAGCTTTATTAAACAACCCTTTTACTTTAATTGCATTCTGCACTACATAAAACAGCTCATGGGAATATTTGATATTTATTCCTTATAGAGTTATGACATAGTCGTGTAGATTAAAATAATTATAATATAATATGTACATTAATTTTATTTTCAGTTTCTTAACATTGACCTAATGTTATCATTGAACAAAATTACACTGTTTCAGTTACGGTTCACTTTTCCTTCATTTTTTTTTAGCGAGTCTCATCAGCTGTTGACTGTAGTGATCCGAATCGGTTTGCGAGGTGTTAAAAGTTCATAATAAGTTGATTTTACAGTCTCAACATATACAAAACATTATCTTAGCGTGAAAGTAACCTAATCAGTGCTTCGCTTTAGCAGAAACTGATTTTTTTTTGTTTAAAAGCGGGTTGTAGTTTCAAAATTGAATCGCAAATGAGTGCAAGATTCATTAGGTTCCTTTCAGTGAGCTCGTATGCTCCCCTAAATGTGTGCATTTTTTGTAATCAGTAAAATATTTTTCCTGAATTTAGAATTTTTCAAGAGGATCAAAACTATGTAGTACCTTTAGCTAATTAGTTTTTTCTATTGCTTTAATTAGTAATAAATCGATGTTGCTTATGTTTTTTTAAGATTGGCATTGATTCTTATTTGTTACTGAATCTGTGTTATGTCTGCAAAATATTTCTCGCGATTTACTCGTATGCTTAGTTTTTCTTTTAGATTCACTAGTTTACATAAATTCGGAAACAGTATCATAATAGCGAGTATCTCAATTCTTATACCCATGTTTTAAGTGTTTTTTATCATCTAACTTATCCGCGTTTGACCACCAACAAGGCTGATGGAAAGCGACAATGTGATCGAAGGTGAAGCATGTATGCCCAATAGGTACCTGTTCACTCTATTACTTTAGAGAACTGGGCTATAAGTCTCGGTAAATGAGGAAGCGGGCAGATCCTACCATGCTTAATTTGTCATTTTAAATTGTCAAAATAAGTACATATGAACACTAAAATAGCTTGAGTTGTTTATCTATAAAACTTGTAAAATTTATATTTTTTATGCAGGAGAGCATTCGTGGCCTTACTAACATTTATAGGTAACTTTTTATATTCTCCTAACAGCGTAGCGTTTTGACAGATCATAACACTCTTGCGGTTCAAGCGACAATTGTGTTTGTACTACCGAGGCGTTGTTATTTTACCCTAATAAAACTAACAAAATAAACTGATACTCTCAACAAAGCTTACAATAGTAAGTGATACCTCTAACAAATACTTTTTAACAATTGGGTGATTTTAAAATGCCATGTATGTATTACATTAAATTTTATTTCTAGTTTACAAAAGAATATCTTTTCACAATTATATTTTCATGTTATGATAGTTATTAAAAATTTAATTCCTTAAATTCCTATTTTGTCTTCTTTTCTGTTAAATATTTTAATGGTAACTGGAAAATGCTCTGTATGTCTTTAATTTAATCGAAACGTTTCAGTGACAATGTTTCTGTGTTAACAGCAGGTGTTCAATTAATAACCTATTAAAATGCAAAGACATTTTTTTGAACGAATAATATATGAATGAATAATTATCAATGTATTTATGTAATAATAAATATTCAAGAAATAAACTTTGAAGTGGATTATAAGCATATTTTTGGCAAATAAAGAAACTCAAAGTTAAGGTTATAGTGCACTGTTAACGTACGTTTAATAATATAATTTTTACTCTACAAGTTCTTTAAACATCTGATATTTTGTGAAAGAATATAAAAACGAAGGAAATGGGAGCACTGAGGCGTAGGTCACCGTGTAGCTTCACTGCGGCTTGATGAATATTAAACGTGTCTCTTCATGTACTTTAAAGCGAGTCAGTCTTTTTAAATGTAGGGTTGGTGCTGCGCTCATTTCACTAAAATCAATTTAAAGATACATTTTTCGTACGATTACACAATACAAGGGTTAATTTGACGGCGTTATTAATAACTGTTGAGTCACACTACACAAAGGTACATTTTATCATATAATAACTAATGGTTATTGGTTTTATTAAATCTTTTCCATAAACGAATGGGTAGGTCTTCTGAGTTCGCTATTATGTATATTTTTTAATCTAATCGAACTATGACTATGTCAGCGTTTACTTTAGAAGTATTAGTACCGTATTAGTCACCGTATTAGTTTCAGGCGTTAAGGCCTCCATTTAACACAGTTAGATGTAATAAAACACCTTTATTGTTGAAAAATATAAGGAATTTTAAAGTAATTTTAACGAACCAAATTAGCGATAGATTATCAAGAGATAGCAGTATTAGTACCAACTCAACCACATGGCCATTAGTCTTTTCACACGTAAGATCGTATGTAATTACAATACTTTAAAATATAAATCATATGCATCTTTATCCTTTCTATACTAACTTATAAATTTGTTTTTAAATTAATTTGTAATGAAGAGCTTTAGAATGATGGATCGCGCCTCTCACAAAAAGTTGTTGATGCTTTCGATATATAGTTGGGAAGATATTAACATAATATATACTATTAACTTAACGGCGGATAAACAAGGTGAACGCGGATGGACAACCTTGGTTATTTTCTAGAGCAAACGAATAATCATTACGCACAGGGCTTATCGTATTATCTAATTATCAGTTTATTTTGAATGTTATTTAACTTAACAAAATTGAAATTCATTGTCCTTTTTAGAAGTACAGTAATAATAATAATATCCATAGCAAACGTGTTATGTTAAACATTTGGGTAGCGGTGGCATACCGGAAGTGCGGGTAAGTTAAGCTTCATTGTAATTAAAAAATATATATTTAGCTATTAAAATTCATGGTAATAATTGTAATATATAAATATATTATTATTGTAATAGTTCAATCGTTGAACTGTTATTTACAGTCACGTCGGCATGTAATTAATTAAACCAAAATAAAACAGGGTATAATTTATGTTTATAGATACTTAACAAATCTGTAATTTTTATGGTTTTCATTATATCTGTTATTGTATAGGATTTTATTTGTAGAAAAAACACCATATAGAAGTAAAAACTTCACAATAATAATATACAATAGTAATAAAAGAAAATTAAAAATATTTTTGAGCTATGAAGATAATCAGGATTTCTATTCAAAATTGGATCATTCTAATAGATTCGTAATAGTCCATCGGACTAGCAAGTTGAGGTTGCGATAGGCAGATCACCTAGCGCGAAAATCGACAGGTCGCTATTAAGGATTTTGTATGGCCCTGGATCCAGGCTGGTTTCGACCTGTCCTGACGTGAATCTGGATCAATATCCAGATTTTTCCTTCCCCATGAAAAGCCTATGTCCAGTAGTGATGCGTCCTATGGCTGAAATTATGATAATAATTATTGTTAATTCAAATCAAGCACATCGGGTAAACTCAAATGTGTAAAATTTATATACTAAGTAAACGACCATACTGCTAGAATCTGTTATTCAAGCCGACGTGTTTTACTCTCATAAAGCTCAAACCGTTATGTGGGATGAAATAGTCCTGAATTTTCATGTCACAGTAAATTTCGCATATATGAATTGTCCCTTCGATAGATGAAAAAAATGAAATGGATTTTGGTTTAAACTTTATGAAATCCCGCCGCTTGATCTAGTTTTTCACTGCAGCTGTGCGGTATGTAACGACGAACAAAATACTATGTTTTTTTTTCTGCAAAACCACTTTTTTATTTCACATAAGGTATTATTAATTTAGAAGACAACTAACAAATTAGGTTATCACATAAAATACAGCCGGTAATAAAAATGTTTATAAACTTTTTGCTTCGACAAATTATGCTCAATTTATTTTAATATTTAACAATGTTTGGCTACGAACAAAATAGTTAGAAAATCATGTCATAACTGTGAGATTGATTACAAATGAATAATTTTTTTCACAGATTAGTGATGTGTATTTTTTATTTTATCAAATTATTGATTGTTTGATGAACTATTTTATTATTACATCAAAGTTATAGAGTTTTTACTAATTACCCTGCTAGTAAAACATCCAAAATTAATTATTTCAATTTCCTTCAATGGCTTTCTATATATTTGTCAGTGTTTGTAATATTTATAAAAAATCGAACATCACTTAAGAACATACAGCATTCGAGAAATTTTTCTTCACCACAGAGCTAAACTCTTAATTTTTGCTGAATGACTATGGCCATATATGCGTGCTCTACACACACACACACACACACATATATATATATATATATATATATATATATATATATATATATATATATATCGTAATGAAAGATTAAAATTTTAATTTCGTATGTCAACAACATCGTCATCACCAACTATCAATCTTTTCAAAAACGATACATTTTCATGACGTTTCAATAAAGAATAGTGATTCTTTATTGAAACGTCATGGAAATGTACCTAGTGAGGTAGCCCACTGGGTTTCATTCAGGGAAAGCGTGGTATTTAAACATCGAGCTTTTTTCGTACTTCCAGTTTCCTTCGAAGAGATCAAAACTTTTTTGTGGCTAATTTTCAATATTCAGCTCCGTCTACTTTTTTAAAAATGGCGTCTATTTTTATTCCGTAGCAGTGTGAGCAGAGCGAGATGCATTATTGACTTCAAAATTTCCTGATTAAAAAAGCTTAAACCAACTTTGTGCTACTCTTACTAACGCTGCATTAGTCCATAGGTTACAAATCCTCCGCGGCTTGCGTTGCATTACTTCATATTTCATAAGTAAAATTTTAGAATGTGTCGTATTTTAGCACTAAATTTACTCTTATTTTGAGAGAAAGAAAAACCAATAAATAGTAGCTTGGAACAAAATTATTCTTTAAATCTTTTTAAAAAAAGGAACGTTTTTAATATCATCGAAATTAACTACATGCAAATAGCACAACCAAAGAAATGTTATTACAATTTATGCAATTTCCGATACTATTTCTTTTTAATATGTAGACACTATTTCCGTAACGCCTTTTCCCCAGACCTGATATGTACAGATTTATTTACACAAAATTTAAAAATTCAATAATAGTTTAATGACTTTTGTTTGGAGTTGACAGTTTACATTTAATATGATTAGATTCTTGCCAAGGTATCAACCGCAGCCTCTTTGTAGGGCGTTGCCCTCTAGCGTAGAGAATAAAATTACGGCACACGTTTGGCGCAGCGACACTTAAGTACCGCCACAGCCTTGTTAGTATGGTAAGTGCTGAAGGTTCGATGTCCATATGGGTGAACGTTTTGGTGAGTTTGTGCCGTGTCACTATGCTAAGTTGATTAAGTATACAAAAACGTAAGTGCAGTAAGTATAGATATTTGTATGTCACGAGCTCTGGGTTTAACGTGAATAAAACTACAGGTGAATAATTAACATAAGTGACAGGCCATGTTCGCCTTCATTAATTAACATTAGTTATATTATTAAAACAACTTTTTTCCACTTGTTATCATCGCTTTTATGGTGGCTGTTGTTGTCGGATGACAGCTTCGTGTCTCTACGCGTTGGAAAATTACAAAATGGACTACAGTCCACCTGTGAGCAGCGGACATTAGATTTTTTTTTATAAAACCTGAAAGTTTCTCAACGCATGCCCAGAAGAATGATTTATGTTGGTCTAGTCCGGCCAACCGGAGTTCCAAAGGTGTATCATATAACAAGATACAATAGCATTATAAGGAAAAAAATATCAGTGTATTTTTTATATTTTTTCCGGTGTAATACTCCATTACGTTGACTTGATTTTTACATTCTAATAATTCAAATACTTAATCATAATGATAGTCCCTTGTTAGATATCACAAACTTTAATGAAATGTAACTTTACTTATATAACTGTACAAAAGTTAGTAGTTATTAAATAGTTTTTCCATTAGCCGATGTTCTAAGTAGCCAGACAGTTCGTAAAGTTCCAACCGCTAGCCTGCCAAAGCCACCATGAGTCAACATGATAATCGGCCATTGCTTCTACCTGTGTTAAAACTATGAACTGATTCTAATATCAGCTAGGTATCATTGAGCGAACACTACATTTTTCCTCACACTTTAGGGCATGGATGCACAGACCGCGGCCTGCCGGTCGAATACTGGTGGTCCGCCGAGAGCAAAAATAATACTCTCGTACATTCGAAAAATATTGAATTCTATTCCAGAATAAAATCAAAAAAAATTAATTACCTATACGAGTATTCCCGGCGGTCGGCCCGCCATCAATTCATGATTTGCCCGAGTGGCCCCTAGTCTTAATAAGTTTGTGCAAACATGCTTTAGGGCATAAAAAATATTATATTTATGATGTTTGTGGAATCAATATTACAACAAGATTTTATACAAATCAAAAGGTGAAATGAAAGACTGGTTATTACATAGGGTTTATATTTCGGTCTTTTTACAGTAATTCTATGGAAAGTTAACAAGGTTTCTCCTCAATTTATTTGAAAATGACAAAAGATAAAGAATTAAGCATATTGTCTAATTAGTGAACTGTATGTCACGCCTGAGTTATCAATTTTGTTTTTAAATGTTATTGGAAATATAGACTTCCGTAGTTTTTATTTAATTATTTTCCACTATCTTTTATATATCACATGAGGTTGAAAACGTAAGAGTCTTCTTACGCAATTAATACTCCACTAATTGCTAGATTTCACGGAATTCACGTTTCTATGTCAAGTGGTGTTTGAAACTTACATTGCTGCAGTTGATTGTTGTAGATGATATAGTTTTTATTGCCCGTATATGAATTTATAGCAATCATAATTTAAATTTTATCACAATTTAATTTAGCATAAAACTAAATCTCAAAAATATTATTCATGTCCGAACCGCTTCAGTATGTTTGCGTTGTGCTTTATATTAGATTCCCTTGACAGACATTTCTTTGAGGAACTTTCTAAATAACAGTGAACGTATAATTTGAATAATGAAATCTATTTTTATAATTGAATAATGAAATAAATAAATTATACGTTTTCATGTTGAAAAACTGGAGGTACTCATTTTCCAATGAAGGTAATTATAGTGGGTGATACGAGTTTAATTTATAAGTGATTAGCGGTTTAAAGATAATTTATTTACTTTTAATAAATTTCTATAACTAATAATTTAAACAATGTTATTTTAAACGTCCTTAGTAATTATTAGTTCAGTAATTTTTATGTCTACACTTTTGAGTTTAATAGTTGTGATAAGTGTAATTCTGTCATAGTTATGACTAGATATTTAAGCCCAGTTTTCGTAAAACTTATAAGGAGCCGTAGTGGGTATGACTAAAGTATGAGCATGAATGTAAAAATAGTGGGCGCATTCGTGGTTGTGCACCAAATTATTAATTTGAAAACCAGTACCTTAGCCTTATTACTTTATTACAGGCAGGAAACATGCCTTACTATCGGAAGAATGTAGAGTTCGCTTCGACACGATTCACATATCGATGTACTATAAATTTATTTATTTTTTTAAATTTCGCTTAAAAAACTTGTGACTTATACCTTGTAAATGGTTCCCACGACTGTTTCCGTGCGACAGCTTCATGTCCCTAGGGAGACCGGTAGCGGATAAGCACAAAGTTATGATAGCTGTGTAGTCTCTCTTATTTGCAGCATTTATGTTGTCATATTTTGAATTTTTAAGCAAAGAATCAACAAAGCAAATTACCTGAAATTATTAATTTTCACAAGCACAATATGAAGCCAAAAGAACCAATTCGGAATATAAACAAACAAAACACCACGATTACTGATCTAAAAGCAAATATCTAGGCTATCAAAGATTACTTTATACAAACTCTTGTAGCTAATAATATCTTAATACTAGAAACCGTACTATAGCCATAATATAAAAAATATCTTTTATGCTACTGATAATTCCACAAAATACACGTGTACGAATTATTAAAAATAGTTGAAAAAATGGCATAGTTGCGTTTAAAAACAAACAAATAGATTGGTTACGAATGTTATAAAAGAAAATTTAAAAAGTCTCGAAAAGTTGTATATCTTATTTATGTACATAAAAACTTTAAAAAATTTGCAATAAGTAGCAATTTATGAAGTATAGAGTATAGAAGTATAATGATTACTGTTGATAGTGGAATTACGCCATGCGCACTTCTTACTAACATGGCAAAGGTTTTTGATTACCCGATATATGATCTCTAATGAAAGTTAAACAACTAGGCTTTATAGGAAATATTATAAATATGATTATTTCATACCATAGGAGCCTAATACGAAATATCAAAAGTAAAACCAAGCCAAATTTGAACAGAAATAGACATAGTGAAATAAAATCCTCTGTAACGTTAACAGTTATTCCTTCTATAAATCAATGATTTCTTCCATCAAGTTCATTATCCAATGATATTATTTACTGACGATTGCACGGCGATTGTAAAATGCAACTTGTACAGATTATTACGAACGAGGTATAAATGAAACTTTAAAGACTGTTTTAATTAGCTTAATTCAAATTGTTTTATACTCCATTTACGAAAAATAAATTTCCAGAAAAGGTTTAAGGTTAAATACTGTTATCATTTTTATTTTAAACAAAATATACACTTAGCCAGTGTTTCTATTTTTGGTAATTTATTTATTAATCGGATGACGTTACTTGTAATAAGTTTAAAAAATCTGTGATTACACGATCCTGTTAAAAGGCCAAAAAATATGTACTTTGATATTAGCCCATCATGGTATAGTTGTATCAATATGTGTGACGTGCCCACAATGCACAAGCTCACTATAAAAAAAAAAACTTTTACACATACACATATTCAGAATTACATAAAGCATTTGATTTACGGGCACAATTATTTACAGTAAAGTATTATATAACATAAGATATCAGTAGATCGTTTAAAGATTTAAGATGTTGTTAAAAAATAATAGTATTACTTGTGCAAGGGCATTGTTATTCTGTGTAAGATATTTAGTGATGATCGTTTTACACAATGCACAACTTAGCTGGATGCATATAATATTGAAATTGTTGTTTACACCAAAGACATTATTATAGATGTATAATTGGCCATTAGGTACTGGATTACTAAGAAAAGAAGACTATGTAGAGTGGGTAGAGTATTTCGCACCGATTACAATGTATTGGCATATTCAATATTCAACGACACACGCGTGTAGATTCTATTCCCGGGATATAATCATATATAATTCACACTGCGCATTGAATATATAGGATAAGGATATAGGATGGCTACTGTTCACAAACAAGGCCTTGCAGTGGATGTCTTTAGGTTGAAACGCCTTTTATGACACTTCTCTATAACGACGTCATAGTACTTAGAAGTCCCACTCTACGTATATATATTTTATTTAATCATTATTTATCTACTTTTGACAGTATTTCTATTACAGTTTGGTACGTGTTCATATATAAACTCTTTAAATTGTTGTTACTGTAAATCTTTATTTAAAGAAACAACTTTAAGCATCCGGTAAAATACACCGACGAGTGCTGTGGTGTAAAAAGAAGACGTGATGAGTTCAATCAAAGTTCTTTAATAGTCTCCTTTTCTTTTTAATAATCTATAGCGGAAGTGTGATATTTGCGGGTTTATTTAT
The DNA here is from genome assembly GCF_028537555.1 of Battus philenor. NCBI lineage: Eukaryota > Metazoa > Arthropoda > Insecta > Lepidoptera > Papilionidae > Battus > Battus philenor. Next base: position 10,178,797 of record NW_027181661.1, read on the forward strand.
AACAAATATTTTTAAAATTTTATGTTTTCTTTTTTCTTTGAAATTTGTAGTTAAATATGCATATATATATATATATATATATATATACATATATAGCGTGTATGTATTAAAATAACAATGCCCGTTGAAACGTTAGAATCATTTATACGGTGTATTTTCCACTTATATATTTTATTATCTATTAACAAGCGGATGGAATACTGTAAACGGAACACTGTGAATGTAAATCAATTTGCAGATTTCTAACAAAAGCACTCTCAAAAAATTGAGATCAGAATGTGTATGTAACAATATCGGTACTAAAATCGGCAAAAATTTCCAGTGACATACGTATGTATGTGTGTGTATATTGTTCGAAATAGGTCAATGACCTTTCAAATATGACGGGATTCTTTTTTTTTAAATGTTTTTATAATAATATTGTTTAAGTAGTATAAACGACAACCCACATTAACGACCTTTATTATATTAGGAAATAAAGCCACAGCGATAAATATCTTATAATGTGTGCTTTGTATAATATCGTGTGCAGTAAAGTAAACGTATATATATTTAATAATTCTGTTAAAGTATTTAAATGTAAAATGCTGTATTAAATCAATGTATCATAATTCACTCATGTAATGTATTGCTTAATTAAGAGGGTCTTGATTAAATTATCGTGTAGTGTAATTTCGTATTATCTATTATGTCCGCAATATTATATTACAGTTTATATAACTGTTGTCCGTGGTAAGTGCTATAATATGAATGCATATATATCTTTCAATAGCAAAAAATATCAGATATTGTTCAATATCCACATATTGTATTAAAATTTTATACGCATATATCTTTGTTAATCATTATGTCATTTGTTATACTCGTATGTGTTGCTTTTAAAATGAATATTTAAAATAATTTTTATTTTGTTTTTAATTAAGAATTATATCAAATTACCGTTTATTTAAACTTATTATTAAACTGGTCATTTAGAACTTGCCAGTTTAAAACAGTCGGTGTCGCTGTCGTATATACGTAATTAACATCCAAAAATTGTTATATTTAGTTGTTTAAAAAGGAAAGTGTTTGAGTACTACAAACAATGGTTTGTTTAATCACGCAAAGGGCTTTACAAACGGACTCGACATATTCGACTTTGGAAAATTTTATTTCAGAACTCGTACTAAAGTTCATTTCATTTGTAATTAATTACAAAAATAGGAAAAGTAAAGCGCAAAATACGAGAAAAATTAGCAATAACCTTACTTACATCCCTGCACGGTATCAAAGGTCATTGTTGATGAGTTCTTCGTATCTCATAGGGTTAACTTTTTAAAATTTAACATGTCAAGGAAAACATAGTTTAATACTTTATTGACAAAAATCTTAACAGTGCTTTTACTTATTGATTCTTTCTTAGTTTCATTATAGTTATAAAATAGACATAAATGAAGAAAACTGAGGTTATCGTTTTATGAAACCTTTTATGTACATTGTTGGGATTTTTTTTTTCTCTCCTTACCAGCAGGAAGTACCGTTTTACATATAAGCTTTTCTAATTGTTTAGCAATTGTTAAGTGAATGGTATTTCAAAACAATCTTGCGACGTGAACAATATGAAAACAAATTACTAGTTTAAAAAAACGATGGATTAATTAAAAAAAAATAGTTTTTACCTGTTTATTTACATAATTAAATATTATTAAATTATTGAGATATAAAAGACTTGTGTTATATTTGAAGGAAATGAAAATGTTGGAAATAGAATGTTCCGATAATCTGGGTGTGACGTTCACAACGTAAATTTAATTGAGGTAATTGACAATTTAGCCCGATTAATAGTAAATCTGTGTGGTGAAAGAGGTAGTGAAATGAGTTAATTTAATAAATTTAGATAACGTGTAATTTTGATGACTTAAATAATTGATTGATTTGTACTTTAATAAATTGTGCGTGTATAGTACGGAATACAGATACAGTTGTCTAATTCCGTGTGTTGTAAGCTTTATAAGTTGAACCTGTGTTCCATTGCTATATAACACCAAATTTAATTACCTGTTTGCTAAACTCGGTATCATTCGCCAATACACCAACATTGATTGACCATAGGTCATTTAACTTATTTCATAATACTTTTAGTTTATGCAATTTTCGCGTCGGTCTATCTGTACAGAAACGACAAACTTTATTAAATAATTTAATTTAGATATTCAGGCTAATTGTCTTATGCTTTCCATAGTCTTGCGACGACAGATGTACCTTGACCTTACTCTCTCTTCAATTAATTAAAGGATATTTATATTTAACCAAGTACATTCTGTAATAATCCCATGAACATTTACATTACCTTCATGAGTTTTAAACCGCACTCACGAACCAAAAAGTAAACTATTCAGCGTTTCGCGTTCAAAATGAATACGCTAGTAAGAAGCTTATATGAGTGCTTCAAGAAGCTTTGTAGTTTAAATAATGACAGAAAGACTATACCTCCATTATAACTTTTATGAATAATGGATAAATCATGCCCAAAACTTCCTTGTTATATATGTATTAATGTGTAAGAGAACGTTAGCAATAAGTAAAAATAAAATTATTAACGATAATGTTTTGTTTATCTCTATTATATATATCACATTAAATCAAGGATTTGAGTTTGCTCGAATCAAAGGCGTAAATTCCTATGGTATATAGTAAAAAATCATTGCAATACAAAGGTATGACTGAATACGGAATGAGGAGCTCTTAAGCAGCTCTGTATTTCTTATCGGACCTAGTTAGTTGCCTCATTAATTTCTCTAGAGGTCTTAAATAAAAATAAGGTTTTCAATTTCAATAAGACGCAAGGTTTTTTTTTTTTTTTAAAAAAAGCATATGATTATTTTTATGCAATTATGTATTTATATCAAATGAGTTTCTTTTAAATTTCATAACAGATCTAATTGAACTGTTTTGCTATTTTCAATTTCATAAACTAAATTTTGTATACGGCTTATACTATTTGTTTTAGTTTGGTTTTATCAATGTTAACCTGTTAGCTAACTACTTTGGTACACGCTTTGAAAACAAACAAATTCCGGAATAGTTTTAAATTTCTACACGATGCGAGGTTGTACTGCCAGCGCAGAGTTCAGAATTTGTCCTGCTGTTTTCAATTAAAAATCTGTACGTATATTTGCATAACGATGTGGTCGCCTTTGTTCGCGAAGCCCGGCACCATCGGATTTCAAAAATCAAATAAACCGTGAAAATACAAAAAACAAGCAATTTCCAGTGCAGTTCGGGCAAGTAAGGTATTAAGCTATTGTAAGTGGGTTGCACTCAATATTTAGTCGGGGTTTGCGGGTTAATATGACATATTTAATTACATAGACGTTGATTACACGCCATAGAGGATTTGTTAATTAACTTGTCAAATGGTAATTCTGAGTGAATGGTTCAAACATAATTACATGTGTGATAATTAATATCGGGCATAGAATTTACTGTAACATAAACGAATCCATAATAGCAACCTCAACTTTCAGAGGAGATTTCTGGTGGGAGATAATTTCAAACATCAATTATTAATGTGGTAAATATTACTGGAATTCGAAATTATTTATTTGACATAAAACCAAATTTAATACTGATGAGTTTTTTGTTTAGGAAATTCCCTGGCTAAAAATATTAATCATCTAGTGTTCAGCGGATAAACTCAGATGTAGTGTTATTTAAAATATTTTATTACACAACTCCATGTCACTCAGTTTTTTCGTGCAGTAATTGACTGGTAGAAAAAAATATTAAAGACTTACTGTATTTTTGCGTTTAATTACAGATTAATAAATGTTGAACCGGTGGGAGAAGTACCGTTATAAGAGAGCCCGATGTAAAAGACACCTCTAATTAAGTTTATTAATGTGATAAAATGTAATAGATTGACACTACCATCAGAAACCTAATTTTAAAAGCAAAAATAAATTAATTTCACTTCTTTTTAACCTAAATATATCAAGGTTTTTTTATTAAATTATTTAAAGGTAATGATTTCGGACAATTTTTTATAGTATTTTATTTTTATAATCTGTTATGATGTTACAAATTAAATTTCTCGCCAGTGGCTTAATTTCATTACAAATTGTCAAAAACCTTACATTTATCATATTATTACTTATATTTAAAAAAAAACTGATCTGTTTTTGTGTTAAATAAGGTTTTCTACCATCACCAAGGTATTTACCACGAAATAATATTTTTGAGCTTTGTTGATTTTAGAATTTTATTAACAAAAGCTAACTAAATTACTAAGGTTATCGCTTCCTTAAACAAACCTTTGTACAATTTGTTTATATTGATACTTTTTAAGTTTTGAGAAGTGCAACGACTCTCTTGTTGTGACGAGATTAGGTTAGGACTTTCCTCGGAACGGGTTTCGGCACTGTCGTGGCGTGGAGCTCTGTAGCTGCAGCCTAGCCACACACAGTGAAGTTAAGTAGTTTCTACATGGTTGGCCGGTGATATAGAGCTGGCCTCAGAAGGCTACTCTGGCTTGGTTTCTCGTTGGCACTCTCTTCTCTCATCCTTTACAATTTCTTTTTCTCTATAATCCTCAGCCTTCACATTCAACCATATCTCTCTGCGTTCGCTACTGTATTAGTTACTTTTTACATTTTGTTCCTATACTTGGATTGTAAGTATTATGATGCACCGGTCTTCGCCACTAAGTGATCGCATCGCTGGGGACTGAAGACTACAGGTCACCCGCACGTACCCGCTTCCTTGGCCTTTGGGTGACGGACTCAGGGAATTCTGTTGCCCTCGTTAGGTAGAGAGGCCGAAAAGATTTTTCTATAGTTACGTGGCGACCATTGCAGGCGGAGCTGTGAAAACGCTTCCGTGACCCCACTACGATGATTGTGAATTGATGTAAGACCATCGTGGGAATTTCGCTCTAAGGGGGTTAACCAGCTTTAAAACACCTCTGTCGCTCCAAGACAGAATCCGGGTCGGTGGATCTAATATTAACTATTTCAAACGTGGCATTTAGAGGCAAAGAGGTCAACGATATAGTTAACATTACAGTTCATTGCACATTTCTTAGCCAAGTGAAATTAAAAATGCGTCTAGACATCAAAATGTCTACCTACTAAAATGTCACCAATAATGATAATTACTTCTTATAAAGAAAAGGTAATTTGTTTAGTCTAAACTTTAAAGTTTCACATTTTAGATGTGTAGTTAAGGAGATCATTTGTGTTTTTACTTGTATACTTGTGTATGTTTCAAACGATTCGTTAACTACATGTGTAATTTGTATCATACAATGATAGTTAGTCTCTTTACGACGTCTTGTTTGTGCGGCATTGCCAGTAATTGTACACCTCTATTGAAAACAAACTTATTTTCTTCAATTTATAACGAAAGGAACTGACGATATGGTATTAGATAAGGCCTTCATGCTGTCTTGTTATAATAAAATGGTATAAACATACATTAAAAATATAATGGAAAGTACACACATATTTCGAAGCATAAAACATTTAAACTGCCCGTGGAATCTGTATTTAGTATATTTAAACTAAACACCTCAGTGAAATTTCGTTATTGTTTTGTTTTTGGTTCATATTATTATTTATATCCATTCCGGTTCAACGCATCGCATTATGTTCATCCAACACATCGTTGAGCACTACACGAGTAGATCCAGTACCGGAGAAAAAATAAAATAACTTAAAAGTTCACATATTTATTATAATTTCCATTTAGTAATTTCATGTATTTCACAATACAATTTATTTTCATTTAAACAAGGTGATTGGTTATTAGTGTAAGTTAAAGCCTCTACACATATGTCCAATCCAATTCCCTTAGTAATCACTTCAAAATATGTTGCACTAATTTATTTTTTCTATTATAACGCGACAGACTCATAACTTTTGGCAATACAGTTCTACATCGAAAAATAATAAACAATAATTAAATTCAATTCTTAGTAATAAGAATTCTTACTTTTCTTAATTATATTATCATTATATATTTTCTGAAATCATTGAATTTTCGATAGGGTGTACCATGCATTAATTGACAGCAAATGTGCTATACCTTCACCGCTTTAAAGCTCTATATATTAAATATGGCAATTAAACATGTACAGATAACGAATATTGTCCAAACTCATAAAAAGTTGAATCTCTGCTTTCTGTACGAATTTTTCTAATATTTTTAGAGTTTTATATATGTTGTGAATCTTTAATATATATTGTTTTCTTATATATTTATATTAATAATTTGGATACTTTTTAACCATAAGTATAGCTATGGGGCTTTTGTTTAATATTCCACCGCTAAAGATGAATATTCAAACATTTAATTCTTAGTTGCAGATGCACTAATGAAACGTATTCAAGTGCAAATATTTACAGTGTTCAAGCTACACCTAACTCTCTGTATTGTGCTAGATTATAATTTGTCTGTATCTGTAATTAACTGCGACACACGATAGCCAATCATTCTGTATAAGTAAACGTATAACAATTAATTAAAGGAAATATATTGTGCACTGATATTATCAGATATGTTTTAGTTTAGGTAAATTATAATAACTTTTTATTAAGGATGGGACCTAATTAAACAAATGTCTATATTATTGGCAATATTTATAATTATTATTCATTGTATGCTTTGTTACATTACCATGAACAAAATATATCCACCAATCCCTGATAAAGGGTCAAAAATACCTGTATCTAATTCTGGTACCTTTGGCCCTCTATCGTTAGTTATTCTCATTTAATTTCAGTGTTTTATTTATAGAAATAAATCCCTTAACGATACTTCGAAAAAATAGTACTGACATATGAAATAGTCGTAGTAGTAATGAACGTAGGTGTAGGTACAAGAACTGCTGGAGTATTGTTTGACAGTTTCTAAGTTTCTTGAAAGTTTGGGTCCGACTCTCCGAAAGAAATTTACCCTCTACGCGTCGTAGCAGTTTCTTTAGAGTAAATAATATTCTTTTATTTATTACAAAGTTGAGTACCTGTGTTGTTACTTTACGAGTTTTTATTAAGTTTAGAAGTATTTTTAATGTTTATTGTAAGAGGCCGCCAACAAAAAGATATCAGATACTTTCAATTCATAATTTTAAATGTCTGTGTTTTGTCTATTATGTGTTATTTCAAAGTAAACATACTAAAAAATACATGTGAGAGAAAAAATATGGAATTACCATAATATTCTATATATTATGGTATATATAAGGTATTATGGTTACTTCTCCAATTGCAAAGGAAACAAAATGAAATTACATGTATAAATAATATGTTTTTAAGAAATAATCACGATGATCAGTTGATGTCTTTTTACCTCTTATGTAAAAGGGCTCGTTTGAAGTCTGGACAAATAAATCAGTGAACGAGCTCTGATTAAATGGTCCCCTCGAATGCACAAGCATTTGATGTGGTCTCGCACACGGTTCAATAAATTTTGTATCTACACGGAATACACTTTAAGTTTATATTGCGTTTGTCTCATTTTATCTTTGAACATCTCTGACTGCTGCAACCTAAGCAATTATCTATTCTAATATTACGATTGGTCTGTACCGACATTCACTTTGTGTCTCTTTAGATATATGATTCGATTGGTTCGCATAACTGGTAATACTAGGCAATGTAATGTATTCCGAGTGTTAATAAATAATTCTTTTTATATAAAACCAATATTAATCGAGTTTTATTTTACTGTACAAATGATTTTTCTTGCATTTGTGATGGTGATATTACCATTTATATGATTTAAGGCAAACATACAAAATCTTGTGCCCAAGTGTGTGTGTGTTTTTAACGAGACTGAAATTAAAAATATTATAAAAATTAAAACAGCCACTAATACTAATTGTAAACTTCCAATATTACTACGTTGTTCGCAACTTGTTAATTTAAAAGTTTTAGAAAAGTAAACCGGCGTCGCTATCAGCCGGATCTCGCATGTGCTGCAGTTCACACGGCTAAGTATACGTTTAGAGATTCATAGCAGAATCATGATGCTTCTTTTTTAAGTAAAGTATATTAACATAATTTGAAATGCGTGTATACGGGTGTAAACTGTTTATCGATTTGACTGAACAGACTATATAGTTTGCTGTTTATTTATATACGAGTATGCCGTGCGTTAATTGGATTCAAAACAAAGAACAGTTGCAACAAAATTAATTAGTAAAGTAAACCATTATTTAACGTGTTACTTACGGCAAAACGTTGTTAGTTAAATGTCATAAGCTAGATGCGCCTTCACAATTGGCAAGTTGGAATAAAATTGCAAACAGAAATTCCATTTTACATTTCACTTCGCCTCAGTTTCACCCGTGACCTGTAGCAACTATTGTCAGAATATCTTGTGTTTCGCTCTTCGAAACATTAACCACGAAGCCTTTTCAATTATGATAATTAAACATTTGTGAGCTAGTAAATTTTATTTTGATCACTATATACATTTCGTTACCGTAAATAAATAAATTTAAAGTGACAGGCTGCTTTAATGTATCAAGTCACATTAGTACGAATGCAGAGTTTACTAAATTAATAATATTAAATCTATAAAATCCTTAATTATTTAAGTCGACTACTATAAATATAGTTAGGTTATTAAAATTGATAAATATTTCATACATATATCCAACGTGGACGTATTCGTTGCAATAAACGTATAGCGAAAGTGCAACAGATAATAAATAACTTATTTAGCATTGGCAGGTGGTGAATTACTGCGCTCTTGGTATTATTGTGGTTGGATGGGATTACTCATATGTATATTTTTATTATGAAAAATATATTTTAAAATTGAATTACAGTAAATTAAAGGTCTATACTGTACCTTGCAGTGGGCGTCTAGTAGGTGACATTAATGAATGAAATTAGAAATATCTCCCATCAATAAAATTAAAGACAAGTTATAAAATATCATGTATAAACAACATTGCCAAGTACTTTATAAGATCGCCCCGTTTTCCTGAAGCGACCTGCCCTCAAGCTTATTAATGTACACCTGTTAATGAAACGCGAAATGGAACAATCTTACGTAACCAGCATGAACTAAAGACTAGGGATAGTAATTTTAGGAAAATGTTTCATTTTTATATAAAAGCTAAGCCAGATTTTTACTACAATATTTATCTTCTATATATAGTAAAATAAAAGTTTTTTTTTTTGTATTTCCATTATAGAATCGTAAAGTATTCATTAAATTATGTGATGATCTTTAGTTGAGATCAAAGTTGTTGTGAATGAGTCCGTGAAGGTTTCTGAGTTGTTTTGTTTTAAAAAATTAGAATGACGCAAAATGAATTGGATATTTGTGTAATGTCTTTCATTTCACAAAATTCAATAATTGCTTATCGACTTTATTAAGAAGTTACTTGTTAAATTAAAAAAAAATCTACCTTAATTTGATTCAATCAGAATTAGAAAACCAAGTCTATTTGTTTTCATAAAAATAGCTAAAACCAAACAATGATTCTTCAATTAAATGTATAAAAATCGGTAAATTAAAAATTCCGTATTTTTAACCCGCCAAAAAAACAGTCGGGCATAATTTGATACGTGTAAGGAATATAGTTTTAAAATATTCATTTTTAAAATTTGAATGTTTCCTCATGTCTCGTGCCAGTAAAATTTGTGCAATATGCTTTCAATTACATTGATAAATATTAAATCGAATTTTACAAGGTATGTCTTGTATATAATTTATTGAAATTGTTAGCGGTTTTATACCAATTGATGCAAAAGGAATATCAACAGATTTCCATTAATTTTATTTCCATTGGTTCATTTTCGTTCGCTGGTGGCCGCCATTAAGTCAAACGTACGCCACATAATTGGTTTACTAAACTCAAATTAAATTCTGTTTTCACATTTTCATTTCACCGTAATTATTTCTGTCATTATCAGTAAACAGTGAACAGTAGTGCAGTGAAGTAATGAATATATAATATAGTTAAGTTAATAATACTATGTGAGTTGCTACCAACCATGAATGCACTTGGCTAATACAAATATTGATGTATTTCATTTTAGTTCCAAAATTGGATAAAGGGATACAAATCGTTTTAAAATTTGTTTGACTTTTGATAAATATTAGTTATTAAAATTGGCTTCAGTAAGTGAACTACTACTTTTACATAATCAAAATATTAGTTACATTTATCAATTGCAAAAAAATCAGGCATAATTTAAACAAATAGACCAAAAAAATGGTTTATTTTAAATCATTTGCCTGAATTTTCGTTTATTTTAGTTGAGTTCATTCCTTTTTGTTTATAAATCACTCTGTACAGCACTGAATAATATTTCAAACAATTTCCCTTACGTAAAATTTTGTATTTAATATATTTATTCACTTTTTACATTGATTTAGGCGTCAGCAGATTCTTATATGTTACATTTTACACGATTAGCATAGCAGAATAATTTCATACTTTAATGCTATTAACCTTTTGTAAGCTCATCCACCAAAACCATATCTTACCGTCATATGATGCAAAAAAACGACATTAGAAGTTAATATAAATATTAACTTTTAAAAACGGCTCATACGGCTCATTTGAAATCTAGACAACTTTTATTCCGCCTATTATCTATGACCTAGCATTCGTAACTTTATGAATGCACTATACTATCCCTGTTTTCAATCAAGAAACTTGAAGCACGTCTTGAGTTTTTGACAAACTAAAAATATTTTCTCATAATTATTATGGTACAGAAAGCAGACAAAAATGAAACAAAGTTTACTTACTTTCAATGAACATGTAAAATATTTTTGTATGTAAAATATGTTTAATTTATCTCTATTATGTTCTTCTGTATAAACATTAGTTAACAATCTTTTACATAAAGCTCATTTTATTCTGTACCATCAGAGTAAATTCTCTAAACACACCTGCACGGGCCTGAACAATGATATTGTTGCTACTCAATGAATTTGTAAAGGGATATTTTTATATAACTTGTTTTGCTGAAGTAGGTGGTAAGAAACATTGCTGGATACATAAATTGTTATTAAACTAAATATTCAGAATAAGGTTATAAGACTTAGCTCAACTGTTATATCTAATATTTATAAGTAAAACCTGTACAGGGATGTTGTAGTCGCTAAATAGTCTATATATAAACTAACTTATTTCTCAATATTAAGTGGGTTTATTGCTTTTAAATATTAGTTTCATAATTATTTAAATAAATAGTTGGTGAATTGAATATATGCGGGCTTTGAACTTGAAATTGTATTTAAGAGGCAATGGAAAGCGAATTTGCCGTCTCCTTTATTGTGTCCTTTGATGATGTTGACACTATCTTGACCGATACGAAGAAGGCTTCAGAACTAAAATAAAATTTAAACAAGAACGGTGTGCCTGGCTGGGACATCTTCATTTTTCTTCTTCATTTCATAATATCTGTAGCTATAGAACTAACATAATGTATTTTTTTGCTGCTATTGCTATGGAGTTAGTTATTAAAATTTACAGTTGTTATTATAATTTCAACAAGATAATAAATTTGAATTTAGAATTATAAGCCAATTTTTTAAAAAAAAAATAAAGAATCTATGTAAAGAATTGTCTAGCTTAAACTAGTAAATTTATTTACTAGTTTTGGTATTTATTTTCATACACATGTTGATGATAGCAAAAAGCCTACTATGAAATGGCATATATCATTAAAGGTTATTTGATATTTTGAAATGTTATCTCTTCAACGTGAATAGCAAATCAAACAACCATCGATCGGGAATACGAAAACATTTGAACTTTATTATTTACATATTGCTTCTCTAATGTATTTCTGTTAATAAATCTTTTTACAATTTTGCGGTAACGTTAAGCGCTTAGTAATTAAAAAATTAGAGAAAAAGCACCTTCGAGTTTGTATGAAAACTCGCGATTTAGTCGAAGTTTAGTTACTTTTAAACTACAATATAGTATACAGATGTCTTTTTGTGTGATGATTTTTTGACATCTTGTACTTAGTGACATGAAGCTAATGCAGTAGAAATTATAATGCTTTGGATTAAAAAAAAACGCCGGTCAAACACACCCTACTCTAAAGGTGCAAGCTCAGAACTATGTAGCTGATTGACTTACATCTCACCAATATCTCTTTATTTTTGTTGAGCGGCTAAAGATATATGTAATCTAGCGATATCGTGATTAAAAGAACATCCCTTATTGAATAATTGCGGTTAATGCTTCCAAATAGTTACTTCAATCTCTTCAGCGGGTAGTAGTAAACCTTACAATAAACAATGCCCTTACAATCGCTCCATCATCTTATTAAAAAATTTTGCCACAATCTGAGAACATTGATCAATTTACGTCCGCGACTTTATCATCAAACTCGTTTCGTGTGGGATCCACTTTTCGTCACAAGCTTTTAAATTTAAAACTGGTTTGGCTTCAATTACATTATAATAAATAATCACGAACAAGTACACGGTGCATTAGGTTTCTGTCATGAGCTGTGTGGTACCCAAACATCGATCTCTTTTATTTCCACAGTTTTTTCAAATGGATCAAAACTGTTATGTGCTCAATTTTTAAATCTTCAGATACGTCGTTACTACTGATATGCTGAATTTCATCCACATTTTGATCAACAATATCGTTTTCCGTAATTGTGTAACCAGAGCGAGGTGCAACTTTGTCATCGAAATTCCCAGATTGAAAACGCTTAAACCAACTTTGTGCTATACTGCGTTAGGTCGTTATGTCACAATTTTTTTACAGTTTATTTTGTGTTTTTTTTCCATATTGAAAGGAAATTTTGAAAGGTGTATAAAGTTCAATTCACTTAATTTGACAGTAAAAAAAAACAATTAAAAAATTGTCTAAAATAAAGTTTTACAAACTGGATTTTTAATATGAAAATGTATCTTTGTATTGTTATCAAACACAAAATTTATTTTATTATCAATTTATAAGTACTATTTGCGACGAGTTTTTGTTTCATTCATGCATGTATTGATTTATTAAAAAATGGTTCTTATAAATCCATTACTTTTATTTTATAATGGGAAAAACAAGAACAAAGCGTAGAAAATAATTGAAAACAGGTTTTAATTACGTTCCGACTTGTTGAGGAGAAAAGTGCAAAACTTTAGTGCTTTTTCTCGTAACTGTAGCTAAAATAGTGTTAAATTAAAAGCGCTTATTATTATATTCTTTCAGACTATGCTTATTGATTTTATAACTAATTTAATGTTAAGGTAAGGTACTTTTCGAGAAACACTGATATAGTATAAAAGTTCTAAGTGAATTGTTACGTTTCGCTTAACTCGGAGAAACCTCAAAAGTAGTCTTTTAGTCATATACGACGCAAATACGAATCGTAGGCTAACATACTGTTTCTCAAATCAATATCAAAGGCGTTATATAATAAAAAGTCATAAATAAACAATAAACAAACTGAAACAAAAGGGAAACACGAAAACTTTATTGCCACCTAAAGTTTTTTTCGCAGGACGCTATAAAATATTAAACTAAATTTAGGTGTTGCATAATAGTCAGTGTAACTCGTGCTATTTTCACTTATATATTTTTTTTACTCTTTACTCTACCTCAACAGATTATAGCTTTTTAATAATAGCACATAAATTGTATGTAACATTATTTACTTCATTTAAAGTAGGATACACTTGTTGTATTATTGATTTAGATTTTAGACTCGCCATAAGGTAACAGAATGTGAAAATGTTCCAAAAAATTTTTGTTTCTTGAAAATTTCAATCGATTGGCGTTCAAATTTATATCGTAAATAATAGCAGCATTCATCGTGACTAAAGATGTTTTATTACGCATAAAATTGTAATTTTTGGTAACATATATTATATAATATTTCTCTTCAAAATACTTCTCTAACACATTGTTATTTTTATTAAGTTCAAAAAGCGTTAAATCTAGTTTCGCCAAAGTAAACATTATATTTTGGCAAGGATTACTATCATTCATGATCTAGTGTAATTTGGAAAATAGTCTCAGTCAAGGGCTTTGAAACGTGGTGCAGAAATCGTGCTCGATTCATAATTTCCAGTACTAGATCTGAAACAAAGCTCGGGAATATTGACGCAGGTATCTTGTTTGTGTCGCTGGCATTTGCTTTCAGATTAGTTCCGATATATCTCCCCATTCATTTGATCCTAATCTACAAGAATTAAAGGCACCTGTTGTATATTGGGTTGAAGCAACTAAAAAGTTAAACATGTGGAAAATAAAAACGTATAGCAATTTACTTACTTGTTTACTCGTTTGAATTTCTTTTTTGTTTGTAAGGGTAATTGTTTTATATTATTAGATGTTTTTGCATACTCTATTACAGTATCCAACTTATGCGGTATAACCGCGCTAAATAAAATGACTCCTTAGCATATTTGATTGTACCAACTACGGATAATGTATAGCTCAGGTATTAACATCGCTTTTGACTAGACAAATTATAAACCTAGTAATTTAATATATATTGTATGTAAATGTTTTAGATAATTTAGACATAAGTTGGAATAAAAGAAATGTTAGTAAATATATTATGTTTTATTCTAATGTGTACATGGAAGAACATGAAACGTGGACTAGCGTGAATATTTGTACTTTAAATTCAATTAAGGCGTTAACAACAGAAATAAGGTTTCATACGTTCATATATACGTCATAGTATTTTTAACTCATAAAAACTTTATTTATATTCTACGAAATCTACGAATGTTGATTTACGAGTAAAATTTTTAAAAAGTAATATTTTTAATCAAAATATATGGCAATGGATTTTCGTTAATCAATTTTACTTCTATTTTCAGAAGTTTAAATTGATTGTGGTAAAGTAAGATATTAAGAATAAATTGTCTATTATATGTTTGGCCAAGTTCACGACTGTCGGCGACATAATTTTTGAACTCCAGGAAATGTCTACTCCATTATTTATCGCTCTTAATGGCCGAAGGCGCGCTAAGCGCAAGTGTTTTTATAAAAAAAAAACAATCTGGTAACAATATAGCAAAACTATTACCATTTGTTATTATAACACAATTTTTTCAATTGAAATTCCATTGAATTGTCAAATAAATTGACTTATGAAGATATATTTTGTACTTTAGTTGTAGTGTAGTATAGTTAGTTACTTAATAATTTATGTTGTGCCCTGTAATAGTGAAGCATCAAACATCTTTTCTTTCATACATCTTAACTTTTCAAGCTAAGGAACTTCATGATAACAAGAAATATCGTTTGCTTGATTTATTAGATAAAGAATAATAACTTCTTAATTTTAAATATGCATCAAGGTAGTCTTTAAATAAAACCTTATATACATTAAATGGTTACAAATTCCCTTTTGTATACCAATAACATAATCATTAACTTCCGTTTAACTAACTAACTAAAGAGAAATTATACTAATTTAAAAAAATTACGTTATCGACACAGCATGTTGCTGATATGAAGGTAGGTATGCATGATGTTAAAATTTTCCGCTTAATTTCCCATACATTTTACAATTTTTACCTCGAAGCAATTTTATTTTTAATTAACGCTGATGGCAATTGATGGCAAAAGCTCAAATGGGTGGTCCCATATTTAATCCGGGAGTAAATATTTGATTGATCAATTTAACTGACTTTCGTTATTATTTTAATACGTATTACTTTCCTGCTTTTTTATTTTAGCTTTTTAATTTTATGGGAAATAAAGATATATTTTAATATTCCTCGCGTAAAATAATTAACTTTACCTAAGGTAATAAGCAGAGACATCTATTTGTATTATGTCAATATGAATTACTAGAGGTTTTAGCGCTTTGCTTCAATTTGTGTCATACCTGAATGTGCATTTACAATTTGATTGATTACACTCCTCCTGCATCACCATAGAAAATGTAGGTTTTAAATTAATAAAACTGTAATGATGTAATATTAGTTATGAAAATATAAGTGATTTAATAATAGGGATCCCACCTTGCAACTCGCTTTACAAAATATAAACATAGATTCTTCTTCACCCACTTATGTGTGAATTGCTTCTATGCTAGCGTAGTGAGTACTTTGATGAAACCTGATATAGAGCATAACATTCCTATGCCACAAATATAAAAACAAAACTGACCCACCGTTTGTGCATTGTTATCACAGATTACGTTCTGTTTAACTTCCGCAATGATTTTATCTCCCGTCTTATATAATACAGGACGGACTTTTATCTATTAGTTTTATCTTATATGAAATAATGTATATATATTAGTATAAAAATCTGTGATTTTTTTAGCTTTCATGCCACGCGAAGACAAAATGGAGCAAGATATAGCGGAAATGCAAATTCATTTGCAATTCCTCGACTCTCTGTATAGAGCAAGACAAGAAGATCTTATTGCTCTACAGGTAAACTTTTTTATTCCTCTTGTTTTTATTCGGGTTTAACATATTATCATAAAGATAATATTTTTAAATTTGGAAAATTGACAAAAATAAAACACGTATCAAACTGCATTCATTTTACTTGAGCAATACTAGTAATATTGTATTAGAATTGCTGGCGTGTTACATTTTTTCTTCTGAAGAATACTTGAGCAAATATCAACATGATGTTTGTTGTAGTTCCTTTAATCTTTTGGATACTAATGAGCGAACATGTCTCATTAATAACGATCTATGCGTGAATGCTTACAGAATAAAGTTCTGGCCAGCCGCGGAAACTACACCCCGCATCAGCAGCCGCAACCATATCATGAAGCCGTAGCACCCACCTTAACGCCAGAACTAATGACCGCTCTAAAAAATTTCACGGGTATGGTATTTATCTATTTACGTTCATCATTTTAGTATTTCGATTATTTTTCTATTATCTATACTACTTGTCACAATAATTCATACGCATTATTTTTTTTTATCAACGTAATTATGTATTCTATGTGAGCTGTTATTATGACATAAATGATTATTTTAGTCCAACGCGAACCGTTAAGAACGCGGGCAGCGCAAGAAAGGTTATTGTGGAGATCTCAGGGGAGACCTATGCGTTGCAGTGGGCACCTATCGACTGGCATGATGATGATGATAATAGTATGACCGGTATCGCTATACCGCGCGTTTAAAAGCGCGCTTACGTGACGCACATTAAAGTCATATAACAATAACGCGGTATAGCGGAATTTGCTTAATTTCGAAAGTGTGAGCAATGTAATACCATTTTATTACACTAATTAAATACTATTTTATTTTGCAAAAGTTTCAAGTAGTACATTTCTAGTTTAATATTCTTTACATATTACCGCTTAATGTTTCATGTGATTTAAAAAAAAAATAACAAACTGAAATATTATGTGCAAAGACGGAACAGAGCGTCTTATTATATTTCTTTATTATATATCTTAAGTTATTAAATACTTTTTTAATTATTTTCATAGTGTTCTATTATAATTCAATTGAGCAATAGTCATGTTTAAAATAATATTGTAAAAATGCATCCAAGCTGTGAACGTTGTTTAAATGTAACTTCACAAAAAACTTTTTAAAGATGAAAAAAAATGTATTTTCGACGTATTTTATAAATATTAATCTTAAAAACTTGTTTTGTAAATAAATGTATGGGTAGTACAATATAGTAATATCATTAGTTGATTCGTATTAGCGCAATATTTTTGATGTAGTACATTTTACATTTAATTGGTATGTAAAAATAAACCACTCTAAGCTTGAGATATAATTTTCCGCTTGAACTCCATAATAAGATTGTCGCTTCAAATTCCTGCATTTCCGCCTACCTTTAAAAGGCTTTAAAATATTTTATGCACATAACATACATTGCTCAACTCTCGTGGCTTGAACCGCGTAATAGTTTCACCTGTTATTTATAGAAATTTACAGATTAATTTTACCAGTGAGATAACCTAAACTGTCGTTTACTGTAGATATTCAAGATTAATTTAATTCATTATAAGATACAGTGAATCCACCAGGATTGTATCTAAGGTGATAATTATTTAGAGTTTATAACGACCATTTTATATATCGGCTTTACAACCTTATGGAAAGAAAAAAGGTCAAACCTTTTAACATCAAAGAGATTGATAAAATAAGATATCAGAGATTATCCTTATTATAATCATCGACAATCACAATGAAGAGGACCAAACCTATAAATAAATAAATTGTAAAAATATCCAATGATAAATTAATAAATAACAAACAATAATCTCTGAAACAAAACACCATTCAAACTTTCCGGACCTTAATATCTACAGCATGATTTAAGTTCAGCTAAATAAGCTGAATTAACAAAATCATTCAAACAACATCGAAGCCATTTTTTAAATTACAGCCGAAAGTAATTTTTCTGAATAAATGTATATGTAATGGAATAATGAAAAGTAGCTAAACATAAACGAGAGGGGAATTTGAAGTTTTTAAATATACTAAAAATTTAACTAAGTTTCACGTAATGAATATTTTATTGTTTCTCAAAATTGTCGTCGATTTGGTGATTAAATCCATGTATCGTTGGGTACTCTTTTCGGGAGTCTTTTTTTTCTACAGCGCTTTCGAACGCGCTTGCAGTGGCTGTCGCTTCTCAGGGTTCTTGACATCGATCTTTACGAAATGTCTATTGGCAATAAATGAACTTCGTATATAGCAAAGTCGAAGCTGTAAGAAGTATCACGTAATAATTCACAGCTGCCAGTCGAAACTTGGTTCTGATTATCTGACGATCATCTTTTTCCCTACGTTTCGTCCTCTCTCATGTCTTGTAGGCAATTTTTTTTAATAAAAACACCCAATGTGAAGGTAATCTGCTAGTTTCAAGATAAAAAACAAAAGATTCAAATTTCATCAACCGTAATGCAACGGCGCTTTTGAGCTTTGGTCATTTATATATTCTTTTAGTACAATATATATGTGTGTGTGTATATATATATATATATACTCGTATATATATATATATATATATATATATATATATATATATCATCACTAAAATATTACGATCACGTTTTAACTCGCTAAACTTCATGTTAAGTCTCATCAAGTTAAGCTTCATGACAAAAAGACAATCAAAGACATCGCGATTTTGGTGCTGAAAAAAATTAAAGAATAAAAATTTTTCCGTCTTCTTAATGAAGCTAATGTGTAAACTGCGTAATGATGTAAAATGTGCCTGAATAAATTAGCGTTCAATTAGAGTTCAATTCGGAGCTTAACGAGTGACGTCAGATTTGAAATAATATGGTTATTACAATTTCTTCACAATCTATACATAACAGAACTCACAAACAGTTAAACAAATATTTTATTCTTGTTATCTAACAAATTTTAAGTATTTTTTTTTAGAAAAGAGGATTAAGGCCGGACTGTATCAACAAGTAATTGCTTATACCTGAAGAAAGCACTCCGATTTGCTAGTATATCAATAATTGGTTGTTCTTTTCGGTTCGATTGCCACTTGAGATACAGCAACGCTTTGTTATGCCATTTTACTTGAGCATTCTGTGAATTACGTTCTGAGTCGACTCAATTAGTTGACTGCATTATAAATACATACTGAATGAATATTTATCTTTGTCTTGCCAAGCGAATTTCAATCGATTTTTGTTTATTTTTACCTACCTATCATCTATTTTTATGGACTTTTGTGCAACTGCGGCTTTTGTCAATTAGTTTTAACTTAATTAAGAAAAGTTTATAGACATTGCATTTTATGTACTTGTGTCATTACAAATTTGATATGCGATGTAGATGTACCGATGACAACTTTTATGGTTACTTTTATATTGGTTACTTATAATAGTACACTTTTTCGATTATTTTTGTGAGAAAATTGTACGCTGTAACGCGTTTCAAAGAAAGCTTATTAATTTATCGACAGGAACAAGAGCTGCTCAAGGTGTCCAACCTAAGAATTTGCAATTACTTCGTACTCCGTTCGTCTTCCAATTGCTTCCTCATTTGATGAACGACCCCAACAGCCTGCGACCTTCGTATCACATGAAATCGGATCGTGCGTTCGTCGACGTCGTAGTGGGTATTCCGACCGTCAGAAGAGATAAGGAGAGCTATTTGTTGATAACCCTCACGGTGAGCTACGACTAATCATATTCATTGTTTCTTGCAATTTGTTCCTGTTTAATATTTTTAGTTATTTTTAACCTATGCTCCTATAAGTATTACTCGAACATTGCTGTGCAACGAAGCACTCTTGAGAAGAGATTGATTCTAGAAGTAAAAACGTTAATCGTATATTTTATGTTATGAGCTATTTCAAGTTAAAAAATGGTTTCTTACGTCTTATGATGTATGAAATGTTCATAAAAATGTATTTATTGATATTCAATTAAAATTTAACTGCAGCACCTGATCAACGGTTTGACGGCTGACGACGCTAACTCTACACTAATTGTCGTGTTTGTTGGCGAAACAGATTTGGAGTACGTCTTAAACACCGCAAAACAAATTGAGACTACGTAAGTATAAATTAAGCAAACATGTTCCTTCAACACCAATTATCCCCGTGCGTATCGATCTGCCTCCACGTTTCCTGTTTCGACCTATTACATCGTTTAACAGACGTATTTCTAATATATGTATATTTCTGCAAGTCAAAATTATTTTTATCCACTTAACTATAAATTAATATTTGGTTATTTTCATGTTGAAAGTGACGATACTTTAACCACGCAGACGAAGACAACGTCTGCGTGGTTAGTGTATCCCGCCAAATATCTTACTACAAAGGAATTTATTCTATACCATTGTTTTTATATTACGGCTACCAACGCTTTCTCATCTGTAGGGGAGAATTAATATCCTTTAACTTTCCACGTAAGTGCGTGCCGGAACCAACTGCATCTTATTCACAACCTCTCCATAAAACGGGGGCATGAACTTCTCCGAGTTCCACATCTAGGTGCGAAAAGAACCGTCAGAACCAGTATTCAGAAGTCTCTTCTCTTCTCTCAGCATCGGATCATATCTTTGGCTCCACCACGAACCATTGAGGAGGCCCTGGAGGGTGTTTATACATTAAAAATATGTAGATAAAGTTACAAGGACCGATAAAATTCCTGCAATTCAACGCATCAGATAGAGGACGACTTGCATTTTAAGCAGCTTTTCTTCGCTTTGAAGGCCTCTCTATGAAATTCTTGTTTAACATTTGCTTAAAGCTATGTAACCAGAATAAGCAAGCGTTTTAGGCTTTTGTTTGAACGCTAATTAAAATTTGACGCTTAACTACTATTACTTGCTACAAAGCTTGTAATTATTTTAAATACTAAATATTTTCTTTAATCTCTTAAAGAATAGAAAATTTATACTATTAAAATTATATTCATTAATAATATTGTTGTACAAACATAAAAAATACTTTCTTTATATGCCAGAAAATTAACTAAAATTAACAAATAATATTAACATTTCTTAAAGTCTTCTCAGCTTTATTTCAATAAAATAATTACATAACTGACATGTCCTAACTTATTTTTACAATTATGGCTATGTACTTTATGTAAATACAACTTGAGTATTGGTAATTTTATTCCCTAACATTATTTTATATACTCTTCCTTAACCTCAAATTTTTTACTACTATCTACAGTTGTTCTAGTCTTAATATGATTTAACTAACATTGTTGAATAAAAAATTAAAAATCCCAGTGAAGCATATTTTCAAATTAATTTAAATATTACTGGATGAAATTTTTATACAAATACATTTTAGAACAAATCTCCAGTGTAAAGGCTTTTGTTTTTCGTTGGCACAGGAACGCGTGTGATGAAATGTGCGATGCTTTATTTTAATGAGTAGACAGTATCTCTTGTGCTTTTACCAAATTTCTGTAATTATCCTTCACCCATACACACACAATCACACATACGTATTTATATCAAATAATCTCCAGTTTACTTTATCGAACCCATAATGTCTATATATTGAGTTTTTTTTACCTAAATTAATATTTTTCTAATATTATGATTAATTTAGTTTGAATATTTACTTTATTTACTAGGAACTATTTTCTCTAGTCTAATTTGAAATTTTACTTGTAATAATTGCGTTTTTACTTAATAAATGAAAGAGTATATTTAGATATATGGTAATTTTTATTTAATACAAATAGTTATGAGCACAGTATTTTTTGAATAATAAGTTGGTTATTTACCTACTATGCAAAGCATGAAGCGTTATGTAGGTATCTTATGGATGAATGGCGACGTTGTTTTCACTTCGTAAACCATTTGCGTTGAAAATATTGTAATTAGCTCTACCATGTACGCAGTGTAATTGTAGGTGGCTTCGAAAAAGTTCGTTTGAGTATCCAATTAATTTAACCTCAATATAAAGCACATTTACAGTTTAATTTCATTAAAACATTTCAGTAACTAAAGTAAAATTAAGTATTAATTTCTTTTTGTACGCTGTAGAATTTCATGTTTATATATAATATAAATATTGTACTTATAAGTACTTAATTATAAGTACTGTTCATTATACAGAACAGTACTTATTAGTACTAAACTCTTATCCCGATACCTCCGGAACCACAAGGCTTAGAGACTTGAAATTTGGTAGAAATATTCCTTTCGCCTACGAGTTTCCAAAAGGGAGTTAAGGATGCATTCCGCTTTACAAAAATACCTATTTTCAGACTAAATGTCTCACACAAAAATGTCATAATTTTGAATGATTTTATTTGTTAAAATTTACCACAAATGTTTTTTATGAAATAACAAATTTAAAAGTTAGTGCAGGCTACGCCAAGCGGGCGGGGGTGCCAGTAGTAAAAATATTAAAAATATACAATATAAGTATTATACATATTAACGTGAATAAGTATTTTTATTACATACACTATCAGATACGTAAATTCATTAATAAGTAATGTCACAAAACTATTAAAATGCACCAGCAAAATACTGATTACCGTATTAAATTAATAATTACATTATTTCAGATTTCCGAAACAAGTAGAAAACGGACTTATTGAGGTTTTAGCTCCGTCTCAGTTTTACTATCCGGACTTCAACACCATTGAAAAATCTCTTGGCGATTCTATGAAGCGAGTTAAGTGGCGTACGAAGCAGAACTTGGACGCTATATACCTGATGTCGTATGCACAAACGAAGGGAACCTTTTATCTGATGTTAGAAGACGATGTTATCGCTAAAAATAACTACATGCAGGTGAGAAAATATTTGTCTACTTTTAATACTGTGTAAATTAAGATATTAGCAATGCAGTTGTATTTAAATAAACAGTTTTATCAGAGCTTCGCGAAATTAAAGGTTATGCGAATGTTATTTTTTTTACTTCTCGTCTGCTAAGCGTCATATACTTCTAATCTACCTACTTGTAATGTCATATCATGCCGATTTAAAACATTAATATTATTTTGTTTACTTTTTTAATAATTAAAAATAAAAAGCGGAAGTTTGACAGCTTTTAACAATAGCGTTAATTAAAATGATCATACTCAAAATATCTATATCCAGTTATTTATGCCCCATGAATACACACCCCGTGATTTATTGTACGAAAGCCGTATTAACTTAAAACTAAATACGAGCGGTATAGACGCTTCGTCATAAAGTAAATTAAGCTCCGTTCCAGTTAACGGATACACGTTCGATAACGGATACGAAGAGAGGAATTAAATTAGGATCCAATTCTAAAACGAAGTTGTCGGAATCCGTCGTAACTGTGACGTCGGCGGCGTCGGCTCCGGCGCCGTCTCGTCACGACTTAGTACTTTAGTCAGTAAGAGGAGACATCTCTAAACACTATTTGCACTGTAATTACGTTAAAACGATTTGATATTCTTAATTCATTGTCTTGACTTAAGTTGCACTTCTCGATGACATTGTGCGTTTTACTACACATTTAATTTATATAATAATTAAGAACTGTTGTTAAAGATCATAAAGTAGGTAAATTATATTCCTCTATGCTCCTCGCAAAATACCAAGGAGAACATAGTGCGTCGATCGGCATATCCGACGCTGTGTCTGCGAACCTACCATAAACCTACAACCCATAGATTGTCCAATACTGGACATAAGATTCCATTATCATTGCGACATCCAGTCCAGATTTTAAATATGACCGGTCGGAAGCGCCTGCATCCACCGTCTTCTGACGACATTAACATGGGCGCTTGATAACTTTGGAGACGTCTTACGATGCGCTCCGTTGTTTCCACCACAGAAACTCACAGCCGCTTCGCTTCTTCAAATTGCTATTGGGGATATTTTCCTTCACCCATAGATCTCCTTTTTCCTGATTCTATCTTGTATAAAAATCCCGAGCATAGCCCTTGCCATAGCTCATTGATATCGATAAAATATATGAGATAAAATTTAGGAATCCACACGGTCCTCTTGAAATTTATATATTAACTAATTTTTGACGTGTGGTTTATATTCTAACAGTAGTTATATCGCTGGCCCCTGAGTGTATTATTACTTACGCTACTTACAATTGTTCGTCTTATCAATTTATTTAATGTAGATATTCAATATTTGCAATTTTGATATCGCAATCGTATACTTTTTGTATGCATACTAAATAGATTAAATTCAGATTTTCATAAAGAATAATAATGTGGTAATATTTTGTTAACTAATATTATTGATTTCAAGAACTTTCTACTATAAACCAGTCTCTGGAAAATTTTATGTCACTTAAAAGTTACTTAAAACAGTGCCTCAATTCAAAAGCTAGTAGGCAGGGTAATTCTCTCGCAAAAAAGCTCGCTCGTATGTTTAATTCATTTCGGCCTTCACCGGCAAGCTTACAATAGCTTAACTCGCCATTGTGAGGGCTACGTTCGGGATTCTCCTACAAGATCGAATCAGGAATAAGTAGATCTTTAAACGAACCAAAGAAACTGAAGTAGTCTCAGGAATCCACGGGAAGGCCAATGTCCAATAGAAAATTTAATTAATTTTTTCACTTTTTAAGACTTATCTTTTTTCCAGGAAATAAAGCAGTTTACTGCGGTCACCACCATATCGACTCCTAATTGGTTTTTCCTTGAGTTTTGTCAAGTCGGGGGCATTGGAAAGTTATTCCGATCATCAGACTTGATCCACTTCATCACCTACGTGCAGCTGTTTTACAAGAACATGCCCATTGACTGGCTGCTGGAGAGCTATCTCGCTGACCGTGTCTGCACAATAGACAAGACTTCGGTAAATAAATTTTATTGTCTGTTTCATGAATCCTGTATATTATGACCTCGGAATATAGTCCGACTGCTAAATGACACAGTTATAATTATTGCTTAAACCTTAAATTTAATAAACATTCTCTTTTTTTAGTTAAAATAAGGATTTTAAAAATAAAATTGAATATCCTTTCATATTGCTGGGTTATTTTACTTCTTTCATAACTTTGGTATTTAACCACAGAATGTAATAGAAGTTCAAAGTGATCAAGATAAGTGGCACTGCTAATATAATATTTGTAAAAATATGATGAAACAGGATCAAAAGAAATTAAGTAATTTTCTAAATGCTATGCAGTGAGTCATAAGCAAATTGAAAAATATTGAAATCCGAGATATGTTTATTTTTTTTTGTACAATATTTCATAAATATCATTTTGTATTAAGCCACAAAAGTACGAATAATTTTAACTTTTAATTATGCACGAAATAAATGCTATTTCTCATTACGTTTTCAGAAAGTTTGTGGCAAGAGCAAAACACAAATTCGTCCGAAGTATAAAACGTCCCTATTCCAGCATATTGGCCTCTACTCTTCGCTTAAGGGAAAGATACAGAAAGTGAAGGTATTTTTATTATCTCTATTTATTCTCTTATACTCCGCATAATATTGAATATAGGAGGCGTATGTATTAGAGACTGATTTCTTGGCATTGTCAGCAGAATCATCGTACAAGTGCCGGATCTATCACGTTGTACGCAGAGAGGCCGGGTACGGTGCTCAGGATGCAATGCATTTAAAACCAACCTCACTGACCACACTCCCCTCGTTACATAACTAAATTTTAAATAATACTACAAATAGTACTTTCGAACATCGTTGCAGTAATGATCTGATATTTGACTGGCTTAAATCCTTCAGAGGGTTTTAGAAAGATCAATTCCATACTTCTGCCGCATACAAATTGACTATGGATTTATTCCTAATGATTTCTTGACTATGTCATAGTAATTACTCACCTTAGTTGTACAGTCTATAAATATGTCTAGAGAACAATAAGTTCTCTTAGTACTGCACGTTTTAATGTTCTTGAAAATTGGATAAAGTCCGATCTTGAAGACGTGACGGCCAAATTATGTTGTTCCTCATATCCTCCATCATAAGTGTCCAATCAGGAGCTGCTCTCAGGATAGAATAAAGCTTTTGTTATATTCTTATTTCTTAAACTTCTTTATATAATTTTCTTAAGACATGAGTTGTCTACATATGAGGAGTTTCAAATCGTCGTTAATGTCTTTAATAATCAACAAAACTTCAGTAGGCATGCGTTTTTGTGTAAAATTTGAATAAAGTTAAGTTATTTATAATAAGTCATTGTCAACAACTTATTTGCATTATATTTATTTAATAAAATAATGGCAATGCAATGTTGTGTTAACTTTTTATTATATACTCTTAACAATTTCAACAGTTTTAAATTTTCCGCATTATAGGAATTGACCGTGAAATGTTTAAAGATTTATCATAGCGCGCACATCAGACGTTAGTAAATAAACTCCTTGTTTAATTTTTCTGGCACAACTTATCTACTTGATATTCATGATTAAAGAAAGTTTTTTCACCTTTATTATTTCAAATAACATTTGTAAAACTTCAATTTGATACTTTTCAGGATAGCCAATTTGGAGCTGTACCAACATTTTATCCTCATGTCAATCCACTGCTGGAGTTCATGAGAACTGATATTCAAGAGCAAGGAGAACACACCTTAAAGAAAGCCTATGAAGGAGAAACTTTTTTCTGGGGTATAAAGCCAAAGAAAAACGACTTAGTAGAGTTTTGGTTCGATAAGCCGATATTTATTAAGAGGTATATTTATTTATTTTATTTACCAGCTGAAAAAATAAATGAACTTATTTCACATTGACGGTTTTATGTATTGATTAAGTGTGAAATAAACATTAATTTTAGAATCGGTAAATTAAAAAACCTACAACTGAAAAACAAAATGTTAAGCGCGCCAAGTTCAGAGCGCACTGTAGAATTTTCTATTGTCATAAAATATTCTGGAATCATTCAAGTTTCTTCGTATATACGTATCCTCTTACGTAAAGTGGTGCACCAAATTACACAGGAATATTTAAAATTAAATATAAATCATAAGTAAATACCACGATTTTTTTGTTGTAAATATTGCAATGTATTATGTCATGATGAATAATTAGATTATCAACATTAACATTTCTATGTGAAGAAATCTTTCGTTATGGTTCTTCACGCAATGGATTTTTTATGTTGTAAAATGTTGAAGGCGTTGCCCGAATCGATACCATTGCTTAAAAGTTTATGGAAACGATATTTTACAAATGAACAAGGATTTTGGATACGTATATCCAAAATTCGTCACATTTTTTGCGTTGGTTAATGATAACATATAATTCCAACTAGGGCATAAATGCGAAGGAAACTATTGTTTGACTTTTAGATTGTAATGGTAGTTTTATGAATTTCCGATAAAATAAAAAATCGCATCTGCGCACGAATTGGTCTCATCCGTCTCACTCTTCCATTTATAAGTTACTTTTACAATTAATTGTAACTCAAGAAAATGTTTAGAGGCTTCACTTCTGATCATTATCCAGTCTCTTGTGAAATCGAGATATTTGGACAGTTATAAAAAGTTTGAAAATATTGCAGTCTCATCAAATGATTAACTGAGATGTTTTTGCTAAACAATATGTTAAATATTTATCGAGATGACGTAGTATTGAATAGAAAAATGATCAGGAAGATCTTTATTAAAATAATCTCTTCTGTTTATAAAATTCGTTTTTCTCATAAATTTAATCTCTCCTTAATTAATTTCCGTCGACACTTTATTACATATTTTCTAAAATCATTATTTAAACAACTTTAAGTATCTGTGTGTATCGCTAATGCTTATATTAAGACTATCGCTGTTACTTTCACTGCAATTAATCTACAATCTGGTTTACCGACAGTATATGTAGGTGACATAAAAACTACAAAAAAATATCTAATAGTTGTAAAAGTAAGCATACTCCATGCTCACTTTACACGACTAATATCGAAACACGTTACATTAGGAATTATTACTAATGTATCTCTTTACGCATAAAAAATCTGTCAGTCGAAGAATGAAGTGGCAACAACAATTCATTCATTCAAGCCAGTCGACAGACGCTCACTGCTTAAGCCTTTCCCAAAGATCGTCACGTTGACCGGTCTTTTGCTGCCCGCAACAATGACTTCTCGCGACCTTGATCTTCCTTAGTCCACCGAGTGGGGAGATGTCTATCCACGCCAAGTCTACGTCTACAACTGTCATCAAATGATCAAAATTTATTAATACTTTTTTTTGTTTATTTACAGCTTCAATTTCCGGAGTGGGAACGTCGATCACACGTCCGACAAGTTCTACGACACCGTGGTAGAAGTGGTGCCTGCTGGCACGAACAACTTTACCGTGGTGGGATCCTTTGATGAATTTGGACTGGCTGACGGCGAGATCAGCAAGGAAGCTGGACCGTTTGCTGCTTTGCGTCTGCGAGTCAAGAGCGACAGCTTCTACTGGGTCATTCTTAGCGAGGTCCGTCATAGTTTATCGCTTGTTTTGAGTCTTGTAAAATTTCCTCTGTAGTAGTATTAAGCCCGCTGTAAGTGTTAGATGTAAAGGTCCAACGTCTCTGCTCGTAGCTTGATCTACTTGCTGATTGGGAGAGGTTTAATATTCGGACCTAAAATTAAAGAATACAGTGTTTTCCTCGTGATAATTTTTTTCATTATGCGTGCGAAGCTATGACGATAAAACGGCATTGTAATATGGTCTTCCTATTCGGGCCCCTTTTGCAAGCTCATAGATGCATGAGCAATGAAGGGGCTATGCTCAATGTTTCTTTACGAATTTGAACCAGGATTTAGGGAATCCGTAGACGAATGAAAGTAATCGAAATAGTCCAGCGGATTTTTGAGTTGCAGTGACAGTGGGCAGGCCCGCCAGCCCGCTGATAAATGCGTATGCGGCAAACAATGCAAATCACACAACCGACACGGCCAAATTACTCAACACGTGTTTCACCCCTCCACGGGGCATCTTCAGGAGTTATGTTACACCGATTAGTGCCAAACACAGAGTCTACTACGAGACTCTGTGTTTGGAAAGAACTGGGGAAGTGGCTAAGTATTGGTATATGGTATCCTTTTCTTGCTTAGGATGGACTTCCGCGAGGTATCGCCTGATTCCATTAAAAATTTATAAATAAATATAACCTTAAAGAAAGCAGGATTTATTGTACCCTGTATTCGCAAAATTCCACAATATAATGCCAATTTAATTAAAAAAAGAATTGGCTTGAGCCTTTCTATAATCATATCCTATAACTTAAAATAATGCTACAAATACAAACGTCGCCTGATCTCAGCAGAGCCTACAACAAAGTCGACTTTAAATAATTATTTTATTTATTCATAATATTATGTATTATATATTATTTGAATATGCGTTAGTTGATTATTATTTGTAAAACAATTACTAGAAGTAAGGGGAAATGTTTACTTTTTTTAGATTGAGATCAAGACGTACGACGGGAATTCATCAAAATGACAATTATCGAAAACACCGTGGGAAAGATTTAAGAGTCTAATGAAGCCACCGCATATCAAGCGACATCGGATGAGGATTCGTCCGTCTGGGGAACTTTACTATACAACTCACATTGACACAAACCAGTAAAGAGGATCGACTTGGCACCGCAGCGGACAACGGCCATTGGATTTTCCCTTTGCACTTTGCCAAATATAAAAGAGAATTTTTAACCGACTACATTGACTACCTAGCTTTGCTAATTTATTAAGTTTTATTTTTGAGTGTTTATTATATATTTTTTTATGCTAGTCAACTTTTTGACATATTATAACAATTATTTTCTATTACTTTCATGGATTGCCGGTTTGGGAGAAATGAATTGTTTTATTTTTTCATTCTCTTATTTTTTTACTTTGTCTTTTTTTTTTGTTATAATGAATATTATTGTTAAATAAAGTCCTCAATATATGCATGTGAGGTTACCGCGCATTAATACGCAGTTATATATCAGCTTTTGATGTTAAGAGACAAATTATCGTAGAAAAAATCACTAACAAAAATCTAAAAAAAAGTAGAAGTAGGTTTTAAGTCCCAACGATTTGTGTGCATAATAAATTTTAAAAAAAACTTAATAATATTTACTAGTGATAAGATGTGACTTGAAATTTTTGTTTGCACCTAATTTCATATAGAAAAACAAAGTGTACAGGTTTTATTTTAATTCAATTTACAAGGAAAAAAGTTAGATGGATATATTTGGCGATTTTTCAAACTAACATGAAGGGAGTATACAGGGAATACAAATTTAACTTAACAGTAGCATCTTTTAAAATAAAATAAATTGCAATTTATGTTTGCTCCGTGATGTATTCGTTACTACGCCAGTACAGCTCTTACCACATCGCAGACGCCTTCGATGCAGCTCAAGGTACACGCTGACATATGCCAAGTTACTAACAATACGTTCAAGATATTTATTTCATAATACGTAGAAAAGCTTGTTATATTTTATTCACCACTTGTTATATTTATGTTTATACCTACTAGATAATCAAAATATTGATAGTTACAATGCGTTACATTCCAATTTCTATGTGTATATGGCTATATTAAAAACTCGTTAGGATTGTATTGATGTTATGTGTAAGGTTTTAAGATCACACCTCAATGTAATGTAATTGATTCATTACTATGCTGCTCATTACTATGTTCTTCGAGGCGCCGCAAAGTCGTATTTTATTTAAAATCTTTCTTCCTTCACTAGGCAATCTTTGGCTGCTTATGTCTTCTTTGAAGTTGTATCTATTTCCATGTATTACGTCCTTGATTTTTCTTGTACTGTGTTTAAAGTTTGTTCTTTAACTTTGTAAAACTATTGATGTGACGTGTAATTAATGTAAGTAGTTTTAATGGTCTATTTATTGATGTCTTAGTATTAAGGATTTTGCTTAGTTTTCCATATTTAAATTTACAAAAAATTTGGTTACACACATATTGTTAACAAGAACCAGTTTTAATTTATTTCATTTGCTGTTTAATTGAAATGAAATGAACTTAAAGGATAGATGATGTTAAGTCTACAGGGATAAAGGTGAGGCATAGTTGGGAGTTACCAATGGAAAGTAAATGTACGGAATAGCGGATGGAAGAAGATAACATAATAATTTTTAGATTGTATATTCGTTCGAGTCAGTATTTTGGTATAAAGTATAAAGAATCCTACTAATGGGCAAATTTACAAGCAAATCTGTAAATTCTTTACTGATAAAATGTTAACGTAACACAAAACGGAACCGATATCACTGGCTTTGATTGTTTTGTTTTAAATTTTCATTGCTTTTGAATGTCATTATACATTTTTGATATGTTAATGTTTAATTTATATCATATACACAAAAAAAACAAAGAAATCAAAATTCAATATTTAACACATAAATTCGATCCTTGTTATATGACGTCGAGGTGAAAGTCGCTCCGTTGGCTACGCGTGCACGCATGAATACGTTAATGGGTCCGAAACTATTTTTTTCTTTGTTTACTGATCCCTGTTTACACATTGTCAGCGAAGCATTTTACATTCTTGCACGCAACTGTTTTTCGAGCAGTAGTAATTTTTTTTTCTCTAATAATTTAAAGTAATGTTCTCATTTGGTTAAATTTGTACTGTTTCATAACGTTTGGTTTCTTTTTTAAATTCGCTGATATATCACTCGGTTAACATTACAGAAACCTATAATACCATCATTAATTATAATAATTCATTTTATTACGAGCAGCGTAAACCGTGTCATTCTATATGCAGATATTATAATTATTTTGCAACTTATTTTCGATCATTATCATTTCATAATATATTTATAAACATTAATAGGTACATGTATATGTATTTATATATGCAAGTATGTATATGTAAAAGTATTAACAATTTAGATTCAGTAGCACAAAGTACCAATATGTTTAAATATTTCCTAATAACAGGGTTGCAATATGTACTATTAAAAAGATCTCTATTTAACATAATTTATTTTTAATTATATTTAATCTAAAAGTGACTAACAACGTTTTAGAATTTTAAATTTAACTATTATGAAATATGAACGATTATTCAAATACCCATTCCTTTCCCAGTCAGAATCGATTTAAATTAATAATACTTTGTTTTAATGAATTTGTATTTTGGTCAAAATATCATGAGTAAAGTTAAGAAAGGTTTTTATTTCTAAAATTATATATTACATTGTATATGCCAAGTTTTGTCTTTAAAAATGACATTTTGTTCATTGTCCACAAGTACACGATAAGTGCAGTCTTTGAAAACTTAATTATATTTTAGTTTTATTTACTTTTTTTAAATAAAGTTTACTTATTCATAGTAATATAATTTTGTTCTCATCGCTTCAAATTATACCAAGAAGGCTTTATAGATTATTTTATTAATGCCTTAGCATGTACATATATTGAAAGAGGTGATATCGATGAACGTCGAGTAGAAATCAGGGTTATGGATT
Source organism: Battus philenor (assembly GCF_028537555.1). Classification (NCBI taxonomy): domain Eukaryota; kingdom Metazoa; phylum Arthropoda; class Insecta; order Lepidoptera; family Papilionidae; genus Battus; species Battus philenor. The sequence goes on from NW_027181661.1 coordinate 10,211,563, forward strand.
ACGAATTATTCTCACTTTGTTTATAGTGAATTTGTTTTTTTATAATCTTGGGTTTGTTCGACAAATCGTGGCGGTAATGAAATACCAAAGATTCTTATTTAGCACCGGAAGTATTGCATAATGTTCTTGTTTTTGTTATAAACTGTTAATACTGTCAACATGCAATAAGAATGCTTAGAAAAGAGGTAACGTGTTTATTCTAAAATAATAAAACTGTTTTTAATGATGTCTTCCATCTTGTATATATTTCGATTTATATACAAGAATATAAATCGAAAATATACAAGATAGAAGACAGCATTAAAAAAAGTTTTATTATTTTAGAATAAAATTTGTATTTATATCTTAGCATCTACATGAAAAATGTTTTTATTTAATTGAAATGGTTTTCTTGGTAAATCTTCACTACAAGATTAAATAATGGTATCTAATTTATAAATAGTTATAAATTTTTAAAAAGTTGTGTTTGTCGTCGTGGTGGTTTTTTGTGTGTAGTTTAAAAATAATAATGACATTATTAGTCTAGCACTTTGATCAACAATGACAAGTTATAACCTAAATTTACTTAGCTGAACATCAGTTATACACTCACAATACAATAAGGGAATCAAATTAAGTTACAAGCCTGAGAAGGAAGAATACTTCGTTAGTAATAGAAAATATACAAACAAATTCTAGCAGGCCATGTTTCTTTTCTTTTAACGTAAATTGCCTTTAAGACGAAAAACCGCTCTTGGATATTTTCAATAAATACACGAGTGTGATGAATTCGACGTTGGGATGGATTCTGAATCACAGTATTGTAAAATATATTTGAACCAATAAAAATTAACAAATCTAGTCTTAAAGTTGATCAAAGACGTTTATTATCTGAAGCTTGATATGTTGTGCTTTGTGTTTTTTCCAATTTCTACTTTATCCTGTTTTAAACTATAAATTAATTGGCGTTGTGTTTGTAATGTTAGAAATCATCTTAACAGTAAAATCTGTGTCGTTTAAAATGTTCTATAATAAATAAATTTAAAAATTATTTATCTTTTTATTGCCCCTTTTTATCTGATCTTTTGCATATAAAACTAGAAAAATTAACCTAGTGAAAACTGCTTTTTACTTTTCCCACACTTTTAAAAATAGAACACCGGTCTAATATTTGATGGATATCTGCTAGGATGTTATCAAAAATCATAGCGTATACTTTTTTATTTGTGTTTTTCTTTTGAAAATCTTCGATTATAACTGATTGTGACAGGCCAATAATTCAACAGTACGAAATCTATTGATGCAGCTAATAAATTAATGAAGTAATGTCGCACTTCACTAACACTGGTCATTCTTCACTTAACGGCTAACATTAAACTTTCTAATAACAACTTGAAGACATGAAAGACCGTTGCATAATTCAACCGGACCGGTAATTGTAAGACCTTACACAATGTTCAGCCTTGAACCCCTTGTTAGTTCCTTGTGCCACAAAATTTACGTAAACAATTCGAAAGCAATTTACTAGGTTAAAAAAATGACCTGATTTACCTTAAAGTTAGAATTTCCTCGCAAACGCAAGTGGTATGGGCCAATGAGAGATGTCGATAAGCAATCTCGTTTATCGAAAATTTAGTCGCAATGGCTTCGTTCTACGAAAGCAGCAAGGTCATTTGATTTCCATAAGTTTTCGCCAATTATTGTGAAATTTGCTTCTTTCGCGTTTAATACCATTTACATGCCTTGGAAGTGTCTGAGTTTAGTTTTAATAAAGAAATGAAAAAGTTCGCGAGAAGATAATTGACGCCAAAAATGTAAAAACTGGAGGCTCACAAACTTCACGATGTGAAAAGAACATTCATAGTTATACCACTTCAATTCGATGCGGCTCTGTTTTATCGACATGTAAACTTTCCAGTTGAATTAGAACCATTACATTTGGAACATTTGATGAAATTACCTTCATACACGATTCAATTATTGCCGTAATAAGGATCTAACAAATTAAATTTTATTTCAATATCTTATTTTCCGATGAAATTCACTTCGCGTCAAGAAATACAACTGCAGATAACGGAACAGTAAAAATTGAGCTAAACGCCAAAACACCCGTATGGGCAGCAATTTCGTCTAAAATAGTCATCGGGCTCTATTTTACCAAGGACTTACACGAATGTTAATTCTATTCAGTATGTGACAATGTTAAGGGAGTTTCTATTACCACATATACAGGAAATAGTTGTTTATAATCGGAATACGTGGCTTCAGCGTTACTGAGCCATTGCCCACACATGTAATGAGTCCTGGCCAGTCATTACAGAATTGTTCTTTTAAAGAAAAATTTACCGAAAAGGATTGATCATTTTAAAGGCGTTATTTTTGAGAATATTTTTTTACGCGCTGGCTCACACGGAAATAAACTTTTTAAATTTATTTTTAATTATATTTCATATACACGATCTTTTTAAATATTATAACAAGTTAATGGTTCAACCTTAACTACCCTTCTTATTTGGTTTTTTACAGATCAATGGTTTTCATCATATTAAAATCCAACGATACCAAAATTTTTAAGAGTATTTAATTTTTCCAAGGTTAATCTGTTACATCACTACGTATATTAATTGGTCGGTTAATATATATACATATAAGCAATCTTCAAAAGGCCACGAATAAATGACACTCGTCAAATGAAATTTACAGGTAGATACAATAACAGCTGCATACAAAGTAAATTGTAAACTTTAATGCACAACTTCTTATAAAAACGTTAACGAAAGGTAGGAAATTTTTATATTTAAACAATACTTACAATAAGAATGCTTAGATTTAAAAATATAACATATTTATTTATCTTAGACTTCATTATAATTTTTTTATCCCATTGCGAATATTATTGAAATACTAGAAAAAAGTCTATACACGACTTAAACCCTTCGTAAAAGTACGAGACTAAACGTCTTTCACCTAAGTTCGTTTCGTTCATTTCATAGATGAAATTAACTAGAAACGTGTTGCGAATATTGTCAGTACACTAACACAAGCTTTACACTCGAGGTACAACTAAAGCCTTGAACGGTGCCGCGGACGGTGTAGCGCCGTCTATGTGATCCAACGAAGGTAAAGGTTCCCCCGGAACCGGTAAGAAGGAAAACCGCTGAAGCATGCTTGTTGTAAATATAAAAATATTACATTTGGCAAGTACGTCTCCCATACATCTGTGCTTGGAAAGACCGAAAGGGAAATAATATTCCGGCAGTGAAACTTTGCCGTCAATTAAAAACCTCTCAGGCTTAAAAGCGTATGGTTCGGGATATAGTGTTTCGTCCATCAAGATGTTGGTGAAATTGCTCACCACCATTGTGTCCTGAAATGATAACAATACATAAAATTTTCATAAAATTAGATTTTGTAAATTGTAACTTAATTACTTTAACACGCAAAGCCGAACAGTTTAATTTCATGGATGTTGTTAGTCCATTCAAGAGATACGACATGGTTAAGAAATTTTATTCACTAGAACTCACGACCTGCCTGTGCTCATTTGTCGATTCTACTATTTTATTGCACTACTGTGATTAAATTCAGCATAGTGAAAAACTTAACCAAATTAGCTATGTAATTGTGTCAATAGTGTTTTAGTTATAATCGCTAATAATTAATAGTAATACGTGTTTATGTTAGATAAATAATTTGCGATGTAATATTATGAGCTTGCATTGCATTTCAAGATTTTAGAAGCAGCTTATTACACTCTAAACTCGCGACCTGGTTATAAATTACTATACTATTTTAGTTTTATTAATGATTTTATTTTTAAAAATCTGTAAAACTGAATATGAACCTTTGAACCTTTGTTTTTTTATTTTTTTTTTATTAAATAGGGAATTAGAGGTAAGGAAAAATATAAAAACTAGATGTTATCATAAATGTAACCATTCTACAAGATCTCTGCCGTTTGGCAGCAGTAAATTACAGATAAGCTAAACAAAAAAAATTGTTTAATTTACCTAACTCAGTAAATTAATATTTCTCTTGTGACGTATATATGTGTAAATATGTTAATGTACTAAATACTGCTTGTTACATTTCCTATGTATAAAGTTTTGATCCCAACAAACAAAACTCACCTCTGGTATATTATATCCGGCCAGCGTTGTATTTTTAAGTGCCCGATGTGGAACACCAAATGTCCTGCCCATGAAGTGTCGTATACTTTCATGGACTACCGCTTCGTTGTAAGGCATACTGAAAATGGATTATCAATTTATACCATATCTTATTAAACATTGTCAATTGTATAATCGGTCGGGAAGAATAGGAAAATACACCATTGTTTCGTTTCCGCAAAGGTGTATAAAGGTAAAGATAGAAAATAATATTACACGCGTTAATACAAAGTTCAATAATTAAAATTAGACTTAATTCATAAAAAATATAAAAAACAAGGAGACACAGCACAAAAATTAATTCATCTCAAATCTTTAAATTTTTCATCTTCCATGATGCATCTATTAATAAAGTATCATGTACAATTTAACGGCAATTAAAAACTTTTTTAGTAAATATTAAGATCTCTTTTTATTTATTACCTGTTTTTAATTATCAATAGTAATAATTTAAACATATAAATATATATTTTACTAAACAATTAAATTGATATTTAACTTACTTAGATCGATCGTCCAATGTTGGTAAACGATTTCTACCAACAACATTATCAATTTCTTCTTGCGCTTTTAATTGTACATCTTGATTTCTCACTAAATAACTAAAACCGAAGCTCATACTTTTGCTTGTTGTTTCTGTCCCGGCCATGAACATGTCCATACACATTGCCACGAGTTGACCTTCCGAATATGAATCTTTTTCTCCATTCTCCCTCAACGTCCGCAAATATACCCCCATGAAGTCCCTGCTTTCTACGTCTGTATCTAAATTTTCTTTGTGTCTTGTAATCTCGTCTCTAAGAAATTTCCAAATTCTCTTATGTGTTCGAATGAAATCTCTGTAACCAGACCTTCTTGGTGCAAGAACGGCCAGTATCGGAAAATGGCTAAAAGCCGTCCCTACCATGTCTACAGCGCGGAACAAATCGAACAGAAGATCTTGAAGTAGTTTCATCTGTGGGTCATCAGCTTGATACCGAATCCCCGCCATCATTGTCCACAAAGTGTTCAAAATATATGTATTAAAAAAATTATGCATGTAGATTCCATTTTTGGTTTCGCCTTTATTTATGAGATTGGTGACATCACTTAACATATAGGAAGCTTCAGTGCAAGCTATTTCTCCCATTCCTTTTCTTCCAAATCCAAATTCTTTCAGGTGTTTTATAAGAAATCGCCTTTGTTCTTTCCACAATTCTCCGTCAGTCAGTAAAACACCTTTCCTCTCCCCCCACGTCCTGGTCTGATAAAAAATCCCTTTAGGTCTACCGTCTATATCCTCGTTGTATAACATCTCCTTGTTTGCTTCAAGAGAATTCACCATAACAATTTTATCTTTTCCTATCTTAAGACCGAGAACTGGAGCATCTTTGCAGTAAGTATTGCACAATTCTTTTACTGCTTTATAAAGATAACCTGTCTTTTCTCTTAACTTATTTACTTCCCCGGCGTTGCCTAATATTGGCAACCATTTTGGTCCGGGAGGGAACTTTCGAGGTTTGAAAGTACTCTTGCTCAACAGTAAAATGATGACGCCTATAGCGACAACTGTGAACCACATCTAAAACAATTAAAATTTTATTATGCATACATTTTCATTTATAATTTATCTGTATATAGTATGAAAAAAATACATTAGGCAAACATAAGTAGGATGTTTGTCTAATGTATATTGTGAATTCTATATGTTAAAATATTTGTATATAATTAGAGTAGCAACTAACGTCATATTAGAAAAAGGACGGGATAGTTTAAAAAATATCATATAGATGTTAAAGCGTTTCAAGCGTAATAAAAACAAACGGGAATTTATTTTTATCTTATTAAAGGTCAAGGTCAGGTCAACACTGTAAAACAAAATTAATATTCCTATGGTATATTTATACTGTTCATATATTTTAAGCTGTTCGAGGGAAAAGACTTCGCATGTAGCATGTATAAACATGTAATAAAATATAATTATGTATCTAGGTGATTTAACTGACATTAAAAAAAATATATTTTAGTTTTAAATAATATTTTGGTCTATTTTTCATGTGTATTTCTTTGTATCAAAAGTAGTGTTTTTATTGTATTAATCGTTTTAAAAAAAGAAAAAAATGCAATACAATTGCCGCAATTGTGACGTTTAAGAATAGTGCAATGTCATTAAAACTAGACAAAATTAGTTTCTTTTTCTTAGTCGTTTAGCCGTGGCCAAATATCTCTGGTACCATTTTCAAGGTTTTTCTAGGCACGACGGTGTTACGTGCTTTTGTGACTACGTCTCGCTGGCAAATAGGTGACTAACCTTTTACCCTCTACAGTCAATATTAAAGTTTTTCAGACTTTAAGAGCTTCTTTGTATAGTGTCTGAATATGGCATAATTCTATGGAAGCATATTATAGATAGTCGTTTTTTATTTTTAGCTTTTTGAGAATAAACGAACCTTTTAAATCCTTTTCAATATATGAAGTCTTGCGCCCATGTTTCGTACGAGTACAAAAATATGGAAAAGGCACAGGCACGCATTATTTTATTTTCACTTTGGTGCTCCTGTTGATCCCTTTTTTTCTTTGTACTTTCTCCAATCCTTTCATTGCAACTTTAGCCATTTGTGCTCTCCATATTATTTCAGCATCACAAACTTCACCAAATGTTATAAATGAGCCGAGGGAAACAAATTTAGCGACTGACAAAAAGTCGTATGTTGACCTTGAACATTTTTCTTCAGTTAATGTCAACAAAAGCTTTGGCGTAATCTATTAAGTACAGAGACAAATAATTACATGCAAATGTAAATTCTTCGGTTAGATGTCATGGAAATGGTGCCATAGTTCTCACATTAACTAACGATAACTTAAAGTGTTGTACCTTTTTTATGTAACGGTATTACAACGGTATCGAATCCATCAGCCACTGTCTTTTTCTCCAGACTTTTTGTTATATGAGGTAAAGAATTCTTATGTCCGTTGCCTTTACCGTAAGTGCAGCAATTCCGTCACAGCGAAAGCCTCAGGCTTCAATCGTGCAATAGCTGTTTCCACATCATCGACAGTGATGTCTGGTTTATTATACTTATAATCCAAATGTTTTTTGGAATAACCACTGCTTCTTCGTATCAATGGCTCAGGTTTTGAATTTGATTGAGAAATCTTATCGTAACAAATAAGTATTTATCTTTCTTATTGTACTTTCTATCTCATCACAGACTGATTTTTTCCGCCCTTTATTACACTTTTGTATTCATGTCGTTGTAATTCAGTTTCTTTCACGCATTATTAACTAGGTTTCTTCCCTCATCGAGTCAGCTCGGAGCGACTGTTCTGACTAAGCTAGTGTAAGCCAGGACAGCATATTTGAGTTTTCTCCAGGTGACTTCGGCTGACTTAAAGAAGTTTGGACTCCATTGGTACATTGGCCTGAAGCCGTAGTTCAATACTCTATTTAATACTTATGCTTATTATCGAAGTCAGGCGGCGAGATTAGGTCGTACTTTTATACTAAGTTTTAATGAATTATTATACACACACCCCTCAAGCATTTGGTGGTGGCTACCACAATACGTTCCTGGCCGTGTTTTAACACTTGTGATTGAAGATCTACCATTGTAGATCCCTGTTTGCTACCATTGTAGATGTAACATTATAATCGCTAACCATTGTTAGAGAATATAATGTTGTATGTAACATGATAATTGCCAGGTGTTTGTATTTTCCGTTTGGAGAACTCTATGTGTACAGTTTTCTTGAGCGTTGTCGAACATGTTTTTATAACGAAGACATTATTTTCGGCTCAAAATCCCTCGAGTAATTGTCCAAGGTTATTCGATTTCCTAAATCTGCTATTCCTATTACATGATCATCGGTGGTATTCCACCTTGCAGAGACTGAGGTACCCTATAAATAAGTGCCCCAGTTCCTCCCAGTTGTCAGCTGGTTCACAGACTTACAGCCGGTAGCCCTATTCAAACCGACCATCCAGACTTGTCCTAGCGCCGAATTTGGAGCCGTTAGTCAAAACTAACAACTCCTCGTTTCTACTATTACTATTCATGTTAGCATTCTTAGCATTAACCATTTACAATTCTGGAATTTTGAAATAAAAGCTTAACCTCGCTCTGGTCGCCAACTTACAAATAAAATAGACGATAATTTTAAAAACGTGATTCAAGGTCGGCATACTTGTTACAATAAAGCTGAATAATTGTATATTAACCACAAAACAGTTTTACACCTATTTGGAAAAAAGCTGGGTTCACAAAAAAGCCACACCACACGAACACACTACATGAACCGTGTATTTATTTGTGATTCTTTATCGAGACGTAATGAAAGCGAACTTTTTTTGAAGTGATTAATAAATGGTGAAAAGTGGATCATGTACGACAAGAATGTGCGAATAAAGTCGTGGTTTAAGATCGGTTAGGCTTCACATACTGTGGTAAAACACAGGTTAGTTTGCAATAAGACTATGCTGTGTATGGTCGGATTGAAAGGTCATTATTTATTATGACATTTCACGGAGGGAAGAATCATCGGTTTGATTTTCTACTAAATAATTGATTGACGATTCAATAAAATATTCGGATTATTACATAAAAGGCGAAGAAACTTTTTCCTCGACCTAGTGTGATAATATATACCATCTTGTTTTGTAGTTTGTCATTCACAATTTTATTATTAAATAATGTTAAGATAGTAAAACAACACGGGCTTAAATGAAAAAGTAATCGCTTCAAAAACAAAAAGCAAAGCTGCTGCAATTTTTGACGTTTTTTAAATTTCGCATTTTACTACACCATAATTTATGTTATCGTTAATACGACTAAATGTTAATATTATATTGAAAATTTCTTCCTTGATTCACAGTCCGTGACAGATTCCCTCCCCCTGCCCCTGTTACCCCCAAAAAATTAATACAAAGCGGTTAATAAACCAAAAGAATAAAACGGAGAATTTCGACAATTGCGTCTTCTTTAATGTCCTATAGACTGCTATTTTTTAAATAAATGAGTCTTATATATATATGTATATATATATATATATATATATATATATATATATATATATATATATATAACACCTAAAACAACGTGTAACTAAACCGTGCTCTTTGTGCTTCAATCGAAGATTATTTACTTTAATAGTAGTTCCGTTTTATCCCTGTGTTAATAAAAGCGACACTAAAGTTTTTGTCTACTAGGTCATCTTGATAAAGACGCTACATCTTGTAGACTCGATGACTCAACACGACGAGTGTGCCCTCAAAATTCACCTAATCGTTGCATCATTAACGCTACATAATGTGCGACTAGTACTGATGTTGTATAAACAAATAAACTTATATAAAATTTAAATAATATTTTTTCATGATTTCGTTACATATAAGATTTTTTTTTTCTAAAATCTATTTTATTCTAAATAGGTACTTTTTTATAGTATTGGATGTTATATAATAACCAATTTTACAAGCATGAAAAAAGGATGATTACTCAACAAAAGCGTATATATCGCTTTCTCTTTGCAAATAATCAATACACTTAAGAGTTGTGTTTAAATAAATATTATATGAATATTACACAACGAATACTTGGTTACAAAATTTATAAATTAAATTAATACCAGCGACTGTTCTTTCTTGCAATCAGTTAATGTTATTGTCTATTAGTTTGCATCACTAGCAGTCTCCACGCAAAGCAACGACATAAATAAATTTGTGTACATTCGCAACAATTCATTGAAAATCTTTTATGTAATTATCTAATGATACTTATCGAACTATTATATGTTTAATGTATAATTAGTATCATTTGTTATATTTATGTGTTAGAATTAAAATTGGACAATACTTGTCAACTTAAAAAAATGCCATTTTGATCGCAATTCAAAATAAGTTTTAATAGGATACTTTAAATTTTATTTATAATAATAAAATAAATCATCACGAAATAAATAATATAACGAAGGCACAGTGATAATATAAAATTGGGATACTCGCCAAATGCAGCATCACAAACCAGTAAGCTAACTGGTTTGTCCAAAAGATATCACGTTAAAACTCTTCATTACCTTATTGGAAGATCGCGAACGGCGAGCAAGCTTTCACTGTAGCGGGTCCGGAAGTGCGTGGAGTGTTATGCGCCACCCCGCCTTGCGCGACGATGTTTACGGCGTGCCGCTAATCACACAGTCGCATAACACTAGCAAGACCAGCGCGAATGAATATTCGAGTTTCGCCTTTCCTTATCACCGTCACTCACCATCAGAGATCGTGTACAAACTGGCGGTTATATCTTTCGTGGAATGGTCCCCGCCAATAACGTAATACCTGCGGGTATTATTGGTGGGGCTAGAAAATTACTGGCGTGGGCCTTATGACATTCTCTCTTGTCATGCTTTTCTCTTCGATGTAAGATTATCAGCACACGAAGACTAATATTTAATTTACTCTACGATATACACGTGTCTAATGTAATGTTAATGATTTAAATTATCACATTAGCACACAAAACTCGGATAAAGATAAAGTTCAGAAGAATTATTATTTTAGTAAAACAAATTGCAATTGTATAACAAAGTATGTGGATCTTTAAAGTTCTGCCGATGATCCCGATTGAGTCCTCGAGCTCGTGAAAACAAGGTTTAGACTAAGTGAACTTAGGCTCCACGTTAGGTAGGTTAGTGCCACGTTCAACCTAAAAACAAACCTGTCGCTATCAGACGTTTCGAAAGCGGTATTGTTCTGAAGAAACACTTCGTAAGGAATCCGGCTTATACTGTAAAAGAGATACGATATTCCCCTACCTGCAATAAGTCCGTCCGGTGGATTATGGCCACCACAATTTCTCTCTCTCTCTCTCTCTCTTTAAGAGAAGGGAAGGTTTCTATCCCACCAATTTGAGCATTACAGGACTGGTAACTATTATAAAAATTATATGATCTGTATTAATAATATTATGACCAAAATCAATCACGGTTAATAAATTCAATTTTTTAATATCATTATATTTTAATATCAAATATAACTATAATAATAATTGCATAAAATTGATTAATTTTTCCGGCACCAAAATGCTATTGAAATCGTTAACAATTTTCTGCGTAAAAGTCATTTTATCCTTTATGGAATTACAGTCATCGAAATTAATCATTATAAGTTAATTTTAATTACATTACACAGGCATCATAATTATTTTTTTGTATTAAAATGATCGCAAAGAACGGACTGAATTTATTATGCGCTTTTCTGTAAATGACCCATATATATCCATATAATATGAATGAATGAATTTTTAATACCGCCGGACCCAACATCCAATGATTGAATATCCAATTTCGTCAAACTATTTTATGTTCGCTTAACACACTACAAGTTTTGTATATAAAAAATAAAAACGCAAGCAATGAAGTGATATCGCGTGATTTCATACATGCTAACAATAACAATAACCCATTTCATATTGGAATAGAATTTTAGGCTTCCTCCAATATTATTACCGCATATGAACTGGTGTAAAATTCTGAAATTGTATTTGAAAAAGTCAAATGATGTACTGCAAATTTTACAAATACGGAAATATATAAAAAAACATCTTACGATTAAGATTAACATTAATAAACTAAATGTGGTATTTTAATTCACCATAATTTTTTATTGTTGCATTATTTTTAATTACTTTATTATTTAATTTATTTAGTATTTAGGCGGGTTATTACTGTAAATGGTTTTGTACAGGCTGATTTACTTTATCATTTCACGATTTGAATTTCTATAATGTCGTGCAAAGTATTTAATTACAGTTAAAAAAAACATTAACCCCTCGATACAGAAATAGTTTTGTTAGTAATTTGCATCGAATCCGCAGGTTCTGGAGCAGGATACTGCAAATTACGTGAACTGTGTTCCGCATCAACGAGTAAATAAACACTTGGTTCTTTATTATCTGCTTGCGCAAAGAACCGACATGAACCCCCGAACCCTCGAACAACTGGTGGTGACTGGAAAAGTTGAAAGCAAACATTCGAGAGGTGGTAGTCCCATCAGTTGGTCGAATCTAATCTGCTCGACACTTGACGCCAAACTTCATGCTGCAGACCTCGATGCCAAAAGGTAGGAGGAATTGCCGCAGCGTTATGATGAAGACATTTATTTCGTGTCAAAGAGATAACGAAATGAGTTATTCCTGAGATTCAGTATTAATCGCACGTTTCATCTGTATCCTTAGCTGCGACCAACGCTGCTCCTACCGATTCGGTCCGGACAGCTTCTACGCCCTCCGAGACAGTACAAAGTACGCGTCGAGCATAATTCGCGCAAACACAAATGTGCAAACGCTTCTCTCAGCTGGCTACACCGTCCTGCGTCGTTGTTCTCCCCACTCTGATTCAGGGAGCGCGTTCCGTGCGGCAAATACCTCGGCCCCTTTCTGTGCAATTTAGTTATACGCAGGTAAAATTACAGAACGTAAGAAACTGTACTAAACGCCGCGTTCCACCGTTTATCTGCTTGACTAGGTTTAAAATTTCTTTATTAAATCTATTTTTATGACAGGATGATATCCGGCAACGGGGGCTAACAGCCAAGCCGACTATATTAGTCCCTGTCGAAAGACGGGGAGAGTATAAGTGCATAAACACACGCAGCATCACACCTAGTAAACACAAGGGCTAATTATAAGTTGCTTGATTTTGTGGCTCGTCCCCCTTCCCTGTAGATTGAACATCTATCTCGTCCCCCCAAACGCATCGCCGACTCCTCGAAACCCCCGAAAGTCGCTCACCTCCTCTCCACATCGCGGATGGAAACTCTTCTCTCCCGCCCCCTGCTTTACTACAGTACCCAGTAGATTTAGTTCGGGCTCCGAGATGGACACAAACATGGCATGGACCCCTCCTCATGGGGACAAACTAACGCAGAGGGCTTCAACAAAAAAAGTCATCAAAGGCCAAAAGTCGTGGCGCCAATCCTCTCGCTCTCAAGAGGAATTCCCCGCGGCCCCTAAGCCGCAACCCCCGATCATCCTCCAGGACAAGACTGCCTCGGACGATGTCTCCAACTGGCTGGAAAGTTAAGGTATCTCGTTCCCCAAGGCACAAAACACCGCACAGGATACGCGTCTCGCTGGTGGATCACTACCGTTAAACTTACACGTGTATGGCTGCTGCTATTGTACGAACGTCATCGTGTAACTGGAATACGTTGGGTACAGTAAAAGTTAATTGTAAATTCACGAACCGTTCCGTTCTTTGAATTCAACTCCGATGAAGTTGTTAAAGTCCTATGGGCTAACAGCGATAACATCAACAGAAACAAAACGGATCGAGATACTCAATTACGAGGATGCAGGGAGGTTGACGAAAAAATTACCCCAAGGGTAGATTTTTATCTAACTGCTATTTAATTATTACCTTTAATTTCAAACAAAAAAGTAAACCTTCATTGTACAGAAAGTGATAAAAATTTGCCTGTAACCTTTGATTTCTACTTTTGCTGAATTATTCTCGTTGACATCGATATTATTTAATACGCTGAAATGGCGAGGGAAATAGCGGTAATACGTCGAAATTTGTATATTAAATCCTACGTAGCTTCACCGTAGTTGCAGTGGGCGTATTTCCAATAATCAGCTTAATATCCAGCACTTCTCCTGGTTTTAAATTTTAAATATATACCGGCGCTGGATTAATTAACACTGAGTTTTTTGTTTACGACAAATGTTGTTAAAATGTCTGGCTTCCTTATTTTTTAATCTCATCTACTTAAAAAGGCGAAAACCAAAAAAAAGTACATAATTTAGGATTCGGTATAAAATTCGCATTATCAACCTCTACAGTTGAGGTACTAGACCTCGTTGTAGACCTCTTACATGCTGCGCCGGAAAATTCGTTTTGTTAATCACAATTCATGAGTTATTGAAACTTAAACAAATAATATGTACAATATTAAAGATTAAAATAAGCCATAGTTTGTTGTTTAAAAATAATAAAACTATTTAAGTAAATTTGTCATTTTGACGTCGTCACATTAAAGGTGCTTTAACGTCAGAGAACTCATCCCACGCTTTTCCAGATATTTCTTTAGTAAAAAGAGTTATGTTTGTACGGAATAATAAACACAATAATTATGTATTATGTAGTTTAGTTATGTACAGGGTGATTTGTGATAGGTATAAAGAGGTGAAAATATATCTTATTTGACAGCAAAAAGTATTGAATAAAAGCTTTAAATTTTAACCCAGTATTAACTGATCTTCCTGAAATATGGATATTTTCTATTAAAATATGTCAGGCTTCTGGTAGAGCTAAGTCCGTAGAGATAGTAAACAATAATTAATTTTAAAACATATGGAGTAATTTGAATTTTGAAAAGCTTTTTCTTACATCATTATTATTTCTGAAATAGTTAATTTTTATATTGGGTCTACCATATAATAATTGACAGCAAATGACTACTTTATACTTTCACAACTTTAAAGCCTTTGCACCTACAACCAATCACTTGTATCATTAATTGTGCTACGCGGTGGAATTGAAAGCAATACGGAAAATATAATTTTGAAACCTAACTGTATCTAAATATAATGTACAAGAAGGCAGTATTAGTAATCACATATAGATCAGTATTAAGTTTAAGATATAGTTACCTGCGTTGGATTATTAAAAATTCTTCCTCAGCGGTAGACCTTTTAGATATAATTTTGTGAACAAAACAATTATATTGAACTGTACAATTTTGTTTGTGATTGGTGATTACTTAATATGATATCCGAACCTCGTTTTTGGCAGGCCAGGCATGACACGGAGCTTCTCAGGCATTCTCTAAAGGAGTTTAGAGGCGTCCTAACGAATTGAAACTAAATAATGTAACGACTTGAACCGATGTTCGTCAGGCAAACAAAGAACTTGCTACAATAAAGAAATACAACCTAATCTTTTATGAAAGACAAGCATCTGCCTTAAGCCGAGTACGTTACTCTCTCTATTTTTAACGCTTTATAGTTGCTCGCAAGTTTTCAATAGATTCAGAAAATACTTCAAATAATTATCATACATTCAAAGAGAGCCGATATAATGTTATGTATTTTGTTTGTTTTATATCGCATGCTTAAATTTTTTTTGTGTTCTTTCAATTACTTAATCTTGTTATATTTACAACAGACATCTGGATGAAAAACAGAGCCTGCCGCCTTACATTTCCGCCGGGATAAAATGCAACCGCCAATTTGAAATAATTAATTAATATACTTTGTTCATTTTGTTACTTAACTATGAACGAAAATAAATTGTATGTTTTGCTGGTTATTATTGCATTCTGCTCGGTACAGGTGAAATAAATTCCATTACTTTAATTCCGCATGAATTGACCAAAATTGATAAAATCGACTAAAATCATCCGAAACTGTAGCCGCAGAACATCGTTAAAATGCCCGTATTCACTTTTAAGCGGTAAATGAAAGTGTATTTTTGCGCTGAATATATCGTCCGTTTTATACAGGTTTGGTTTTTGGTCTTTAGTTTGTGTTTCAACAGGAAGATTTACTTTTTAAAATTTTATATTTTGTGACATTGGTTATTGAACAATTGAATAATTATATGTATAATAATGATGTTTTATATCTAAATCACCACAACATTTTGATAAAATATTTCCGTTTTTGTTCAGTTCCCTATGACTATTGTAATATTTACAATCAGATAGATGGCTTCATTATGTGTTTAATTATACAAAGCTTATGAGGCACCATGAGAAAACATAATTCTGGAACAAATTAGGAGATTCCTATGGACGAAAGAACTCCTTAATCTCGGACAGTTTGATTTTCGCGCCGAAAACCGTGTACTTGATAGGATAGTGTTCATACTAGCACATACTGATAAAATGTATGAAGGAATCCAAAACAAACACTTTTCTCTACGTGACTAAAGCGTTCGACAAAGTCCGGCACAATGGACTCGTTTATAAGCTATACGATGCCGGTATGACCGTTTCGTATGCGTAATACAAGACTTTCTGAGCAATCGAAAGTTTCGGTGTCGCCTCGAGGAAGACTGCTCCGAGGAGTGCATCAAGCATTACCCAGGTGTCGTCTTGGATAACAAAATCTTTTTTTATTGCGGACGTCAAAACCCGCGTACAAAGGCGGTCTTTGTCCTCGGCGGCTATGTCCATTGTTATCATAATCGGGAATAAAATGTCACTGTCATATAAAGAGACATTCTATAAGCTGCAATCAGAATTGTCCTTTCTTACGTAAGCCCGTGCTTCGTGCATGGTAATAAGTGCGTCATTCGCAGGCTCAAAACCGTTCAGAACAAGTTCATGCGCAGGGCCTAGGACGCACCATGGTACTTACCCAATGAAGACTTGCACGTCGATCTGGAACTTCCAACGATCGCCCAGTTCCTAAACCGGACATTGATTCATTTTCTTAAGTGGCGCCACCATGCATTCAAATGCACCGTCCTGCGACCGAGATACGTACTCGAGTTTCCGGATGACGCAACAACAATAAGTCAAACCACGTGCACTGCTTATCGTCATCGTCGCCATTCGATAACCAATCGATCTCGTCGGAAACGAAGCCGGGCCGTATATCACAGAGGACGCCAATCCCTGATCGTACTGGATAGCGTTTGAATCGTTGCTGTAGTTTCTTCCGCCACTTCATACCCTTTTCTCCCCTCGGCGCTAACGCTTTCTGAAATGATAGTAGTTTTAGTAGCCAAACATTAAGAACCGACCAAGTCAAATTTCGTCCCTCCCAGGCTCCTTGTGTCGAAAAAGTTAGCAGATATTATGGAGAACTAAGCGGCCTCTTAAGCCGGTGAAATAGTAGCATGTAGCGGCCCAAGCCCAGTGAAGAGGTCTTAGTCTAGGCGCCTTCTGCGCCCTGCCATCTCGCGCCCACGGAATCTGCAGTGAAAATAGAGCCAAAAAGAAAATAATATTCAGCAGAGAAATAGTTTAATACCTTGAAAATTAAAGCAAATCGTATGTAGATGTATTGAATATCCACAAGTTTCTCAACGAGAGAGTTTTAAGCTCACAAAGCTCGCTTTCTCTTCTTTGATAATATAAGTATTATTCGTGTAAGCGGATAAAGATATTAGACTAATGAGTATAACAGTTTATAAAAATTTAATATCCAATACCGGATTCACCTCGGTATTTTCTGTATTGTAAGGAGAAACATTTTAAAATAAAGTTGATCGAAGTTCATTTCGATCTCTTCTACACACTACACCGTTATCTATAACGGTCCAGATATTATAAATAGTGTTGATTATTTCTCTTTGCATCAATTCGAGCAATTCGAGTAAGGCATATAATAGACGAAACTTAGTCATATGATAGTAGGTCATAACATTAAAGAAAATACAAATCCACAGTTTTTGAATTTTATTTTATAATTTAAATTCAATATTGCAGATCTCATTACTTACAGCGGCGCCTTTTAAAGAAAAATACAAGATTGCATACGAAAGTAGTTTTTTAGCAGGCGCTGCTACTCACCATAAAGAAATGTTCAGAGATGACTGGGATTAAAATATATTTAAAATTTGTCATCACTTTTTTTAATTTGAGAAAATTAGGTGAATTAAAGGTAACTCATGTGTTAATTATTCAGATCTTAATCTTTTTAACTGAAATACTATTTAAAGTTTATTGTTTGCCTTTCCAAGACACTCGCAAAGGCTTTCACGTCACTTAATGAATACCTGTCACATACACACAAAACAATCTTAATCTAAGTATAAGTGGGTCGTCGTCGGCAAATTAACTTGACGAACTCACTAATAGTTTATTTTGGAACCGGTTGAGTATTCAATTACTTAACTTTAATGCAAGCTGTTCTTTTATATTTTCAATTTATCCAGCTTTCGTAACTTATGATAATAATAACGATGATTTGGTAAAGTTTGATCACTGCTATTAGTTTTTGAATTTATCGAATAATACCAACTGCGCAGTGTTTTGGGTCGCCTCAAAAACATATATAATATGTATAACCATTATGGTCCATAGGAACTATTATTGAGATACGGTGTCAGATAATCAAATATAATGTAATAGTATAGTGATTTCTTTTATCTTTCAGTATAGTAGTAGTACTAATGAATTTTGTCCTTTTTTCACACTTTTTTACATAACAGAATACAATGATATGAACCTTCAATAACAATATAGAACCCGCGACAATAAAAATGTTTTAAACTATCAAAAGTGTAATAATGGATACGGACAGCAATAACAGACCGGTCGTAACAGGTGAATTGAAATCGGACTAGTTCGTAACAAAGAAATTACTTTTTTTAGTTTCTGTTACATATCTATGAATGAAAACTAATAAAAAGTGTAAAAGTATTTTGTATGACAAAACATTGACTTTGTTAAATATCTTCATTCATCGAATAGATTAGATTATAATGATTAATAAACTAATAACTGCAGTGCTACTATAACATACATACGTAACATAACATAACGTAAAAAGATTCTAGTTGTTAAGCCCATTGTAGTTCAGTGTTATCGACTTTTCACCGAGCTGCCGATAACACTGTAATGAGTAAGGCCCTAGATTGCTTTGTCATAAAGGTAAGCGTTTATCGTATATTTATGTTTTTTTTACTTTCAAACTATTTTGTAAACGACTATTTTACTACAGTTAAGATTAAAAACATCTGGTTTTATTAATTTAATTAGCAATACGGTTTTATATATTTAATTACAAATTTTTCTATTCGAGAAGCTACGAAATAACTTCACGTAAAATATTCTTCCGTGCCTTACCGCGAAAGTATGCTACCAATGTGTGTTACCAGTTATGACTTGCAGCGCAGAAACATGGTCTACCACTTCGAGCCTCATTCATTAGCAAGCTCACGATCGCATAACAATTTCTCTACGAGATTGAATTGGAAGAGAGGAGATCCAAAGACGGACGAAAGCAAACGCAATAGCAATGCGCAGAAGCGTTGGCTTCTAAAGCCTGCAGTGGATACCACGAACAATCAACAGCAGTGAAGGACTACCACAAGGTAAATGACAAGGAGGTAAAATTTAGATTCAATTGGTCCTATTGGTTGTAATGAAGACCCCTATAGAATATTAATTTACGGAGAATGGATGACCTACAGCTGAAAGAATAATAATGATGATGGCGATGACTATTGATAAATTCGAGTAGTAGTTAATATCATCAAAATGAAATCCTTAATTTATAAATACAAACGTTATCCATAATGATGGCCGGTTAAAAATGTTTTTGTATTTCCAATATAATACTCGTAGGATGGAGAAAAAGCTACTTCGCCTTTTGTATTAATAATTTAGATACAACTGTAGTAAAATATTTCCGATAGGCGTCTTATGGCTGAAATGATGATGATAGTTTATAGTATATATTTTTTGCCATATTGGGACTACTGATCATCGAAACACGACATGAAGTTTTGTCAGTTTTCTCTAAGTGAATTCTAAAGAGACCAGAACAGGTGGACATCGTGAAGTCAGGGGTACATGGCGGATGCATTACATCTCGCATCCAAACTCCTAGTATTATCACCTTAATCCTGGTATTATCTTGATAAGAGACTGCACTTCTTCTATTGATTAATTCCCGCTTTTTTTCTCGTTTGTACCATGACTTTTTCGCACGTTCATCATCAATTATTAAGCTCTTTAAAAACGGCTTGGTTTCATTAACTTAATTAAGTTTTACATTTGTCGTGTGGTCTCGTAAATACAGAGCTTTTTGTGTACCGACCTTGTATCAAAAAGTCAGTATTGTGAACAATTTTAATTCTTATTCTATGTTCTAACACTACTGATATGCCGATTTTGATTATTTTTTTCAAAAATAGCGACCGTTTTATGTGCAGACTACCTGTGTGGGGTATTTTTGACACCAAAATTCCAATATTGCAACAAAACTCTTAAACCAACTTTTTGCTACTCTTATTGACACTAAATTAGGAATATAATTGCGATGTAAGATCGGCCGGAAGCTGCCAGCATACAGCGTCTTCGTAAGGACTCAACATCTGACGAATCCACCTTCGTCCTACGCTGCGCTTCCTGGTCTGTGTTCTCCACTTCAGAATCATAAAGGTCTAATGACATCTGTTCTGTGGGCCATGTGGCTTGCCTACGGCAGTTAGAGAGATTGAAAAAAAAGTAAGAAGTGTAAGTAGGAAAAAGGAAGCCGTAGTAGTAAATTTTGTGAATATATAGAACTAACTTTGTGGCAACTTCAACTCACCAATTACCTATAACTTCATATGACTAGTGTAAAAATAAAGCGTTTTATATCTATCCACCAAATTAACCATTTCAAGGCTTCCTTTTTTAAGCGGCAAAAACCTTCTTGCTCATCCAACAACGGTTTAACATGAACTTAAATAATATAAATGTAATGTAAGGTAAAGGGTTTAAACGGTTACAGTTTTTTTGAATATTTGATCACTAAGTTTTTATTTTCAGCAATTTTTCGTGCTGCAACAAAGACGTTGATTCATCATAAAGACATATTGGCTTTAAATGTGCACAGGCGCTTTTCAACTTTATTTAATGGTTAAACCTTTCACGGTTACGAAAACGTTGCCGTGGATACTAAAAAATGAATCATTGGTGAAAAATGTTACTGACACACGAAGGGAAAGGTTACAGATCTCGTAATCTTCGGCTAATACTTATTTGAAGTGATTAGCAATTAAAATTTTCTTAACTATTCTTGTAGGTTTGTTAGCACACATATAGTTTTTAATGCTTAACTGAAATTATTAGTGATATAAAAAAATCACTACATTTTTTAAAAATATTCTAATGTTCAATGCTTTTACATTTATTTTGACACATGACATTATGATATTTTAGGTTTTGTTTTGTAACGTCCAGATCTAACGCCACCTCTTCAATAGAGCATTTGTTGAAGATCGCTATCGAAAGGCTGCTTTTGCTCACTAACGGTACGTCTGTCCGTCGCATGCAGTTCTGTAGACAAACTTACTGCTACTTCATATTGTTCTTCATTAACTATTATATTACTCTTAAGCCTAATGCAATGTAAATTTTTATGCTCTTACACTGTACTGTTTGATTACCAAAGATGTACGCTGTTTTTATCGGTATGTATTGTACCCAAATGCTAGTTTACATATTTATAATAGCAGAATAGCTAGTCAGAATAGTAGAAATTAAATAAGTCATATCGAGATCGTGTTAAATTTGAAGATGGGGTTCTAATGGAAGTTACACCAAATTAATTAAGAAAATGAGTCCAATTTGCGCTACCTCAGAATTAAAACCGGGCTCTTTACCATCTCCTTGCGTCGAGTACCAGAATTTTTCAGCCACATAGCAAAGGGGCCTAATGGTTACTATAAAAGTGATAGACACTTTAGTATGCCGGAGCAAGTGAAGTGTCTACAACAAGCAACATTAGCGTTGTTTGGAATTAAACTGCTTTCATTAATTAAATAAAACAACGTTTAACCAAAGGACAAAATTAATTACTGCATTTTTTTTACCCGACAAATAGCTTTACTTCGAAATATTATTAGATGACCCATTTTGTAAACTTTCAATATAAACAACTGTTACACATTAAATGATACATCATTTAATGGTCATTTCAAACATTTTGCAAACGAGGAATCTCATTAAAAACTGTTCAAGTATATTTTGAAACAGTGATCGTACGTAAGAACAACCGAAGCTAGTTGAAACAGAGATGGGGAAAAGATAGCAACAGACAGCAGATAGATTCTCCCTGATGAGAAATATAGACTGACAGTTCTCGCGTTATGCAGCTACATCGTTGGAGACACCCTGGCCAGAGCTGGACGCGGCACATCGTATCCTGGCGTGATTGATAAGCCGGCTCTGGTTGGATAGGATGCAAAGAATGAGTAAAAATATAAAAGTATCTATCGATACTATTAAGTAGCAGAAGTAGGTTAATAATAATATAAGGTATATTTAATTATGAATCAGCATCGTTATATAAATAAATTACTTTACAATAAAGTTAAAATTGTAATGTAAGTAAAGGCGATAGAACTATCACCGTGCTAAATGGCATCTATAATCAGTATACATTGATGTCACTTAAGCAGCGGTGCAAGTGGTAAGATTAAGAAAAAAATATAATTACACAATTCTAAAAGTTACACTGCATATATGGTGAAAAAAAGATCTCAAGCCACGAAGAAAGTTAGGAAAAAATAATAAATATAGAAGTAACTTAGCCTAGCGGTATAGAATCAGGTTTAATGTATATTTGTGTCTTATCATATGACGTTCGATAACAATGTTGCAACATCAGCGTATTTTTAGAATATTAATGTGAAACAGGTTAAGTAGAAAATAAATTATAATATCCCATGAGATAATTACCAATGTCATAGTCTCTGCCGCTTAATGGCGTAGGAATTTTGAGCAAAAAAAAATTTAATCATGTTCATGAGACCGTCGATGTTAGTTCTATTGCAAATACACATCCGACGGGATAGGCGGTAAACGAAGTTGCCTTCAACGTGTACCTTGATAATACAACAATGTTCTTGGTTTGTGTTTATTCGACGTTCAAAATGTTATACATTCCCTGACCTACTCCGTAGTTAATTTTTTAAAACCGCGCCGAGAAATTTTTTGAGGCATTTTCGACGCTGTAAAAATATTTACCTATTTCATAAGCTAACCCAACTTCCATCTGCTTTTATTTACCGCAAAAATAATATTTTACGCAAACCTTCTATTAAATTGCAACCTACCCGCTAGAGAAAGTTTACCCACTTTGTTTAATCAACTTTGAAATAAGTATGAAGCTACTACTGATGAAAGTATAGAGGGTATTTAGAAAATAAATGTCAATAATAGTCCGGAGCCTAGATTTATTTCATTAAAAAGTCATATAAATAAATGAAAAGCTAATTGCAGTGCAGGGGATTATAATAGAAGCAATTGAAATGATTTAAGAAGCTTTAAAGAGCAATACGTGTTGTCAACGTGACAATTTATAAAACTGTCGAGTTCTATGTTGCAGCTATAATTTATAGAAAAATAAATTAATGTAAGTGTTGTGGATTTTATATGTGTAGTGAGGACGGAACGATTAAGCAAAATCATTATCGGTTACATAGCATCGCAGTGCTTATC
The DNA here is from genome assembly GCF_028537555.1 of Battus philenor. NCBI lineage: Eukaryota > Metazoa > Arthropoda > Insecta > Lepidoptera > Papilionidae > Battus > Battus philenor. Next base: position 10,234,852 of record NW_027181661.1, read on the forward strand.
TTCCACGGGTGTCGGTTTCCATAAATCACATTTGGGGTAAGTGAGAGCAATCCATATTATCTAATCTAGGTAACTTGCGCAAAGTCTAAATTGCAAAATAGTTCACTAAATATTATCCCTTGATGTTAATGATCTTTTGCTAAAATTATTTTATTGAAAGATTATGTGTATGGTGACAAATAAAAAATAAATACAGCTTTATATTTTCTCGGCGAAGTCGAGTATAACATTTTATACTTTTCTTTGTGAAAAGAACATATATTAGTAACAATAGTATGCATTAATCTAAAATATTTGAGGTTATAACCTCTTCAATTATTTCTCTCGTCTTTTTAGTGGCTTTCCTTTCAAGATTTGGAAATTCGACACTATTTGGTTTCTAACAATATTCTTAAAAAACAGGTATAACATCTACCCCAATATTAAGTGATCCTCATTAATATAGAATGCAAGCTCATATTAAGAGTTATAATCGTAAGTAATACAAAACAAATACAAATCCCGTTTTTTAATTAATATTAAACAATGCTGTTTCGGCGATTTTAAAACAACAAATACATTAAAAATATAAAAATATCATACTGATTGTCCAGGATACGAGGTACAATCGTCAGAAGAGATAAAATCACGACGTGTACTTAGGTTCATTAGAAGAACGCTGTGGCTAATAAAATTTGTAATTGATAAGACGTAACACATATAAGAGTTCAGATTAGTTCCGGTAGGCCAACGTTATATGATATACTTTCAGCATATTACCATGGAAGCTGCGAAAGGCAGAAAACTATCGCAGCTCTGAAGTACCGTCCCTGCCAGCACAATCTGAGCCGTCTCCTTTTGTCTTTATTATACGCTGAATAGTAGAATCTATTATGAATAGTTTAAATAAGATAATAAATAGATTTCTAGTTCACAACTTTCTTTTAATATTTATAGATACCAACCCTATATCGCTTAATTCTGGATAATGTAGTACTGTAAGAACGTGACATTTTACTTCTTATCAGTCACAAAAAATAATTAGGTTAACTCAATTTTCATAAATTCCATTTGATATTGACAAATGGTGAACTATACAACAGATTGCATTGGTTCGAAGATACATAATTTTTGCCGTTTATATAATAGCCATTACTACGAATTATTCTTTTTAATGGGCATATCACTTGCAACGAGGACTCGATGGAATGTTTGGTGTTGCAAAGCAAAGAGGAAGGCAAACGATCTGGTGGACGCTCTCCAACAAGATAGGCAGACATCATCAAAACTGTCATTAGTATGTCAGTAAATGAATGTTCACACTCTGCTAAACACTAAGCTAAATGGTGACGCATAACGAGAGCAGCGGGTGCACCAGGACCGACTGTGACAAGACGACGACAACTTTGACAAGAGTGCACGAATGAAAAGTAGAAGCTGCCGGATATGATGTCGTAAAATTTTAAAAGCTTTTAAGTTATAATGTAAGCTGAATATAAAGCAACAAAAGTAAATCGAAAACTTTTAATCCCAAACAAATTGTGGCTCAGAAGTTTTATTGATATGTTATTATTATATTTTATGTGTATATTACATAGCTTTATGTTTATGCCCTGTTCTCAGGAAAGGTGACTTTTTAGTTTTATTCATATTTTGATTGTCTTTCTGTTTCCATGAAATTTTGTGAAACTTCGATAATTTTACATTGTAAAAGTAAATCATTCAATAAAAACCGGATAAAAATTTATTTTTCGTGGTAAAGTTTATCGTAAAACATATTTTATAAACATTTCATTTCGTTTGAAGAAAACCATCTATCGACATTATTCTATTTATTTTTGTAATATTAAAATGTCAGCATAACTTGAAACCTCAGGTACAATTTTTCAAATAATCCGCTTAAATTTTATATTTACACTTCAAGGTCGGCGCTGAGTCTTTCGCATATATAATTTAAAAAAAAAATAACAAGAGACTCTAATGAGACCCCTGTTCGAATCGTATGTGCTCAAAATATATTCCCGCCAATCTTAATAAGCCATGTTTGATTTTTAAGACAGAACAAAACTCATAGCATCGATAGTGATTCATGGATGCAAATAACGGCAATTATTTTAACAATAGCTTATAGTCAATTAATTCGAATACTTTAAATTTAATATTTTGCTGAGATTATTTAACCGAAAGTTTTATAACTTGTACAATTTAATTAGACTATGGAAAACAGCTTGATTACGACCGTTATCCTCGTCGCTACAGGTCAGTAACTTCTGGCAGTTGAAAGTCTGCAGGAATAGATAGTAAACAATAATTATTTTTCATATGCAGTAATTCGAACTTTAAAAAAGCAATTTCTTAATATAATATCATTACGCTAATTATTATTTCTGTAAATTGTACTCTTTTGAAGCTTTTACACTACACTCCGTTGGCAGTTTTCGTATCTATACACAATAGATTTAGTATATCACCGCTGTGACTTTACAAATTATTCATGTACTACAAACTTAAGAATTGCTTTGATATTCTTAGATGCATTTTCTCTAAATCTTCTTTTATATTCTTTAAAGTTTCAATTGTATCTCATTCGCAAAATTCCGGCTTACTGTGTTTTTTACACATTTTATAAAATGAGCGCAAAATTTATTAATATTTATTTTTAGTTTTGCTCGTTAATGTGCTAACGTTAATTACAGGTGAAATAAGTAAATAGAATGTCTGTAGCATCTATATGATGTTAGAATGGTTTTCCCAAATTATGTTCTTCTGTGATTGGGACTAATTATTATTAATGACATTATATTTAACTTTATTAAAGTTTATAGTCGCATTTTCTCTACATTTCTAAAAGGTTGACTTTTTAAAATTTGGACAGAGCCAAATCCGATTCAATCCAATAGATATATAGCACACGAAATCCAGGTTCGCGAGGGTCTGTGAAAGATGCAAAGAATAACAATAACAAATGTGAGCTATTAAACCAATACAGGATACGACACGGAGTGTTTGCCCGTATGGAAAAAGTAAATTATATTACGAACAAATACAAAACATTGTAAAACGAGCTCCCTTCACACAATTAAAAAGTATACGCTAGTTACACTGATAGATGACCAAGCGCGACCTTTGAACCTGTTTCGGCCGTGTTTGGGTTTACACATTAGGTTACCATAAAACACGTCTCGTACCGTACCACGTCTCGTACCACGGTAATTAATAACTAGTACGAAACAGGAGATCTTGTGTGACATTTATAAATAATACCAAATTAAATATGATGCGGACCACCAAGACCTGGATAATATCAGCAGTATTAAATAGAATACTGAAATTTTGTAACTGGATATATTCGTAAAATATTTTTAAGGCGTCTATGTAACAATTATAATATAGGTCTAAATATAATTTTCTATCTTCTTTTAATAAAATTTGTCATATTTTATTCTTAATTAACATTTCAATGTAATGAGATTGCTATAATATTAACAACTTGGCATTGTCCTAAATGTTACGAGCGCAAGGAATCTAATCAAACACGGCGTCAGCAGCGAGCAATGTAAATGCGGAATGCACGCGAATATATTTTACATATTATATTATATTAAGGCCGTGCAAATTAATACTGCTCTTGTATAAAGTGCTCGGTGTAAAGTTATCGAGCTATTTCTAATTTATAACTTTGTTATCGATAAAACTGTTGGAAACAGTAGCTTATGCTTCCTATTCTAGCTCAACAATATTTTAACCTCTTTTAACTTAACGTGTGGTTAAAACTTTTGCACGAGTGTAAATGTTTACCGGATTCATTATTATCATTTTAGTCTTTTATTAATTCAAACCAAAATTTTTCGCTCATATTATTATAAAGCTATTATTATATTTTAAAATTCAGTAGATCTTGGTAATCGCAATTTAAAAAGCGTCCCAAGACCCATCGACTTCTCGTCAAATCATTATATTCGACAGGCCAAACATCGCGCAGAACAAAATAGCGGCTGGGACCTTTAAGGTTCTGGAGTGTAGACCATGGATCGGAAGCACAACGTAGGATGTCTATCTACAAGGTAATCGTCAGAAAAACCTTGTCGAGGTTTTCCGGAAAGCCGCTTTCGACTGGTCTGGTTGAAAATCTACTGGAGATGTCCGTAATTATGTAAAAATGTCCAGCATTTTACGTTCTGCGGGTAATTTATGATTAAACCGATTGCGCCTGCTGGTATTTTATCACTAGCACTAGCATATACGCGATATTTCATATTTACCTGCCTACTTTGGTTTTTAAAGCACTAAGTATAGATGTCTCGAAAAGTAAGAAGAATATAATTTTTCGTCTTAAAATTACATTCAATATTTATTTTGTAATTGAATTAAGTTTTAAAATAACTATTATTTTATAATTAATTGAAAAATACACTTAAAGACCTTTCCATTTTTGGAAATAGTTCATAAATTCTGGTAATGGTTGTATCATAGAACAATTTTATTCAGCATATATTTATTCCGAATAACTTTCATTAAAGCTTTTAAATAAATGAATGTATGGCTTATTTGCGATTAATTAAAATATGATATACCCTATCCCAAGATCAACTGTTTCGACAATAATAAATAAGTTTATGATAATAGTTAGCAACAGTGTTATTAAAATTCGGATTACCACATACAATATTAAAAATTAATTATTGTTTACTCTCTGCCCCTGCAGACTTTGTATTGCCAGAAATTATTGCTCTGTCGCATTACAGTAGAAAAAAGAAATGAGTGTAGCATGTTACAGAGTGATCACCTTATTCAGGTTGATTGGAAATAGGTGTACAAGCCTTTAATCTTTTTGCTGGCAGCGATACATTCACCCATTTAAAATTATACGCTTACCAAACGTCTTGTATAGATCTTTGTAGTAATTTTAATCCTAAGATGAAAGTAATGATACGTAAGAAAATTTTTCATCGATTTTTACTCTAAGACAAGTAGTAGTTTTAAAAGTATCTATAAACTTGCATACTCGACCCGGCTAATTGATACGAATACAAAGAACTATGAGATGCGATAGTGGCAAAAATATCTCTTAGTTTCATGTTAACTAATAGTTCACGCCTCTGTAGAATTTAATAAAGCATTAATTCTATAATTATTCCCATATATATATTTATTCTTGAAAATTGTACATGTGAAATAAACAATACATATTATATATTGAAAACCAAAATTGTGTCTTTTAACTTAGCCGTTTTAGACGTATGTATGGTCTGTGCACTGTAGTAAACCGATTGCAAGTAGATTTGTATAACTAGAGCTTTACCTGGTCGCAGATTAACGAGGTTCCCGTAATAAAATTATCGGCGTTAGATTAAACTAATAAGAAAAAACTTTATACCGGCTTTATAAATTTATATAGCAGATGTATTTCCCGAATATATAAATATAAACATAATTAAACCAGAATAATTAATTTTGAAACAAAAATCTTAATTTAAGGTAAAGTAACTATAACCATAATTACTTACTATAACAATAAAATACAATGTAATTAAAGGAATAACATTGGGAAGAATTTACTAAAGAACAGACGATTTGATTTACAATTCGTGTTATTGATAACAGAATTCTAGAATAGCAATAATTATAAATAATTCTGCATGTATTCAGTACCAGTATATTGAATGTGTTTCTAATTACTCTTTTAATGTGCAGGCAAAAAGGTAGATTATCGAGATAGCAAATATGCTTATAATATAAACATTTCTATTACCAAGTTTAAAATGCTTTACTTTTACTAACTAGCACCGTACCTAACATGTATAAATAACTTTAAATTAAATATATATATTTAAAAGCAATGAATGTGTGCTATTCGTATGGTGTTTAGAATAACAATTTAATAGAAATGAATTACTTTATCGACGCACAAAGGTAAAGAAAAAGGTAAAAAAACACACATAAAGTATATATACGAGTATATATAAAATAGTTACTGTATGGTAGAGTTGTTTATGTTTCTATTCTATATGTTACTCATATGCTACTACAATATGCAACAGAAAATAGAAGAAAGATTAATGAGTAATTTTACTATTATTTCAAATAAGTAATAACAATTTTCTTTTATTTATATTTCATTGATTTCTGTATATGAAGAATCATAAGATATTCCCTTAGCTATAAATGACAAAGAGTCCGTACTCTTATGTTAAAAATAACATCGTATTTGGAACAGATTTTTCATATACATACACATTCTCAAATAGAATATTGGCTGTTGACTGACAACATTTTTATGGAAATAAGAAAATGTTTCTTTAAAAAAACGATAGAAACGTTGTTTATTTTTATATGTTGATAACAAGGTTTTTTAGAGTATTTTGCATTTATTGAATTCTTTCTTAATAAAAGTTGGAATTTGAAACTAAGGGCGTAATGGGAGAACAGCAAATGCTATCTCAGTCGATCTAATTGGCATTCCCACCTGCAACGATGGGCGACCAATTGGGCGCCCAGGGACTCCCTGCTAGACAACAAAAGAGGCTATGAACACCGAGCAACGCCGGTATAACCAACCCGTTCGGAAGAAGTGATGGTAGCCTTAGGGCCCAATAAACCCCTAAAAGATCTAGTGCAGAAGACAACGAGAAACCACTGCACTAATCTAAACTATCAGAGTAAAGCAAAGGTCCAAGAGAATTAAATATCTGCCTTTCGATCCGCATAGCCACTCGTCCCCTAAGTTAACCGGGAACCAGGGTGTGAAATTGGTCACTGGCCATGAGGAAGCAGGCGACCAAGCGTCCCACAGAAATAAATCTACTGAAAGAATGAACTCCAAGTGCACCAGAACTTTCGCATGGCCACATGAAATGATTTTTTTTTTAAATAATATTTTTACAAAACTTGGGAATGGAGGGCCCAGGCAGTGTCAAATACTTACCGACTAACACCCCCCCCCCCGCACATGAAATGTTAGAGGCCTCAATGATGCAAGGAAACTCCATGTATCGGAACATGAGCTCGAGCGATGCCATAGTGTTATCACACGGTTAAGAGAGATGCTTTGGAAAATGAGTGGCCACAGAATTCTGGAGAAATATACCTCTTGTACTCGGGGACGGTATGCGTCATCACAAGAGCCGTTTCAAAGGAAACAATCAAGCACTTTTACAACAAACTTAAGGATACAGTAGGAGGTATCATTAATATCCTAATTAGAGAGATCCTGTTTATTGTTAGAGGTTTTAACGTGAAAATGGTAACTACAGCTTCAAATGGAAGAGATGAAGATGTGGGTTTGTGAAGCATCGTAGGTCGCTATGTTCATGGTTGCGGGGACAGTAGAGGAGAGCACCAATTTGCAGCAGACAACAACTTCGCTGTAATGAATACAGCATTCGAACACCATCGTATACCTGGCACGACAATATACATTTACTTTGACTGTGAACTTCTCCTAACGAAAAATACCGCATCCAGATCGACTACATACTGACCAATAAGAGATGGAGGAGCTGAATAACTAACACAAACACACGCTACTAGGAGCTGACACCATGTCCGACCTCCGGCTGCTTATATGTAACATGATTATCCGATTACACAGACCTGAACTCGGAAAAACCTCCGGATGCGTTGAATTCATTGTTAAGGACTCTTTGGTCTCTTCATTGCTCAAACGGGAACAGGGGTGGTCGCAAAACTATAATAGTGAAGGAACAGTCAACTGCTTCTGAGAATCTACCGTGAAACTTATTTATCAAGATTTTTAATATGAGACGTAAAAAAGACAACGCTAGATGTCGACCGATACTTGGGACTAGGTCGAGGAACGTAGAGACATGAAAGCCTAGAAAGCGGTTATACAAGAATTGAATTCCAGGAGCTCCGTTATACAGGCCGCTTAATCTCGATACCGAATTTCAACACTACGATCAATATGTGAATAACTTGCGCAACATTCTCAAAAGTTTCAAACGAAGGATTTACATATGAAAATTAATCACTCAACCCTTAAGTACAAACCAAAAACTTAGTCTGTTTTGGATATTGCTGGAAATACGGTCACGAGGACAAAGGAGATGGACAGACACAGACACCACAATTAATATCGAAGCCGCTTATGATACAACGTTTGTGCCAGAGCCAAATACAACTAAAATACTATTTGCTATCAAACATTTAAATCCAAACTAGGCCATAGATTTCCACGAAATTCCCATTCGCATCATCATGATAAAAGCCATGGGATAGTTATATATACTAATAATACTACACTATAATATATGCACTGCACAACATATGTTGCCGTATACGGATCATAAGAATTTGACACATTAATAATAATTTATCACAATTTTCATCCTGGTACATAAAAAGGGATTAACGTAAAAGTGCTGTAACTACCGGCTCGTTTCTCTTACATTCCTCTCCAGTAAGGCTTTATATATTGATTCAAGACTCCTGGCGTATCTATCCAAAGAGATGTCACTCGAACACGCTGGCTTTATCTAGGGTCGAGGAACAAGAGAGCAGTTACTCATAATGCTTCAATTGGTGATAAAAGCTTGGAAGTTGAACATCACTCTATGTGTGTTTAGTTGACTTTAGAAAAGCGTTCGATACTGTTATATGGAGAGTGTACGACTGAGAAAAAGAAAATAATTGGAAGTTTATATGTATTAGAAAATGAAATAAATAATTCTTGATTGAGATGATTGAAAAAAAAACTAAATAATGAAAAATTTCTAAATGTTAACAAAGCTTCAGCTTCTCAATCCCTAGTGCCCGTCTCGTTATGTTCGGCAAATAAAACACGCTATATTGAAAGTACCGCCTTAAGCTTTATGAAATGATGAAATAAATCATATTTTTTATTAAGCCAATTAGTCTAAATCCCTATACTGTCGGGATCGATGCTTCAGAATTCTCATTAACCATTTTATTTATTCCCGGAGAAGGAGAATTTTAGACTTGTTAAAAACAATCCGATACAAACCAATCAATGTCAGAGGATATATTCCTTCACTTCTTAGTCATTACGTAAAACACAAAACCTACAGGGATTGTTGTTTTGTTGCAGTCGGGTATGTTCTATTTATGTGCAAAGTAGGAAAGTGCATACTTATGCATACAATTTGCATACAAAATGGTAAACCTCCAGTCTTCTCGAGTTATCACTCGACCTAAAGAGTTTCTCTTATGCTATTCTGATCTTTTTGTCTTGCACCACCGTTAACATGAGAAACGATACCGAGTGACAATTTGCATCTTTGAACGTGGCGTATTAAATTGCTTTCCTTTGGCTTTAAGGAGACTTAACGACTTCTTGATGCTTCATGTAATCTGGAAATAATTGACAACAAACCCTTTTAAATAAATTTGGTTAAAATATTAACATAATAAAATTGGTATAATGAATTAAATCGTTTTAATAACGCAATTCGTCATCAATACAATACTCGATAAATAAGTAAACCTATATGTAGGAAGTGTCTTATCGATGAATTTGTCCTAAAAATTCTGACCAATTACTATCTAAAATAAATTCTGTAATTTGAAATATCTGCTCAAAAGCTTTTCACGAAGAACACAAACATATTCATCTATACGATCCGGACGTTTCAATTATGGGATGTTCCACAGAATACAAGCTCGTAATATATTCAATGTGGCTTGAGTATCGCGCTTCAACGTACGCTTTAACAAAATTAAAAAACAAAAATCTCTTAAAGTCAAATGCTATTTGCAAAATGGAATGCTTGATTAATAGGTTGTACAAAAAATCAATTCTTTAAAATTTAGATAAAAACTGTTATCGCATAATACTATCATCTTAAAATGGTATAAAAAAGCAGGTTGTCAATATTTAAATATGAAATAATTTTTATTTTCAACTATTAAAATCTAAAGTAAAAACTTTAAAATAGTGTTATTGAGAAATTCAACTCAATATACTTAAGCGACCACGTAAAACTGAAATATATTTATATACTTAAATTACATAAACAGATTTTAATAAATATATTTATATATAATTATTAATAAACAACAGCTCCTATTGGAAATATATGAAAAGGCCTGTACAGCAATTAACGTCCTGTCATTAAAATGAATATACCGAAAATTTAATAACTTTTCCTACATAATAAATTCTTCTAACGATTAAATTTTGTGTGGAAGAACATGGGCTAGATACAGCGCAAAGAAATTCATGTTTTTGTAAAGATCTTTATAAAATGTAGCTTGAGATCTACAATAAGTATAACTTTGGCAATATCAGTTTGCAGCTCATTTGCGCAAAAGAGCATAATGTAAAGTAATATCAGGTTGGTGTCTAAATACAGTAATATCATAATCAAAGGTGTAATTTCTCAGTTATGACATAAAGAAAACCGACACGCATTATTATAGGTTGGGGTAAAAGTTTCTTCGCATTTTATACAAAAATTCATGGGACTTACACTTTAATGTTTATTTACATTTGATTATAGTAGTTAGCTGCAATTTCGTTCGATGATTTTTACTATATTTGTAAGTAACGATAAGATGCTGTTGCTAATAAAATTTTGGGATATCTGATCAAATAACGCGATAAGTAGTTTCGAAGGTCCTCTTTTAATGTTAACCTGATACTTCCTAAATAAATCTGAATAGACCAAAACAGGTGGATGCAGAACTGAAGATGCAAAGTTTTAACCCCCTAGTCCAATTAATTTTCCATGAAGTCAAAGTAATCCGGGTTTTACCACATTATGTGAAGCTTGACATCGGTCAGGTCTAAACACATTTCCGCAGATTCTTGTCTTACGTAAGCTAGCTTTCCTTACCAATTTTCAATCACTTAAAAACCGGTTTAGTGTCATTAACATCTTAATAAAGAAGAATTATATGTACAACTTTTTTTACATTCATTACATTTGATTATAAAATGTATATTGATAATTCTGCTTTAATGTTAATGTAACACTATACACCATGGTAATCTAAAAATACCAAAGTATGTTCAAATCAGAGATGGAAGGTAGGCTAAATGACAGATACAATAACATTTGTCAAGCATTTAACTTCCTTAATATTCACTGACTAGTCCATATTGTGCGTGGTCTGACATTAACACATCGAAGTACCGCATCATTTTAATTTAATAATTTTAAGCGTATTTTTAATATTTTTCTGTTACCAGTTTTTGGCAATCTGAAGGTATCACTTCCTCCATATGTTAGTTATTATATTCACAACGTGAGCAAGTCGTAGATAATTTCCATCAGCATTAATCAATATTTTCAAATTAAATTCTTTTTATTATGTTTCAACAGAGAAACGCGAGTGAGTATGCAATTGAAAAGGTTTCTTTCAGCGAGTTCTCGATGGAGCTTTGGATGTTTTCACTGTCGTCATTTTTGTCGTCACACGTTTTCAAATAAGTTTTTTCTTTTTTTCAAGCTCTTTATTTCAATTCCTAGTTCCTATTCCGAATACAGATTGTCAACTATTACTTCACCCTTAACATCAAAATTTCGAATCGAAAATGCGTCAGTTGGTTTTTGTTACTCTTGCAAACACTGAATTAAGTCCATACACATCAAACATTTTACATTTTCATAACTTCGAAATACAAATACATACTTGTACACTCGTTCGTTGTCGATGACAGTTAAAAAATATCTGCGGTAACTTTTTTATGCACCTTTTATCCTCTTTTTGAAACGCCATCTAACTAATATCTAAACAAGCCACGTATGAACAATAGTCCAAACGATATTTTGCTACAACTTTTACTGCAACTCTGTACAATTTTTATTTTATTTGTACAATTAAAAACAACATAGGGAGGTCACAGTCACTTGTTATAAAAGCCGTAATAAATATTTTCTAACGTTTATAACAAGCTGTAACCACGTCTCTTGTAAACATTTGTTTCCTGCTGTGTTTTATTTATAAATCATTTAAACACAGAGCGTTACACCTTTTGGTATCTTATTCAAAATTTTGAATAGATAGTTAGGTCTCAGAAAAATGAATTTTGCTTTAATTACATTTCAATGGCATTTCTGTGATTCATTTTATTCTCCTAGGCTCTGTAAGTTAAAATATGGTAGTTTTGAAATTGAAATTCTATAAGCCATGGCGTCGTAAATATTGATAGCTGGCGAATGCCCGTAACATATAAATATGGTCGCGGTGAGCAATTTTGCAATAAACCAGTCTGTAGTTGACCAAAATCTTTGTTATGACAGTTATAATAAAGAAGTATATTTAATAACACTAAGTAGTTTAAAATTGAAATTTTGGGTAAACAATAGTTTTACGTTAACGAACATCTATGTAGTATGCATCGATTGTAAAAGCGTGATAATACGTGAATATGAATGAAACTATCGCGGGTCGTTGCGCACGCGTAACGGTCTGGTCGTCCACATGCCAGCGTTGCGCCGGAGTAGTAATATGCTCAGGTTAATTAATGTAAAGAGATATTAATCCGCAATCACAATATCATCATCACTATCAGTTTTAGTTTTTTTCAGTTTTATTTTTATTTGCACCATCTTGAATAAAGATAATAATATATAGGTCAAATAATTACTTTTTTGAACATGTGAAGATTTCAAAGAAATTAAATTTAAATCTTAATAAAATTATTATATTCAGAGTTAAGTCTATAGCAGAGAATACTATACCGATTTAGTTATTTGTAAACTAGTGTCATATTCCTTTATTTTCAAACTGTTAGTTTATTAACTTTATGGATTATTTAGAAATGTACAGAGTGTAAAAAGGAATATAGATTCAGTGCTAATTTTGACCATAGATTAACGTGTCAATTAATTTAGTAATTTTGTGCAGCCAACAGTCTACAGAAGTTCTTTTGTTTGATAATATTTTATGCGTATCAATAAAAATCGACATACAAGTATTAAAGACGATCTAAATTAGAGCCTCCGAAACTAGTGTACAAAATTATACGTTTTTCTTATTTTTTGAACGCATAAACTGAATAAAAAACTGTTTTGATTCAGTACTCTGAGAGTAGAAATGTAAATTTTCTGCAGTTTCGTTAAAGCAATTTATTTTACAATTTTTAAACACATTTGATAGCGTTTGACTGCCAATAAGATATTTTTTGCATTGCATGCTATCCACTAATGATATATGTTTTAAAAAATTGCATATAAAAAAACTAAGTATGTTATACTATTTTTCCAAAGAAGTTTTTCTATTAAATTCCTAAATAAAACTTCGTTGATTTTAAGTGGAATTGATTGTCTGACAATTTAAAAATAAATGATTAAACACCTTACTCTCTTAAGTTCTGACAGATATCCAAGAATACTAAAAGTAAGAAAAAAAGAGAAAGCTATACGTATTGTCTCTGTTTGTTACTAGTCTACGCGCGAGGATACTCGCGGGGTAGTAAGGGGGGTGGGGGGATCGCACGAGACGCGGGCAAACCAGTCGTGCGCGTTCTGTCACGAAAGGTTTACGTGTGTTGTGCTAAAAAATTCGATCGGCGTCACATGTAAGCACGATGGATGTTCTTCCGAGCGGTAACCTATTCCGCGAGTTGCAAGACGTGACAGACACGGGGTATTTTGAATGGAAGCTGTCCTTGGAAGATTACTGGCAACAGGTAAGTTATGCTGCGCGATGACTTTACCACTATGGCATGCAGTGCAAGCGAACAAGCTAGCGCATTATTGTTTAACAATTTCGAGACTTCAATGTAGGGTGGCGTCGCGCTTGCGTGAACCTTCGCGGTCGATTTTCAACGAATCTTCAACCTAAACCGACGATGTTCTTAACCTCTGTAGAAACTCGACAATTGCTAAGAAGTTTTCACAAATTTCAAGTACGAAAAGGCAAGGTTTTGCCGCTGTGCGCTCGACACCATCGCGCGTTCCAAAACTACGTGCTTACGCCAGAACTAAAAATATCGTAGCAATGTTTTAAGAGGTTCGGGTTTATGGGTAATCGCATTAACCGAATTTACACAGAGAAATATTTAATTTTTCTCATTCGTTGATGATACTTAATATCATTAGCTATTATTTTAAAACTGTGACCGTACATATCTCCATGAAACTGTAATTGAAAACAAACTTTATTTTCCAAACTTTGTGGAACGACTTTTAAAAACTTCGGGTGTAACGGACCTTTGTTTAATTGGTGTACAGAGTAATGAAGTACGAAAAATAATTGAAATTTTGTACATGAACTATGTTAAATAAAGAATTTATAAAAAAATAAGCTGTAAAAATAAAAAAAAAATATGACATAAGTCGATTGACGAGATTTTTACGGCTATCAAATCGTTAATCTTTATATAAGTTAAAATAATGGCCATTTATAAATTAAACGGACTTGGCGGACATCTTGAAAATAAAGATAGGTCATATTTTAAATAATAATCGTGGATAATGTCTGTTACCGATGAAGATATCATAGTTTAATACTTAAGTGCTAAAATTTTAGAGCAAATTTAAATAATTTTGTAAAAATCATTATTAAAACATTATAATAATTGTTTTTAGGTTTAATGAGAGGTACCGCTATTTAAAAAAATTCGGATGTTAAAGAATATAAACTCTCTAATAATGTTCAATATGTTATTAACTTAAATGGAAATCGAAAATCTTCAATTCTCCTAATGTAAATCTTTTTTATACGTATTGACTCCAAATTAAAAAAAAAAAACGTTAAAACGATAGTTAAATTCTCCATGATTCACAATTCACTGATACATCTGTATGATGAAGCAATATTGTTTAGACCTCTTTAAACACTATCATAAATTTTCATCAGTAGATTATGTGAAATAATCTTGGAATAGGGAATAATAAATAACATATAACATATTATAACCTTTTATTGAAATATCAAGGAAGGAAGAGAACTATCAAAAGTTTCACATTCCCTATTTTAAAGGTTTCTATGATGATGACAGTATATCTATTATATTATATTAGATATTACATTTGCTTGAGAACAAGATCGCTGAATATTATTATCAACAAAAGGATTTTATGATAACTCTGAACGTTGACGTTTGTATTTAGTAACACAGTAGGTGTTGGTTCGAATTTCAATTTAGGCAAAACTGAAAGTGTTTGTCTGAAACATTTGATTGAAAAAGATCATTTTTGACACGCGTAAAGGAAAGGCTTTTGTAAATAATTGTCAATACTTAAGAAATTATATATTCTTTGAATTAAATGGCGCTTTTCCGGTATGTCATAGAAGTGAGACTGAGTAATGAAATCTCAGTGACGTGCGTAGCACGAGATCGATGCACATGCGTAAAGAGGACAGGTATCACTTAACATGCTTTTCATCTATTACGATATTGTAGTGTTTATTTGCGTTGTGATAGCTTAGTAGATAGAAAATAATTAGCATTAAAGGATAGAAATTCATTTCTTTAACCTTAATTTAATGCGGATTTATTCGTGATTAGAACATGAGTAACAATCGTGTAACGCACTTTGCGATCTCTCTCGACCTTATAATTTCAGCCGCAGAACGTTCGCTGCAGGACATTTTCCTCCTTCATAGGTCTGTTATAAGACTGGTTGAATGCGTCCAGCGTCTCCCAACCACCTTAACCTCTCATACTCAGCTTTTAACAATTATGGGCTAGTAATAATTTTTTTTAAATAGTGATCAATCCATGACACCGTGTACCAAGCATTTCTACAAGATAAACAGTGCTCGGGTCAACAATTACAGTTAATTTGTGACAATTAGGCGTACCGTGTCTGTCACTCGCCCAGAGGTCGTCGCTTTTGGGTGACTTATTCACTCACGCGTATCTTAACGATGTACTTAGTGCCTCCTTATGGGTAACGTATCAAGTTATCTCTCGAAGACCTGATGATAAATACAGAGAATGAAACCAACTCTTTACCTGGATTGTTTAAATTTTTTTGTTGTGTCTTAAAATACATTACCGTTTAGTGGACATGGACCTAACATTATATCTAGCATGCTAAACATAATGCATTTAGATATAACATTAAAATTTCTTTTGGTTTACTTGAAGTACTTATCGTTTTCTTAAATATTTAAGGCTATATGGAAAAGATTACAAAGTAGCTGTCATGAGCTTGATTTAAATTATGAAGTGGCTTTGGGTGGACGGATTCTTTTTAGACCTCGTTGTTTTGATATTTGAAAATGATTTGAGTAAGGATTTGGTGTAAAAGTACATGACTCTCATCAAATATAAGATATTTTAAAACTAAAAGACGATGCTCAAAGTTAATAAAACCTAAAAATCATTGACGTTATTGACACAACAACAACACGTTATAGTGTGTACTTTGATAAATGTTACTTCAGTTTACATGTACATAAATAAATAATAAATAACATGTACACGAACACAGGGTAAACTGAACAAAATATTATTGACCAGAGATTGACAATTAAAACGTCAAATGAAATCTTCAACGTTGGCTCTATAAGGATAACGATGGTATAATAATACTTATGTTTCCCTCATAGACATGAGGACTTCAAATGAAACGTGGTAATAACAGAATTTGAGTCTTAATTATAGAATAACGTGATCGACGCTGTTTCGTGTGCAGTGCCGGCTTAAATATTCAACAGGTGTCTTTCTTTTTGTATGATTTTATTAATTTGTAATAAATTCATCTTTAATAAAGCAATTATTATGAAGGAGGAGGAAAAATAAAATATACAAATTCTCTGTTGATTTCTATAATACAATAATACCTGATTGCTAATAATTTGATTCAAATTGCCGAAAGCTTCAATTTTCGAATAAAAGTAGATACCTTTCCTCCACGGTAATTTAGTTTCAGTTAATTTAAAGATTATTATAAGAGAAATTAAGCCTCTATAAGGGTGGTTAGAACAGAAACTTAGCATTGTAGTTGCGGTTTAATATTCAGACAGTCTGAATGTGTATTATGATACGTCAGAAATAACGGAGATAAATCTTGTGAGGAATTTGATACATCAAGTTCTTTTACAATTAAAATAGTATTTATTGTGAAATCTACTAATATATTCCAGATCGCACGGAAAGGAGGCATGAATTGCTCCAAACCCTGTAAATAGTACATTGAAACAATACTCAAAAGTGAGTTTGTTTCAATGTTGTTTGCATTTATTTTCCAAATGATTGTGCAATTGGCTATCTTTTAATGATTAATTCAAAAGATATGGAACATAATTACATAACAAAAATTGTGTTTAGCGAATTTGTACAGGAACTATATTAATAAAGATTGTACAGTTTGTTATTTCTTTACAATAAAAATAATAGAACCTCAGTAATAGTATTAGCTACGGTCCTTTGTTGAACTCTAAAAACCCTGGTCGAAACAGTCAACAGTTAGTAATGCATACCTTCGAATCGTTTTTGTATATGATGTTATAAGGGTATTAAATTAAAGAATCGCTATTCTAAAAGATACGAGATAATTTTTTATTCGAACTTCAATGGTATAATTCCGATCACGTGTCAGATTGAAGACGTCAATAACTTTACAAAGAAATTTACTATATGACATTATAGCAATATAGCGCGGACTAAAATTGTAAACGGCAGGTGTTTTTTACTAGGAACATAGTGTTATGAAGTACGAATTTGGAATAGTTGTTCGAAAATTTTTAGTCTTATCGTTAACAGGTAGTTCTTATGTGACTGCAGTTTTTCACAGATTTAATTACATATGACTGCTGTTGACATTTGTAAATAAAAAAAAAACTAATTATAGCTTTTTATTAAAAAAATTATACAATTATTTATATAAAAAACCGTCGCTATGTTAGGTAAATGTTGTAACATTTTATTTTCTATCAGCTGATTGTAACAAATTCATCTTTACGACGCTTCGATCGTTATCTCAAACTCATTATGATAACTATAAACTTATTCATTGTTTTCGGGGTATCGCCGTTCTGATAAACGTATTTACTTAGAAAATGCAATGCGCAGATAATATATCAGTTAAGAATGACTTCATGTTTTATGAGCATATCAATGTATAGACTTGGAAACAAGTGCTTTGTTTTGTAAGTCAAAACAATTTATACTTTACGGAAGGGAATTGTAATTAAACCTCCATTTTTTAATCGTTATATTATTTATCTATTCATTCGTACTAGTAGATATTCATACAAGTATGGATTATAACATATTACATATATTATGTGATTATTATGTCATATATATTACTTATTGCTTTTTTAATGACGCAAACTTGTGTGGAAACCGATTAGTATATTGCTGTGATTTGAGTACTACTATCTTTTTGTTGATAATTTTGTTTGATATCCAGTGAACCAAAAAATTAACAAAAAAAACTATTCATGTAACTTCTCGGCTAAAGTATTAAATTATGTGACCTGGATTTGTATGCAGCCGCCCTCAATAGTACGAATGTAGATAAATATTTATTATAAGTTTTCATTGTATGTATTGTATTCTTGACAATGCTACCCGAACTTCCATCTTATCTTATTGTATGAACGTTGCGTTGAATGAAGGAATTGAGAATCTTGTCAGAGGATCTTAGTGTTTGCAACAATGTTCATAAATGATAATATTCATTTTTACTACGAAAAAGATAAAAAATACAAAAATAGCTGATAAATTAACAAAATCGTCAACGTAACAAGAATGTTTTATATTTAATGTATTAATGGTGGAAAGGCAAGTGGTATATGGTCATGTCGTATCCTGTTGTTAAAAGTTAACGAGTCGCTATATAAATAATAAAATCAAATGTATTTATAAAACAAGAGATTTTGTTTGATATTGTTTAGAACTTTTGTTATTTCTGTAACATTCCGAGTATATATTCACGTAACAAACCATGACGAGAACGTGAGAGTCAAATAAACAATTCAACGTACACTGATTGAATTGCTTTTCTATGTATTCAAGGTTTATTATTTTCAAAGAAATTTTGTCGCTAAATGTAGCAAAAATCTTTTCATGTAGTTCTGACTCAGACGTCGATGAATAATGACTTAAAACAAGTCATGTTTACAATTCGCAAATTCAATTAAAAACATTTTCATATGTGTTTATATAGAAATACCTTTTAATTCATATCATTAATAGAAATACCTCTTATAGTTTTAACAATATTGTAACTTGTTGATCAAGAAAGTTATAAAATTCAGCTATACGAGGAACGTGCGTACATAAGCTACATAGATATTAAAATCGTTCATTCTTTTTTTAATAGACCTCTATTAATTTCGGTATAATTGTGGTTCACCGACAGATCATGCGCAATATATCTGGTTCCTTAGCAAGAAGTTACTCAGCCTCTCTCTACTAAGTCTACTCCCAGCCTACTCCCGGTTAACCATATTACGTTGATTAATCTTTTATCGGGATTGTTATAACCAACCTTATTCTGTATACACATATGTCTATTCGGAAAAAATGAAAGGTGAGGATCTGAAACGAGTGGATTAGGACGATGATTACCACGTTCGATATGCTATTGTTTATAGCGCTTGGTATCTTTGGCCACTTTATATTTAGTTACCCGGGTATATCGGTTTTTTTCTCAAATTTGGATACCAAGACTGTTTTATGTGTTTTAGGAGCTAGGGAGTTAGAGAAAGTGATAAATTTCTACCGATCAGATGATCGAATAAATATTAGATAGTAGAGACTTCAAAATGTCTGATTCATTTGATCTGTTTTTGCTTTTATTTAATTTTGTCTTGTTATATTATCAAAGTGAAAAGTGAGGTACTACGACATTATCTGAAAGAATTTAATACATGATGTACCTATTCGATTATGGAAGGACTGCACTGACGGAAGCAGAATTGCTGTTTGGTGACCACGCTACGTTTAAGCAAGTCTTTTTAGAAAAATCTTTTCCCACGAGTTAGATAGAACAGGAGTTTAGCTTATAGATTCGAATGAAAAACACTCATGAGGCGGTTTACCGTCTTTGTGGATAATGACGGTCTGCGAGACCTACATCAAAGGAAACTGCGAGAATTTAAAAACGGCGTTGAATAACGATGCCAGAAATATACATGTTTTAGGAAGCACTTCAAGGATTCGATTCGTATGGTATTCAAGTTAAAACTAGAAGCCTTCTTTAGGTTCAGTTACTTAATTTATCAACAATTTCTATGTTGCCTTCGCAAGTAAGCACGATTGAATATCTTGGTTTAGTGCAGCTTCCCAGGTCGGTCTCTTCTTCGACGTCTCTTCTTCGTTTATTTTGAACACCTAAGCCTTTGATTTTTCTTGGTTGGTTCGTGTTTAAGTTGAATGGCGGCTTATGCGAGGAAATTATTGTTAGGCTTAATTTAAGTGTTTGGCAGTTCGTCACAGAGTGTTTCTCAGATGCAATGGCTATGAATCCGTCGCTTTCAAAACATCATCATCAGCATTAAATCCACAGGACGTCCTCTGCTTTTCCAATAGACCTACAATAGCATCAGGCCCTTTTAAACGATGATCTTAAATTCTTAATAGCTTTGTTTAGCTGACGATATCCATCATTTTCATTTTGGGAAAAAGAAATCCGTCATCGTGCGTCAATAATTTTTACTATTGACATTCGTCGTCCTTTCTTTAGAAATTTTTAACAGTTTTCATTGTTCATTCTTGGAAATGACGCAACATGCAGTTTCCCTACGAATATGCAATAGTTCTGATGTTTCGGACGAGAGTTGCGGATTCTTGGATTAGTAACGGCAGTTTTGCCGGTCGACGTGGTTGTTTAAGTGAAAATGAGCCTCGCCGCTCCACAAGATAATTTACAATGCGAAAATGCGTTTCAATATGTTATAGATTCGTAAGTTCTCCCGTTTTACGTCATTTTGTTTCAGTTTTTGAAGGCTTTGATTTTTCTGGTATGATTACTCTTGGAAGTCCCGGTGTGGCTGCTCTTTTCCGAATTAAAAGATGTGGATTTCCACGTAAACTGCTTTCAACCAGTTCAATGTTTTCGGGAGTACGAACGAATCAAATTTACACTTGGTTCATCACTTATCCGTCGAATACCGAAGTGCGGACAAAATTTTTGAAGAGCAGTTATGTAAGAATCATCACTCTTAAAAACGCCTCGACGGCGAATGCGCGATTACTCACTCGACCAATCAAACATTGTGACGTATAACGTGATCCGCGCGGTTAGTGATTCCAACGGCACCCCTCCCGCGCCGCGTATACTACTTTTAAAATAATCGTATTGAAATATAAAAATCTGCCACCAGATACCACCGTGTATTAGGGATGACTCATTAATTTTGCAGGTCGTGTTCTAAATATATTTTTTTATCTCGCCATAATAACTATTAGATCTAAATAAAAAATAATGGTAATTTTTAAGATATAGATACATCAAAATATCAATAATTTTACTTGTGCTATAATTCTCATACTAGAGGCCATGATTTTGCTAAATGAAAATCCTAAAGTATTTACTAGCATAATACACACATTTCATGTAAACGTCCTCCTGTATGATAAATGTGTAGACAGGCATCTACTCTTCATTTTGTAGCATAATAGAAAACTTTTTAATTGATCTGTAAACAATAAAGTTTTAAAATCCCTGTCCCTATTTACTTATAACATCGTTTCAATACTCATCACATATCCGCGTTAGTAAATGTTGTCGTGAGGTGTATGTCATTGTCGGATCTTTATACTTCACATTTGCGAGGCAGGCATCTTTATAATGCTTCCGGAGAAATTTTTTACTCACAGATTCCTGATCCCTGCTCTGATTTCATAAAGTAACTGTAAAAGACGTAAAAACAACACCGAATATGAAATGAAATGTATAAAATATTAAATGTAAACCTTTAGTTTTATTACCTTTATTTTAATTCCATTTACTAATTATTTATTAAATTCAACCTCGACTACACGAAGTGTTTCTTGTGAAGAGTTAGACGTTTCTAATATTAGAATTTAAAGTGTATACTCTAGTTTTAATTTATAAACTATAAATAACCTCTGGAAAAAACAATAACATCGAGTCATTTTTGGTTACGACTGTGTGCTGTCGAACAATTTTGCTATCGACTTTAGCTTTCATTCACTTCTTGACATAGAAATCGCCTAAAAACGCCTAATTAGTATCTATAGTATAACGTTGAATCTAACCTATGGTTAGTTTCTAATATTCACGTATTAGACGTTGTTGATTGAGCATAATGTTTTTCAGAGCAGCCTAAATATTTTATAGTATCACTTTGCCGTCCGCACGTTTCGTAAAAAATTATTTTCTTGGCGCCGGCAGCGCTAATTCGGATTACTTGGCTTGTCGCCGGCTGTTTCTGACATTATCGGGAAATTATAAATTGTAAAGTTTTATTCAATTCATCGCTCTCAACCCTGTTCCCTTACCTTCATGAAATTTTCAAGATGTACATACGTAAATAAATACAAAATTTATTTGCTTTATATATTTGTTTATTTCCATTCTCTTTGGTATGCAGTATTTTTCTTTCGTATGGTATGAAGCAAAACAGTCTCCAAGATGCAACGACGAATTCGCCTTTTAATTATTTCACTATCTTATGACGATTCTGCTCTACTTTCACTTTTTTCATCTCCAATGTATTCTTTCGAATCGGCCAAATCGTCCGGAACGTCAGACAAGACGTCTGCGCATTCATCATAAATAATCGTGTCGTCTATTTCGTCTGCCATGATGAAAGGGCACAAGCACTTATAAAACAAAAAACTTTTTGATGTGTGTAACTTATTGTTACCTAAACAAAACACCAATAGAACTCAGCGATACTATTTATACTATTTTGCGCGCGACACTACTGTGGTGTCGCCGGCTGTTGGCAGCTCATTTGCGCAGGGCACTACCACGGCGTCGCCGGCCATTGGCCATTCTATTGCGCACGACACCACTGTGGTGTCTTCGGACGGCAAAGTGGTGTTATCTATTTGACAAACATTAAGTGGTGAGTTCACTGAGACTAAATACCTTATAACCAATCACCCTGTACGTTTTCGGAAGTGGATTGGACACTAAACGAATCTTCGGTGCTTAAAACAACAAATTATCTGGCGTTGATTTGCTCCTACGACGCGCCGCTCTCGGTGCTGTAGTGTCCTGTTTCAAACAGTTGTGAATGTTAATAAAAGTATAGCTATGGATTTACTAAGACTACACATGACTTGCACACTTGCAAATGAGCAAAACTTATAATGATTAAAACATGCAAATTTTTGTCTGACCTGAATTTATGCATTTGTTCTAAATTAAGTTGTCATAACCGATCTACTCCTTCTTATGTGTTATCGACATATGTCGCGATGACAATTTTAACGCATAAGTGGTCTAATGTTTACTCAGTGCTTAGTTTGCTGATAGTATGAATCATCGCTCGTAACATTCTATTAATACGGCGCTGAATCATTATGAAATAAGTTATAAGTAATACTAAGTTAAATAATGCATTATTATTATTAACTTGCTCGTAAAACACAAATCAGAGAACCATTCCCCAAGATTTGGTATTAAACAAGCGATATCTAATAATTGTATCCATAAGAGAATAACAAGCCTACAAAAAAAATTCAGTTAGTTTTGAAGCAAACTTTTTAAAAATAATGGTAATATAAAGAGATATAAAACATGAAAAGCGTATCAAGCTAAGATAAATAATGAATGTTAAACAAATACGTTGAAGGGTTTCATGTGTATTCTGTTGGAATATCTCAAACAACAAAACATAATAATGTAAAATAAATCCGTTACCACGTCTAATAGTTATTAATAACTACGATTTGTTTTAATCAATAGCATAATGCTGTAAGTAGTTTCACTTAAAATTATGAAAACTCGTTCTCTTTCAAAGACAAACCCTTATATTTTTCTATTATCTAATTAATCTGAAAGTGGACAGTGGAATGGAAACAACAAAAGAAAAAATAATTAAATTCATGACATTATTTATAATACTATCTTAACATTTATTCTGTGTTAAGTATATAATAAGGCAGAAATTTCAATAACGTAAATCAATGTATATATCGAGAGCCGTTATTTTATTTTACTTACCTCAAAATTATTTATAACCAATTAATAAAGTTATTATTGTTCATTTTGTTGCAATCGTCTCACTAATTGAGCGAGAAAATAAAATATACGTGGAACTTTCAATGTATTCTCCGTATATGTCTGAAAAATCAGCAGAAAAATATGAATAAAATTTTTATTTCATTGTAGTCTCCCATTCTCTCGATACTCTTAAAATTATTTACGCGAGAAAGTAACTTTTTAATATTCTCTAAGAGAGATTTATCTTTCTTGTCTTAAAAATATACACCGTTTGCGCCCTTAACTCTTCATCGTTGGAATTTGCTCACTACGAAGATTTTTCTCAAGTTTGGGGCAAAGAAAGTGATCACTAGAGGCCGTACATACACAGCTATGGCAACGCGTTCATTGTTTACGGGCTCACTGTCGTGAAAAACAAGTCGGTCAATTTTACACATATTTTTTTATTGCGTCCTTTAAATACCTAGACGTTTGCGTAAGTTGCGTCAGTAATAAATTGAACTTTTGTGGGCGGGGGCACACGATCGGTGTTTTTTCCAGCGTATGGGGTGACTTTATACCACTGTATGGATTTTTGCTTGCTTTAGCAAGACCATATCCAGGTATTCCCATTTATAACCGATAGCGATCTGGATGAAATAACTTGTTACTGAAACACCGTGAGCATTCGCGGTAACCATTTTGCCTTCGACAGATTCAGATGATCATGAACGATAGTAAAAACCAAAGAACAGCTTGAGTCTACTAATGTTCTCACTGTTTTTTTTGGTTGCGAAATGAATCGGTTACGTAAAAAAAAACGATAATCTGTATAATGAAAAAGTAAAGTTACATTAAGGGATTATAAAAACTTCTTCAGACAACATTACAGTTACGCTGGTGCATGGGAAAATCTTTTGAAAATATTTAAAAATATCATTATGAGTATGTAATAAAATGCTTCCCTTTTTGAATCTACAAGGTTTTGGATTACAGCACCCGATTCGTATCCACAATCATTTAGATTTACCTTAGTCGTGGAGTTATAAAAAAAGTTAAATCCTTTGAAATAGTTTTCTAATTAAATGTTTGCCGTTGTAACTTCGTAACGGTTTCAGATTTTGTTTAAGCTGTAAAAACGAGTCGGATTATTTATGAGTTTTTCCTGTCTGTCTTGTTAAACTGGTTTCAGAGAAAAATTAAAAGCATAATAATTTCATGAAAATATTCACATTATTGTTCACCAGGTTATATAAAATAGTGCTTCATGTTAACATAATTTTTTTTTGTATGAAAATATTTATTAAGTGATTTTTTAAATCTATTTTTAATAGAACTCTGAATAATTATACTAAATGTCTGTAATACACAAATATTTGTAAGTGAGGTGATGAGGTTTTGTTGGGATTGATATTTATGTACTTGTTGCCAGTAAAGTGAGCAGAGGTCTGAAATTGAAATATTAAATATTTATAATATTAATTATAAAACAATCACAACGCTTAAAGAATGATTCGCATTCCCTTTATTGACACAGTGATGCTAAACATTCAAAAATACAAATTCGTTACAACTCCTGTAAGAGAAATACGCCGCGGAATGACGTAGAATGAGCGCCAAGGTACCCACATAAAACTGAAACTGCAGCGTTTGATATTCCGGGGTAAGATTTTAGATTTTTTTGTGAATTAATTCGGTAATCATTGATATTCTATCACGCTGTAATGCCCTGCGTCTAAACATCCAGAAAATAAAAGATGTTTTATCGATCTTCCCCTTCCGTAGTCTATTGTTCGATTGCTCATATTAATATGTACCCTAAAGGTGTAGTCTTTATATAATTCGCTTGCGCAATGTAGTTCTGCATGTCCGGCATATTCGCCATCTCGTGACATTAAATTTTGATAATCCGTTGATTTTTTGATGTTTGCTCTGTACGATCTGTCACCAATTATGAAGTCTTTATATCTATTCCATTCATAAACGATCCGATTGACAACATTTAATCGTATTTCCCTGTGCCTTTCTTGAGTACTATACAAACAATAAGATATCGATCGAAACAGACAATTACCGTCACCATATATCGATACTAGTCGGGATGACATCT
The DNA here is from genome assembly GCF_028537555.1 of Battus philenor. NCBI lineage: Eukaryota > Metazoa > Arthropoda > Insecta > Lepidoptera > Papilionidae > Battus > Battus philenor. Next base: position 10,260,952 of record NW_027181661.1, read on the forward strand.
TACTTCACGTGGACAACACTTTAGAACGTCACAAATGTCACTTGATTTTTAGCATCGCTTGTTTATAAAGTAAATGGGACTACCGTCGAACTAAATGATTCGTTAAATATGTTCGTTATATTTACTCTTTCCTTTTAGAATAAAGTTTAAAAAAAATATTGTTTTCTAAGGAACATTAGCAAATATAAAAATATTTCAAACGTTTTCTCTAATATATAAAGTTTGGTAAGATCACTTTGAAATTTTGCTTTGAGAACTGCCAAAACTTATTTTTTTTTATTGAAATAAAACTTTTTGGTTTAAGTTTATATTTGTTTAAAATAATAATTTCAAGATTTGCAAACTCCAAGCAATGTACACTGCATAAAGAACAAGAAAATTAAACGATCGATGAAATGATTACATTCAATTAATGAGTCTCGTTCACTTCATTACCGGAAGAAGCTATTACAAAAAAATAACCATAAAATTTGCATAATTGATTAGGAGAGAGTGGAGACTATTTGTTTCGTTTGAATGTATTTGTATCGAAATAGACTACGCTTTCAGAACTAGTATAATTTGACGCTTATAGCCAACAAAAAAAATATGTTAAGAATAATTTAAATCGCAATGTAGTGTCTAAAAATATAACAAAAAGTATAATAAAACTGATTAGGATTTTTAGTTCCATGAAAAAGTTTTATAACCTTAAAGTCCTCTGACAGATTCATAGTAAATAATTTGTTTCTGATCAATTGAATATTCACATCATAATTTTAAATAATAACAGTCGTAATAAATATTTAGACGTGCCAAAATTGATAATACAATCGTGAGTTAACGAACTAGTCAACTTGATAACGGGGGAGGCGATGTCGTAAAGAATTAGCGCCACGTTGATAGCAGAGAGGTTGGATGTACTCGGCCAATGTTATAAACTGTCAACATTACGATACAGTTGAATAATAATGATATTAAAATTTCTCTGGTCGTTAAACCAAATGCTATATAAAGTTAATCCAGTCACCTGTAAATCATTGATTGAAAACTAATACAATAGGCCAAATCAGCTTTTTATATTATTTAATTACCGTGAAATTTTCAGTCTCTTCGTCTCTAAAACAATAATAAATTATTTTAGCATTACTTTTTTAACTTAATAATAAACGTTATAAATCTATAACAGAATTATGGAAACTTATTTTTAAATTATTATTTTTGGTTTTGTTGGCTACCTAATTATAATTACTATAAATATAAATGTGTATACTGCCACTAGTTTATTTTATTAATTAAGTTCTATTTATATAAGTGACCAAATATAAGCTAATAGAAATAACAAGTTCTGATTTTGTTCAGGCTAGATAAAAATAATTTATTCAGACCTCTGTTAAAAGTTTGTTTGTGGTTTGCAGTTAGTAAAATTTTGTTACGAGTAATATTTTATTAGTTTTTCTATCAAAATAGTCAAACAAATGAAGAAACTCTGTATATTGTAAATTTCAAAAGACCAGTTACAGATAAAATGGACGCCATTTTTGAAGAATTGCAGCATATAGAACAAGATCGTCTTATCAGTTCTAATAGAGTAGCAGAAAAAATTACTATAAAATAATTTTGACCTATTTGAAAAATGCTGGACATACAAAAAAGATCGATATTCAGGTACCACATGAGTTCACTCATGAACCCAACGGACCGTGTGCTCATATGCGATTCTTCATTGAGACGTAATAAAATTGAACAGTTTTTGAAGAGATTGATAACAAGCAAGCGATTGATGAGTTTATAGCAAGAAATTAGGAAGAAATGGTCACGATTAAATAATAGGAGCGTAGTTATTCATTATGATAACGCTTAATCACTCTTATCTTTAGCCTCTCCGCAAAAAGTAGAGATATTGGCTGGGAGGTGATAATGCATCCTCCATATATCCTTGACTTTGCACGCTTCCAGATTTCTTCCAGTTTTAGTATCATCGGAATTCTTCACGCTGTGTCAGTGTTTTTTTTTTAAATCAGATATCTTAAACTTTTACAGCAACTGCATGATGTCACTACTCACAAGATGGCAAAAAGGCATTGAATAAAATGACACCTATATATTACAGTTATTATATAAATAAACTTTTAAAAATATGTAATTTTCATATAAACTTTTACCCAAAGATTCGGAAAATTGAAAATTTTACTCATAATTACACATTTATGCCCAAGTTGTAGAATTAAATTTATATTATAGGTTTTTCTTTTGAGCGATTTTTGAATATAGCTTAAAGTTTTTTGCGATATGTTATTGTACTGTAATTAATAATGAGTTGAAATAATTTCCTACCAATATGTACGCCGTTATCAAAAAAATTATGGTGCAAACGCATATTATTTTTAAAATTGAACAATCACCGTTATTAAATTTAATAAAAAAATATTTTTACCATGATATGATTATTCAAGCACCTTTTTGTTTTTTATAACAAAAACTAGCAAATATTCAAATAAGTCTTATTTGAAAAGTCGCCCACTTCAAATTGTTTTGTCTCTCCGTTTCTATTAATAGATCTTAAGTGAATAAAAGTTTGTTCAAAGTAGAGATTTTCCGAAACAGTGTTTAATCTTCTAAACAGTTTACTTTTATAATAACCGTGACAAACTATTGATTCTTATTTAAAATAATGTAATGAACGTGTTTCCAAAGCTTTGAACTTATATTATTCAAACATTTCAAGCTTTAGATCCTTAAATGTCCTTCTGTTCATATGGTAAGCTAAAAAAATAACCTTTTCATAGACAACCGGACTATGTCAAAATTACGTCACAAAGCATTATTTTGATAAAGTATTGGAAAATAGTTTACGGTCATATTAAGTTTAATTAAACCAACAGTTTATTTTTTATGGAGAGGTGATCAATATAAAATAGTTATTTATAAAACATTTGACAAAATTGGCACATGTTTTTAAATGGAAATAACTTAAAATTATGTTGAAGCGCATAGCGCACAGATTAGATGGCTGCTGGGGCCTTCAGGTTCTGGAGTCGTTAACCACGGATCCACAAACGCAACGCATACACCATCAATGTGGACAGTCAACCGTGTTATGGTCTTTGGAATATATGGGCGCAGGTCGCTTCCAATTGGTTCTATAGGAAAACTTTGGGGGAGGCCTGTGTCTAGCAGTGGATGATGATGATGCACGTAATTTCACAGAAAATCACATAAAATAACCCGTTATTGTAGACCAGTGTTTGTGAAAACACTTATCTTATGCGTCCCAAGCTTCTACAAAATTTTTAGCAACCTAAACATACACCCATGATACTGACTGATGTTGACAGTATACTTTCAAAAGAACAACAAGTTGTTGGCAGAAATCAATTTTTAGTTCCTGAAATAATGTATGAATTCGAGGTATTTCAGATATTGAGTATGGCAGAATTATTCAATTGAAAGATATAATCATTTATTTAAAAAACGTGATTTTAAAATTCAGTTATAAGCTATATTTAAAAATTGTGAAGGATAATATATAATTCCAAGATTTATATTTATCGTTTATCGTTTAATGCTTTTATTGCTTTTCATAGTTTGCTTAAAGCCTTATTAATACCTTCATAGCGGTAAATTTAATATAGTTAATAAACTGGCAGTTAAAATGGGATTTCAAAACCAAAAAAATCTGTGTGCTTTAAACATGTTTGCGTCACAAGATAGTAACTGCCCAGGGAACAATGCGTTAAGTATTCGTGAGACTCATACAATGAACGTATCTAACTTTGATAATTAAAGAGAAAAAGGTTCCTTGTTCGATAATAAAGACGTGTTATAACCACTCTATCCACCATAATGTATGCGTGTGCTTTGTTTAGGGGTTGTCCAAAACTGAGCACTTATGTACATTATAACACAGAAAACAACTTACCAGAGGAAATGTAAGATATCACAAATATAATTCAGGTTATCCGCGTAAATATATTTGATGTATTGTACAATATGTTATTAATTAAAAAATAACACTCAAAAAAAGTTAATATTGATTATGTCAGGTAAAACGAACAGTCAAATTACAAAAATTTGTTAAACTTAACGTATTACTTACACAAAATGTTAAATAAAGTAAATTTATTACTTTCGCCCAAAATTTTGAAATCTGCAAAAAACAATCAATATAGGACGGCCTTTGGGTACAGAGTTTGCCATTTTAGAAATGTCGTTGGAACAATTGGTTTTGTCATACAGATCAAATTCACACATACACATATTATAGAAGTAAGACTTCACAAAAACGTTTAATATCACTAGATTGTCCAGAGCGCGGTTGTTAGAAGTTTAAATTGCAATTTTAATTAAATACTTCAATTCCTGGACGGTATTTCGGGAGGCCTCATATAAAACGAACTAAAACTCAGATTGCTGTCATTAGCGTTACAGTTACCGCTATTGAAGCACACCCGTGGAATGACATCATTGTTCTTGTTTAGCGGCCAACATTTTGGTAAATCAATAAAGTTCAAATTTCGCCAATCGCAATTAGTTTGGTTCTAAAGCCTTTAGAAATAAACGAAAAGCTTTGTGAGTGCAAACTACTATTAAAAGGCTTTGGAGTTGAGTTTGCGCTGGTATCCTAAAGAAGTGCGTGTAAATGAAGCAGTGTATTTTTAAAATTAAATCAAGAAATCCATCTGGGACTCGAAGCGCTCGCGAATGGAGTATCTCACAAAAGCGTTGCATCTTAAGGAAGTGTTGCTCATGCATGAGCAAAATCTTTCTGGAATATTTTTGTAAAGCTATCTATATGCATACAATGAGATCGTGTCTTCAAATATTACAGGTAAACTGTATATAAAGTCCACCTGTTTTCATACATTCAAAATTTATCATTGGTAAATATACCCCCTGCGGCTGATGTGTTTAATATGTTTTCATACATTTCGTTGAGACTATAGCTCGTTATTGCTTAAATTTAAAAAATACATAATATAATAATGTTATTAATATAGTGTAATATATAGTAATGTTATTAGTATATATATATATATATATATATATATATATATATATATATATATATATATATATATATATATATAATATGTATATGTATAATAATAATGTTATATAAATAAGCAATAACGATCTATAGCCTGAACGAAATGAATAAACACATTTAAGTTATGAGTTATCGAATAAATTAAAAAGGCGTCGGATAAAATAAGTGTCGGAAAATATTGTTTAGTCACTCTTTCAAAAGGCAAAGTTTAAGTTGGTATTAAGATAATTTAAATATGTTAAAATTGATTTTCGGCGAAATTTCTGTTTAACGTTATTTTTTTTTGCAAAATTAGAACAAATATATGTTTGCCAACACCAACTAGCGGTAACATTTATTATGCGACGAATGTTAGTGGCGTTTTTGAAAGGTTTTTGAAAAAATTGTCAATGTTTGATTTAGTAAAACGTAACGGTAGTGTCCGACTATACTGATGTCTATTCATTCGTCCTGCGTGTACCCTGAAAATCGATCCTTGACCCCTTTCCTGACACGGCACCCACGCCCAACTGACGGGGGAGAGTTTATTTTCGCTGTGGTGCGAATTGCGAGCGTGCGCGAAATCTAAAGAACATAAAGTACGATTCACAAATGAAGGACGAACGTTACGACCACCTGAGCTTCACATCAACTTTTAAAAAATAATTTTATCAGTAATATAATATAATTGCAGTAGTAAAGTCGTGTTCTGTAAATCAGGACTCAGGAGGATGATCCAACAATTCCAAACTTGCTAAAGAAATTGACGGTAATTTATTTAGTCGTCTGCACTCACGCCTTTTCCTGATAAAGGAGGACTCAGCTGCGCGGACGTAGTTCTAGACTTTTTTTTAAATAGCAAAACTAGTGACAGTGTGCTACTCTGATGTTATTGTTTTGTTATTGAATAATAGTCTGTCCGGATAAAGTTTGATAAAGTATGCGATTATTATTTTCTTTGCCTGTCTTATTATCCTAATTTTTGTAGACTATTCTTCTGGAGAAAATATCCGCTGTGAAAATTGTCTCTTCTTTTCAATATCGTAATCTATCCAAGTTTCATCACCCGTCACCATCGTCTAATTTTAATATCGTTCCGCGACACTAATCTATGCAACGGCATTTTTGAGCTTAAGTCAAAATAAGAGACAAAAGATAAAATGAGCATAGCCTTCGCGCTTCCTAAATGATCGAATAAAGGTTTTGTAATTTCACCCGAATGTCTAAGCTAGCTCGAATTTGCGTGTAAGCAAATCTCCTTTTATTTGGCCCTAACTATTGGGGGCCTCTCATACTTCCTCAGTCCTAGCTACCTGTAATAATTTATTCACTAAATTTTATTATCTGCATACACTTTTTTCTTCCATTTTAATGTTATCCATTCATTCCTCTTTTGTCCGTCACAGATTATTGCATTTTATTTTATTCTTTGTATCCCTTTCATTTCCCGCCTGACTTAAAAAACTCTAGTCAAACTCTATCATGTGTAAATTTCAGTTTTCGTCGTATGATGACTCTCTCGCGAGTCGTCACTGAGATTACTCAAACGAGTACGTTTGAACTCGTTAAACCAGTTTTGAAAGGCTTCAGCACCAAAACGGAGACGAAGTTTAACGTGACTTTGTTACTGACTGAGACCGAATGAAGAACAACGAAAACTTTCACGTCTTAAATCCATATTGTAACTGAAATTTAATTTTAAACTTACCATCAACTTTTGACAATTAATGACAATGATGTTACTTACGTACGAAAAGTTTCATAACAACAAGTTCTATTTCAAAATTTTAAATTATTCTGAAACTAGCCAGTAATAAAAACTTTCACTGTCGCCAAAATAGAATTTGTCTTTGCTATAATAGTAAGCACTACACAGCGATAAAAATATTGAAAGCCCTGGAAAAAACGTTTCTTGGTCTATTTATTGTTGAAAAGGCAACAATTATTTATCTCTTCAATTTCGTAACATTAGTAGGGATTTTTTGTAATTTACCTAAATTTAACGAAAATTAGGCACAAGAGCATCATTTTTGCCTTTGTTCTTGGTAAAAAATTCTCCATGTCAACTAGTAGAAAAATAAAATAAAATAACACGATTGTTGTCGGTTTTTTATTCTAATATTTTAAAGTTAATTAAGAGACTGGGAAAAACCGGACTAACAATACGTGTCCCTTTCACAGAAAACCGTACGGGAGGTTCAGTAAACACCTTTTTATAAGTAAATAATAAGCAACTATCCGCCGACTTTAATTAAAAATGTAAAAATTGACTAGATACGCAAATAGTATGTGTAAACTGCTAGTAAAATCTTTTCGACTGTATTATTTGTTTACTGGCTGGTTTTGATAATAACAAAAAGGGTACATTTTAGAAAAAGGGACAAAACGCTATTTTTGAAGAAGTGGATCAAGAACGGCGTCTTCCTGGTTATAACGTAGTCGTCGTGGTTATAAAAATTGACATTAAAAAAGGATGGTTATCCAAAACGGCTCGATTTTTGCATAAAATACGAGCTCATTGTAAGAAACACAATGACCGAGTGCTCATTTATGATTATGTATTGAGACGTAATAAAAACAAACCGTTTCGAAGAGATTGATGACTGGTGATCAAAAGTGGATCATGTATGCTCATCATAACCTGCAAACAGGTAATGGTCGAAGATCGGACAAGCTCCACAGACTGCGGGGAAACCTAGTTTAACTCGCAATAAAGTGATGCTTGTTGAACTGATGAGACTAAAGCAATAAGTTGAGATATAACGGCCGTAGTGAATCAGTAGACGTTGTGTGTTCTTGAATACCGGTAATGCTCGATCACGACATAGCCAATCAGCATAAAATAAAAGTTTGGGTGAGACTTTGCACCTTTAGATGCCCACATGTTCCTGCCTCTTCAGAATTCTTTAGGCAGTGTCAGGGTAACATTAACAGAGGACTGTTAAAAGTACTTGTAGCATTTTTTAAATAGAAGTCCAGGAGTTTCTGCAGTAACAGCATCATGTTACTACCTTCATGATTGAAAAAAGTCATCGAACAAAATTATTCCTATATACTGCAGATAAATTTAAATAACCTTTTAAAAGTAAGTCTCGAATTTTCGTATAAAATGCGGCAGAACTTATTCCCTAACCAAACGTATTATATAAAATATAACAAGACTTTTCACTCGAACTTGTCTAAGAAGGAAAGGAAACGTGTGTTTTTTGGTACTATTAAATCCCTGTGTTTTATATATAAACAATTTATAATAGTATTTAACATTCAACTCTGCATATATATGAACGTTGGCAAAATATTGCTTATATATTGTATATGTTACAAAAAATTGTTAACAATATTATAAAATATGAGTGTATTCCAGCATATGTGGTTTGGTTTGAACTGTGGTTTATTTTCATCATTAAATACATCAGAAAATTAATTTTCAACAAACAAACTTTATTTGCTTTCAATTTGATCGCAATATTAACTTTAAATCAATTATTACTATGCATATATAGCAAAAACATCCATAGAAGGCTTAGTGGATTGTTACAACTATTTCTATACAAATAATATTTATGAAGGGCTATTAAACTTTATTCATAATAATTACTAATTTCAAATTTCCTAAAACATAATCCCAACGTATCAAAGAGTTTTGATACGTTGGGATTATGTTTTGATTACATTATGACACATACAGGATGATTACTTATAGGAGCAACAAACTTTTAAGGGCTGAATAAGGTTACATGCTGTCAATCATTGCAGATAACAAATCCTATTTAAAAATCAATGGTTTAGATTTAATAATTTATGTAATATAATAGCAATAAACGGTGCTTTCAACACTCACATTATAAAGTATTATAATTAATTATTGTTTACCATCAGTCCATGCAGAATCTCTACTGCTAGAATGTATTAACCTGTCGCATTCCAAAAGTGTAAAAATGATCAAGTAAACAGGGTAAATCATAGGTATAATTGCTTTGTTTCGGATATTCCATTTGATATCGTTGCCTCGAATGCGATTTCGATATTTGTCTGTACTAAAGCCTATTTATTATCAAACCATAGTCCTCTACGCCCGATTTTCGAGGGTATGTTAACTTTACATATTCAGCTTTATGTACGTGTAATGTAGATATAAAAAAATATGACCATGAAACAAGTTAGAGTGGAGTACTGTTTGTACTAATGTATTATTGTTAAAACTAATGAAAGCTCCGTAATCCATCTGACTTCATCTTCATAAGTTTGTGCTTTCTTAAAAATGCTATTATTAAGAAAAACTTTGAAATCGGGTCAATGAATCAGTTGTAAATGTTTGCAAACGACCGTTGACGAATTTTGGATTTCAGTTAGTTTTAAGACACTGCATTCGTTGTGAAAACGGGCACGTTTGCTTCATCAACTCATGGTTCATGTTATATAAAAAATGAACGTGCTTTGAATAAAAGGCGCAGCCTCCAAAAGGCACTTTAACTTATTTTTTGTGACGTTTGTCACTAATTCGTTGTTGTTCTCGTTTTTAACATTTGGATATGGTTCCGCGTACGTATTGCTAACCTAAACTTCTCCGAAAGAATTATTAACGAGCACAGGAAAATATTTATGTGCCCACGTCAGTCTTATCCGTCCAAATAAGACGCGGGTGCCTTCAAGATAAAAGTGGATTGGTTATTGGGCTTTCCTATAAGTTATTCAAAAGTAAATTACACCAACACCTTTAAATGCGGATGTAAAATTTATTTTTATAGCGTTTTAATTTTTAGAAAATATTGAGAACATTTTATCGTCGACTAGTTAAAATTACGCACGCGGTGTCCGACAGTTGTGACTCACGTTGTGACGAATTTCATTAAGAATGCCTTTGAAAACTTGCCAGCAGATCTTATTAAAGCTAATTTAAAGTTATAAGTGGTGACCCCAACAGCTGTTCGGTGCGACAAGTACATATCTTGAGTCATAGATGGAATATATTTTGCATGATCCAGTACGTGATAAGAAACGGGAACACTAACAAATTACCATTAGTTTTTTTTTATTAATTTTAATTTGTATCGCTAGGCTATTTTGTTTACAACGTGTTTTTTCGCCTTTTACGCTAGACATTTTGCACACAGGCTTATAGTTAATTTATAGTAAAGGCCTATGCGCAACAGTGGATCCTATGGTTGAAATGACGAGGAGAACGGTGAAAGATGCGGTTCCGTAGTGCTTAGTAATTCATATGAAAGTTTTACATTGTTTCCTGTCTCAATGCAATAAACTTTTACTAACTGCGAAAACTTTCTATGCGGGTACCGAAATGACCTCTGAATCGCGAGTAGGCATACGTAAAGTGAAATAGCTATACTTGAGTAAAAGGTATTTACTCTGAGTGCAGAACAAAGCTCAGCCAAGAATAATTGTAAATGATAAATGTCTTTTATTTTATGACTACAGGGTAAATACTTAATACGGATTTACATTTACAGTGGGTAAAAAAATTATTTGCTTAAGCTGCAATAGTACTTTGTATGTATACTTGAGATTTATGTACTCATACAAAATGACTTGATTCATTAAAAGAAAGAAGAAACGGCAGGGATCTGACAAGAAGAACGTATTTCAAACGGGAACCAATGCCTCTGTAATCCGATTAAATATAACGATGAAGGTTTTTCTTCGCTCTTTCTCCAGGAATCTACCGTGTCCAATTTTAAAACATGTTTCTCTCTTAGAAATTTTTATATTTTTCAATACATACAAACGATAAACGCAAACAATATCAGGTCATAGTATAATACTAAAGTCTTTATAAAAACTATTTAAAATATGTTATTGTTGTAGAATTAAGTATCTATAGATAATTTAATAAAGTTATCTTTTTATCAATGAGATTATTAATTTAAGAAAAAACTTTTTTGATAGTTTATAAACTTATTAATACAACAAGCTTTTGGTTACAAAAGTGTCATTAGTACATTAGATTTTCGATGATCGTTTTGCAGAAATAGGAACAAGAATAATATTGTCTCACTGGCTAATATAAATAAAATATAATGTAATTAACATTACTTAGTTTCATTTTCTACGAACGCTAGAAAAGCTTCTAGGATGCGGTTTCGATGGTCCTCATTATTAGTTGGATTTTACCGGAAGAGCCAACGAAACGGCACGCAGGCAACTGCTAGAACTATATAAACGGTTAGCAAGTGGTCTCTTTGTTACGGGCACGGTCAGGTTGGTGATGGGCACATAAACGAGTGGTTTTGAAGGAAATAAAACAGGGATGTAAATGTATTATTTTGTTTTTAAGTTTTATTTTTATATTATATAAGTATTATTTATTTTGTTTAACAGCACATATGCCTGGGAGACCTGGATAGTTTCACGCTCATGTCACTGCTAATGTGTGTTGAAATTACTTCAGCAAGGACATGATATGCTGATTTGTTTGAAAACTCTTTATTTTTTAAATCTTGAAAGACCTACAGTTTATTATAAGTAGAATATGTGATTGTTGTAGTTTATTACTCTGTGCATTGAAGTAAGAACAATCAACTAGTTTATTATTCGTTTGATCTGAAGCCAAAATCACAAATTTCGGAAAAGGTATTAAAAAAGCAACTGTTCGACAGCGGATACGCAATGCTCAATGAATATTACTTTAAAACAGTCACGAGAGTATGTTACGCTCTAATTCACTTTTTAACCGACATTTTCATCACAATGCTCATTTCGAAAACCTGCTTGTATACATTCCATTTTAAACCTGTCAATTATTTCAAATGTTTACGCCCAGTTCGTACATATTTTTTCGTTCATTATTTTCCATTACAAATCTATTATAATGTTAAATATTAATTTATCCGTTGCTGGAAAAGGAAAATTCTGAACATGTTATATTTGCTTTTAAAATAGGCTTTTATTTGATTTACTTTTTAGAGTTTTTGAAGGTACAGTTTCCCTTTTCTGTGTTATAAAAATGTATTAGTATTGTAGCTTTTATATGTGTTGGCAAACTCCTTGAAAATTCCAGTTCTCTCTACTGTTTACATTATAACCCGTAGACACAGATTACATTCGACAGAACACTTTGTAGAAATCTTTCTCCTTAGTCTGTACGTTGGGGAAGAGGCTTAGTGAGCTACGGCAGGCTTTTCGCTCATTCGTTGCAGACATGACGTGGTAATTTAAATCGGGCTAAGTTTATAATGTTAATGCTAAAGCACTTTGTGTTAAGACTTAATCCTAAAACGTCAATCCTAGTCACGTGATTAAAGGTCCATTTTCCTCTTAGCTTATTAATTTGATTTCAATAATAATTTTGATTTAGAAAGGTAGTGATTCAAACTTGATTAGTTATGATAAAATAGTTTAAAGAAGTTTAACGACTGTTTATAAAAAGAATAGTAAATATATAATAATACATATTAAAAATTTTGCATGCATTCTTATAGACATTTATGTACTTCATTCAGCGTATATAATATCAAGTTGGGGAGTTGAACTTGCACCCACATCGAGAGCAATTATTGATCGTCTAACTGGGAGCTACGATTCTCGCTGTTCTATTAGTAAAACTGACTGATATTTTATGATGCCAACATATTTAATGTGATTGATACAAATTTTATGGAACTAAAAGATTTGTTGTTACGATATCAGTAGAAGTAGACTTGACGTCGATTAAAGCTAATAAAATTATAAATCACATTAAAAAAATGATATAATTTTACCGTGTATTTTTACTACAAGAAAAACTACAAACGAGTGTAGGTAAAATACGTACATCAAAAAGGAATTTGAAGTGCTTAGGAGGACTACCAAATTTATTGTACTGGAGTTGGTTGATAAGACTATACAGCATCAATCGTAAATCTGTAAATTTCAACAAAACTAGATAGAGCTTTTTGAGCTTTTATCCAAAATCTAATGCTGACGCTCTTGTGGGCGGAAGTAATACGATTATTCCAGCTAACTAGGCGTCAAATCCCTATTTCCTACCGAAAATGTGGTTGGATTTTGTGTAAATACATTTTTAAATCATTACCAATATGTTGTCTTTTTTCGCATTTTGACAAATTTATTATCGTTTAATATTTATTACAAAGGTAACTCCAATTTAAAATTTTTGTTTCGCCTCGAGGTTATTGTGCATATGTGCCTGTCAAGCAACTTTGTTATACAATATTCTTTGTAAATACTACTCTGCTGTTGAGATATGTTATGGCGCCACTCTTTAATCTAGTATTACATTGGTGAAGATAGCATTGCATTGACGACATCCTGTGTTGCAGTGATTAATGAGACGTTAAATTCTTGAGATACTGATGCCACCTCTGTTAATGCCTCGAAAAAATACGAGTCATAAGAGTAAGCAACTTCATTTCAAAAGCAACACTTCAAATCAGTTGCGCAAAAGTCTCCCAATGTCCATCTAGATATCCCCGTGCGTAGAATACTAAGACATTTTTATTCCCACATATAGAATAAAATGCTTTGCAATTAAAATTGTAAGTTTATTAATTGCCTTTGATCTTAAATTAAAAATATAGACTTTATATGTGATATAAAACCTTTTAATTTGAAGAGTTCAGCGAATATTCTAATTTTGGTCTGTAACCACATAATTAAACTTCAATTTATGACCATCGATTGGGCTTTGACTGGCATCGTTCAATGAATTTTCAATCATTTCCGGAATTTTCATTTCTAACTCATTATAGACATTACTGAATTTAATATTAAACTATGAAATTAAATTCTGTTTTAATTTAGTATGTAGTTTATTTCTCGCTCTTGCTGTGAGCCTGAAGTATACTACGAATGAATATATTTGACGCACAGATAGACTACAAGACAAAGATAAGGCATCTATCAGCATAATGAAACAAAAGAAATACTTGAAGATCGGTCACCATCTTGTTATCGAAGTTTAAACTAAGGTTTAAAAAAAAACTTCTCTGGTAGGTCTTGTAGACTTCAGCCATTATGACAATAGATATACGTACGTAAATGTAAATGGTATAACATTGGCAGATACACATTGGCTGGTTTTCCATTATACATTTTATTCTTTTGTCTAGAGGGCCAATCAAATCTATAATATACCTTTCCACGGACGATTTTCAGTGAATACATCTTTAATTAACAATAACTGTAGGTATTTTTTATTAACTTGTGAGTTTACAACGGCTGTTATGGATATAAATAAAGGTATAAGAAGTATCTAAACGTATATCTTTTTTAACAATATTGATCTTCACCTGTTCTAACAGGCGGGTATTCTTTTAGTGAGTCTAAGTAGTTTGAAGTCATCTTTCACTACACGTGTAAGCATGTACGTTACTCGCATTTATGAATTCATGAAAGAGAGCGCTGGAAAGTTTTAAATGGAAATGCATTCTGGCTGTCGTAGTTTTACTAAAACATATCCACCCTTTCATTCAAATGTTGTAGTCTCGGCGAGATATACTATAAAAATGTGGTATAATTTCATACCATTTCGTGCAGAGGCCCGCATTTACAAAGACACCCGTTTCTGTTAGGCTAACACGTTATGTTATGTTCTCTTTTTGTGCCATCGTCAAGCACTTTATTTTTATTTGCATTTAAGTTACGATGGGAAAACTTCTGCACATGTGAAGGCTGCTTTAGGTTAATGATGTAAAAAAACTCTTGATATCTTACAAACACAAAACATGACTTGGTTACGATTCAAAAACTATGACTGATGATGTTGTTAAAAGAGGTAAATAGGATTTAAAAAAAATATGTCATTTTTTAAAGGAAATATTCCATTATTAAGGTTTACTTAGTCTCGGGCCTACTATGAAAGTCATTAAATTAAATCTCATTTGTGTTATGTAGTGGTGTATAATATAGAGATATTAGCGTACTCAGGCGTGACTGCTGTATCCCTCTCGTCTGAATAACTTTAACGTTAATTTTACAGCAAACAGAACCGTATGATATCGTCGTTCAAAACGACGGTGAAGCGAAACGAATATTATTACGATTTTAAATGAGCCAGTGAAGCGCAAGAATCGCCCACAAGCGATTTAAATTAAATATTTACGGGTGATATGTTTATTTTCTGATCTGTTAATCTTGGAATAATTTTAATATGATAAAGAATAATGAAAAATATATGAATAAAATAATAACAATATCTGTCACTAGTCAAGAATGAGGTAAATTTAAAATACAAGTTTATTTAAATCTTCGAGAACACAAAGTAGGCTAGCTAGTTTTTACCTCTCTAATACTGAGTCATGACTTATTGATTAGCTTAATACACTACTGCTACAGCAGCTATGTGCAATGTGTCTAACAGATTCACGTCTTTGGGTGCATTGGAATAGTCAGAGACATAATTTTACTGCTAGCAATTCTTCTACAGCACAATTTCAAATTTAGCGAGAAAAAAGATGTTACGTAGCTATAATCTAATCAACTTTATATGAGATAAATCAATCGTACGAATAAAACGCCTTGCAATCAATCTTATAATTGAACTCCCGTTTCTCTAGCTGAATTCGAAATTCTGCTGCGGACGAAATAAAAAAAATGTTATGAAGATCGTACCCTCAGAAGTTACAATAATAACACCCGTTTTATTTCTTAATCAAATATCGTTTTAGTTTTAGTTTATGTTAAAGAAATTATGTATCGATTTCGATGAAAAAGAACCTAAATTTTTACCCTAATTTTTAAAAAAAATATATTAACGACATACATCATGTCGCTAATATTTTTTATGCTTTTTCTTTGTATGCTTGTAGCATAAAGACATTGAATCGATGTATGTTCTTATTTGCAATAAAAGGTTGCTTAAATTTTGTCAAAGTAAATTAGTTTTCTCTCTGTATAAAAGCATGTATAAAGATTCGATTTTTTTTTCAACGTTTGTGTACGTGCACAAAAGAATAGATTGGCTTTCCCGGGCTCACCTTTAATAAAGCTTTCTAAAATCGATTGAAGAAAAAAATAGATGATAGAACGCATACTGACCATGCTCTAATGCAAACCTGCCTGCCTTTTACTGAAGACCTATCATGTGTGAAAACTATAGTGTAGCCATGTGCGTAATAGAATATAGGGTGGATACATTTTAGTATTATTTAAAATTTATTATAATATAATATTATATATATTCTATAATTATTTATTTATATAAATCTTCATAATATTTGCTTAGTTATTGCGTTTACAAATAATGTTTTCACCCTAGTAACTTTCTTTTCGTAACCTTCGTAACCTTCTTTTCAAAATAACAGAGCCCGAATGAGTCACATGTCAATTTTATTTTTTAACAAATTTAATTTTCTTCCCCTATGATAGTCATAAGTGTTTTCTTCAATATTTTCGATTATTTGTGGAAAAGGTAAAGAATATAATTGACAAAAATCAAAGTCTTCAGTGTTCAAAAGCCTAATGGTACGTATTTCACGCTAAGTAATAGCATCAGAAGTTATATTACAGGTAACAAATTTGACATAGTTAATTGCGTATATGCGTTTTTTTAGCTGTGGATAAATTCTTAGCTCTAAGGTGAACAGCACTTTTCCACCGATGCTGAGAAAATTTGTTTTGGTCTTTCCAAGTCCTGTCAAGGCACACGTTAAATTACTTGGTATAAAAAAATAAAATATGCCTATATTTTTATGATGATAGAACAATATAGCTGATATATAAAATTAATTTCATTAAAAACCAGTGATAAAATATGTATTAGAAACAGAACTGCGTTAAAACTCCTGAAGTGCCTATTTATAATAAATAGAATCTTATTTATGTATCTACATATTGTACTTAAAAATAAGTGAGAAACGAAACCGCGGAAATATCTAGCTTGTTTTATAGAGTTCATATATCCGTAAATGTGCAGAAAAAGGAGCGTCTCATACGCATTTAATAACGTAAATTCCAATTAATAACAGAGCTTGATGGCTACATCATTATTATGCATTGATAAGCATGATAATGATTCATTATGGTTCACAGTAAGTTTGCAGTAACAAAAGGCAATACAGAATGTAATCCATAAGTGTTGCAAATGATATTTTTTAAAAGGTGATCAATAAGTATTATAATACATGTACTATTAAGCTATAGTAAGAAAAAAGAGGTGGCTAGGGAGCATAATACTTAACCCTTTCAGGACCATAAGGTTACGGTACCTTATTTAATTAATTTAGCTAGATGTAATGAATTAATAGGCATCCTAAAAACATAATTTATACTAAAAATTCAAAAAAGTTTTACATTTTTCTTGGAAATTTATGGGACAAATATGTCCCTATGGTCGCTAAGGGTTACTTTCTACTTAAACTCTAAATTTTGGTTTACTTGTTGGTAAGTCTGTTTTGCTGTAAATACTGTACATTTGTTACTTAGTGTACTCTTTTTTACTTTTTTATGAATAATATAAATATAATAGGGCAAGTTATTTGTGGTACTCGGCGAAACAATTCCTGTTGTTGATGGATTGGTTAATGATTAGATGGATTGATTTTTTGAGACGTTGAAGGTTCAGGTGATTCTTGACGTTGAAGAGTCGTCGTCTCTTCAACCTCGACATCAAATACCCCTTGGTCATCATCCTGTACTAGAAGTCTTTGGTCTTCGTCATCAAGCACCAAGTCATCTTCCTCATCGCTATTGTCGCCCACAAAAATTTGAAGAATTTTATTTTTTCGAAGTTCAAAAACTCCACGTCCCTTACGAAACATATTCTGAGAAAAATATGAATAAGAAAATGATAGCATTTTGGTATATCACCAGGTCAAAAGTTAAGAAATTCCGTATAAAAAGTATCCCTTTACGCCGACAGGGACATCCGTGTCCCATAATCTTTATAACGATTTATCACAGAATACAACATAAATACATTACTTCTGAATATTTAGAATAACAATTTACTTAACAGGTAATGATAATTTGACACTGTAAAAACTTGAAAAGCACTTTTACAATATCTATTATTTATTCCAAACAGCAGATCATTCGCGCCATAAGAACTCAACGTTCCGATGACGATAAACAATAAACGGTGTTAGTTATCCTATATTGCCAGTAAAGAATAATAAAAAGGTACTTTCCGAAATATTAAAACAAAAAAATAATTTACAATGGTTACGTAAATATTTAATTAATCCATGATTTTTGCTTGGGACACCGGTGTCCCCGTGGTCGTGAAAGGGTTAAACATTATGATTTTTTGTACAAACTATAAACTAATGAAATTAATGGCCCACCCATAATTGATTAAGGTTTGAAATAAAAATTAAGAACTGTATCTGTATTATATTTCGCATTATCACTGTGATAGACTAATAGACCGCTACGACCCGCCTAGATAGCCTCTTGCAAAAGCACTGTAGCCAATATAGAGTATTTGTGTTATATAACACAACTAGAGAAACCTTTATATGATGTATGTTCGGTCTTGATGCCTGTGAATTACGCCAAGGTTATATTATATCATTCGTAAAACTTCACGACATTTGTTGGTAGCTGCGCAAAAAGTAAAAAGCAGGTAAACAAATGAACTGCGTATCGCCGCGGCTTATTGTGCCCCTTGTTAAATGCAATTTATCGATGAACATGTTTAGTTTTTGTTTATTATTTGGATTTTACTTGGAACAATGATTAAAAATAACAAGAGTGATGCTTTTATAGTACTAATTTGTATTGTTTTTTGTAATGTGTGTTGTTGGTGATGACATACGAACCCAAGATGTGGTTACTAACGACGTACCTCATAAGAAGGCTCAATGTAACCCAGAGAGCAATGGAGATGAATATGCATGGAGTTTTGGCGCGAGATCGAATCAGAAATGGGGAGATCCGCAGAAAAACTGTGATCACCGACGTATCTCGAAGAATTGCTCGTCTGAAGTGGCAGTGCCGGTTGAGGCGACGAGACCACCAGATGGACCGAGGAAATAGTAAAGGTCATGGGAAGTCGCTGGATGCGGGCGGCGAAGAACCGGTCTTTGTGGCGGTCTTTGAGGGAGACCTATTCCTTGTAGTGGGAGTCCATCGGCTAAAAAGAAGAAGAATCAGTAATTTCAATTAATGTTTAATCGTGTGATCGGTTGCGATAAATTATACGGTTCACGTAAAAACTCTCATCTCACAAGGATTTGAAACTGCCAATTAATACATGCTGGAGTTAATTGGCAATATTGATGCCGATATAAAACGGTACCTGTGTATACTGTCAACCGTACCGACAACAAGGTAGCCCTTTGGGATCACCTGGTATGCGTCCTTGCTTTGTGATGCAATTAATAACGTTTGCATTTATAACGTTGTCGTAGATTGTGTGCTGACCAGAATTTTTTAATAATATTAAAATTTTCTTAACATTACAAAAAACTCATGTTACATTTCCGCATACGGGTCATAAGTAATAGTTCAATGGTCATCAACAATATACTACATTTCAGTAAAACGTCTACTATATATTTAAGCATTAGTAATATTAAAGGACGATATTTAAGTAGGCCAAAAGAGTTGTACTTCGATATAATATCTACATAAAATGAAAAAGTATAGCGCCATCCGCTGTCATTCTTAAAATTTCTTTATTATCTTTTATTATTTACTGATAAAATTTTTACGTATGCTGATTATGGTTGCAAAAAACACTGACTGAGACTCTGACATTACAAGTCAATCAGAACAACGGACGATACGGCGGAAAATGCAGAATAACATTCCACGACGTTTCCTTTATTCTTCTGCGAGGTTACCGGAACGTTTCATTGTCATATTCTCGCAGAGACGATAACAGATTCAGATAGCCCTAAACTCGTATCTTATCTTTATTATTTCAAAGATATCAACAGAAACCCAGAATTATGAAAGTGTACATAATCCTAATAGAGACCAATCGTAATAATGACTATTTAAAAATAGTACATTCCTTCAAATCCCATTTTATATCATTTTTCCATTTCCATAAATTTTGTCACAAGCAATCGAAATAGAAAAATATTAAACGTTGAGAAGATTGGTGCCTATTTGAATTTAATAAAAAATTTTTTATCATGTGTATTTAATTATGAAATTCTTTAAGTACATTTTACATCGTTAAGGTATTACATACCAATTTGTTTAAAAATTTTCGTTTCGAATATAATATTTTACATGAAACATGGAGTATTGAAAATTGAACTAAAACTAAAAACTACTAGCGAATAACTATAAAATACTACTATATAATTTTTAATGAAATTTCATACTGTAGGTAGTTTTACGACACTAATAAAAATAATATCGTTTCCTGTAATGGACCCACAATGCTGGTGATGTGCGTTGTTTTACTGTGTGAGTAGTGCTCAAAAAATTAAATAAAGATTATACATTTTAATATTTACGCTTATCTAATTTCAGTTACCTTTTGCTGCGTTAACTGTATAACAAAAATTGAAAACGAATGGGCAAATAGATTTCAAAAAAACGGAAGTGACGATTGGGATCGTAGAAAATTTTCTGAGAACAAAATTTCATTAGATGCTTTTTTATACATTTTACTCAGAAATAACCTTATACAGATTAACGGCACAATACGTAACATTTTAAGAGATTATAATTTGGGAAAACCGGAAGTGGACTTAATAAAAGAAGAATTTCGTTTCAGCCATATAGAGTTTCAACTAATAGTTCTATACAAACTAAACAATGTCATCAACTCTACTCAAAATGGAGACGAAGAACAATTTATGCTAGGAATAATGGAGCTTTCTAATTACGTGTTAAAAAAAATTATTAACAATAATTTAGAAAACGTAGGAGGTAAACTTTTGCAGCTCACAGATTGGCAACAACAATCCTTGAAAGATAAAATAGTAAGACAACAATCTAAAATAGCTATACACAATATAGAGAATAACATCTGTGTTACCTTAAAATTGTGTTATGATAAAATATACTACTCGGAATACCTAACGAGTTGGTTGCGGTATCTCATGGACTTGAGACCTAACAAATTGAAAATATTTTTTGCTACACTATCAGAATTTCTTGATTTCAATATTCAAAAATTCAAAACTAGTAACAACTTTCGCCGCAAAGTTAAAAATATTGCCCAGGCAAAACCAATGAGTCAAAGAGATATTTTGGAGTTTATAGATGAGGTCATAATAAAACAAAACAAAACATTTGATATAGTGCCATTTCGACAAAAGAGAACAGCTATTTTGCTTGTACGATTGTTTCAATTAGTGGACATAAACTACGATCTAAACAGTGAAAACATGATAATTTTGGAAGATATTACTAAAGTTTTATTACAGTGGACAATCAATGGAAATGTACATTTAGAATCCATTTTAAATGTGGCTTTAGAAAATATACAACTGAATGTAAAAATATGGCCGTTACCCGTACAAGCTAAAATTGACTTTCTTTGGTCAAAAATGATTATATAAATGTATTTATTTTGCATACTACCTAGCAACGAGTCCTAACTGTGGATTATAATAAATTTTCTATTACATAAATAAGCTCTGGCATCCTTTTCATATGTCCTTCGTAATTAAGTCAACCCAAACACTTTATTTGATTGAAGGTTTTATGCTGATGAGAAATATATTTTTCTGACTAGATAACTAGCGATGACATTTTTATTTAAGGCAGGTTTAGTTTTATTAAGATGTAATCACTTCAGAGGAGTTCGTTCGTTTAGAATAGATAGTAAAATTTTTGTACCATTGTTTTTATACAGTTAGTAATATGAAGTTTAAAATTATCCATTACGAATATATTGCCAAAAGCACTGTTAGATAGATTCATGGGCTAATATTTCAAAGACTTAAATGGAGATCACCTATTATTTAGACTTCACTATTAATGTATGAGCACATATTTAGTCATTAAAATGAAATAAATAAAGTATGAAATGGGTTGGATTAAAAAATCGTTTCTAACATTGCAATTCAACAAGCAGAAACATAGAATCAAATTTCATTTGCCAATGTTGATAGATTATTGCGCCTTGTTACTGGAAAAGGTTGTCAGAGAGAGCATAGCATAATCGGCTTGACGATATAAAGCCCGAGCTGCTAGTGTATATATAGCTGAGCGGAAGCTATCCGGTGTACTAATTAATTATTCCTTTGTCGATTTGTAAATTGAATATTGCACAGTACCTCGCACGCGCTATAGAGATATGTAATGTTTTGTTATTGAAATAAATTTAGTATTGTGCGGCATGAAAGTTTCCGTAATAACTTTTTTCAATACACATTTAGGAATTAAGACAAAATGACCATTTCAAGCGTTTTTTTGATAACGTTGAAAAAAGGAACGCGTAAAGACAATGCTAACTACTTTTTAATAAAATGTGTTGTACAATTATTATCAAGTATGAATAGAAAGCCAGATGTTAATCACAACTGTCTCAACTTCAATGCGTAATTGTTAGAAAATTGTTTATGCGATGTATTAAAAACTATGAATAATTAATGGTTGTGATGAATAATAAATAAAGAGTTTATTAATATTTATTGGTAGCACTCTCGCGCTATTTTGGGGCAACGAGTATTACCAAGGCATTCATAAATCTTATGAAGTCTATCATCAACTAACATGACATTAATCAAAAATCTGGTAATATATGTTAAAAATATATAACTTTAATCATAAATATTTAAGATTTAAATTTCAGAAAAGTTACATATTAAAATATTCTAGGCATTGCGTCGAGAAGTGAAGTTAGTAGGGCGTAAAATTTCACTTAATTGCGTTGAAAATTTGTCACGTCACCATTACTGAATTCAGGTTACTGTTTAGCCCAGTTTTCATAAAATTTCAATCACGATGTTTTCTTATAGATTGCAAAAAGATCTACGCTCTAACATGGTCGCTTTATTATATTCATTTCATTAATAACCATTATTTTCCATCCTATAACAACTTTTCAATATCTTCACATGTAGAGAGCTGCGTCACAGGGGCTCAATTCAATAAAATTTATTTTTATTGAAACAAAATGAGTATGATGATCAGTTCCTGTGTTACCTTTTTTTAAAACACGGAAGAACAAACATAGGAGAACAAAAGCCTGACCGTGGAACTTAATTACCTTGCCCGAGTAAGTTCCACGCTTTGTCAGCATTCATTACTCATTTTAATTTAGGACCCATAAGTTTATAAAAAAGAATCTTTTTTTTTTAATTATGATGGAGAAGCCAAAAAACTAAGATTTAAATTAGAGACCTAACATAGAATTAATAACGCACATGCCGTACATTTGATTGTAATATTTATGACAAACATCCATGTATTCCACTCCAGCTAAAGAATGTGATCGACCTAGTAAATTGTCGTTTTTGTAATACTCAAAAAGTATCGTTTCATACTTATTACCTTTTTCTTTTTTAAAAACAGCAATGAAACTTCCTTATGCACAATTTTATTATATATAATATACCGGATAATTATTATTTTGAAATTTATTTCTAGCATAACCTCTCATCGTGTTGAATCATTGTCTCGAGTCAATAATGAAATAAAAAATGGTAGAGTGATGCCAAAATACATTCCATCCAAGTATCCATAATCAATGGTATTGTGTTTACGTGACTAGACTTGGAGTGAGTATCGACGCAACTCTGGTCCTTATCTTGTGCGAGGTGTGATGTATTGTCCTTTAAATATTTTTAATGACTAACAAAGTGTGCATGTCTTAGACAACGCCTTCGTTGTGTGTATAATTTTTTTTGTTGTGATTATATTGTATAGGTTGTATAGTTATCTTCTTTTTTTTTAGAAATGAATGTATCTTATTTATTTTTAAAATACCAAATTTGCAAAAGAGAGATTACAATTTATTATTTATTGCATCGTTTATTATAGCTGTATTTAAAATTGTTCTGCTAGAAGGTAAAAAATTGGCTGGTATAACATGAATTTTTGGGTAATATATGCATGCTGTCGAAGAGAATCTTTCTAATTCTTTATGAAATAAAAACAGGATTCATAATAAACATCAAAGAAAACTATAAATTGTTAATGAAATTAAGTTTGTTTGACCAAATGATAACTATGCTTTAATTTTTGTTAACCTCTGCTCACAATTAATTTATAATATTTTCTGTTTATGTGTGTACTTTATTGTATAGTTAGAAATGTATATTTTATCCATAGCTAAATTCTTTTTTAAGTCAAGTTTGTCGGTTTTTGCAAACTTGTTGCGCAGCATTCCGACCGAGTATTATTACGTCATGTAACGGCTGCTCAAATTAAGTCTATAATCGCTTGGCAAATCGTATGATGGGAACAGCGCCTACAAAAACTTATTTAAAAAATTCGTCCTTCCTTCAAAAATATTTTTGGAAAATTTTTCATAACGGGTTTGGTATTGAACGAAAAAATAATAGCGGTGACTGAGCACTAAAAAGCATAGGCACATAAAATCATGGCTTCAACAGACTTGCGTTCTCTTTTACATGCCTATTAATGTATTTGGGCAACGGAGTATGTTTTTCGTTTACAAACCTGTTTACGTAGCCGTTTACTTTTAAGTTAAAGTTGAATTGATGAATGCAGGTACAGGGCCATGTTTCGAGTCGGCTTATGGATAATGTCCATGTTTGACTCAGTTTTCATTAGAGCTGTTACCAAGAATAGTTTACGGTGTAAAAATGAGTACGGATATTATACATCAAAAATATAATTTAATTAGTACCTAAGAGAGTCATTAATTAAATACAACAATTAAAAGACCATTTTGATGGATAATATTTATTACCAGTCTACAAACGCCATAACCATACGTTATAACAATATCTAACGATAGAAAGAACATATATACGTTTCCTTAAAGCCTGAATTGTATATCTTGTTCAAACAATGCCTGTGACTTATTATATGCATAACTACCTATTATATAAAGAAGTTGTTCAGGTATGCATAACTTAAAAAGATATCAAGTATGGCATTCCCACGTATTCTATTGTCCTGTGACGAGTTTGGCAGGCGTCGTTTAATGGATGACTGGCCGACGAAATAAAGGATAAATAAGTACTTTCGCACTTTTGTAAATTCGTGCTGTTTCCTTTAGATTTAACTTTTTCTATTACTGTTACTAAACTACATATTTATAATTCTAAGTACTGTGGTTAATTTATAGTTATAACGAATAAGAAATCTACTATTCTAGAGATTCTTCAACTTTATGCTCCACATGATTGTTTATTTCTACCAAGCTATAAAGAAATTAATAGCTTTATTAACAATTGATAACAAACATCAAAAGCCTTTTCTTTGCTAGACGTTTCTCAAATTTGTGTGTATAATTTTGTCAGAAACCCTAGAAAAACGTTAAGTTCAACCTTTGAATCGGATCATTCACAAGTTTTCTTTGACTATACGAAATAAATTGAATATGTTTTTCTCACCTACCTATCTTAACAAAACGTTACTACAAATTATTGTGATGACTACTCAAACAATTAAATAAGTTTTAATTGCTTTGAGATAGCCCAATAACGTTGAGCTGCTCTACACCGAAAGGTGAAAGTTTCCAGACATCGAGAAAAAAATCGATTAATGTTATTCTATTAATAAACAAGAAAAAATTAAATGCTTTTGCCTCGAATAAATCTTTTTACAAAAATTAAATAGCTAAACGAATTATTAATTACGAAAATTATTTATTACGAAAAGAACTGTAGACTGATTATTGAGCATTAATATATTTAGAAGCCTTAAAATAATTATAATAATTGTTTTATTTCTCTGAAGAGTTTGCGTGTTTATGTTGTTTATGTGAACTTTACATCGAAGTAATCTTGTAATCGTCGTGCACAATTCACAAGGTGCATGATTCATTCAAGGTCCCGTTGCAAAGTCGCAATTTAATATATTTACGTAAAATAAGAATAATACGAAACGTGCCAAGGGATTTTAAAAACGTTTTATCTGTATGTGCATGTATTAAGACATTGAGTGTTTGAAAGTAAAAAAATGTAATTTGGAAAATGTGAAAATTGCGTGAAACAGTTTTCATTTCAAAAGGTTTTTTTAAAATTTAGGCGTCAGTTAACTTAATTTCTTTGTCACAAAATTCGAGTTCACTTTACAGAGGTATACCGACAGGCTAATGAGCGAAACCCACCTTGTCCCCATTTCTCTTATGGTCGTATGGTTAAAGAAAAACAAAGCACATATAGTGCATTGCGGATTGTGTACGTTTCCCTCTGCAGAGTTTTGTGGTAAATGCTCTTTTTAATCATTTACTATTTGCTCGCACGCACCTACAAAATATTTACTTTTCATACAATTACATTTAAAGGAAATCTAACCGTTTTAATTTAATAATTACTAATTGCTTCTGGATGGTTTATTAGCTTTGAGCTGCTCAGGACGGAAAAAACACCGACCTGCACCGATTGTAAATAACAAATGTGGCAAAAACAAAACAAGGCCACGTTGTGTATTAATTCTGAACAAAACATACGTGTTACGTATAATTTTAGGAAGTATGCGGTGTGAAGTGCAACGCGCGACGCGTAAATGGAACCAGCCGAGGTAATTAAAAACGGCCCATCCATTGCCACAGTGTATCCATCCGCGTCAATACAAACACGTTGCGCTCGTTTATTGGAAGAGATGTTACTTTCTTACTTATTATATAAATGGCTCACAACATAATAGTTTTATATCACGCAGTGCAGAGTCGTAACATTTACAATAAATCTCATTTCATTCGACCGAATTTATTTCCTTCAATAATAATAATATATAAAATTATTAATGTTGTTACACAGGTAACCTGTCCTTGCCCCGCGAGAGTGGGTATCCTTCACTTCCCCACTGAAAAAACATCGGGGTAAGCCTTTTGCGGTACATCAGGCACTAATGCTAGCGAGGGTTATTTTTGTATTTACTTATAAATCCATTGGCTGTTGCTCCCGACCGCTTGCATATTACGGAAATTATTAATGAATATGTTTCTCTTAAATGATTTTCACTGGCTTCATATCATGTTTCTGAACGGTTGCAATTTAAAATGATTCTTGTTATATAATTTAATCTCTATTACTATCCGACAGAAAAGTGAATGTAAAATGATAATAAGATTTATTTTGAAAATGTAATTGTTAACCATAAATTTAATGTTTCGAGTCCTAAGTCTAGGCACGATGTGTTTTTTTCCAAGTTTTTTTTTGTTGATGTAAATGGTGCTAATCCATTTTTTCTGCATATTTCAAAGTTGTAAAGCAAATTTTAAATCTTTACTGCATAACTTTGTCGGATAAAGGGTACTTAGTACAACTGGCAGACAGTGTTAAGTGAATTAATTATAAAGTAAAACATCTGTCCACGGCTTCTGTGTCCGATCTCCTTTTTCAGTTTACCATGGCCGCGTAATACACAATGGCTTGGTTTATCGTTGGTAATTCGGAGAATGTATAGCAGTTAGTGGAATCGCCTATAAACCACGGCACAGCCGTTAGTCGCTGCAAATCTAGTTATCCATTGTCCTTATTTATCTGCATGCGATGAATAAATATTTTAAATGCTGTGACTGTGAATTTAGAAAATTCATACCCTTTCTTACGATTATCATTAACCCGAACGATTACATTTGAACCTTATACTGCCATAAAAATACTAATTACAATATAATCTTTGATTACATATATTTTAACAACTTTCTTTCAATAATGTTATGTAAGAAGTTTATGGCAATTACTTTATCAAAACCATTTCTTGATAAATAAAAACTGCAAAAGAAAATACTTTTCAAAATGAATGTTTTTCAATAAAGCTTGTCCAAGTATATGCTCATAACGAAGAGCGAATCTTAAGTAAGGTTGATACATTTCCAGATCCGAGAGTGTTTATGCTCCTCCCTTGCGACTACCTAAGAGTCGTTGCTTCAAGTGAGTAGCGCAAGTATTCCATATTGATTTATCAACATTGTTCGCTGCTAACTTTACCACTCATTCTACTAAAGTTGACTTTCGTCATCTAACCTCTCCCAACTGAATGCTATCGGAAAACTTTTACGATCGTCTTGATCTCAAAATTAAACCGTGATTCATATCTATAAATAAGGTGATTAGAAAGTGAATATAATGATAATAAAAGAAGCTAAAAAATCGATATTAAATGCATTATACAAAAAATCATGTAAGTAAATTGGATGACGATGGTTTGAAGTTTTTATTTTAATAACCAATTAAAAATTGATCGAAATAACATATTTATATAAAGTCCATAAAGAGATTTTAGTTTAACTTTGATGAAATTTAGATTGGAAACCTATTTACTGATCACAACTAAATATATTAAAAGTTATGACACAAAAAAATCTCGTAGTTTTCTATTCCGTTGTTAATATCTATCATGTGTTCTTGTCGCAATTAATTATCTTTATATTTTTACATAATTCGCCAATAGCTTTGAAGTATTTGATAAAGTTCAAGCAAACCCCAAACAACCACAGACTTGATTAAATATATGATTGGATGGTTAGTGCAAGAGACACTGAATAGCCAAGTTATAAAAAGAGAATGTAACCTACTAATCATTCAATCAATATATGTCATTTTTAATAAATAATACACATAAATAACAAGAAAATTGCAAAAAAAATGTTATTGATTTAAAGTTATTAACATTTCTGTATGTATTACATTCATATATTACATTAAGAATTACAGGTTAGTTATTACAATTTTTTGATATTAATTAGTAGTTAATTGTAACGGTGTTTATCCATTGTAGTTTCTGCCGTTCCGCCTTTACAGCGGCGCCATTTAACACGTGGAAAGTCTTGACAATCTTTTAGCTGACGTGCTTTTAAAATACGCCAGCACTTCCCAGTTTTGATCTTGATGTGTAAAGGTAATTCCATTGATTTTGGCCATCAATGTAACATATCTAACTCAAATGCCATTGACATAAAGTTTAAATTACATCAGTTATATTTTACAAAAAAAAATGTGTAATTAGACATTATTTTTTGTAGCTAGTTTGAGCTTATGACGCATAATATATAGGCTTGGACAGTTTCATAAATTGCATGGCAGCATCCATATTAATGCAGTTAGCAGTTACTGTCTTAAACTCTCTTTGATTATTGCGTAACATTGGAATAAAGCCAGAAGACGTTTTGAACAATTTCTGAACAAAGATAAAGGCTGCTAACGCTTCAGCTTTCTTCGCTAAAAATTAGACGTTAGCCTCAGGCAAACTAAAGTCAGGCAAAGCGCTGAGCCTGACATTTTAATCATCCTAGCCATAATCCATTTTCAGATTAAGTTTTACATTCTTATAAAGAAGGAAGGTATATTGCAAATATGACTGATTTTCTTATTGAAATGTATAATAGCTACATAGAAGACGAAGTTCGTCTACATTTGCTAAGTTAGGCTTACTAAAAGTTTTATAAGAATTCAGATATCTGTCTAAATTAACGTAGGTCTTAAAAATATTTTTGAAAATGATATTTCATACAATTTTTTCAATGCTCCCATTAAAATGTGTAATCAATAGCGCCCCGGCATTATAAAATTCCAATCCTTGCTCCCATTACGGTGAAATAGCGGGGGCAATTATCATGCAACCACAATACAATACAAGCGTGCCATTGTTAACGTATTACATGTATATTATCCTCGTGTACGAGAGAGGTAGATGAGTAACTTAGGCGTGACTCACCGTGTATCGAACGAAAAGTGTAAATAAAAATTAGAACACCAGTTGATCTTATAAAACGAAGGACAGTGCGTCTGTGAGAAACTACTTAATTAATTCTTACGTTAAAATATGAAAGCGAAGCATTTAAATCAATATTAATTTTAGGAAAGTTAATAGTTTATGCACTAACAACTGTTTCATTAAAGAATTATTAATTATGTACGGTTGGGTAAAATACATAGTGGCTAGTAACATTCAACATATTTAATAAAATTGTGAAAATTTTAAATGTAGTACATACCCTTCTTGTATAGTTTTTAAAAATCATGAAAATTATTATCAAATTGAAATAAGTAAACATCTAATTAAGTCATCTATGATTGTAACCACGTCTAACCTTTTAGCTGGCAAGCAATTTAAATTATATAATTTAATTGAATAATCTAATAGTCTGTGTATTTATCTAATAAATTAGTACACCATGATAATTATACATGAGTGAGTATTGCTTGTGTGCTATAGACGGCGCCATTTTAAGTTTTTTTTTTATTTCATCAACTATGACTTATTTGCGTTCATTACTATATAAAACATAAAAATAACGCTCATTACGAAAACGTCATCATAACAGAATCATGAATGAGAACGCTCAATGAATTTATTCTTTAAAGAATATCAGAAGGCGTGCAATGCATGGATGGTATGACCTTTTACAAATTTCCAGAAGAAAGTAATTTATTATTCATTATGATCACTTTCATCATATTATGTGAATTTTAAATAATCTGCTTCATTACTCTCTAATAAATTTACAGATAAATACAAATAAAAAAATTTCGATTTAAGAGCCTTAGGGTCCGTTTAGTTAGTCCGTATAAATGCGTATATATTCTGGTTAATGTCTATTATTTGTTCATTGGTGCGTGTGTGCTTTTAAATTTTGCTAGAACACAAGGCATAAACCTTTATTAAATATAAAAAATGTTCGACATAGTTTAAGTAGGTCAGTTCGTTGCCTTGAAAAAACAACCGCCTAAAATAGGGTTCTCTAGCGATAAATTTTTTAAATTGGATATAATGTAGTTCATAATTTGCTTGTACGAAGTACAAAATATAGAAAGTTTATCAGGAATTTCTAGTGTATACGCGCAAAACAATATGTTATTTATTCGCTCCTTAACCATTTTTGTTTTTAATATAAAATTATCACCAGTTAATTAACTTAGGCCTTTACGTGCTAAATTAATGCAGAAATTTAATAACGGCTGAATAACGAACGCGTCGTAGTGACGGGGCCACACCTTTGTAGGGTATCCAGCACAATTACGGCCCAACAGCACGCTGCCATTGACACGATGGGAGATGCTATGATTAAAAATTAATAATCAGTTTATTAAACTGTTGTAAGCAAAGTTATGTGAACGAAATTGTACGAGAGCCCAGCGGATTACTAAGTTAAATTGGCAGTGGACAGGCCATGTAGCGTATAGAACAGATTATCGCTGGAACCCTAATATTCCGGAGCGTAGACCTCGGAACGGCAAACGTAAAATGTATGATCACAAAGTAGACAAACGACCTTTTAAGGATTGTTGGAATACGATCTAGTTTGCTCACTACCGGTCCTATTGGATAGACAACCATGAGACCTATACCCGGCTATCAGAACGTCCTATGGCTGAAATTATGATAAAGGAGCTATTTTAGAAAAAAGTTTTCATTTTTATTAAAAGCTTTTAAAAACCAATGAGCCAATGAAATGTAAAAAGTATGATTACACTCACGCTAATTGCTGCTGAAGTCAAGACCTGATTTGGATGCTTATCTACAAGTATAAATACTTGTGCCAAAAGCCAATGTTTATTTAAAAAAAAATAAAGTACAATTTCATTAAAAAATTATTGTTTCACTTTCAGAAACTTTTCCTTAGTCTTTTTGATGTATTTGGATTCTTCTTCTCGCTTGAAATCTTCTAGGATAATCCTTTTATCATGCTATTTCCTAAGCGCACCAGTTTCGACGTTGTTTTTTTTTTTAAATTGACTTCTCTAAGTAAAATACAAAGGGTAAAAACAGGAAGTTAAACCCACCTGTCGCGGTAATCCGCTTTCTCAATAGTTCCCATCTTTTATTTTAAATGCTGGGTGCCCCTAGTAACACGTTTGTAAATAGATTTTATCAGAATAACGTAAATATTGTATTCAAAAATTTTAACCGTCAACATAACTTGCTAAAGTTGTACATGTACATTAACTCTAATTCTTATGATGTACAATTGCCAGTAATAAGACACTTTTTTTTGCGGTGTTCAACACTTATAATTTTTTCTACGTAAGTTTGATACAAATGAATATTTCTTTTATATGGCTACATCAAATCGTTTAAACGAATTCCATTTTTATAATTATTACATTTTTAAACAATAATAATTTAATAATATTTCGCACGTATCGCTTATTTACTATTGTAATTATAATAATCCGTTTAAATGTCTCTACATATTTTAAATACGTTTAAGATGGCAGAGATTCAGAAAAACTTGGATCACAAATCGTGTTTGTGTAAATTAATCAAATGGATTTAATACCTCTTTGTTCCCGTTCAGTGGTACTTGTTTAAACACTGCAGAATCGAATCTAAATCCTCCGTTCCTGTGGGATTACCTCCTGCTGCCCCATAAAGGAACGTTCGCATCAAATGGAATTCCCGAGACTGAAAATGCGCCCTGATTGCGTAATTGTTTGCTGCGTCCACAGTTAAATGATTGTCGACCCCCTCAAACATCCTATTTTAGCTGCAACTCGATTGGGGCGCTTTTATTTTCACGTGTAATTTTTTTTATCATTCAATGATTATTTTAATCGAATCCTCTTTTAATATCAAGCAAGATATAAGCTTCTTTATATATAGGGTAAAACTTATAACAAAAACTCTTTGGCTGTACTATTTGGATCTGGACTATTGATTGATGACATTAAAAAGGTTACATACAAATAGGTTCATATTTTTTTAACAATTTTTTATTTGTTTTTCTTTCTGTCAAAACGTGTGAAGCTATGAAGAAATTGGCCACAAAAGTGAAAACGCACTTAAAAAGCTAGGTATACAATAAAACCGCATATTTGAGTACCACACGACCTTACTGAAAGAAACCGTCTCCTCATTTATAAGACGTAATGAAATCGAATCCTTTTTGAATTGTTTCTTTTTTGTCAGAAGTCCTAAAATTTCTACAGCAACGACATTATGTCACAACCTACAAGATGGCAAAAAATCGTAAAATAAATGGAATCCTCCGTACACTATATTTAATTGTAAATAAAAAAATGTCTAAAAAAATCTCTTAGGTAGATATCATATTGTATGTCACTGTAGCCATCTTTATCGCCATCGTAATCTACCAACTGATATTACATCATTTATACACAGGCGTCTAGTGCTATTCCAAATACATGTGTGCAAGTAAGCATTTTGTAATCCGATTTAAAAGTGTCAAAACTAATGACAAAATATTTTTCATCTCCTATTCAACGTAAAGATGTAAGCACGCGAATTTTTATTACAAAATCTTGTACAACGCTACATTGTTCGGTCCATATCATCAAGTAATTTCCTTCAGGTAACTTGCAGCTGTCATTTAACACGAAATATTTGTCATTTATTAGTTCAATCATTGTTAGTTTGTATCATTCTCTACATCATATTTCTTGTAAATGAAATTAATAACAATATATTATTTAGGTTTTTTACATATATCTTTCTAGACGGGAAGAGTTGATTTCTAACTCTCTTGAAATTTACATGATAAAACATTAGAATATATTTTGAGGTTACCATTACGTAAGCTGGTTTTTGTATCCCGCTCTTAGATATACAATCTTTGCGTCTTAAAAGTAATGTATTGAATACGGTGAAAATATAACAGACAGCACGTGTAGCTTAAATAACTGGCCGCGTAAATAACTTTGATTCGCAATTGTACAATAACCTCAGTGCTAGTCAAGTCCATCACATTATATTTTTAGAGTCGGCGCAATTGACGGAAAATTCAGCTATATCGCGGACGAGTAGGCGTCAGCTCCAAAGCGGATGAGATGTTATTTGCCACCGACTTGGCGCACTGTTCATATCAAATCTTAACCGACAGATTTACATTGCTATTATTGTTAAATACTACGAGACGCATTTTTGGCTGATTTTTTTAATATTGGATCAAATTTTACAATACTTTTGCCTTGTTCTCTTATCGCAAAATTTGAATTTGACTGCAAAATTTTCTTACTTAACTTTGTGTAATGAGTTGAGTATATTTTTAATTAAGTCTCTTCTGCATATTTAATGGAATCAGGCGTTATTTTGCGGAAGTCCATCCTAAGTAAGAAAAGGACCAATATATAGCTACTTCCGTACATGCAGTCATAGTCGTGCAATAACGTGCACAGCCCGCCAGCCCGCTGATAAATGCGCATTCGGCAAACAATGTGAATTACACAACTACCACTGCTAAATCACTCAACACGTGTTTCATCCCTCCACGGGGCATCTTCAAGAGTAATATTACACCAATTAGTGACAAACACAGAGTTAAGTCTCCTCTGCCCCATACTTCCATTAGACTTTGACGAAAAGTAAACAAATGTTTATTTTTAGATCATATTTCAAGAAAATCCGAGTTAAACAGAAAGTTTTGATTTGTTTTTAAAGACTGGGGAAAAACTAACGTTAATATCCCATCCAGCTCGAAACCAATCGGTTCTAGAGCACCTTAAAAAGTAAAGGTAAAAAATACCGCCCGAATCCTCCAACTAGATTATCTGCGTATTATTTAAACCGACGGCAGCTACTTGTTATTATAATTGACAACTGCAGTGCTGTTATAGGATCGATACCTAACAATGACTTTTATTGTATTAATGATCAAATTTCATTCATTTATTAATCGTGAGAATAAACATTTACAATTATATTTATACACCGGTAACTAGTTTTCAATTGCGAAATAGAAAATAAGCATAATCTGAATTAAGATGTAACGAACGAGTAACATTTTTAGCGAAGTAGTTTTAACATTGATCTCCGACCTTTCACGTATTTTTATGTAAATAAGTGCAATACAGATTTACACACACATTTGACATTAATGTACATCTACATATGTCTACTTAATATCTGTGAACTTCTCTGAGTTGACTGATAGCAAAAATCTTTAACACATATTTGATCTTAAATTTAGTACTTTAATGTTTAATTTTCTTAGTAAAAATTGTAACGTCACAATTACAACGATTGTATCAAAACAACACCAAGTGGTTGGACATTGTACAAGTTCCGCGTAATAAATTATTTTCATTCGATTTGCCCTTTTATTTGGTATATCTGTAACCTACAAATGTGATGTATATATAAACAAATATTTTATAAAGAGGAGTTTAGAACATTCAATGAAATGTTCTGAAAAACATTTGAAATGGTTCTAAAACATTTTGCGTTAACGAGTTTTTGAACTCGTATGGATAAAAGCAGACTGTTGATTTACAATAGACATGTTTCTGATGAAATTTTGTTAACGATTTTTTTAATTTTTACTACCTTTTTTAGTAGTACATGTTTCATTATAAAATTATCCATTATTTCAAAAAGTCGATAATCGACGTTTTATGATATTCCGTCTGTTTGGCAAGCTGTAAGAGTATACTGTTGTGTGGTTTAAATCATGTAGCAGCTTTGGTGTTGTCGGCCCTGGTTCGTAAGAGAGAGACGGTGGGCAAGCGCTGTTAAGGCGATGACATACCACATTGCTTTTTTATTACCACCTTTTCTAGTTTGTCTTTTTATAATAAATCTGGCTCGTTGTTAATATAATATAATACATTACACTCTTATTTCTTACATTTTGCTTTAACAAACTTTTGTTAAAGATGACAAAACTATTTGTTTAATAATTGTCGGCCACTATGAACGGTATTACAATACACTCAATGTAATGTCTCTAAATAAACTTAAATAATATAATAAAAATCCTATTCACGTTATTAATTAAAAAAATTACCCGTCGTAAGATCGTTAAATACGGATTGACGGATATCCTAACGCATTATTATATCGAAAACATATTTGGCTAACGTAAATAGCATAGCGGTTAGCGGCGTTAAGTATTTATCAAAGAATGGCTTATTTTTATTATAGCGCGGGGCGTGCGGCGGATGGCGGGTGGCGTATGCGGGCTATAACATGTGAATGGCGCATATAATCGTGTTGCCGTTGCGACTGCCTGAGACCCGGCGACGATCATTTAGCTGCCAGGGATGGCACCAGCGAAACTATTGACAATAGTATCGTTCGAAACACGTTCGGCAATCAAAATTCCAAACTATTTTTTTTATATTTTTTTGAAGTACATAAACATCATAAAAGATTTTACAGTATTCTTTCAGTATTATCTTAAATCAATAATACAATTTTATGATAGTTATTATTGGCTGAATAAGTTTGCAGATATATTTGCCCAAAACAGGAGTGCTTAAAGAGCGTTTTGTTTTGAGGGCAATAGGCAATAGTGATATTAATATGCTGTCTTGTAGTGTTGAGCGCAAATGTAATATTGCACGGTAAATACGTAAAATGACGCTTTTTACGTTATGGACGGAACTTAATTATTTATCATCTGGTTAGAACCCTGCGCCTTTCGTTACCGACCTATAAAAACAACCACGTGATACTGTTCCTTAAATAGATTTTGATTTTACAAGTATTGCATTTAATCGTGGATCAATTATAGTTTTTAAAATAAAAAAGAAATTGTCGCTTGCCGTAGCCCTAATTGTGAACATATGAGCAAGCTTCATTGATGACTCACCGACAGAAATACCATAATAATACAAAGTTGGCTCGTCCGTATGACGCAACGCGTTTTACTTGTAACCTTTTTTATCTTGCTCTTTTATTATTAACGGCACAGTTTACGTGAAGGGTACTCCTACGTGCGGCAATTTTATTTTTTATATATAAGAAAACTATTGTTCTGTTCTTTAAAGTATGTATCCATTAGTAATGTTTATTACTTTCTATTTCTAATTTTATGTCGTAGCGAAAGAACAAGCTGCTTTAAGAAAGACTTTATACGTCATACTCCGGTGGAGTCTGCAAATATTGACAGATTTCAAGTCCCTGAGACATATGTTTCCAGAAACAACACGATGGGTCAGTACATACATTTATAGGTTATACACTTAGTCTTGCCATAAATATTGTTACAAACAAAAACAACAGTATCTAATTGTAAATAACATTTATTACTATTTTGTTGACTATTTGGGAAGATTTTTTAGAGCTTACAGGCATAAAGACCGTCATTTTGTTACAATATTGCCGAATTGTAAAAATTTCCTCATCCGTAAACAAAATTTTTCTGTGACCTCTCTTTGCGAACCGCTTAAGTAGTTGTTTTGACTTAACTACGTTATTCTTTTTTAAATTATTAGTTAATATATGATCAGTGCGTCTCTTTTATGCAGCAAGCCGTAAGTCATCTTTAAAAATACGTGCTATCTTCATCTACCGAGATAAAATCCTTTGCTTTAAAACAAGATTTCTTCGAATTCTTTCCTTTATTGCTTCGATCGCCTATTTCGTACGAACACTACGTGGATGGCTAGATCATTTTTGTCGCAAACAGAGAAGGTTTTATTGTACCTATCAATCGCCCGGTATACAAACATTTGACTAATACTAAGCGTATGGGGGATTTTAAAAATTGTTATTGGCACCATACTACTTTATGTAAAGCAATCGCAAATGGTCGGTTCTAGTTATCACCGCACCCTGTTTTATTATTACAGAATATTTTATAATATAATTGCTCAAAAATAAGAAAAACCCTCGAACAGCCATCTAAAAATGTTAGATTCCAAATTCAAAAGTAATATTTTGTTTATTTTTAATTATAACAGTACTTAAGCAAAAATGAGAACAAGTAGCTACGTTTGGAAACAACTTATGTTAATAAAAACTCAAGGACGCAAAGACTCGTGGACTTGAGTCAAATTTATACATTTCCACATATCGGTGTACAATTAAACTTGAAAATAGTCACGCTGAATAACAACACACCTTTACCATTATGCTCTTACCGAGTTTCAATTATTATCATTCAAAAAATGAAAGCACACCCATACATCAATTCCGCCGATCAACGTTCATTCATTTGAAAGGCTCTCAACATTCAGATAGTCTTGTAGTGTTATGTTGTTGGGATTTTTTAATAAATAAAAATTGTTGAAATTGATGCCTATACCAATTGTGCGAAAATAAAAGTTTTAAAATGAAAAATAGATAATTAAATTTTGTTGCATTTTTCCTTAGAACAAATCGTTCAAAAAGCTTGTACGATAATACGACAATGTAATTTAAATTTCATTTCGGTTACATTAAAATCCAGAGACTACGGCTGAGGTTCTTCATCGCTTATCTTATCTAGGAAATATAAATTACAACAAATATATAAAAACAACTTTATAATAAATGTATGTATGTAAAGTTTTAATCATAAATCTGAAATAATTTTAATTAATATGCATGCACTCATAATATCATTGTAAGGGAATAAAGTCTTTTTGATGAAATTTTAGAAGTCATCAATGTAGTTGTAAAATTTCAAGTTTTTCATTGTCATCATTTATCACCACCCCGAAAATAGATAAATAGATGAAATAATTAAAACTTAATAATTATTTCAAATAAATCAAAACAGATACAGTAAAATGTCATTGTACATATAAAAGCACAATTGGTAAATAATAAGGTTTAGGAATACTATTCGGGCTAAAATCTGATGTCTTTATCAGTCCATCTCCGTAAATCTAGTTTCAACTTCTCCTAAGTAGATTTACACTGTCAACGCCAGTATACTTAAAGCCAATTGAAGGGGCAGGGTAAAATTTGGCTTCCAGTTAGTTCAACGTAAGCCTCTTTTTGAGCTTGTGTTCCAGATTAAATTGAGATTCATAATAAATAGGACGCGGTAGAGCGTTGTTTTACTAATGCTGTCATGACTACTGGATTATTTTTAATAATACCTTAATTATAGAATTTGATATTCCATCATTAAAAAAATATTTTATTCATTCTAAAAAGTAATTTTTGCATCGTTGTTGTTACTGTATTTTTTAAAGATCTTATCTTTATCGTTTTGTGTGGGGGAGATCCCCTCACGCACCCGCCCCCTGCAGTAAAATTACCTCGTTCTGACTAAAACCCTCACAGTGTCCCCCATTCTCCTCTATTTGGTGGAGTCCCGGGAACGCCTACACATTTCTGCAGCCGCTTCAAAGAATTTCTGCTTCTTTGCAGCTCCATTTTGAAAAAGTAAAATTCTACAAATAAAATATCTTACGCAGGCTTATTTAGCCCCACCCCTCGACCCCAATTAAAGGCAGAAACGATTCCGAGGGAGGCTCTTAACCTATATGTACAAATAGAACATACATCAACATTCCTCATTAAAGATAAATCGATTTAAAAAAAATAAACATTAAGTGGTAGTAGGTTAATAGCAAGTTAAACAGGCAGCAAAAGACAACTTTCAATAATGCTGTAAACAACTGTGACCTTAATCTTTGTTTATCCTTGGAATACTGGCAAAAAAAACCAAGAAACATACAAAAATTGGCACAATACAATTGGCAAAACTATTGAGAGTTATTTTGTACGTTAATTAATAAACTAACGAGCACAAAAGTACAATAGGCATTTAAATCAGTTTTGTATGCAGCTTTTTTATAAGATTCCATCTAGATAATGAGGACTACATTGAATTTGTAAATACTTTAACTCTTTTGTCATTGACGATTTCAGAATTTCTGAATAGAAATTGGTACTTTTAAATGTGACATTAGAATTTCAGTTCACAACAAACGTTATTTTCGGGTATCCATGTTTATCTTTACACTATATAATTCTTATTTTTTAAATTTAAAAATAGTCACAGAATAAGAGTGGAATCTATTGAAATATATATAACATAAAATACTAATGTTAAGAGCAATGCGATTGTTATTATGAGAAAGGCAATAGTATAACAATTGTACTTGTTAACGGTGCTTAAAATATAAAAATTTTACTTAACGTAAGAAAGAACATGTTTCGTTTCTCGGTTGCGATGTAAAGATAACTTTTGCTTGCACAAGAAGCAGTTAAATTATCAACCGCTTAACGCCTAGTGGTGCTAACAATTTGTAGTACAAATGGTTTCTAAATGCTCTCAATGGCGTGGCCTCTTTTCGCTAATATCAGTCTAGCACTGAAAACGTCGCTGTTGACAGCTGGTGAGATCACTGATGGGTTATCTTAGGGTACCGTGTAGCAATATTAAAAATCTTTTAACTTTTCAATTATAGCCATCACAAAAAATCACTTCTCACACACATCTCTTGATATCACTCCACGATTAAAGAGTTATGATCGTTAATTTGAATGCTCAATTAATATATTTCTTCATAATTAACATTAAATGTGTAAAAGAACAATCATGTTCTGTGAAATAAAGAAATAAGTATATTAAAATTTAAAATTGCGAAACTATCAATGTTTCTGGAAAAATTCCATACTTGTGGTACCACAGTCTCCTTGTATAATAATGAAGGACCACATTATGGAATTGTGACAATGTTTACTGATTAGAAGTTTCACTTATACAACACCGATGCGAATAATTGTGATTTATGTGAATTGCGTATGAATCTGATACCGTATGAATTAATGTACCTATGTACATTGTGTTTTTCTTCTGAGCGTGGAAAATACGAGAAAACTTCGAAAGGCGGTTGTGAAAGTAAGCCGAGCGCGGCGGAAACATCGGCTATGTGGGGTGACCATGTGTGACGGTCGTTAAGATGATCTCCGAGAAATAGTAGTTGCAACACTGGTGACACTAGATAAACATCTAAATAATTAAGTAAAAAGTTTTACCACATCATTTCTAAATATGATTTCTATGTACAACTGTGCTATTTAGCAATTTGAACACTCGAAACTTGAAATAAAAAATTGATAAGAAAAAAAAAATTAAAATCGCGTCGATGAACAATCCGAAACCACGAAATATGGCTGGTATTATGCCAATTAGGCAGATTTTTTTTATTATAATTCAAACTGTACTTCCTTTGATTTTTTTTAATAATATCTGTATCATATTTCACCACATAAGATTCCCCGTTTACAAGTGATGATAAATGAAATTTTTACCTTTTTGGATTTTATACGCCACACATAGTGTATTAACAATGTATATCATTCAAAAATATGTGATCTGCTGATGTTATACCAATTCATATGTTATTGTAATAAACACAGAACTTATCTTTGTTAACTATTGAATGTACCGTTAAGTGCGGTTTAGAGAGGCGTTGGGCTCTGTACCTTTGTATACCTTATAACCTTGAAGTAGGTCATTGAACTTATCGGGAAACGCGGGCAAAGCACGCCGGGCGATGTGTTTATCAAATATAATTCATTTTCGAAAGGCTCTTTGTAAATTCACCATAAGACAGTAATTGAGTAAAGTAAAACTTTAGAAACAATGAGCATTTTAATCTTTATGGTCTATTTTACTATTTGATAAAATTAATATGAAGATTACAATTGCATAAAAATATTTCAACTTGTAAAGTGGTGTTTAAATTATAATATACGCAATTTTTAAAAACGCGTCTATCGCATTTTTCACGTGTAG
The DNA here is from genome assembly GCF_028537555.1 of Battus philenor. Lineage (NCBI taxonomy): Eukaryota > Metazoa > Arthropoda > Insecta > Lepidoptera > Papilionidae > Battus > Battus philenor. Next base: position 10,302,333 of record NW_027181661.1, read on the forward strand.
TCAAAAAACTTATCACGCAAAAAGTTATTAACATTTATCTTATCTAGTTAGTTATTTATATTTTTGGACATATGCTATTATCATTTTTGCTTTATTATATATAATATTCAAATTATAATATTGACATTCATGTAGCTTTTTATAAAGTATTTTATGGCAATCATAATATCGGCAAATACACTGCTCTGACCTCATGGTTTATATTAACTATTACATATCTGCATGCGTTATTGAGGTGCTCCTAAAGCTAAAGCCTTTTGTTGATTGCCTAAAGCACTTGTAAAAATATGTTATATTGATTGACTACCAATACCGAAAATGTTGATGGTTTGCTAGTCCGATGCGAAGTTGCCCCTTATTTGAAAAACCATTACGAGGACTCCAGTAATATTGCGAACTTTAGAACTTAGGAAGTTTAACATACTTTACTTTTATTATTTCCCATTCGACGTTTTTTAAATTCGCAATATGTACAAGCACAGATGTAGGATAAATTTTAACATTAAAAATAATAAAATAATTTCTTTTTACTCGTACCTCAATATCGCTGTCGATGAAATTAAATAAATATAAAAATCTGTTAATAAAACTTCGGATGAATCGAATTTACGCAGCTTGCTGCCAATTACATTAAATGGAATGATCTGAAGCAAAGCGAACTGCAAGGCGCATTGCTGAGCGAACTATGATACTGTTTGAACCTTTTTTTGCGAAAGTGTCAATTGTAATTGTGTCTGCATGCGACATTTATTTATTTGTATGTGTATCATCATCTAAAAGTACATATAGAGTATTCATGTGAAAAAAAAAACCCATAATGATATTAAAGACTGAAAAAATACTATCTTGTCCTATAATCCGTTGTAACATAATATATCCAATTGAATTGAGGTTCAGTAAATGGTCATCGAAGTCATTAAAATATTACATTACATACGACTGATTCGAGGTCTTGCTGCTCGCTGGTCGGCTTTAATATTTCAATTCGGTCCACAAACATTAGCTTAGTTTTTTATGTGAAGTCCGTGCTCAGTGCTTACGACTTCTATTCTGCAAAAGTTCATGGAGTTGTTTTTCATTAGCATCAATGATAGTATCACCAACAAAGCGTAGGTTGTTAATGAGGTGACCGCCAGCCTATGTACCTCTATTCCAGTCTCTTTGCTCGTGTGTGCCTCTACCTATAATAAACCCTGTTTGTTGTCTAGCCATGAGCTCAGAGATGTAATGTTCAATCGCTTGTTTATTACGTACAAACGCATTTTACTTACATGAGATGTCATATTGCTATCTTACGCCCGTATCATCCAGACCCTGCATCATAAGGGTAAAAATACCGTCGCCTCCACCTGCCTTAGGTTTTAAACGTGTGCTTACTGCTACCACTTCAACGACAAGAATTTCTGGTTCCTTATTGGTATAATATAACAGTTTCAAACATAGATTGATAAATTCCCTGTCCAGGTTTAAACAGTATTAACTTCTCTATGGCCCAAGTTGGGTTTGAATTGCCTAGTAAAAATTCTTAACTTTTGTGTTTGCCTACTTTCAATTACTTGATTTCTCATCACAGATAGAGTAGATGTAAGCATTTCTATGCCTTCCGCGCGTATGTTGCACTTTCCTATTCAGGTTATTGTACTTCAGCTGACCTGCGGCAGATTTCATGCCCTCTCTTTGACTGCTTTCTTTCACTTAGACGGCGGTTCCTGCTTAGCCAGTGTGAGATCAGCGACTTCTAAAATGGATTTTGAGTCTCCTTCAGAAAGCTACGGCTGACTCCAAGGGGTCCAAAACTAGCTTCTGCAGTCGAGATTTAATACTCAGGTGAAAAGCTCGTTTCCGGGGTCAGGCGGCGAGAGTGGATTGGACGTCTCTTTAAACCGGTTTTTAAATGAATCCTAATACATAAGCGTTCGGTTATCGCTGCCGCAATCTGCTCCTGGTCGTTTTTTACCATGTGTGCTTGACGATCTCCAACAGTTTGCTAACATTTTATAATCAATTTAATTTGTGCATAGTTGCCTTATGTGTTGTTGAAACCACGTATTCATTACGGAGTGGTTATTTTCGGCACAATATTCCAATGCAATCGTCCACCGTCCCTAAGAAGGTCATCGACGGCTTTATTGTCAATTTTAGCCATTAATTCTCTAAGTACTTCTTTACTAGATATCTCTTATTATACTCTGGTTAGTGAATCGTAAAAATGTGATTTCTCAGAGTATCTTAATTCTTCGGACGAATCAGACGAAGGCCCCTAAATTTGGAATAAGTTAATGGCATGAGGTTGAGCATTAATTTTTAACTTCGCAATTCCATCGGAGATGTTAGGTTGTTGTTGTTGGTAGATGTTTGCTGGCATACGAAAGTATGTAGTTATATATTTGCTTAGGAACTATGAAACCCTCTCTGACAATATGGTGTTTTATGTTAACATAATTATTGATAACAAAGTTCCTATTGTTGATAAGCGCTTGACTCTATTTAATGTGGGTTTCACTAGGTCCCAGAACGTCGAGTCCGCACCTTTTCATTACAACCTTCAAGAATTTTTTTTCCAATATTGATTATCTCCACTTTTCCCTATTGCAAAAGACTATGTATATATACATTGCATGTTCATACATTCAAATCTTTTTTTTCGAAATGATATGGAATTAGTTTTTCCATTAGTAACCCCAGTTTCTGCTAGTTGCCTGCTAGCGTATAGACTTACAGCCGGTAGCCCATAGCACACCAGGCGACTCGGACTGGTTCTGGCGCCGAGTGTTAGTGGGAGCGCCCAACAAATCCTTATTCACATTGTCATTAATCATATTGACTTTCTTAGGATACAGTAACGGCAGTTTCCTAGTTTTACCCGTACCAGTCTTTTGAAGTTATTTGAATGTCCTCAGGCCACTGAAGCCTTCCTGTAAGCAAGATTGTCTGGTTAATTGACTGATGCTCAATGCTCGGTGTTGCTACGCAGAGGTATATCCCGCGGACGCGAGTAGCTCTGCCCCCTTTATTAAATAATTTACACAAAAATGTATTCAAAAAATGGTCTATGGTTAAATAGAAAGGTAAATTTACATACTTTACTAAACTTTAATTCTATCTTTTCCAGACATGTTACGAAATGGAGCGATACCTTAGAGAGGAACCGAGAGGAAAACGTCGTGAACCTCCACTGGAGGAGGAATGGGCCCGGTCGGCAACCTGCTCTCCCCCTTCGCCGCAGTCACCAACTTCGCCGCGAAGGTTTACTGTCACTGTCGTAAAGAGTGAACCCGCCAGCGATTCTGATGAACCGAGAGGTTAGTAAATTTTGCAGTCAATTTGAAGGGCATGCTCTTCAAACGTTTAGTAATGTTTGAAAAGAGATCATAATAAGTGACGTTAATAATAGGTCTTAACCTATGAACTTACCGTTTTAAAGAACTGCATCTCATGCATGTCTGCCAATAAATTCTTTATTTAAATAAATGTTGTTTTATACAGGTATTCTTTTTTCAAATTCAGTTATTGTTTATAGATAAGTGCTCTAGTTTGAATGTATTTGTATCTCTTTAATCACCATATAAATTTGTGTAATTATGGAATACTAGGTCTGTCGCGGAACTAATACGGCACAGACGGCCCACAACTTTTACGATGTGAATGGAGTGAACACCACTAACGAACGCGCGACGCGTTATTGGTTTGAACGCTTCGGACATGAAAATTTTGATGAGAATAATGAACATCAAGGTCGCACCTAACCTAGTCAACAACGACAAATTAAAAATTATTGTAAAAGCTGACAACAGTTAATCTACCGCGCAAATACCAGCTGCTTTGAAAAAAAATTGGGACTGCGAAAAGCTTGATAAATGGGTGCCTCACGAACTGAACAAACGTTACCGCGATGAATGTTGCCACTGGTTGATATGTACCTTACTCGTATATTGACTAATAAACACACAAACAAGGGAGATTTTAACCGCACTGTCACTTACGATCAAAAATGCATTGTTTTTAATATCATCAAAGTTGGGTAGACCCGCCTGCTGAACCCAGCCAATGTGCCAGCCGAAAACTGCTAGAAACCCCCTTGAAACTTCTTACCAAATGAAACTAGTATTAGTGCAGATACATACTGCGAGAACACAATTAAGTAGAAACTCACAAATCTTCGACTAGTTTTGGTAAATCGCTGGTCCCAGCAGTTCCTGTCCGATAGCACCCAACTTCCTACGGCTCAATAGATGGCCTCTAAGCTGCAATACCTAGGGTTGAAAGGTCATCCACCGGACTCACTTTGAGGCGGCCGACTTCTGTTTTTCAAAACTTGGTAAATTTCTTCGTAGAAAAAGTTTAATACTCGAGAGGAAGTGAAAATCCAAAATGCTTTAGAAGAGTTTGCTCCCTCCTTTGCCTTTTTTGATAAAGGATTTGGATATGTCCAGTATGTCAGTAGATATGTATCGTTAGCAAGAGTTCTTACTTTCATTAAACGGAATATAAAATAAAAATTGACTTACATTTTGTAAACTGAACGTCAATTTCAAAAGTGTAGATCAATACTTTAAGGTTGGATGACTTTCGCGGATCTGTCTAGGTGAGCACAGGCAGTTGGTTAGTAAGCGATGTTCGTTTCAATCAATGTATAAATACGGTGAACAAAAATCTGAACTGGCAGAGAAATTTGTAAAGTTTGCATTGTTTAGGTCTGCACTTAACATTACGCATGAATGAGCCTCCTTCTTACCTCGATGTCTTTTTGAATGAAAATATTGTAAATGTATCAAACCTTGCTATGTGTATATTTATATCCTATGCTGTAAAGTGCGCTCTTGGTAATGGTTTATTCATGGTCATTATCTAATTTTTCAGATATCTAATGTTGATTAAATAAATAGACGGAAATATTCAATCTTATTATTTTTCATTTCCAATATTAACTGTTGATTCATAAATACTTCCTCTAAATAAAAGAGAGAAAAATGTACAAAGGTCAATCGAATTTGGTCTAAAATCGCGATAAAAATTAACGATCGTATATCAAAAGAAAAGTTAGTTATTGAAATTCCGTTAAACCTTTGGTATATGTAAATCAAACTAAATTTTACGTATTATTAATTATTGTACAAATAATTCTTAATTCCCTGCATGATTTTATTGATAAATTGACGCAGTTCACCAATGAGATTTAGAAAGATTTTGTTCTACCACGAATACCTTAACATTTTTCTTTTAATTTTAATGATATTTGACAGCGCTTACAGAATCTTATCTATAGAACAACAAAATATAAAAGGAGATTTCATAACCCCTCGTTTTTGGTTAAGTCCGTAACAAACGTGCTTTGCTTGCTATGAAATAGCGATGAATAGTTGCGAAATTGATTTTTATTTAAATTTTTTGACATTTCGTACACGGGGATTGAATTTTCGTTGCACACGTTTAATTTGTACTTAAAATGAATTGTTTTCGTTTTATAAATACTTGTTTAATGTTGAATACATTATTAATTTGTTTGCTACATGGTTTTTTTGGGAAAATATTCAAAGGTTTCTTATATTACAACATATTTTAACTGTAATATGAACGATTTTTAGTAGCACTCTTTTCTGAGGTATGCATCTACCGTATAAAAAAGAGTTGGGTATATATACAATTTCTGTAATACATCAGAACGGATAAAATATGATATGACAGGAAATGTATTGCACTACAACAAATACGATTTGTATTGCTTCCCAAACGAGGGCGTCGCCCGCACAGGAAATCCGCACAATTAAATTTCTTATGCGGGTCCTGGCAAAGTTATAATCTGAACTCTATTGGATATAGAGATACTAGATAAATAATAAGTCTTTCTATTGTTTTTACTAAAAACTGCTATTCTCTATTTGCCAGCCTACAAGTATAAACCATGACATAGATAAAAAATATTATTAAAATTATATAGAGAGTCCATAAACGAGAAAACACGTAACAGTTCAATAAATATTTACTTGACAAGTAACATTTTTGAGATAATAAAACTTACACAAACTATTCATAATTACGATTTTTACTATTAACTGTTTATAAGACAACGGGAGATCGACATATCCTAATATCATCAAAAAAATTTTGCTAGAAAGTATTTCATGTATTTAATTGTAAAAGATTTAGCCACATGGGTACTTACTATTATTTAGATAGTATACTAACAACTGCAACGGTTAAATATTAAATGTTCAATAAAACAATTTGACTCTACAATAAGTACTGTTTTTTTACAAAACAAGAGTAGCAGATTAAAATTTTTCAGTTTAATTTCTATTTCCAAACTCCCCAACATCGCATGAATTTGACTCTGAAAAGTTTTTTCGTACAGTCGCTCGTATAAAACTATGATACACATGCTACAAGGTTATTGGGTCAAACCATTACTAAATTTTATTTTAGATGTTTATTCTGAAATATGCTCTCAAACTTCGTTTATAACTTTATGGATCTAATTTTAACGTTTTTAGTAATGAAATTTTTTATTTATTTATTATGAGCGTCTATAACTTTTTGTTGGTTTCAAATATTAATAATTATTATGCTCGTTTTTAATAGCCTTTTCACTCCAACGTATCTATATGATAAAATACCGGTATAACTGTTTCAAACATATATACAGTGTAGAAGCGCTAGATTTTTAAATTACAAAACTACGCATATTATAAAAAGAATGATTTTAATTAGGTATTATTTGTATTAAAACTGTGTCAAAACATTAATTTTTCACATCGTATAAGTGAAAAAGAAATCCATGGCTGGCAAGTGTGCGAACGTTACGTAAAAACAATTGAAAATTTTGGTACTTAAAGAGGCATCCAGTGAAATTTTCCCTCTCCGATTTATGAATAGATTTCGTTGCATATATAAAGCAACGTCATGACGAAAACTCTACTTTAGTCCTATTCACTTTTGCCCTATCCCCATCATCAGCATTTCAGCTGTAGGACGTCCAAGGCCTCAGGGCTGCCCTGTATATTTCCGACAAGACCAGTTGAAAGCGGACTACATCCATCGTCTTTTAGCGACTACACGTTATCTCTTGATGAAATACTAGTAGGCCAAATTGTAATTCGTTACGGAAATCTTAACTATAGTTGCTAAATTTTACTCCCATGTACAAAGTTTGTAGACTATAGCAGGGCGCTCTCGTCCATGAAAACGTCTTGCAACTCGTTAAATTCCTGCGGTGCTCATTCATTGGTCATCTTAATTATTTCTATCGTACAAAACAAATGAAGAATGAAATTGTTTCGATGCATTCTTTTAGGGCAGAGCTGCACAACGTTTTCTGTAACAACTTTTACTTTTCAAAGTTTTTCAATATAAACGACAATACTAAATAATTTTCTACTTATGTTATCGGTGCAGTTGTCTTGAATACACGGAAGCAATGATTGAAACAAACATTCGATTTGTCACACGTACATGACTTAGACTTATTGGAGGTATAAAGTAAGGATGCAATGTTTGTTCTCAATTAAAATACAATTGCTGTTCTCACCGATTTCAGAGGAGCCTCCATGCCCGACTCCAGTGCGTCGGCCGCCGGTTGCGCGTCACATCGCCACACCGGCACACACGGCGGACCCTCGCCGCCGTGTTCACCGCTGCGAGTTCCCAGCCTGCGATAAAGTCTACACTAAGAGCTCGCATCTCAAAGCGCACAAGAGGACGCATACAGGCTAGTACTAAAGCAACCCTTAAAATTAACTCAAAGATCTAATAGTGTACATATATAAGATGACCCGAACGCAATGGCAGCGATCACTTCACGCAAAAATGTTTCACACAAAAGTATTGTGACCGTAGTGAGCTAGCAATACAGAGCATGCACTATACACTACACATATATTTTTCTATGCTCTGACATACTGTCTCATCACCACATGTCTGAAACCATAAGCTTTAGATAGACACTTGAAATTTGATAACAATATTCCTTTCACCGAGTAGAAACAACTAAAAAAATCTAAACTGTTAAAAACAATAAACAAACTTAACGAGATTTCTTCCCCGAGTGTAATTATAGGTATAAAACAAGGCCCTAATATTTTTGTATATTAAAAATACCAAAATTTTATGAAATTGCACCCACAAAAGGTAGTTTATTGGTATTATTTACATCTTTATACCATTGACGGCCGTGAAATAAACTAAAATTAGGTAGTTATTTTTTTTTAAATAAATCATGTAATTAGGTAGATAATAGCTTATGGACCATGACACCTAAGGTTAAAACATAGACAACAACGTCTAAGACGCAAAAGGTGTCGCCCGATAGATAGAAATATGCAATTTACTCATGAAAGCGTCTGAAAAATAAAATCATAAAAATATTCTTTGTGTCTCTTGCAGCGTATGCTGAAGCAAATAGTATTTCGTTATCTTAAAATGCATCAAAAGACTATAAGACGGTGCCATCTTATTCATTAATGTTTGATTTTTTTACAACGGCCTAAACGTTTTTTTCTAACACATTATTATAGTCTTGAACTAACATCTTAATAAATTTTCTAAGAAAAAATGTTAAAGGCGTTATAAAAAAAGAATAAAGGTTATGAATAAAATATCCAAATCATGTTATCAAAATGATCTCGAAAACTAGGACAAAGCATTGGACCGGTGTCATTGAGATTATAAATAAAGTATAGAGAAGAATACCGTTTATTGACTACATTGACCCGTTTTATTTTCCTTCAATTTTATTCACTCGTTATGCATGCTTGTCAATGTATTGACATGTTATCTGTTATAAATTTGTTCTATTTTTATTGAATCGTTTGCTCTAGAATAATGTATATATTAAAATATAATGTATGTAATGGAAAAAAAACAGTTTCTATTCACTAACCTTAACTTCACAGAAACTATCAAAAGAACATTAGAAAGCAACTTTTGTATACTCTATATTTTAACGAATATCAAAAAGAAATTTAATTAGCTTCAGTCTCATGTAGTGCGAAAAAAAGTTTGCTGTTAATCCATCGACGAGAAAAAACTGTACTTACTTTACCTAAAAACCAATTTATGAAAGCAGTTTCAATTATTGATAAGGATTTAATACGTGCGTGGTATCCAATTTGAAAGTATAGCGTGCGAACTATATAGCTTCAACAGTGGGTTAAACAATTTCATACTGTCAATCTCTATACTTACGAGTACAAATTTCACGTTAATTAAATTGTATATTATTTACAGTCAGTCAGTGTTATGATAATCGAATTAAGTTCCGTTTTACAAAGAATATATAATCTGTTAACCGAAAACTTACGATATTAGTTAAAACATTTCATAAGACGTAATAATAATTCCCTTGGATCGATAATCGATTTACAGTATATAGCCATAAGATTTTAAAGAAATACAAATGAGTACAGGTTTTTGTGTTCATCATTTTAATTGCTAACAGTGTAAGTAAAGTAAAGTGATGTCGTTTCAGGCGAGAAGCCGTACAAGTGCTCGTGGGAAGGCTGCGAGTGGCGGTTCGCCCGCTCCGACGAGCTGACCAGACACTATCGCAAGCACACGGGCGCGAAGCCTTTCCGCTGCCGTCACTGCGAGCGCTGCTTCTCGCGCTCCGACCACCTCGCGTTGCACGCCAAGCGCCACGCGTAACTACAGAACCTACCTGCAGCTGCCCAGAACCGAAACAAAAAGTAGGCAAGTCCGGAAGCGATCTCACAAAACTTGGAAGAACAAGGTGCTTCTCACACTGGCGCGCGCTCTTGTATTTAAGTTTATAATTACGTTCATGGTTGTTGTTATTTGTGATCTTCGGAATTGAATGTTGATTGGTCGTTTAGCGTTTGTTTCGCCTCGGTCTGCCTACGTCGCGCGCGCCTCTGGGAGGGCAGGTGTCCGCGGAGTGTCGCAAGCCAAAGAATACCGCTACAATCTGTAGCCGAGTCAACACTCATTGCACCTAATGCTTTAAAGTTATTTTTATGCCTTATTATTTTAATTAATTGTAAAAGTGAAAAAAAAAATCTCTTTAATGTTTTGGCCTCTATCGTTTGGGCGGTACTTTGTTGCAATATGAGAACGTTTTATATTTGCCGTTGTTTATTGTGTAAAAGTTTTTGTAAGCTTTGTGTATAGAAAGGTTCATTTATGTCGGCCGGTCGCAAAGCGGCCGAGTGCCGAGAGTTGTGCCATCGTTGGCGGTTCGCGGCCCGCCAAACTGCATTTCAAACTACGTGACATATTATTTATTGGTTCGCGGGAAGTTCGGCCGATATTCCCACCGACGCCCAGCACAACCTTAGTTTTAAGCTTAGTAGGATGTGCGTCGCGTTACCTGATGTTATGTCGATATTTCGCAACAGTTTCACACGTGATGGTCAGTCTTATCTCTCAATCCTATTTCAAACAATCTTTACGCTACTTTCCTTGTGACTGTTACGAAAAATTGACAAAAAAGTATGTTTATTTTAAATATTGTTCATTTTATACTACTAAAATATTTAATGTAAGTGATTTATTTACTTTAAGTTCTCTAATTATCTCTTTCATTCCGACGGTGTAAGCCCCGCGGTGCGAACCTTACTTATTTGTGTGTAAGGAAACGTCAGCACGATTAGTCGCGCGGCGGGGTTTAATTTAGATTGTAACAACGCCTCTGCACACGTAGTATCCTTATAAATGTAAGTATATTTTTTATCTATATTATAATACGTTTATCTTCGTAAACTGAATAGGTAGACACGAAATATTTTCAGCACACTTAAGCTAAGTGTGCAGAGGTGTATTTAAATATAATTTTATTGATCGGTTGATTCTGAAACACAGTCGCCAATTTTTGTCGAATCTCCCTAAGTTGCAGGTTTTCTTAACAATGTAAGCAACAACGTTCAAAAACTTTTACCGCCGCTTACAAGTTTATCCTTTGTGTTCAAATATTTAAATTAAATTGTAAGTGTGACACATCGAAATTACTTTTACAGAACTTTTACCGTCGTACTTAATCACGTTGTCGGTTGTAACCTCTTTGTAATGTAGTCACTTCCTAATATTTCAATAGTAACTAACATGAGCAAGTAGCTTAGCGGCTGGGGAAGCTACAAAACGTCAGGGTTCACAGGACTCTGTATGTACAGGGTGTTCATATAGTGGTGTTTCCAAAACACTCCCAACAAATATTAGAAAAAACTTTGACCTAAATAAATAATGATCAACCGTAATCTTTTTTGATGCATTTTATGTAATTTATAATACATAAGTACAACGACTGCTAATATTTTACTGCCATATAAAATAAAATGTGAGGAGGCGAAAGCGCGCTGTTTTTATTTATAATGGCTATTGGGTTCCAGTATAGTATCAGTAGGTATGAATAAATTTTGCGGTGAGTGAATCTCTATCCTTTAGGTAAAATCCCGGGGGCCAATAACGCTGTCTTCCCGATTATTATACTTTTTAACAGTTCTCGGGACTTACACCTGTAGTAAATAGAACAACGCAAGTCCTAATGGACAAGTGCATTGAAGTAATAGGCTCATTTAAATTCACCGAGGCTCACGAAATTGCCAAATGCACAATCAAATTAGTTAAAAATTTTTACCAATTCATTACAAAACCATTATTACAAGCCTGTTTTTCAATATACACAAGAAAGCTATAAAATAACTACAACAGTCAAAATGACGAATTGTAGTTTTATAAGAAGTTAAAAAACTGAAACACTAATAAACTTGAATAATTACTTCCTTATGTAATCGATGTTAGTAACATAAATAGATGTTTTTAATCGAATTTAGTGAACAAATATCGTTGTTTCTCTAATTTTCTATATTAATGTGTAGTTATGGGACATTTAATAATTCTTTTTCATGTTCTCTTTGTCTGTGTGAATGTTTATCTGGTTATGTGAAAAATATAATGTTAAGGTATAATTAAAAATGTGATTCATAAGTTTATTCAGCATATGCATAGTGATTTACATATAATAGAAATAATATGTTATAGTAAATGTATGGGGATGTTCTGTGTATTAATGTAATTGTAATGCTTAAAGGCAAAGTATAGATGTGATTAGGTATAAAATATTATGAATATGCACGTGAGCTGATAATTGCAAATTAGTAGATGGATAGATAAAAGAAATATTATATTGAAATATAGGCGTATATTAATTAAATTCTTTAAATCTTAAAAAAAATTTTTGATGTAAAAGTTGCGACTGTGTATAAAGAATCAACAAATCAGAATATGTGTGTTGCGTATGAACCTACTGAATCAAAAGAGCACAACTTTCCATTGTTTTTCCATTTATGTACTCCAAGATTAATATATTATTATGTGTAGTCACACATATAAGTTCCTTCGTCGTCATCTGACCTCTGCAATGATCCGTTGCAGTCCTCGCCCGGGAATTCTCCACTGTTATTGTTATCCTAATAAGGATTGTCGCAGGAATGGATCAGGTGACGTTGATTTTATACCCAATTTATAAATTAAAATAATTATTTTTTGTAAAACTCTCTTGTTGAAGCTCATATATTTTGATCACTTTGCTGTTGTTTAAGTAATAATATATTATACCTCATACCTAAATGCTATTCAGAATTTAATGGACGAAGGGTAGTTAGTTTTCGTTTATAATACAAAATATTTTGATATTTTTCATCTTTACATCACATTTTATAATTAGTCACATGAAAGTTATTGTGACTTCATGATAACGTTATTATTAAAAAAGATATTTTCATTACTGTAATGTTTATAATGTTATTCGTTTTAGGTTTACTTTCCTATTTAATTTTTCTTTACGTTGTGCTTTTTAACCAACAAAAACATACTTAAAAATTACATTTGCTAGGAATTTATTAAAATTTTTACCATGCGATTGACCTGCGTATGTCTCGTAGCAAAGGCCTTTCGAAATATTTAAGTGAAATTAGCTCATTTCATTGTTTTTGTCTTATTGCTGTCGATTTTTTCAATACGTAAATAATTGATCAGTGATGAAAACTCATATTTGATTAATGGTATCGATTTCTTTATCCAAACATTCCAGTGTGCTTCTAGCTCGGTAGGTTGATGCCTTATATGCTTTTGCTGTGCGATATGCATACGGTCGGTTAAACTGTAATTGTTCCATATAAGAATGTTGCCCCAGTTGATACCCAGGAGAGGCGTGTTTTATTTTTAGTTTTGTTGATATACATTTAACGTTTAAAGTAGGAATGCTTACACTTTAAACCAACCGGAAATGCAGCGCAGTAATTTGTGTCAATAGGATAGCATGATTAATGATAGGGTAATTGACATTTACTGTTTACTTTTATGCCAAAATGTGAAAATTTACTCTGTTCTTTAACAATTTACTATTAAATTAACATTATAAATAATCGTCATCAATCATTAATACGAATGTCTGTGATTATGATTCATTGCACAACTTACAGGATTATCATTTTCAAATGTAATAATCCCATTTTGAATTCAAAAAAAATCACTTTTTATATATTAAAATTATTACTATATTATTACAGTAAATAATATATTAAGGTAATGTAACATAAACAAAATAATTTTTGCAGTCTATAAAATAATTTTGGACGGTTCTTAAACTTTTAATAAGTAATTATATCGGATGTAATAATGATATGTGGTGATACATGATTAATACAGCCCTGATTTTTTTTATCTATTGAAAGATTTGAAAGTTTGTTAGTTCGATAATATATACTGCTTTCTATGTTCGCTCTGTCTCTTATGGTGATTATTCAACGAATCTTTATGTTGATATTAGATAGATTAAATACTGCATACTCTATTTATGAAACTACAAAACGTGTCTTGTCTGCTTGACGCGGCTTATGTTTCTTTCCGGACCACTTTCATTTCGTCAATCAAAGTTCGTGATAAACTAGGGAGTAATAGACAACAGTGATTAATACAAAGACTACAAACTCATGTCTCAATAGTAAGCCGTGATTAACAATATGTATGTAAATTGTTTAAGCCGGGGATTTGTGGAAATTATCGTCAATTAATGACAATTCAATAGTTAATTTGGAATTGAGCAAAAACCAAGTCAAATGGCAACTTTGTATCATTTACAAGTGGTAATCAAATTACGTCAGTAATAGGGTAAAATAATTCAATATAGTTGTTTGTCAGATATACGATTAGCGATGGTAACCATTGTAAATCCCCTTTGTCTAATATCTCATTGTTCTACACCTAAGAGAAGCGACAGCTGTTTACCTCTCTAAACTGTCGTACTAATACAATGTACATACCTACTACATTTGTGTAGTTTTACTAACCATATATTTACAGATAATAATATAAAAATATAGTACGTTGTTATTTTCTGGTATTTAATTTCTTTTTTAGTTTTATTTGATTGATGTGTAAGATGGTGTGCCCGCTTGCGGCGGGTTTAGTTACGTAGCATATTGCATTTTGTATTAATAAATTTTTCTTATATGTGATTTTACGTTTATTTTACTATCTATAATAAATACAATAAAAACCTTTATTAATTCATATAATCATTACAATATTAAAAATTTGTATTAAAGTTGTTTTATTCGTCAGAACATATTAGTGGTATAGTGACTGTTGGAAGGTTATTAAAAAATAATAATGAATATTACATAGGTAAAAAGGCATAATTTTTGTGGCATTACATATCAATCAAGTAACTTGAATAAAAAAATTATTATATGATATATAAAAATAAAAGTTCAAATTATTTGTTATATATTTATACGGATTATTTCTATTTGTTTACCATAAAAGATACTTTTGAGCAAAAAATAATGCGTAACGAAATAGAGTATGATCTTATTTATATATTAAATCTTTAAGATAAAATAAAGGTATCACAACAGTCTTCAAAAATTTGCTTAAATGGAGCTAAACACAGATTTTTGTCTGCAACTTTTCATAGTTTTTATTATTTTTATTCATTCTCATACAATCTTATGCAACAAAATATTGATTTTGCATAAAAAACAGAGGTCTAAGTGATTTTACAACTGAAATAATCACAATAGAAAATAAATTTTGTTAATTTTGAAAGAACTTTTCCTCTTGTGATGTCTTCAGGTAGAAAAATTATAAGTCAAATTTCATAAGCATTCTTTATTTTATGTATTTAATTAATAATATACGCTTAACTCATAATTAACTCTCTAATTATCCATAATTTTTTAAACCAACTAACAAGACCCAATTTTAAAAGTTGACTAAAACATTACTACTGTGTATTTAAATTACTCTTTGTTTGTTTATAAAACAACAAAATTACAAATTTACCTATTTTTTATTGTATAGTTACATAAAGTTTTACTTTTAGTGAGGTTTTTTTAACGTGAAATTGCGCAGTTGTAAATTGTAAGCGCCGAATGCAACGGGTCTAGGAGGCGTACTGGAAGAAAATCAATTCTATTGACAATGGGAAGTCATGTTTTACAAACTACGAAATGATACTCATATTATAGAATATTAAGGACACAATTTTTCACAAGGATAGTAAGTATAATAAAATATTTACTGTAGATATTAATCTTTTCATGTTTGTGGTAAAATAATTATTTGTAATTTTCGTACTCATACATCACAATTCTATTCTTAATATTATCTCGATACATTTCAGACATATTAAATAGAATTACTCACTGAAGTTAGTGATGTTTTTCGTAGATTTCACGCATAAAACACATTTTTAAACAGTACACTATAGAAATTGCACTTTTAGCTCAATAGACTAAACACGCATGCGTCTGTCAAAAAACCAATAGGAGAGTCATCTCCAATGCCCGGCTCCGCACGAGGCCCGGGAACGGCCAATGAATAGACGTTAAGTTGTTTCTACGGCAACCATGTCCGGAATTAATGGATTTTTATGCAAAGCAACAAGTAAGAAGAAATGGAGCTGAGAACCCCGGGAAAAAAGAGCGCGATATGATCAAACTATCAAAGTTTTTGGATGTCCAGATTTGCGTGATGATAATCAAGTTAACGGCAACCCATGCTTCTTATGGGTGATTAGTGGATTTATAAATATGACTTAGTATTTATTAAATCGTTTATAATATTTTATATTTGTAAAGTATACATCTTCAAGGGAAAATATGTTAACGCCAATGCTACCTGAATTAGACGACGCGGGACGCCACCCAATGATATATACAGGATCGTGACCAGGGCGAAGTCATGTCAAATAGAAATTAAAACTTCATTCTTAATTCTTACTTTAAACTGGACAGTTAGGTTAGTTTGCTATTAAGTTTGTCATTGTAATTTATTTTATAAAAATAATTATAACTGTTTAGGGTGAATCGCCTGTGGCAGTTTCAAAGTTGTAATTAGTCTATAGTTAAAAATTGCAACTACATTATATGTATATATATATACGGCCACGAGCCAGTAGATGGTGGTAGGCGTGGGAAGCCCCTCATTAGGTAGACCGATGACCTATGCCTTGCAGTTAACATCTATCATATATATATATATATATATGCTACGACCGAAGACTAAGCTGTTTCCATCAGTTTGCAAAACCTAGTGTCAATAGGTAAAGACTTTTTTGTAGTCTTTCAAGGTATTGAATTTCATAATTTAAAATGTACTATCAAAGCTCATAATGTCTCTTTTACGGTTCTTATCAGAAATTTTTGGGGTTTTGTTTAATATCAATTAAATGTTATAGTGTTTTTTTATGCATTGAAGTAGTATTTGTGATTTTACACCAATAATAAATGATATTGTATAAAACGACATCTCTGCAGCGTATCTACAACCTGCGTAATATAACGACATCTATTATTGTATGATGACACTTGTATGTTACAAAGATATCGTGTCGAAGTACACTCCGCGACAAAAGTATAACCCCCCCCTCCCTAATTTTTTCATATCTGATAAAGAATTATAGTTATATTAATATATTACTAATACACAAAATTTGGGTGTTAGTAAGTTTATTATACTATCAATACGTTATTTATTAAATGCATAATTAACCAAATACAAATGCTATTGGGTTTTGCAGTGCGACAAAAGTATAACCCAGGTAATGAAATTTAAATAAAAATTCGAGAAAAATATAACAAACAATAATCATTCATGTAATCTAATATTTAGTAGATCCACCACTTTTACTTATCACCTCAATAATTCGGTCCGGTAAACTGTCATATAGCTTTTTAATTACGTCTTGATTTATATTTTGCCACTCGTCAACTATGACCTTTTTTAACTCTTCAACAGAAGTAAATTGTCTTGATCCACGATAGTCAGCTCGTGATAAATTTCCGCAACAATTTTCAATTATGTTCAAGTCAGGAGAATATGCTGGCCATTCAAGAACTTGAATATTTTTTTCCCTAAAGTAGTCTCTAACTACCTTTGCTCGATGGATACTGGCATTATCTTGTTGAAAAATAAAATTAGGACCAGCAATTCGCACTGCGTGAGAGTTAATTTGCTCGTTTATTACTTCTATATATCATTTACTAGTTATTTTCCAGAACAGAACTTAATATCCATTTTACCTGAGTATCCAATGCCAGACCATACCATTACACTACCACCTCCGGCTTGCCGACGGCTCAATATAAAATTATCTTTTCTTAAATCGTGAAAATAGTAATTAAAACCATCAGGTCCATCCAAATTAAACTTCTTTTCATCAGAAAAAATAACTTTTCGCCACTTTTTTTTCCATTGAACGTGATCTTTTGCAAATTGTAATCTAACTAGTTTATGTTTAGCAGACAACGGTGGTTTTTTTGGTAATTTCTTACGTTTTAAATGCTCACACTCACGTATAATGCGTTGAACGTTTCTTAAATTAGTACTAACACCAGCCTCCGCTGCGATTTGTCTTGCGGTAAGCGTAGATTTTGACGCAACTCTTAGAATTGACCTTCTTTCTCGTGGTGTAGTTGCTCTCTGTCGACCTGTCCGTTTTTTCTTAACATAGTTGTCGGGATCTTTTAAAAAATTTCGCACAACACGATGACTTCTGTTGATGATTTTTATAATTTTCAGAATGCAATTTTTTAATTATATTAATTTCAGTTTCGTTTAAGTGTTTTCCCCGTGGCATTTTAAATAAAAAATAGACAAATATTAACTTAAACAATTTATTTATACATAAGAACTTACGAGTTACACGAAACAAGTATAAACATGAATTGACATGTCCAGTGCACCGAGCTGCTTGAGCCAATGAGACGAATGGGTTATACTTTTGTCGCGCTATCAAACCAATAACTTCGCCGCTGCGTAACAAAGCAGCATCGAAACGTAACTATATATATACCATAGTACTAGAATCAAAAAAACAATGCTGGCGCGTTAGGAATTTATTTACTTGTATTTAGTTTTACAGTAAATATAAAAAAATTCGAGGGGTGGGTTATACTATTGTCGCGGAGTGTAGAAGTTAACGTTATTTCAGTATTACTTGATAGATGCTAGTACTAATATTGGTAAGGGAATACTGGATACTAAATAAAATCTACAAGTTGCAATCAGAACAATTTCATAGTATGTTCCCGTCGTCGTTTCAGGCCTAAGACGCATACTGTAAGGCAAAGGCCTCCCTCAAAATGATTTATGGGGTTTATACCATAATCAACATAGCTTTGAATCCGGGTTGACGATCATAGTGTGGTTTCAAAAACTCAACTTAACAGTTCCCGACTGTGTACTTTTAACAAACGGAAAAAAGCTTTTACTTACAAATCCGTGTTGATTGTTTTAAAGGTGATACAAGCTGTGCTAGCTTAACACAGCGTTCTTAACAACTATGTAATTTTCCAGATGTTAAGCTTTGATTCGAACTTTGATCGAATTTGTTCATTCTCTATAACAGTATTATTATCATATGTCAATTCCTTAAAATTTCGTCAACAAATTGTGTGTTTGGCGATGTTGTATATGCTTTTTTTCATAAATATCTGGAAAATAAATGAAATAGTCGTTACTAAATTTTAACACGTAATTTACTGTAAAATGAGTGAGTGTTCGGTACACAGTATAAAATCAATTTTGAATTATACATTGATTCCTACTTATATTCCTACGTATACACCGAAGTCAAAAATGTGTTAAAATGTTAGAACTTTCATAGAAAGTAGAAGAATGTAGCAGCAAGTTATGTGCTGGTGGACCATAATAAAGTTCACTTTTGTAAATAGTATAAGGATATAATATATAATAGTGTAATAGTATAATAGTTTTGTAAATAATAGTAGAATATAAAACATATTTTCATATTCGAAAATATTCAAATAATAAATTCGAAACATTTTTGAAACTAATATCGTCAAGGAGTCCTCTGGATCTTTAGGAACATTACCCCAAACAACACTGAAGATTTTCAAAGGAATCGCAGGTCGCTATTGAATCCGCCTACATTTCTTCTTAAATGTTTTTCTTTAAATCATTGTATGTTTTTGTAGAATCACAGATGACTGCGCTTGAGAAGGTCCAATTACTAGCCGGTAAGACTTCGTGCTGGCCACTCGAAGTGGCTACTTCATAGATGTGACTTTTCTTTAGAGCATTTTTCGTACGATTTCCATATTGACAATAGATGTATAACAAGTAGTAAAACTTCAAGAAACGAGTAATTGAATGACGATGTAGTGGTTCGATTTGTCAGGCGGAACGCTGTTATTTAATAAAACAAAATGAACTTTACTATGGCTCGCCCTTTATTTTACCAAAAAGAAACTGGTCGAACAGAATAATCGCGTTCAGAGGAGTCTGAGTCGACTCCGAATGCCGGTTAGGCGCTAAGATCTGCGAGGACGCTAAAGCTTCGCTTATCGGGAATAATGAGATGCGACCAGAGTTTCTTAAGCTACGTAGGAAAATATTGATAAACGTAATAAAAAGAAATAAGAATCAATAACCTAAGAAAAACATAAACAAAAAAAACTTATGTTTGCAAAATAATAAGTACATAAATAAATTATGTAATTTTTTTTGTTAAAAAACTGACAAATAAAAGACCCTAACCCATAAATAAGTTAGGGCTACGAGCGGCCTCCAATAGCCCCACTATTCAAAAAAAAAAGAACAGAGTAATTGATTAATATTAACATAATCAGTTCGTCCTGATTTACAAGAGTTTCTTATGAATATTATTCTGCATCACAACATGCACGTCGCCTTGAAGTATAGACTTAATATGACTCATAATTTAAGTTATTCTGCTAGACGTCAGATAACGGCGCCACCTTGGTACGTAGGTAAGTAGGGAGGCGACCTGTTGTAAAAGACACCTGTCACTAGACAAAGACGCACTCTTTATGAGTCATATACAGGTCATTGGTTAAAGATGTAATAGCTTTAAAGGGGTGAAGTAAACAATAATTAATGTTAATATTATCATAACTATCGATATTTTAACAGGATGTACCCTGAATACATTAATAAATAGAAAATGAGTTATAACTTGGTTGTAGGTATAAAAACATATATATATATATATATGTATAATGAAATAATATAAGTAATATAAAACTACATTTTTATATCGAGAACTAGACGTAAAATCTCAAGAGATTTCTTAACGAGTACGGCTGACAAAAAAGTTAAAGTTTATTACCATATTTTCTACCATGAAGTTTGTATAACATTTTGAAATAAACCAAACCAAAACATTTCCTCTGAGATAGTAGCACCCTTTTCCAGTACATGTAAAAACTTGAACTGAGGTAGAATTAAAACAAATATAAATATGCTAAGCTCGTTGACACAAAACGATGCACTAGGCAAATAGTGCTGCAACATTCATTAGCACGTTTTATTTGTTTTTTTACAAGTCGTGCTAATAGTATGTCTTTTTCGATACTTCCCCTATTTTAATTGTTAAGGTATTTCTATGATTTTATGTTATCTGTTATCAAACACGATTAATGTTGACAATTCAAGATTCTTCGTATTATGTTTAAATACAGATTTCATTTTCTTATTATTTATTTGTCATATTAAAACAGTATAAATTGTGAATCAGATCCAAAAGTAACGATGTAAAATAGAAAAACTAGAAAAAGAATAATAGAAGTGACACTGAAAGTTTGTAGAATACAGAAATTAAATTTAGTTTAAACTTTTAGCCTGAAAATGACAAATACAGCTTTTGGGGCACCATTATCCAATTTCCATACTCGTCAATTAATACGACGACCTTTTAGAACTTCTGTTAAAATATATGGTATTATACAGCACAAAGATATCTATCCTCTAAAGAACACTGATATATATTTTGATACATACCAATGTCCAATATTGTTCGAATTAACTGGTAGGTAGATCTCTCGTTAGGCGACGTTTGAACTTAAATCGTATATGTCGATCGTGAAGAATTACGCTACAAAAATTTTCAGGTGTTAAATACACAAAAGCGCTAAAACTGCCACCGATTTGTTAAAATAAATGACTAAATGGTGTGAAAAGATTTGTAGTTATATTCTCAAATTTCAAATTACTTTTAATTATTTATAAACTGACCGTTTCTAATACTTTCACTGTCAAAGTATTGCATTATAATATTAGTAATTGAAGAGTAAAAAATTAACAATGAAATTTTTTCGAGTGATATAAGTGTAATAATAATACCAGTTATTTTTAATTTTATCAGTTTCACTGTTTCCTAGATACTTTTTTTACTCGGATGAAATTATTATTAACAACGTTGTTTTGTCGCATATTTTATTAATCTACTGATATAGCTCTCATAATAATTTCTTACGATAACGTTTTCAATTCCTATTATGTTAATAATATTTCTTGGTTTATTGTAGTACGTAAGTACAGTACGTGTAGTTTTATTAAAGAATATATATATATATTAAACAAATTAAGAACAAACATAAAATTTCTTTGAAGAAAATCAAATATTATTAATACATTTTACACCTAATACACTAAGAAACAACGCATACTCTTATAGCCTAGCCTTTTGCAATAATCGATCGTATGTAGTTAGGTGCGTAAACCTAAGATTTAAGTCTTAAAAAGCTATTTCAATCGCTTCATAACATAACTTCAGATTATATTTGTTTGAGTTTCACGGCAGAATTAAATCCATGATAGTCGTATGTTAATAAATACGTTCCATCAATTTACTTGCTCGTTTCAGTGTACATTTATTTGAAATTGTAAAATAGTTTAAATACTGTACGTGGACGACTTCTTACCGCTTCAAACTTTAATCGGCACATAATCCACATATAACTTTAGCGTACATTTCGTATGTGATAAACCAAAAACGGTATAATTCGAAGAAAAAATACTTTAAAAAACCACATGTTTGGATGTGTTAAATGTAAAATAGAAGATATTATTATTTCATTTCT
Source organism: Battus philenor (assembly GCF_028537555.1). Taxonomy (NCBI): domain Eukaryota; kingdom Metazoa; phylum Arthropoda; class Insecta; order Lepidoptera; family Papilionidae; genus Battus; species Battus philenor. Next base: position 10,324,691 of record NW_027181661.1, read on the forward strand.
GCTTCGGGTTGTTATCTTCCCAGTTGTATAATAACAGTTATTGTTTAAATATCTGTTCATATATTTAGAGACGAATAGATGATTAAATGAAATATAGTAGTATTAATAATGTTTTTTTGTTATGTTTTTTTCCTTATATCTTTTTTGCTATGCTATATAGTTAGTGTTTATTTATTTCAGATAATTTTAAGACTAATAAGATAATAATGGTACCATAAAAATTCATATGAATATTAATCGCAAGGAGATTAACGCAGTAACATGATAAAGGTAGATATAAAATTCTTCCTCAACTATAACACCTTTCGAAGCAGAGTAGAATTTAAAATAGAATAGCAAAAGATGACGATTAACATTAACAGGGGTCTTGCTGTTAAAATTATCAATGTTGTGTAGATGATTGTTTTATCTATTTCGAAATATCTTATTTTATCTGAATAAATGCTAACTCGAACATATCTTATTAAACTTACGTCAGAGTGATTGCACTACGACATACTGCACTTCTGTCAACTTTATTTGAACATTGTTAACGCTCGATGGAATTCCTGCTTCATATCAGATCGTTAGAGTGTAGCGACTCTGTCTACACAATTCGCATTAAAACCTTTTTGACAAATTTAAATAGAAAATAAAATTACGAAGGACACAGCAAATGTCGTATAGAGAAATAAAAGGCTATCGATTTTTTGCTGCGCTCGATAAGCTATATACATTTAGCGAAATCACGCACTTCTTCATGCATTATTTAAAAGAGAAAGTAACGAATACATAAACCAAAGTGTGATAAACGGCTTAATTTATGGCACCTATTACATTTATTGTATTTCCGTTAACTATTAATGTATATAAGTAAAATGCTTCTGTATGACCCGAAGTGAGAGACTACGTTTCACTGCCGTAAGACATCACAGTAACACTGTTTATAGACTTTCGTGTCAAGGTACTGAGTGGTATTGAACGAGATGTTAATTATTGTTTGTTTCATTTGAATTGATTATGAAAGATGTAAATCAGGTTAGTAAAAACCTTGAAACGTGTATAGGAAAAAAATTATAATCATGCTAGCTACATAACTCACGGAGGACTAAAGAAACCAAGATTTACACATCGTTTTGTGAACATTCTGATGAAGGTATAAAATTATTTTAATATTCAACTACTTATTATATTTTATATTTTAATATTCAAATACTTATTTTTAATATTTTATCTCCGCACATGGGGTCATAAGGGAATCGTATAAAGAAATTTATGAGCAGCGCGAATTCTTTGAATTTTTTTTTGATGTGTCTCAATTAACTACTTCAATCGCTAAATCAAAAGTTAATAGAAATGGATTACCCAATAAAAGCATGTCTATAATGTTTCTGTCCAAAGGTTCAGTTAAAATATTGAACTATAGTTGCATGCTGTTGACTAATTTCATTTAAAATAACCTTTTTGAAAAGCTGAATAAGGTAAAACTTATACAATATATAAGGTTATACCTATTTATATCGACGTATGATAATGAAAACGTCGCAAACGACAGAGATGCCCTTTGTTAAACATCATATTCAGTGATTTTTTTTTCAAAGCATAACGTGTTTCATTCCATTGAATAAAATATTTCTGATTATTATTATTTAATATGCACAATACGTAATGTTATGAATGCAATATTGAGTTTTATGATAAATAATAATACAATATAACAAACGCAATACATGCACGCACTAGTCCTACCAATTAGTTGCTTCACACATAAATCCAATATTATTGCCTGTACATCAAACATACATCGCATCTACGGATATATATATATATATATATATTAAATTATCATGGATTTATTAATAATGATAAAATTATTTCTAAAATTTTGAATTACCTGTTTTTCGTATATAAAGCTGTTTGCTTAAAACACCACAATGAACCGATATATTTTAAATTAAATTTGTCATCAAAGTATAGAAAGTAACAGAGACTATTTACAACTTATACCCTTTCTAAGCTCTGTCACTAATGGACTTTCTACAGAGTCCATACCATTTTCTTTTCAGTATGTTGTAGAACATGATAATAACAATGGCTTTATAGATAATATTACCTTTTGATGAATAATCCTTTTAAAATACATCTGAGGTAAGTAACGTGGAGTGAAGCCCTGAGTTGTCAACATGTATTCTCAATAGAACAACCACTCAACTGTGCACCCACGCTCTCCTGTCATAAGTATTTTATTATAGGGATTCTTAATAAAAACAAATCAAATATTTAATATCTACTATTAATTTAAAATTACTATAATTTTATATTAATAGTAGATATTAAAAATATTGTATGCAAACTATGTCCGTAAATACATTATAGCAAAATCTTATATTAAAATTCCAATCCGCGAGGAAAATTAGATTCATAAAAATGAAGACGAGGGAAGTTTATTAAAGAAATATTGACTGCGCCCTTTCAATAATTTCCATACAATATCTGGTGATAAATCTGAGACGTGAAAATTGACGTTTTGCAAACGCGACACTTATCTCTCTCGTAAGTAAAGCGGAACATGGGCACAGATATTTTACCATCCTCCACATCGTTCAAAAATAGTAGCAATGCGGCTATAAATTATAATTAAATTGGAAAAAAATCCGTCTAATTGTTCTTTTGGCGGTATTTGAAAAGACGTATGTGCATATAAACTATTCATGCAAGTATATGCAAATATAAATAATATACGTAGTTTTTTTTGACAAAATTCACTATGTCCTTCGAAGTCTATGGGGGCATTAATTAACGTTACATTTGCTATTAAGATACCGCAGACGCAGCGATTTTAATTTCATTATTTTTATTTATAATTTATTGTTTTAGTTTTCACATACTAATTAAATTCGTCTTGTTTGATATATTCTCTGTTGTTTTCTGTATATTTTATATGTTTATATGTAAAAGATCATCGATAAGGTTTTATTTTTTTAAGACGCGCTGCGAATTTACACTTATAGGTCTTTCGGTTCATGCGCTGGCATTAAGCGAAATGTTGAAGTTTTTCGTAATAATTTTTTCTTTATTAGCTAACCTGTCTATTTTACCGCCAAATTGTGAAACCTAGGAGCTTCGACGGACCTACTTGAGTGATAAATTAGGAAAGGAAAATTATATTTTAGCTTCTCAGATTTTACTGGGTGCTTTGCTGATGACTGAAACAGTTCGGTTTTTAATATAGATATTATAAATTATTTTTTACTAATTTCCTAGTGAGAAGAAAAGTTTTTATTAAACAAAATAATTTCATAAACAGCAATCAGAGGCAGCGGAGAGGTGCATTGTCGGGAACTAAATAACAACAGTTTTGTTCATAGCCTAAAATAAAGTCAGAACACCTTTTGTTTTAATATATATAATAAAATTATTTTGAAATATTCTATTTCTCATTGCCACTGGTAGACAATATGAAAGTAGGCAAAGGTCACATTAAAAGTTAAACTTAGAGAAGTCATAATAAATACCTCTCTAAGCTTTTATTAATTTAAATAATAATATATTGATAATATTTTATTATCGGCTGATATGTTGACGATAATGACTTTTCTTTATGTCTCGGTTATTTATTTTCAATAAAATTATCAATTATGCAAACGTTACGCGATTTTATTGAAAACAATCTACGAACTAACGGCACGATATTGGCAATGCATTTCATTAAATCAGCGTTTACACCATCTACCAGTATCAATAAAACCATATCACTTATGGATAATGAAATCAGAATTGAGCAGTTTGTGAGAGATGCCCGCCTCCTGTGAATTATCGTAATATATTTAAAAAAATATTCTCATAACAAAATTCTATGTATCTTAAAAAATATTTGTCCACGGGAAAAAGAATATGTGATCGATCCAACCTCAGGTCGAATAATTATAAGGCAAAAAATATAACTAATATTTTTTTTTATCCCTGAAAGCAGTTTATTTTCAAAATACTGTTTGTTAAAAAATATAGAATACTCGTAAATACGATGTTAAAGTTAAATAGAAATATAACATACATAGTAACAAATATATTTGTAAAAAATTATACAAGAAGTAACCAAGAAATTATTTAATATAATTTCTTAAATCTTTATTGTTGATACAGAATGACAATGGATTAAAATAAAAAAAAACGTTTATGCAGTGCATTCAAGTTCATGGGAATCAAATGTTTAAATGGAAAAAAATATACAGTAAGTCTCCGGTCAATTTGATTTTGTTTATTTATTTATTAGAAAACAGGCTTGCAGAACACTGAGTGCCTTTAGCCGTTAGAGACGGAAATCTTGTCAGACTGTTAAATTTAGCGCTGTTTACGAAGACTTATAATATTACATAAAGCCCACATTGCTGGGCGAAATGCTACGGATGATCAAATCCGTAAGGCTTATATATTTGTAAGAATTTAATTTCACCACACCTTTCTGAACACCGTGAATTGTTATGGATCACTTTGTTATGGTCATAGAGCAATGTGTCATGATCTTATATTCTACCAAAGAGAGTTTTGTTCACAAAGGGTTACTTGGATGTCTTTAAAAACCCTAATCAAAAACGTATAATTTTCACTAAATCACATATATATGTAGCAGATCAGATTTATTACTTTTTGTTACTCCCACTAATTAGAGTAATTAATGAGGCTTGTAACATTATAGAAACTTACAATTTCATGACAACTGAGTTTTACATAATTACGCGCATAGTTGACAATAGTAAAAAAAATTTGCAATGCCGATGCAAATTTTTTCTCGTTTCGACATTTAATTGATGATATTTAATTAATGGAAAATATGAACGATACTTTGTTGGGATGTTGTGGACATATGTTGTGATAGCAACCATTTTTAAACAATACTATGAAACATTACAGCTTAAGTCTCATTTTTTGTATTAAAAGTAATAAAGAACTAACAGAACTACTCAGTGGATTACTACTTGAATTTGGGAATACGGACACTTACAACAAATGATATGTCAATCATTGAAAGCGTAAGAGAAAAAGACTATTACCGCTACCCAACTTTCCGCGTACAAAACCACGTTTGTATGTATTAAACTAAACCACGAGATGATCTAATTAATAACACGGTGGGAATTTCGTAAGCCCGCTCAAAACCACTACGGCAGTTCAATGAGATGAATGAGCCATAGCGGTCGATTGCTATCTATCCAGAAGCTCTGCAAAAGTAATATCACTAGTTTTTTTTTACTTCGAAAATAATTAAGATTTTATGAACTTCTTCCAGGAACCAGTCAGTCCAGGACCAAACACGTACCGGAGGCGTAATTTTTATTTTATTTTAAGTGATTTATTATTTTATTATTTTGTATCTTGACTACAAACTTATTTTAAAAGATAACGTGGGCAGAAGTAGCGTAGGAGTCTTACAGTGACGGAATTGCGAGTTCGATTATTTTAGAATTTATTTTTTCTTGACGCTGAAAGTAGAACCTGAAAATAGAAGTTACTAAATTTATTTTGTTGTGGTCGTTTAGTTACCTTTTGAAAGTTTCTGCTCTTATTTGGTAGTAAGCAAAAAATGAAATTTTTTCCTATTTTAGCTACGTTGTTTTTTAGAGCTCTTTTCTCTGAATCCTTTACAGAAAGTTATTTTTAAATCAACGTTAGGAATATTGGACCAAAATGAATGAATACTTGCTACATTAAGAAAATGATATATTTTGACGGTATGTCAAATCGGAGTATATTTCGACACAGCCACACTAGAGCATAAGTATTCTGTTATACGAGTAAGTACGTGAATCTAATCGGTAAACAAAACCACATAGAGGTATCTACGAACCTTGAGCTAGCAGAAATCGACTCTTTTCATAATTGCATTAAAACTAATTAATATTTAATATCTCTTTATTTAACATAGTATTAAACTCAGTGCAGTGTACTGGTGTTGTTGTGCTACAATGTCAAAACTAACTCATTGTGACTACGATAGCTTTGACATCGAAAAGATTATGAGCATGTTTTTAATTTTTGTTATAATTTTAGACAAGCGTATTTTTTATTTCATCACATGTCTGTATTTATTGTGCAATTAATATTTAATCATTTGTAATAAGGTACTCAATGTTTTATTTTCTAAGTGTAATGTTACACTTGTTCACTGTTTATGCTGCATAATATCAAGTATAAGAAATTAAAATGCTTGTCTGTTAAATGCCCGGCCACTCGTCACTAATCATTTGTTGCTTTGAACTATAACCTTTCTAGTTAGCCGCCCACTATAAATCCCCTGGTATGAGGGCAAAGAACCGTTAGTTTTGTTAGATGTTTTTGACGACGAGGTGAAGTTTTGCATTTTAGTATTAATTTGATATCCGATCCCGAGGTGATGTTCACCCTTACTAACGGATTGTAAATCAAATATGTATGAGTTTTACCACCACATCGAAAAATTGGTAAGAATTGCTTATTGGCCTCCGTGGCTAAACGTAGACAGTCGACGCTATAACTGCCAGCGTTTTTACGCTGTCTCCCTATCATAAATTTATCTTGTTGGTTGTTTTTAATGTTACTGTGTTCGTTATCAAACAACGAATAGCTGAATATCATTACATATTGCTTGCGCCGCAGACAAATGTCGACTGAATGCAGGTAAAATTCCAAAACCGGCAAAGGCATTGAATTCACGTACGTATGCCACATCACACAATGAATTGCTGAATGCAAACAACACGATTGTTTGAGAAAATACCATGGTAGTCCTTGTACGTACAAAGAATTGAAATTTAGATGTCTTTTAACATTTAAATGTTTAATTAAGAAAAACAATCGTTTATATATTTTTATTGTTATTTATTGTTATATATATTTATAGTTATTTTATTGGTATATGTTAGTATTAAATAAATAAATTTATTTGCGACGCAGTTTAAGATAAAGGAAATCAGTTTGCGTATTATGATCTGCTACAAAATGGACGACAAAACGTTTTTGCTACGTATCCGATATTTTGATTACCGAAAGAAATTCTGGAATTTGTTTTATTATTTATGTAAAAGCATTGTGTAAAACATAGTATCTTTATTATTTTATGGCCGGACACTTGGTAGTAAACTTAACTTATTTTTTCTTTAACAATGTCATTCGAAATTATTCACTTTTTATCAGGGATTAGGTGCAAAAGACTGCAGAGTGAGCAGTGCTCTTTAAATTCACCCTTTATAGTCAGTGGCGTTATAGGTAAATAAAAATTACGAATTTAAGAGTTTACAAATTATACTTATTAGACGCCTTGGCCTCTCTGTGGACAGAAGACTCGATATCATTTTGCCGCCATTGTGCTGCTAAGCAACAGGAAGTAATAATTCCAACTGTTGAAATTATAAGGTTAATAAGATATATTATCGCATGTTGAAATACGACCAGAGAGAGTGTAAGTAGTTTTAAATTATTTTTGAAAAACCCTGTGTCACACTCTTTAGCAATAATTTTCTCCGTTATAAAAACCTAATTCGGAATTTTATTTCATTAATACCAAAAAATTCACACATACAAAAATACAACACTTATTCAAATATAAAATATAATTAGAAATATTTGTCTGGTTGTAAATAAATAACTTTCAACGTAAATTATTTTTTGTACCTGCATCGAAAATACGTTTTATCGCACTGTCTGTCACTTCTGTTCGTTGAAGGATATTGAAACAATATTTCACTGAAAATGATGAAAAAGATTAGTGCTCAACAACGATTAAACATAACAAACCAACCATAAATGTAATTTGTGGACATCATATTCGGTAAATATTCGTAATAATTAATATTTTATATATATCATTATATATGTTAATCTAAAGTATTTATATCAATCATCATTTCGACCCAGATATGGTATAAGCTAAATATTTATAATATTATATAATGAAATTATGAACAAAAAGACCAATAATAAACCTTAGCAAAATATGTAAACATTCTGAATGAAGAAATAAAGTTTCCGAAGAAAACTTTCTCTATAAATCCTACAGTTACCTAGTGCAGCTGTAATCCAATGTACCACGGGATGGAATATGAATGGAAATTCAAAGCGTTCACTAATACTAAAAGCATATTGCAGCGGATCTAAATTTGTTACGTTTAGAAATCCCTTGGACGCCGGGAGCACATTTTGTTGGCATTTCATTTTTATTCTAGACAGTCTCGCTTTAGCATAAACAATTGTATAATATTAAATACTTTATACTCGATGTCGAATCTGAGAAAACGGGGATTACAAAAGCTGCCTCATTTGTTTAGTAGGGCACCTACCGCCTACCTGCAACCGATAAGATGGTAAAGGACACAATATTGACGGCTTGTATTGGATAAAAACATCTTTGCAGTGATTTGTTTCAATCGTGCATGGATAATTTTGTATTCTTATATTTCATTATTTTTCTAATATTCTAATGAAAACTTTTTGAATTTTTTCAAATTCTGAAAAACATTTTCTAGCATTTTATGAATATTGATCCACGTGTTAACGATCTCACTTCTAAAGAAAATGTGGAGAATAATCTAAAAAACTTCAGTAACAAACCGAACACACAATGTGGATTTATTGAATTGAAATGTTCATTCACTGTCTATCACGTATTAGCGACCTCGAGCTGTTTCATAGAGAGATGTTTCATATGGCGAGGGTGAAAATCTAATAGACATTTATTTTTCATTCTCCAATCCGAGTTATTACTTGTAAAGTTCTCATTATTTGAAATTATGCAAAATTATAATTGAAACTGTTATAGTTTCAAACAGTTTTAGTGGATCCTTTTTTATTTGTTATCATATTTATATATTATATACATATTGAATTAATGTAATAGGAACAAGAATTTATGTTATATATTAAGAAATAAATTAAAGACAAAACTTTTAGATTTTAAAAAAAGTGAAACACGAAAATAAAATTAATTGAAACAGCAAATGAGAGATTGGTTTTAAACCTACAAATAACAGTTCAAAACACATTTCTTATAGTAAATGAAATTATAAGTTTAAGCGCAACAGCATGTAAAAGTGCAAAATCAATTATTTTAACACAGACGTTGTTATGTATATACCACATCTATCTCTTGCATATGCATGAGAATTGCATGGAAATGTCGAGAATGCACGAAAAGGCTGCTGCATTCAAACGTCGAGCTTTGATTAATTCGTGACGTAAGAGAATTCGTGACGCGAAAGCGCTATGTTACACGAACGTTGATATGCGTTGATATAATTATCGTTGACCTTCGTCTGAGAGTCTTACTGTTTGCGCCATATCGAACGCGTCATTGGTTTTATAGTAAATTTATATGAATTAATTCACCTTTACTGAACCCTATTAAATAAAAAAACTAAAACTTTAAAGTAAAATAAAAATATAGTGAATAATATGTACCTTTATTTTTATTATTACAGTGGCTATTAAAAATTGACTTTTTTTTAAAAACAATAACTCTGAAAATAAATAAATTTTGTTTTCGAATCTTTAATATACACTTTATTTTGACAAAATAGTTGTTTTTTTTTATTTGATGATCACTAAATCAACAATTAGAGCGCATGACAAATTCACCTTCTAAACATTGATATACAAATGCCCGTGGTATAATATAACGTAGATCGAATTGTTCGTAAAAACAAAATATAACACTACACCTTGCTCTTATTTATATTTAGGATGTTAGGATATAAGTGTAAACACTTTAATTGGGCGGGCGGAAAGTTTATTTGTTGTCAATTAATACTGTTTTAGGCATGTTAAAATTTACCAATTACAGATTTTATGACATTACACCCTCAGAAGGTAATGCTGCCACGCGGCTAGAACAGTTGGACAGATAGTTATTTATAAAACCACTAGTGATTATAAACAAATAAGGTTATGTAAATTCTTTTTGGTTAAACAGACTATACTTTTTACTAGAGATGAATGAAGTAATCTAATCAAAAAGTTGACTTCAAACCGATACGGAAAGAGAAAAACTATTTTAGATATAACGTTTACATTGTTAGGGACTGTCTGCGCAGGGCCCTGTCTATGTACCACATATCTCCACTATTAGTATAGCAATAGCACCGCTCTAAGTATGAGCAACACGACTCACGCTCTTTAACTGAAAACTTGACTTTTCTAGATTTATGTCGCGTGTTGTTATTTTATGGAAGGGGCGAGGTGCCTTGCTTATAGTTATTTTATGTTATTGACAAATTCGTCCCCCAGCAGAGACATAACAGTGGTGACTTGTGTATACATAAAAAGAAGGTAGAAGAGAAAAATAGAATCAGAATTAAAAGAACTAAGATGAAATAATAAAAACCTGACATAATGTTAAGTAAATAAAATAAAAACTGGAAACTGTGATAAATTGTGCTAATTTGTAATAAAAAATATATTAAAAAAGAATGTAAAATAGCAAAAAATAAATACATAATAAGGTAAAGAAATGTGATATAACCGGAATCTTTGATATTTGAGGAACGAAGCGAAAGGGATGTGAGGCGATGAATGAACTGAAATAAGTATGAAAAATAATTATGAAGAATTGTAGAATGAAATAAGAGGAATGATAGATCATACGAGTGAGAAGAGTACAGAGACAAAAGGAAAAGAAAATGAAAAAATCATTAAAGAATATCAAACCCTGTCCTATAACAAGATACGAGACGTGCCCAATAACGGAGGCCAGAATAAAAAAAAAACAAAATAATAACTTTTATTAGGTTTCATTATAAAATTGCGTCGTTAATTTTGAAATTGCAAATCGAAGAAGAACTAATTCGATCAATGGAAATTCTAAATTTATTAAAAAAATAAGTCAGTCTGATATTGAAAACTATTACTGTGCAGTACAACAAGAGATTCAACATTAATCTTCACTTTGGCCTAAGTATTTACATAGATTCCAGAATGTTCGATCGTGGCTGTCGGTTCCGCCTAACGGGCTAACTATCCATTGTTCCAATACACATTCAATACGGTTTTCACATGCGGTTCAACGTACCTTACCTATGTCTTAATTTATCCAAATAATGATACCAACTAGGTATATGTATGGAATTGGTATACAATTTAGTAAATTCTTCAGCAAGATTGTAGTCATCTGATAAAACTTATTTTTTTAACAAATTAATAAGAGTGTTGGTAACCTATTATTGCAATTTATAGATGTGTTTAACACGAGAGCTTCCAAAAATACCGGAAAACCCTTTAAAGTATCATAACTGTTGTGGAAGCGCTATTATCTTTTAGAAAACACTTTTTTTGTATCTCTGACCCAGATTTTAATCAACGCAACTCATTTATAATTACAATTACCTCGATCTGTTAATGCATAAGCATTATAGTTGTTGCTATCGGTGGCTGCCAACATTTGAAAACTTAAAATATAATATCAACCTTTTTTTATGCATTTTACTGCAAAATTCCTGTGGTTAAAGTTGCCTTTGACGTTTGTCCACCGTGGCTTCGCCATTTCGGTCGACTTGTTCCATGTTAATTGAAAAGCTGAAATACTTCGTTAATTTGTTATGTATTTTGTCTACCGGAAAAACATAAATTTTTTGCCATTTGTTTATTAGTTTTCATAAAGAAATACCTTAATGGCTTTGAATATCACTTTAATTTTTTTTATTACTGTATAAAAGAATAGATATAATAGCAAACAAAGAACAGTTGTTTAAAATAGTGTATGGACCCGCGTTGACATACACTAGCCTGTCTTTCATCTGCCGATGCTTCGGGGGCGAACAGTTATACCTCTGTTTATATTTCATGGTACATTTCCTGTTTTTTACTGAATATTACATAAATAATTTGTAATAAATACGATAAAAAAATATAAATTCATAAGAATATTCTAAATTTAAGTATTAAAATGAGGATCATTATTGCGACCAGACCACTGAAAAACACTGGGGAAATGTTTGCGACAAGGCACACAGTAGACTACATACGCCCAAGGTGTCCTTCGTTAATAATTCACCTCCTTTACCACGTATAAGCACGATAACAATAGAATAATAATGAGCAACGAATATGCATTTTGAATTGATTATCACAACTCATTAAGTCGTTCTGACATCCGAACAATGTTTAGATATAAAATACATTTTTTACATTGAAGAAATTAAAGTAATTTACTATTTTAATTATTTTCGTAACGTTTACGTAACATAACATTGGTATTTACATCAGTTTTTATTTTCCTCGAGGGAAATTCTTCTTTGGCGATGTAAACTTCGCCATTTCTTATTAAAAAGAAATTGTCTCGTGTATGTATAAAAAATAAATAAATAGATAAATACTATGGCCTTTTTTATTTTTCTTTTGTATTCATTAACTTATCTGCCATATAGTCGGCTTACCAATCATAAGTACTTGTTATGCCCAACTACTTATGATTTGCGATTTCTTCCCCAGAATATGTATTATTGTAGTAGCAGAGAAATGTACAGATCCTCGTAAAAACTTCTGCCTTCGCGATGAACCATCGGCATTTGCATCACAGCACACTAACGACAGTCCGAGACAACCTGGAGAACGAATCACCACAGACAGACGTAAATAATTTGTTCCCCTTTACAAAGTGTTCTCCTTAAAAAGTAATTTGAAAACATCCCGGTGCAGTGAGCGAGTAAATCGAGTTGAAAAAAATTAAATAAAAGTGGAATGTTATTGGATATTTACAACGGTTATTGCATCACAACGTTCGATTTACTGTGAATCCATTGAACACGGAAAACGATAAACGTTTATTTAATACACTATTCATCAAAATTGCTAAAAAATAAAATTAATTAAAGATATTAGAATAGATGAGATTAATTAATAAAAGAATGTAATCAACATTAATCACTACTGTATCGTAAGACTATAAAGTAAATATTTTCGTATTACGTTCTGTCAATACTGAGAATATGTTTATCATCCATGTTTTTATTTGAAGCTTAAACGATTTTCGCAGATTTATATAATTAATGAATCAAAATAAATAGCGGAATTGAATTATTAAAGTAATATTAAATCTCAGTTTAAATATTGTCATAATCCATGTACAACATAATCCTACTAATGTTCTTAACATTGCCGAATATTATACCCTTAAACCAAGTTATTGTAAGAAAATACCACCGAGTAATATTTAAACAAAATTAAAGTAAAATTAAAGACAACTTCATTAGCAAAGTTTTAGTTGGTAAGCCTCCAGACGAGAAAACGTTTGATGCAGATTTAACGAGGCTAAGAGGATTTCCTGCTGGTTAATTGCATCAGGTTCATGACGCAAAGGTGGTGTCGATAAGTCAATTACACAGCGTGTGTTTTGACCGAATAAGTAGACCAGCAATATTCCTGGGAGAATAATAATTTTTCTAATTAGGCTCAATACATAAATTAGTCATGTCAAGATCGACATTACAGAAACTTATGTTGCAAACTTTAACAAGTATTGCTTTTATTACAAGAAATAAACACCTAGATTCGAAAAGATAGTTGAGAAGTTTATATTTCAATTTTGTAATCATCCTTACTTAGATTAATATACCCATTTTTTATCGTAAAACGTATGATAAAACATTTAAAACTAGAGTTTTATAATATGTTTATAGTTTATGGTAGTGTAAAATTCTAACGTTAATTTTAAAAACTTATTTTCAGCCTGTTAAGCGTTAGCGTTCAAACTATAACTCCAAAGGACTTCAAGACTAGACGACCGCGACATAATTGAAATCCTTCCTCCTATTGTCTCGAAAAGTAAATATTATCACAACTTAATTTTGGTTGTTTCAAAAAACAATTTAAATGGTTTAACTAACTTTAAAAAACTTTAATTAACGCATATTTATGTTATATTTTTTAAACTATGCATAAACGATGCTTTATATATAATATGTAAATAGAAAATTAACTCTATAAATCTTGTAACTTTTAATTATTCACATTTAATTTTGCAATTTTTGTTATGATATGCGTGATCGTGTGAAAGTGTGTGTGCATACGCTTCTGTACATGCGAGTTCGTGTTTATGTGTTCTTGTTCGTATTTGTGTGAATGTTAAGTGGCCTCTGAAACTCTGCAGTGATCGCACCTTCGGACCGCGACTCTAGCAATGGCAATTTAAATTTTCCATTCCAGGAGTACACTCGCTACAATACACGAAAATTTTATCCATTTTTTCAACGATACTCTTGGATGAAGTCTGTAATCATTATAACTGTTATAATGGAATGCATCAAGATTTAAATCAATCTGCAGTGTTCATGTTGATTGAGCTGTGCTTATTCGAACATTTTACTGCCTTCTTTCCTGTTATTCAGTTGTCTCAGACGGACGGGCCAGAGAAGTACGTATTTGAGTAGTTTCTAACTTCACTTTCCGTTGTTCAGATGACTTAGACGAACGGGTCTAAGCTGTAAGTAATCAAAGATTTTCCAGCCTCATAGGTACAGAGGCTCGTGATGCTCTTTTCTTCAATGCTTAAGGTGTAGATGAGAATGAGATGAGGTGATGAGAGAAGGTGTAGGAGAAAAATGCGTTTGATTTTATTAGATGTTTATCAGCAATCCGAATCTCACAATTTTTCTAATCCTATTGAACCAGATGTTCACATACGGTTAGATAAATTAATATTGACGGTTATCACTAATTCGATGAAGAAAATTTGAAGTGAAAAAAACAGTATTCGAGAATTGTTGAAATTGATTTAATTCAACTCACGAAGATATCTGAAATAAAACTGCATAACAAATGCGTGCGTCATTTAGCTGTCAGAATCTTCACTTACACATTCGATGATCTTCGTAAATTCTCTACGGTGCTCACGGAAATTATGTAAATTGAATTCGATCGAATAATTTATCTAGTTTAAGTTAATTTGCAATAAAATGCACTAAGCTATTCGAATAACGCTCTCAAATATATAAATACGCACAATGTTGTCTGCTCGATATCAGCTGGACGTGAATTTCGCAATTTACATAAAATCTTATATCACCAACAACTCGAAACGTCATCAATCGTTCGCTGTTTTCGTTTCAATTAAAATCGGTTTGAACAGTTATGGCAAAATATAAAATTCATTGAAATGACAGTGGCGCTATCAGTCGAAAATTGATCACACCAACTTAACAACCTTCGTGGGCTCATGCAAAATAACTTTGTTAAAGGTCATCACATGATCAATTGCTTAGTTTACGATTCTATAAAGGACATGCAGACAAACATTAATTTTTGTAAACATATTTAACAGGTTTTTTATTATTATAATTACATTAACTATTAAAGTATAATGTTAAGCTGTATCATTATTTACTTAGTAATAATTAATTAAAAACTATTATCACATCGTAGGAAAATATTTTTCAGAAAAGGCCGTAAGAGGTGTTAGACCGTAACAAATTTTTAATACAAGCATAATATGTACAGTCGATACATACATACTCATGGAATTATTGTAATAAATCTATTATAATATGAGTTATTTAGTTATGGCAAATGCTGAAAGCATATAGGCTTGACTTTTTATTACGTCACTTATTATATTAATATTATCTTTTTATTATGACATTTATTTTAAGGCACCAGGCTGAAAGAAAGAATTTTATGATCAATTCAAAACCAACATGGTTATCAGATTAAAAGGCAACTTAAATAATTTGCGCGCTTCTACTGCAGTTTTTAATTTAGGAGCGGAGAAGTTTTTTTTCATAGCGTAACATGTTTAATCGCTATCATACAGGAATAGGTACGATAGTGAAAAGCCCGCTACCATAGAAGCAAGTCAATATATCTTTATATAAATTATTAATAATCAGATTGCAAGAAAAAATATCTTTAAAGGAACGCATTTTACACCATCTTTCTACTTTATACGGAAAATTTGAGATTTCATATAGTTTTTGTTGTGAAATGACTGCGACACTTTTATCGAAAAACATTACTCTTAAGTACTTTAAGATCAGTACTTTATGCTTCACAGAATCATTTAGAACTTCGGAAGTATTTCATAATCATCAATTAACAGAAAAACTAGATCTGATGTGATATTGTTCCACAACAGGTTTTCTTTTTAAATATTTTAACTGAAAAAAATGTATGTATTACATTACAGGTACAAATTTTTAGATCATAAACATAGCTACACTTGATTATTATTATGTATCGCTTTTACTTTTGTCCCTCTTTATGAAATAATATTACAATAATTGCACCAAATATTAATGTAAAAGTAAAAAATATAGCGTAATGTTAGATGAAATAGACAGTGAGAGTTTCTTTCTAATTAACTTACTTATAGTTCCAATAAATACGAGAGTTAGTTGATAGCTTAATGTAAAGAAATTCTTAAGATCTCTTGACATTTTATTAAGTACGATATTATGATAATAAAGGAATATAATGAAACATTGCGTGCTTATTGAACTATGATCTCTGAAAACTCGATGTTGAAGTCCAAACATTGTCGATAAGATTTCTTTGTCCTAAAATTCAAACCATCGATAGGTTCACAATGTTAACTTCCAAATTAATAATCCTATATGTTCTATTTCGTAGGCTAACTACATTTGGTGATAATAAGTTCAAACTGTGCATTACATTTTCACTGAAGAAAACACGATGAAATTATAAATAATTTTGTTCGAAGTATTAATGTTCATAACTTGTTAGCTAACCTGTACACGCTACTCACGCTTCTATCGATCTGTCAGGTTTACCGAACTCTTGATAAATACCATGAAATCAACGGTATCACAAAGCATTCTCATTGTTAACTAAAAAGCTGTTTTATTTAATATTTATAATGCTGTATCGAATATTAGCATTAGGTATATTAGTCAGGAGAAAGATAATAAATAGGTAAATTTTCAGCGTTATACATGTTCGGATTCTTTTTTGGTTTATATTATATACAAACCGACAATATAACTTTTATTTTAATTTATCTGTTAGTATTTACTTGTTGCTAAACACTTTATTATTTTATGATAATATTTTAAATTATTCTAATAATACAACAATACCTAATACACATTAACAACATAAATATCGAAGGGAATAGCAGTGGTAGAGACAGATTTTGTAAAAATAAACTTTCTGCGATTTGTAATGGCCAAAAACACAAGTTTATATTTTTTATTATAGGTTTATACGTTATGCTGAATTTTATACATAGTAAATACGACGCGACGACACTATACGACTACAGGGTCTGGGTGAAACTTTTCCTAGGAAGTGTGACAGGTATACATAATGTAAGTACCAGAAGCATACACTCCTGATGATCTAAAACTTGACTTAATCTGTTTAATTAATCTTCCTTCGGGTAATGTATACGTTTCTATAACATGATCCTACGTAATGTTTTGAAATAGAATTGTTAAATAATGTTTGTGTGCTAAGGGTTACTACATTGTAAATGACTTTATAGAAGATAGCACACTTTGAGAGTTATGTTCTCGCCCTCAGGTAATTTTAATGTGTATTAAATAATTAATTTTAAGTTAAAAAAAATATAGTTCCATCGAGACTCTTTTGCCTGTTCCTTTTGGGTTGTAAGTATTTATCATCCGAACAGGTAGTAGACCTAAATTAATTTCAATAAGATCTGTAATATAATATATAAAAAGTAATAAAAATGTTGAAAAAATAGTTTTCTCTTTTTGAAATGTTGACACTTCTGTCGGTCGGATGCTCAGATGAATCCAAATCTTAATGTTTATGGCTCGTCTAAGAACTTCTATGTGTAACCAGATTCATCCATATTCGCTAATTAATTTTATGAATGCAGGTCATGAATATAGATACAAGTTTATATTAAGTTTATATACAAGTTTATATATTATATTCTATAAGTATACAAGTTGCCTCAACTAAATGATGTTAAACTTTATCAAATACGTATCAAATATAATTTTGCATATTTAAATAGAAGAGATACGTCAAACATATAATAACTTGTTTGGTTTGTAATTTAAGTTTTTCTGTAAGTCAATAAACTTTAATTCCCAATTTTTTAATGATTTGTCTTGTTGCGATAGACCGGAGGTTTTGAGGAGCTTTGCGGCTAATGCAGATACCTCGACGAAGTATATATTGACGAAGTATTGCGCTCTCGCAATAAGTTTAGGTTTTAAGGTCCTCGGTGGGAGAAGGAGACAAGATTTGGAGTTCCGAAGATTTCGTGTGCACAGACGGAGCCGTCGAACATATGGGGACGGAGTATCAAGCTTATCTCTCGAGTAGAGAGGCTTAGCATAGGTAGATGTAGCCGGCAGCGGAGGAGTTGGGAGAAGTTTCGAATCGAGCTTCGAAATTTTTCCCACGAGAACGGAAAAAGCTGGCCTGGCACCGTTCTCCTTTTGGACGCCTAAAGGCAACCCTTGTAGTAGGCGAGGTATCCCTCGCTTTTGCAAAGTATGTACGAAAGCCGTAACGCTGTAATCACGGTACGGGAGCAATCGGCAGGGCCGTGGTTTCAAAGGCACTTACTGTACCTGGAGTGCGAAAAGCAATCGCGAGCAGAGTGCTCGTTCAGCTGACACCTGTAGCATTGACCAACGTTGTCCTTTTTGTGCAGGTCTTCGAACGATACTCCCGAAAGTGAGCAGACCTCTTAGAGGTCGTAGAATTTTTCCGTCTCGGGAGTGAATTCGAGGATTGCCATTCTGAGTTGCATTGGCTTTTTGGAGCGCAGAAATTACATGCGCTTAGTGTCTACGATTTGGAGACTGCTTGAGTCCTTCGTTGAAGTCGGAGACCTAGACTTCAAGAGAAAGGTTGCGAATGACGCCTCTGAGACCTTTTCCCGGGGTTTGACTAGGGTTCGCCGACTTCCATATCCGAACCCGAGCCCAAGTACTCGGATCTGGAGTAGTAGTCGTAGAAGCTTCTTTACAGCTCCGGGTCTTTGGCGCGGGAAGGTTTTGCCGCTACACAGCGCCCAGTGATAGCTGACGACTGCGGTGAGTTTGTCAGAAAATGGGTGACGAAGTTTCAGGCTTGTGTCTTGAATTACCTCCAGTCCTTTAGAGGCCGTTGAACGGTGAATAGGTCCTCGGATGCGAGAAGACCCTTGTAAATGTGCCAAGACTAAACCACGGCTGCTACAGTGAAGATGTATGCAGGAAATCTGAGTCTAATTGCAAAGTTGCAATAAAGGAGCCGAGAAAGTCGAAAGACATGTTCGAACGCTCTAAGCCCTGAACTTGCAATGTTTCTCTTAGTGGCAGTATGCTGAAGAAAGTATAGTTACTACAAATAGTTACCAAGATCATCGAAAAAAGCTGGATGCAGACCGGTTCCAACTGGACTTATACGAAATCAATATATCCCGCATCAGATGTCTTTGGCTGAAATCATGGTAATGATAGTTCAAACGATTCTCCTTAAACGTCGTTAGTAAGGATGATAACAAAAATTGTAATGGTGAAGATTTTCAAAATTTTTTTAGAAAAAGGTGTCGGTGGAACGTTATCCCAAAGAGCTTCGATGTAAATAAATATGTAACATATTTAATAATAATTTATAATAATAGTAGCATTTTATATTAATTGTTTTGGTTACATAGGTATAAGTTTTCAATTTAAAATGTTGTAAGTTTTATTTTAATAAAATACACATATTACCTTAATGACATAAGTTTTAACTAACGTGAATCACACACATACAAATCGGCACATAAACCCTATGTGGGGACAAAAGACCGCGTTATACGAGAAAGTGCGTCCAACAGTTGTTTCTACCATACGCAAAATCTAACGTGTTATAAAAAGATTACTGTTTATGTAATTAGCTATTTTTAATTTCGTCCCATTTTTGCAATACATAAGTTATTAAAAAAAACGTGCGAAAATTTAGGACATGATTAATGACATTTACCATTTTGATGGAAAATTAAAATGTGAATATGCATTGAAATTATTTAAAATCACACATTCATTAAAGAGCCAACAATATAGAATCACAATATTATAAAATCTAAATATTAGTTAAAGGATGTTTTAGACATTCACGATATTACAAAAAGGAAGAGTGGTAATTTTTCTCTAAATTGTTTATTTTGACACATTTTGTACTAATCATGACAATATGTACTTTAAGCCGTGTTTGAAGGTCATGAAATTGTATAAAACGCTACCAGATAGTGTATGATAATAAAATAATAAATGATTTTACGAATTGTTAGTTGTGTGAAAATTACCAAATATGTCCACTTTCGGCGTCTTATACTGTTACATCGTAATTGAAAAGGATATGTCAAAATTTTTTAATTTTTTCCTCCTTCTTTTCTTATTTTTTCTCCTTAATGATAGCGAAGAACTATTCATTTAATAAAACAGTTTGTTTTTTCTTAATGCAGGACCGCAACTATGATCTTTTATCAATATTATTAAAAGAAACTCTTTTTCATAAGCAAATTAAGGAAGTATTTAGAATTTTAAAGCCCTTAGACAGAACGCCTGTTTAATTGAAATAGCATTGTCTTTCCAATTAGAGTAGTTTAAAACAAGTAACGCCGTCATGTGATAACATGAATGTTTAGACTATTCCTAAATGCTAATCAATGTATTTTCTAAGAATAAAATATGCGTATAAAATATATATCACACATACATTTTAAGGAAAGGTTCCATTGGGAAATCGCCTTGAATCTATTTTCGTACATAAGTCGTGATTAATGTTTTATTAACTAAAGTATTCCACGGGATAAAGCTTCAATCGGTAATAAGTAACATACTATTCATATTTTCGAATACAAAGTTTATAAAAACGAAATGTTACACTTTACCACTAGATTTACGTTCTGCACATAAACGAGAAGATGCTCGGTAACTCTACCGACTCATGTTTTATTTAAATAAACTGAACCAGAGGTGTAAAAGACGACTGTACGTAACTGAATATATCACATAGTACTTTGCTTGGACATTGTATTATATTAACGGCGACTTGCTATAGTACGTAAATTTTGTAAACTTTCTTTAAATATTGTTAGTTGTTACAAACACTTTTGTGTCGCCTAGCGTAATATTTCCCGCACGAAGCATAGTTCAAGGGTGATATAATTGAATAAGATTTTACTTCAAAAGGTACATTAAAGCAATTCGCGTCGCATAGAGCCATGTAACTTAAACGTTGCTTTATAAACTCTACTCATAATGCAATCTCAGAAACTTAGAGGTTAGAGCAAATTTTATTTTATAATGTTACAAGCTGTCTCAAAAGAAAGTAGCTTCCTAACACTTATCACATGATAAGTGTTTTTGAAACATTTAAACTAATATCATAATTATTTATCTTATAAAGTCATGCCACCCCTAATAAAATAATTCTTGTTAATAAGAAACCTTTCTACCTTTTATTTTTGTTTTGAGAAACGAGCGATAGTTCTGATGATAGATCGTTAGTAATTCTACATTTTTATTTCTCTGCTTTTTTATAAACTACATAATGAAGATGATGCTCTAAGTCAATAGTAGAAATTATATTAATTTGGAATAATGGCTTTTGTCCTCTGTACCTTAAAATTTGTTTACAAAAGAAAATTTATTTAAAATATTATTACAATAGTTTAAATTATGACAAATACCCATTTTCCAATTTCTTCAAAAAAGTAGATTTTTTTTAAAAATCTTGTACGTACATTATAAATATAAATCATACATTTGAATCAATACAATCTCTCAATTGTAAAATCTCTCACTATATAATTGATTCTACGACCATGTTCCACACATTTCGATCAACTAAAAACTCTTGAATGCTGTAATAAGATATATTTCATAATACATTCTTAATTTTAGACTGAGAGCTTAGGAAGGAAAACTCTAAGATATCTTGTGGACTTTTATTATATCTGCGTACAATCGGACCCAACAATGATTCGTTAACTTTTTAATATTTTTCAAATAAAAATATATACATTCTAAATTTTTGCTGTCTCTGGATTCTGTTTGTTGTCGACGATATCAGTCTTGTGAGGCTTTTTGTAACAGCTTCGTCGTTCACAGGGCTCGCGTATCTCCGAAATAGTAAACTTAGTTTTGCTATATATAAATACTTAAACATTAGTCGCCTCACGAGTTTATTTTTATTTCTTATATTTATCACGTGTCTGTCAATATTTTATACATAAGTGTTTGAGTTATGGCGAATAAAAAATATGCTTATAAATATGTATTAAGAAGCACCCATTACAATGCCAATTTATTTTCAAAAATAAGGGAAATTCTAGCTTTGAAGTCGTAAATAGCCGTGCAGCTTTTTTTTGTAATAGAAATATAGAATTAATTTTGGCGGCCCTAAACTCATAATAAGATAATGTAAGATGTAACGCTAATCAAATAACTAAAATGTACGAGTCAAACCATATTAACTTCCGTTAACTGTCTTAGGTTTTCAGCAAATAGCAAAACGGCCGAGGTGAGTTTGCCCGCGAGTATTGAGAGATAGGGGTTCCCTAAAACTTTTTATCGAAAATAATGTCCCAGAAAACTGTTGAGTCAGTCAGCTCTAAAACTTCATTGTTAAAAAGTTAGCCGTAATTTTGACTGTTTACATTGCAAAGTATAAGCTCAATGTAGTTAGTTTTTTTAGACTAGTAATTTAAAACTAAATTATTAATTCTGAACCGTATATAGAAACACGTGGCAGAGTACTGTTTACTTCATCATGATTACTCCAATTACGCTCAACTTCAAAAATAGTATAAATATAATCAGAAAAAAGCATAATGTCACATAGACCCTTTACCAAAAACGGCAAGACAATTATATAAAGTAGAAATAAAAAGTGGCTAAGAAAGAACACCCGTCTTCCGTTGTTAATCAGCCAATTTAGAATTATTAACATTAACTGTTTAGATTCATTTTTTCAAATAAGTGGCAACAAGACCAAACCCTGTGTACATAATAGTGGCCAAGTTGGGTGGTCATTTTTGGTGGTCTACGCAATCAAAGGCTTTGTGTAAATCACAAAACATCCCCATTCAACATTTCCCATGCATGGTAAATCGCCTTAGAAGCGTAGCACCCGCGTCAGTTGTTGATTTACCGTTAGTGAAACCATATTGTTTATTATGTATTACTTCATTGCTTTGTATAAATAATGTCATTTGAATTATAATACTTTTATATTAATCTTACTGAAAGTAGATAAAATAGAAATAAGCCTAAAATTTCGGGGATCTGGTCTATCGCTCCTTTTAAACAAGGAATTACTTCAGTATTTTTTTTAAATCTGGGAACGTACCGATCTCGAAACCTTTGTTTAAAATTAAGAATAATTTTGAGGCAATATCATTTATAATAATTATAAATAATTTTTGCGATACCAACGTATATATTAAAATATGTCAAAGATATTCACTTTTATAGAAAATAAGTAATGGGTACTTTTTCGTACTAAATGTTTGTTCTGTACTTGTGAATAAATCCGTGGGGATTTTATTTCTTTAATTAATTAAACATTAAACGCTAACATATAGCATATGATTTAAATATTATGTGATCACAGAATATCCGTTCCTATTTCACAAAAACTTTAAATTTTTAGGGTTTTGTGCAAAATCTATGTTTTACGTAAATAAAGTTTCATTCGGCATTACTACCTTAAAACAAGATACTGATAAAAATACTGCCCCGGTTTACGAGCTACCCTCAGTCAGCCAACGCGTCAAGAGCTCAGTCGTTTTGCATTTCGAAATGTGTTTCTTTATAAACTTTTATCACCCAATACAAAGTACAAGGAAGGCTTCATATGCAATGATAGAGCTGACATAATTTTTTTTGTACGACATAGTTTTTTTTTTAAAAAAAATGGATTTTATTTTTTTGTCAAAACTAACCGTTATCCCTTTATGTCATAGATAACAATACGAATTTACTTGTAGAAAATAAACAGAAACTAAAGATTAAAACTGGAAACAAGGAAACATGTAAAAAGGTAGGTTACAATTTAACTTTAGTAAATTTACAAATGAGGACATAAATTTAAGTACATATTTTAATATATGATGGTATTTATCGAACATTACGCAGTATATATATTCTATATTTAGTCAAAATTAAACGATAACAAAATATTATTAGTGTAGTATATACAGATTCTTTACACATGCACCGTTGTATTAATTTGTTCTTTACAAATTAAGAGATATAACTAATGAAATGCTACCGAAAATATAACAAACAAATTTGTGTATTAATTCTTGTAACTATATGGGAAAAGTAAACAAGTTACAGTTTACGCACATCTATTTGATGTGTATGATATTACGTTGCTAGCCAAATTAAGCTTTTTGCAGCTTCATCGTAATTTCACGGATACAGAGATCCGTGAGCTAAAAACTTTGCTCCGGCCAATTGTATTACAGTTACATCACCGACGTTCGCACGAAGAGGGACTATCCCTGTGCAGGTATAAAGTGTAGTAAATGAAGTGTAGTGAAGGTGTGCGAAGTAAGGACGACTCATGCGAAGGTGGTCGAGAGAAAGCCACGTCCCTCTTGGCCACCTTTGTTAAAACGCGGGCGAAGCATACGCAGCCGCTAATATCGTTAGTACGAGTTAAATGAAGGTGTTGCATCGCGCCCGACCAGGGCTCGAATCACACCGCCTGTGGGGAGGAACGAGGACGGCCCGTACGAAGCTTATTAATTGCCTTTAGGCAGCCCCAGAAGTGTCTTGCGAGAAGCATAGCCGTTCCTCGTCGAATTATCCAACTGAGAAACTAATATATCTGATACCGTCGTCCTTTTAATGGTATTAATAATTTTACGAAATTAATGGCACATATGAAGTGTTGAAATAAAATAATGTCTTGCAAACTGCAAAATGAATAAATGCCATTTTACGAATTAATTTAATTTTTGACAAAATACTCTGCCAGCACTCTGTCGAGCGTTACTCACTAGAATGGAAATTTTGAACCCTGTCGAAAACCTTCAAATTTATTTAAAAAAATTTTTTCGCCATCTCTATATTTCTATTAAGTTTGTTCATTTTGTAGTTGCATAAAAATATGCTTGTAATCGATGTGCCGCGTAATTAATCTTAAACTAAAGATTTGTTGATTAATGATGGGGCCAAATTTTGTATTATGGCTTATCGTAATAACAAAGTAAATGAATACTCGACAAGTTATTGTGAACGAAAATTAAAACGAGGAAGAACATTACGAATATCCACAATGAGTATTTTTTTTAAGTTAATTTCTGGGAATACCAGCGTTGTGCGTTATAAAAGTAGAATCACTGTCTAATAAAATATTTGGATACAGACACGGTCTTAGAAAAAAAAATAGGCAAGTCAAATATTTGGAGTAAAAAACTTTCATACGTGGGCAACTCACATGAACATTGTCTGAGCAGCAATCGACAATTGCCCGCATAGTTTAAGTGCCTATGTAAAAAATCAAGAAAGTTATTTTGAATAACTTTGATACATTTTAATGTGTAAGTTTAGAAACATTTCTTTAACAATATTTGAAATATATCTTATATACAGTATTTGTAATAAAGCTTAATACATACATGTTTTTATCCTAAAAATTCAAAAAATTCATAGCCCTAACTATTATCAAATTTTATACTTAGGGATGCCAAAATTTAGTAATCAATTCGTTCCGCGCTGCTATTATGGTTACCTAATTTATAGTAATATTGTGCGTTGACTTCAATCTATTCACAAAGAGTTTGTTCACGCCAAAATGTGCATAAGCCTTAACTATTTTAAAGATAATACGAAGTTATTACTTGTTTGTCTTTGTACTTTTAAACAAGTCTTTGTAAACATTTTCATAGTTAATAATATTTATTGAAAATGG
This sequence comes from Battus philenor, assembly GCF_028537555.1. NCBI lineage: Eukaryota > Metazoa > Arthropoda > Insecta > Lepidoptera > Papilionidae > Battus > Battus philenor. The sequence goes on from NW_027181661.1 coordinate 10,350,524, forward strand.
TGATTATCTTATGAGTGCAGCAGTACTTATTTGATCTTATTTAGTTATAAGACCACTACAAGTGAATACCTGTTACTAGCCATCAATCAAGTAGTTTAGGGTTAATCAGGTTTTTACAGCTTCAAGTTCTTCAAATCTTTAATGAATAAAGAAACGTAACTGAAGTTTTCATTTAGTAATAATTAAACACTTCATGTGAATTTAAACGCAAGTAATATTGAAGTAAGTTATTTAAAAAAAATTTTATATCAGCTAATAAAATTGTCTTAATACTTGTAATGCGAGATAATTAAATCGGAGCCAGGCTTAACAATAAAGAAATTTCCGTTAAGGATAAGGAAGAAGTAATATTATTGAGGTTGATTATTATTTTAATTAAAGGCGATGCCCGGGAATAGTGAAGGATTAGAGCCGTCTACTTCAGTACAAGTAGATAGATCTGAACGCAAAATTAAAACGGCACTACTCTACTGAAATTTACAAATAATTCTTCGATTTTTAATCTCTTTGTCACAAAAGCTCACGTTTAGGAACAAATCTTTTTTACTGCAGCTGTTGTAGCTCTTGTTAAAAAAGATTACGCATTCATGTTGACTTTAAGAAATAATACAATAAATCCAGTAATTTTTTATTTTACAATTTTGTCGGACAGTTATGTAATTTTTGTATATTAATATCGACTAACGCTCGACCTTGACACTGGAGTTTTTTATGGCCCCCGCTATTGGAGGTCTCTCGTACCCCTAACTCATTTATGAGTTAGGGACCTTTATTTCTTTTTAATAATTTTTCACTAATATTTTTATTGTTTGCGCTCTTCTTTCATGCATCTTAAAATCTTTCATTCCTTACATTCTACATTTCATTTGTCTTGCCCTTGCATTTCATTGTTTCTCTTTTCCGATGACTTCATCCATCACCTCGTTTTTCTGTTTTTACAATTATTTTTTTTAATAATTTATTTATATACATAATATATTTATTATTTTGCTTACATTCGTTTTATTTTATTTATGTTTTTCTTAGATTATTGTTATTTAATTATATATATACTCTTATTTCTTCTTATTACGTTTATTACAATTTTTGTTTTTTTTTTCAACCGGAATTCGGAGCCGTGACACTGAAGTAACAGATGCTCCACAACAGTCAACGTCATCATAATCTTTTCATCAGACCAGCAGATTCAGCAGATCCATGCTCAGGAACAGAACACAGAACTACTATATCTGTAACTTAACACCACCAGCCGAAAAAAAAACTTGAATTGATATCAATGATGAACTGAATGAAGTAAACATTAAATAAAATTTATGCACATCACCTTTATTTACTACTCAAAGGTTTCAGTTCTTTTTCATTTTCGCAATGCGTATGTTATACAGTACGATTAGCGCAAGACTTAAAGATGTTACCTTGTGGAGGTAAGAACGAATGTAATTAACCGTTTTATAAGTAGGAGTTGTATATTTTTAACATTTGGCATTTCGCTTCAAAAGCGTACATTATTATTCGCTCTATCCCACCGGGATTATACTTGTTGGATTATACTTTTAAATACACCGATGTTCTGTTTCAATTTAAAATTTTGTTTATAGAATCGAATGCATTTCTTTTACAGCTGCTATAGAAGTTCAGATTTAATTTAGGTATATGAATATATGTATTTGTTGACAACAAAGAGGTAGGAAATTGTGTTGAAATTTTATTTAAATTACGAATCGTGTAAGATTAGTGAAGGGAGTCTGGTGGCTGATTTTGTTTTTAAACTTTTATAAAATTGTATATGTAATATTGGACACAAAGTTTTAGTAAAAGCGTTGATTGAAAAAAAAATATTAATTTTTTATGTCTTTGGTCGAGATGCACACCTTGTTCAAAACGGATCCTTATGGTAAACAGTTATCCTGGAGCCATGTTATAGCTATTGATGTTTCAGTTGAGGATTGTGGGTTCAAAAAAACCAGTAAAGGTAGTTTTGTTAGTTGATGTGGCCGTTTATGTGAAAATGAGCCTCGCTGCTCCAAAAAAAAAAATGAGTATTACATGTGTGAAAACGATCTAACATCGTTTGACTAAAATGTTTTTATGAAACCCAGTCACTATGATTAAGTTCTACAAAATTTTGAATTTTTAAAGGGTGGAATTTCACATTTTACGAAATTTCATGAATAATTGCTCTTGAAAGTCCCAGCGAGACTACTATTTTCCGTTTTGAATGTCTTGGATTTTCACATAAACTGCATTCAACCAGTTCAATGATTCCAAAGTCACCACCCACCCCCGGTAGGTTTGTTGTTTCTTGAAATAATTTTTTTTGAAAACATAAATCTGTCGCCTGTCACCCTATATGCCTATTACGTAATCCGTAAAAAAGATAATAAATACACTCGCCGTTTTTAAATACAGATCGGGATAAGAATAATGCCACTAAAAACCTTTATATACATGATTTTCGGTCTTATTCCTGGTCGTCCACACAAGGACGTATGCCGCGCTAACTATGTGCATAATCGGGAGTTATTTATGCTCTAGTTTAAAAGTGCCATTGGATAGGCAGAGTATTCCTACAGTTTTCAGCCGAAGTAATTTAGTACTAAAGAAACAATTTTTAATACTAATTGTACAATAAAAACCTTTTATTTACTATTAGTCAAAAGTCCATAAAAAATTAAAAAAAATATTAATACAATTTTACACAAAGAACAGAGAACGATTTAATGTTTTTTTGATTTTATGTTGATTTTGCTATTGTAGACGATGTTGTGGGTATTTGCACTTTGCGACAAGAGTACAAGTTTGTAGTTTTCCCTTGCTCTTTAAACTGAATCATACGATCTTTCATGATTTCTTTCTTTCTTTCTTTCTTTCTTTCATTATTTACGATTCATTGTAAATTATAATTGCCGATCGATTCTGTCTCTGAAAGATCTAGTATGCCCTGAATTTCGAAAACCAATATTTTATAAGAAGAACTAGTTCTTTAGCTTCAGTTCTTTTTTTCCACTTTATTCTCTTTCTTAGAAATCTGCCAATCTCCTATGCGGAACTATTAAAAACAAACGCACATCACTCCTGCCTGATAGGACATCCTGTGCTTTTGTTTAACAGACATTTTAGATTTGGAAAGTATTTCTTCCTGGGGTTGTATCGATAAGGATTTAGAAGTCCTTGTTGTTAAATTAAATAAAAAAATGCTATGTCAATCACTTATCAACCAACAGTCCTTATGATTACTTGTATCTTATACTAGTGGCAAGAATGAAAGGATTAATATTCAACAGTAAATTTTAATTAAATAACGAATGAGGTTTTCAGTGGATGGACAGCGATCGCCTACCTGCTCACCAAATGTGGCGACAATGTTAGTTCGGGGGAAATTTCGTAGATATCTTTTGGGCGAGTCCAATGCACTGCAGTTGGCGTCTATCGGCTGAAAATAAAAGAGAAGAGAATGAATGAAGTAAATTAATACTACTTACTTACTATTTATATACTTCAGAGCAAACAAATTTTCTTTGGCGAGTTTACATCAATTTACTTTTTACGGTTACGAAGTGTTAAACAAACGGACTGTAAAACAGAATAATTTCCTTGCGAATATAAAAGTAGTCAAGAAAATACAAGGGTCACTTTATTTTAAGAAAAATTGTAATTATAGGTTTATCGTAGGAACAATGCACAGCTCCGTTATTGATTCTTGAACTAAAAGTAATCACTCTGCGAAACCCATGAAATAATGTAAGAGAAACTTTTTATTATTGTGCAAACGGATTAAACTACATTTATAACTATAATGAAATCCTCTTTAGGTAAATTAAAACTACTAATTACACGAACGCAATGATTTTAAGGTATAAAACACATAGTTCGCTCAAATAATTAAATAACAAATATTTATATTTGCTTATTAAACCTAATAAAATAATTACATTCTATCTTGTTTCATATGTAAACACGCGTGAATAAACGTGTGAACGTTGAATTCCAACACGACAGCTAGTAGAGACGGAAGATTAAATTATCAATGATTATCTTAAGTGCAAAGATAATATCGCCAATAGGATGTTTTAAAATGCATTTGCATGACCGGCAAGTTACAACATTTAAAAAGTTCTTAAAGTCCTCACAAAAATAATGTTTACACTTTTTACCTGTAGCTGACAATGTGAGTTCCTAGCGAACACACAAAGTTTCTACACAACATATGAATTGAGTTTTTGATTCGTCATTTATTATCTATACCCTCATGAACCAATAGAATTTCATTTGACTTGTACTGATAAAGCTATATCGTCACACTTGTTACACTATGATTAAACGGTTTGTTCAGGTGCGGTGCTCTGTGCCAGTGTTACTGATAACAGCAGTTTACTATTACAAGTGCCACGAGAAATTTTGTCCCGCTTTTAATATGTCTTAATAATGTTATTGTGATTTATTGGTATTTTTTCACCATTGATTAATTAAGAATGGATAAAACAAAACATAAAACCGGGAAAAAACAAGAAAGGAATAATGGTAAAGAAAAATATCCTCAGTTTATTTCTGACGTAAAATACTTGAAAGAGAATCTAAAAATTAAGGAAATTTTAAGAACAGTCAAAATGAACAGCAGTATGCGGATCAAAGCACCTCCGGGGAGTAAGGTGATGAATAACAAAGATTTCAATGACAATGAGACCTCTCATGAACAAATTATATTTAAAGAATCACAAGGTCAATTATTATTAGATGACTCGCCTGAAGCAACACCTCTAAACGTCGTATCATCAATAAACATAGACGCAGAATCAAAAATCAACAAAGTAGAAAAATCTGTCGAACCTAACGAAATCATCACTGATACAGTAGAAATTGGTAGTGAAATTAAAGAATATAAAGATGGTCTATGTATAGAAAATCCGCAAGGTTCTGTTAATTTAGAGATAGATAAAAAGAAATCGTTAATTTCTGAAACAAATTCGGATGTGACAGATGTAACATATGTCCCAAGAACAATCAACAAAAATACAAATACCTCACTGAGGGACAGAAAGTTGTCACTAGATCAAACAATTTTATCCAGGCAAGCAAGCTTATCCCAGTCTGAGTTAGATTTACACTCAATGGGAAAATCACCATTAGAGCGTAAATCTTCCTTTTTCAAAAAAAAGATGGATAGTTTTCTTAAAAACACTACAGAAATATTTAAAAGGCAAACACAAACAGGAAAAACTCCACTTATACAACGAAGAGGTTCTATGTCGATTTCCCTACAATCTCTTAACGATAAATATGATTATAATAATGGCCATTACAATGAAGGCCCATTACATAATCAACAGGTAACTTTAAAAATTAAATTTTTGCTTTAGATGATTAAGAAACAATTTAGTATGTTTTCGATGTTCTATAAAAAATCTTAAAGATAATATAAGATGATGACCAAAGCCGACTTAGAAATTTTAATTCAAAAATTAATAACATACTGGAAATTAAAAACAAGTTAGCATTTAGTAAACCAATCTGAAGGTAAAATTAAATATCTTTTTATCATTACGATTTATTGAGAAAATTTATGGTGTTTTTACACTAATAGTATGGATAAATCGGAAATCGTCATAAAATATAAGACAATTATGGACTATCACTTCTCTTAGCGTAAAAAAAATATTCAGGATATTTTAATATAGTTTATATCTTTAGATAGATTATTATTTATAAATATAAAGATGTATATATCGTCTGTATATAAATACCGGGATCTCCAATGTAACAAGTTGTTCAGACCAGAGAATTTACTAAATGACATTATTCGTTCTATTAACGTTCAATAACTATGTAGTTATCTTTTACGCGCTATATAACCTTACCACAGTTTTCTTATCAATATCGCGATTAAGCCAAATATTTGAATTTTATCTTTATTTTGTATATATTGCGTTATTTATTTAACCTCATCTAGTATTATTATAGAGATGTACTATTTCACCTTTTAAAATTTCGTATTATTGTTATATTTTTGTCCCGCTGGACACAAAATGTTATTTAATCCATTATAAGGCTCCAGTGGCAATTAAAAAAAAAAAACTTTTGAAGGAACTGAGAAACAGCACTACAAGTTTATCCACCATGGCAAGAAGTTCTTCGATCGCGAGCAATATATCTACGAGCCCTTATGAACAACTTGAACAATTTAGTTCGACCAGCAGCCAGCCCTTGCTTTTCGCCAGCCAGCCATTGCAAGGTTGCTCTTCAAACAGTGTTAATAGTTAGTATTATGTGTAATTTGAAACTAACAGTTGACTACCAATAGTAACGTGGGACAAACGCTAAGCAGTAATAACCGTGTCTAGATATTGTCTTAAGGTCGCCAAGGCCACGCGTAATTATTGGGCTAGTAATATTTCATACGTGCATGCGTGTTTCAAGTCGATAAGCGTTGCCATGATGCTGCTCGAGCATTTTATATAATTGTGGGTAACACTACACTGCCCTGACTGCACTTACTACCAGCTCTATGAATGGCAGGATCCGCACTGCATTTTCTTACGAAAAACTTATTTTCTTTACTTTTATTACAAGAGTCCAATTTTTTTTTCAAAAAGATCACTAAAATTGAATAAACACATAAACAAAACAAGTAAAAAAAGTTTTATATTATACCGCAGATTTAAATGAAGTGTATAATCAAGACTCCTTCTTAAAATCCCGTGCAATATCAATGAGCTCGGGTTTAGACGCACCGCAAGGACGACAAAGAAGGAAAGCGTTAAAATCCAACAGGTAATATATCTTCAGTATTAATATCATAATCTAATTTTATCTAATTTACATCAATCACACTACACTACTACAAAATAAAAGATGTGATCTGTGCCTTGTGATATATGTGTTCTGTATTATGTTACTGCAATTAATCTGTATGAATAAAATTTGAAAGATCTTCGAGATGACATAACTTTTTTAAGTTAAACATCAACGTTAATATATATATATATATATATATATATATATATATATATATATTATAATATTTTTAAGTCGCTTTAGAATAAACAGTTAGTTTGAGGCAAAAACTCACAAACGTAAGCCTCAAATTTACATCGTATAGTTAAATACTCTGTAGGAATCAGAAATTTTCAAAAAAATCACAAATTCTCAAAAATATAATGTCTAATAAAAATAAATCCATTGATCAAGTTCTAAAGTCAGACTTCATTCGAAAACATATAGATTCAGAATGATAAGTATTTGCTCTGAGACGTTCACCGTCTGACTATATTTGATATTCATATGAAAAATAAATGTATTGGGATTAATTTGTTATTTAAATTTATAAGGTGTTTTTCCGACTCCTTGACTTTCCATAATTTATGTTTTTATTCAACCATTTGTACTGTTGTATAATGGGTATGGAATGGAATTTTTTTTAAATTCAAAGTTTAACTGCAAGAAATGGTAAAGGCATAGAATGTTAATTAGCTAAAGTATGATTGTAGTTGTGTTAATCGAAGTTTCAAGCTTCTTTCAGAACTACGGCCATATTTAGGGAGAAAGTGTTTCATACTGCAGAAATTCATCTTTAATATAGACTATAACGTTAGTAGAGTTCGATGCTTAGTAATAATTTGCCTCGAACACGCAAAGTGTCTTCTTTCACTAAATAAAACTTAGAAATTTTTTATGCAATGAGTACTGGTCTACTTCAACACCAAATTGGAGTATGATGAGAGTGGCTTCAAGAGCGAATGTGTCATTACTGGGATACAGTCAAACCAGTTCACAGATTAAAAAAATTCTAATTACTTTTGAAATTAAAACAGATGTAATTTTTTTTTTAATTATAGATTGTTTTATAAATCGTAATGTATTATAAATCAAAAGCACAACATTAAGCAAAAAAATATACAGCTGAGATATACAAACACAGCTGTCAATTATTTGAGTATTATTTAATGCTTTCTTGTCCGCGTTGGGCCATCACCTCGCCTGATGGAAAGCGACGATGTGGTCGAAGATGAAGCACGCAGACTCAGTGGTACCGACGATTTTTTACCGATTTTAATAATTTTAACAAAACATATAAGGACATCATTTCCTTAACGACATAAAAACAAATAACGCGAGTTGCATTTACATTAGACACGTTATCGCTGCTTTATAAAAACGCCGTACAACTTTTAATCCAACATATTTTTCTATTGTAATGATAGAAAAAATCTTTAGTAGGTAAATGTTTCATGAAAGACTGTACCGGTGTTAAATTTATCCCGCTGCGTAATCCATTCTTAGATATTTTTTGTCCATAATTTCAAAACAATCAATAAAAACATTTTCAGAGTTACTTGGTTAGCGAGCGAAGGGCTTACCAATTACTTCAAAAGAATTATACAAGACGACAAAAGTAGAGAGAGGCAGCTCTGCAATTCATACCAGGATTTTTCAAGCATTCCCGAAAACGAACTGTTCGGACCAACGACTGATGTAAAGGGCCGACGGTTATCGTATCAACGAGCTGTTTCGGGTGAAGATCCTGTTCTACCCTCAAAGTATTATGACTCAACACAAAGAAGAAAAAATTATATTCCAGAACATCAGGAAGTAAGTAAGATTTTAATTCCAATTCTGTAACTAACTGTCTTTCGATTTATTTTACCAATCAATAATGTACGTGTTAGTAATTATATTTCCGAGTATCGTATTTTATGCATGTTCATTGTTTTTATTAATTAACACATCCTGATTATCTCACATTACGTATGACAAAAATTTTATGTTCATTAAAAAAAATTAAGTTAATGGACTATGATATACGTGACATAAATGAGTTTTCGTTAAAAAATTACATTAGCGGCTACAATATTGAAACACCTATTAAATATTATATGTGTAAATTTTTAAATAACAAAAAGCGAACAGGAACTATGAATAAGAAGCATGATTTAACTTCGATCGAGTTACTGTTATTTAAAAATTACGTCATATCATAAATGCCTCAATAAAAAGACACTCAACGTTAGGACTTTTATTATAAACAATGCTTTACATTATAGAGAAGAAATTAACCTTTGTACCAGCAAACATAAATCAACTCTTGATTGAAAAACATTATGTGTACTATACTAAGATCAAATCAATTAAGCAAATAAAATACATGGGTCTTGTATCCAAAATATTACTTTTAGATATTTTCAATGGCAAATTAGGGTATAATTTTCTTTCGTTTTCATTCAGTAACCTAATTGATTCGTGTTTCTTTTATTCAAGAAAACGTTTCAACATATAGAAATATGTTATTAGGATAATTTGATAGCAATAAAAAATGAAACAAAAATTTATCATAATACCTAATAATACAGGTATGATTTCAGCTTACGTAATAAAAAAACAATTTTTTATTTTTTCTCTTAACAGGTTATGCTTTTAGGTAAAAATTTAATCAAACGAGAAATATAATTTTTAGCAAAATTTATCCGGGCTTAAAAACGAATGAATTTCAAATGATTATTATTGACACACTGGCATTTGCGTGACATGCTTGAAACCATCCGTAGAAATAAATATCAGGAGACATCGACATCATCTGTAATAATGTACTTTACCTTAAATTATGAATAAATTCCGTCCTTAATATTGTTATCGGGTTTAATAGCGTACCCCATAACAACTTTTTTTTAAATCAAGCAAATTAAATCCTGTATCAAGCTTCAATTATCATACTGTAATCATCATTACAATTGACATATAAGATTTGCTATTACGCACCAACTTCGCGAACTGGTTGAATGCCCTCTCAACCCCGGAATTTTAATAATCTTTTCATAGCTGGTTTCTACTCAGCAAAATAAATATTCCTATCAAATTTATCTATTAAATTTAAGGTTACAGAACTATTGTGATGAGTCAATATATAAGTGGAGATCTCTCTATCTATTGTCTCGAATGATATTAATGCTGTTAGTCCTGGAGGCTTTCACAGCTTCATCGGGAGTTAGTTCACGGAACGCAAGGGTCCGTGAAATATTCAAATTTAAGCTAGGCCGTCGTATTCCAGAAGAGTGGTTTCTGATCTAGTTGTAACAGCGTTTGTAATGTAATGGAAGTCTCAATTTTGTGTGGTGAGTGGCGCTTAGGATGTGATAACTCTAAGAGAGTATCAGTGAGGACGTCTTTAGGACGCCACTTAAGAAACTTGAAGGAGGAACGGGAAGTAAAGCAAGACGCCCTCTTTATGGGTGAATTAGGGTAAATAGAGGCTAACTTAAAGAAGGTCTTTGAGCAGGCTTTAAAGAACTCTCAGACCGTTAGGAAGTCGAGGTCGCTGTAGAGATCTATGTTGCGTTTGAATTACTCCGCCCCGATAGCGATCTGGTGAAATGGATTTGTAACGCATGAAATGGATAGAGTGCCTGCCTTCCTCATCTTTACTCTTAGATCACAGTTTAGAATCACAGGTAAATTGGAGTATCGCCGTATTGACTTAATTTTATTTAATTGATTAACATTTACCTCCAGGCCCATTTTTAAAAGTCTTTGTTTTCATAATTTATAGCAAGCATTAATTTTATTTTATTTTTCTTACAATATTTACTACTTAACTTAATTTGCCTTAGGATCTTGCCCGACCTCTTAGTCATGTTTTTATTCATTGCGTGCGACACTACCCTTCTGAAAAAACCTAAAATTTATGGGCGCAGATGACCAACGCTTGCGTAAGAAAGTACTGGTCTGCCATAAGTTTTGTAAAGGTGAACTTTGTGTCAGGCAAAAGTTGCTCAAGATATGGGCGGCTTTGTTCCTGACTGAGTGTAAATGTTTGTGAAAACAAAGATCTGGAGCTAAAAGTGACTCCGTGATATCTCACCGAGTCAGAGGGAAGAGGCACAGGGTGCCCCAGTAGGCGTTGCGTTTCTGCGGGCACAGTTTGACTGAAAGACTAGAAAATAGAATCACTATTCTCTAGAATTCACGTAAATTTTCTATTTGCTAATTCACTCGCCTAGGAGGGTGGCTGCTGATTAAAGTCTCCGTTTCCGAGAGGAGAAACGGGTCTCTACCCGATATTCTTTCATTTACTAAAGAAATTAAATTGGGCACTATTATTCGGGATTATGCAGCTCATGTTTTATTTAAATACGTACATGGGGATAATATAAATCAATCGAGTAAATAAGTTAGTATTCTTCTATGACAAGGAATTAGGAGACATAAATCAATTGCAATCAATTATTTGGAACATTATGTAAGATGATTAGTAGCATTTTTTCGTTTCCTCTAAGCTCAGTTTTACTTTAGAGAAATATAACTTTTTGTGACATTCTTTGCAAGTTTTGTATTTTAGATCAACAATCTTACATTCGCTAATGGGACGCCCAAAGTTGCTTTTTAACTAAAACTTTTATTGACGATTTTCCTGTAGTTGAGATTAGTTGGCTAAAGTTGACGCGAAAACTCGCTAAATTGTCTAACAAGCTGATACTAAAGTCGAAGAAAGGTATAAAAATCTGAAATTTTATAAAAAAATTAGAAACAATAAAATCATATCGCATACAAATTATAAAATACTTTTTATTATTTGTAATCAATTTTAGAATATTCTTTTATCCATTTTGAGCCGCCGCACACATATAAGCGTGTAGGAAAGCGCGTTAATGAAAGCATCACATTGATAGATATAAGTGAAACGATGTATTTTTCCCGTCTCTTGCCGTCAAAAACAGCGGCGAGTCAAAAATTATGACTGGCTGCAGTTTGAATTCCGCGCGCTTCTAGAAAGTCCTATTTAAATGTTTACCCTTATAAGCAAATTTAACAGAAAATGGATGATCCACTGCGCATGTACTCAACGCAGTCAAGCTCTGAGCGGTAACTCCACGGCACCTCACTGTCGATCAAGCAGGCTTTGGGTTCGAACGTCTCCTTTGAATCCTTCCTTACTTGGCAGAAAAATTACGATTCTTGTTTCTCTGATTAAAAAAAAAAAACTTTCTTAAAATTTTTTTTATTGTTGCGCTATTTCCATTCAAATAATCTTCTTTAACTTTTCAAGTAATTTTAAACTTTTTCCTTCTTCAGAAATTTACTCTAAATTTAAAACTTAATCGTGATAGCGTGCGTGTGTATCTCGGCAGTCCCACTTTGTCTCTACAAAGGTAAGTTAGTAGACTAAATAAATGTTAGTTAATCTAATCCAAAATAAAATATTTTACAAAAAAATTTCAGATATTAAAAATAGTAAACAAACGTAGAAATAAAATATATTTTAAAAATTAAACATTTCGTAGAGAAACAGCATGTTCACTAGTAGTACTCCGAACTTTGATTGAGAAAACTTCTAAAGTAATTAATTGTAAATTACTATCAATACTCTATCTATTGAAAGATGTATATTATAAACAGTTAGACGTTAAAAAAAATAATTACACCATCAATATTTCCCTAAAGAGTAATTTTTTAACTCATAAAAGGTTTATTTTCAGTCCATAATTAAAGTTACATATTCTACCAATGTGGTATTGTTGAATAAAATGATTCATAAAGGAACGCATTTTATTGAAGAAAAAATTTTCAATATTATTTTCTGTGTCCGGAAAATGAAATAAAACTGGTTATAAAGTACTGTAGTAACAAACGCATGGGATAATGTATAAAAATATTTGTTTTAGAAAGATTTCTCCGGTAAACATTCTAACTATCAAGATAAATTTAGGATGTCTTGTTTTATACAATACTGTGTATATTCTGCAAAATAATTATTACTTATATCAATATCACCCTTTGTCACGGTGTATTTTGTCTTTTTATTAATTTTGTATGTTATAAAATACCGAGGATTTACATATATATAAATGCGAGGATACCTTTAAACAGTAAATTAACAGAAAGTTAAAATTTTGACCTCGTAGAGCTAGTGCCGTCGGCTATGAACTGAACCGTCGCACGGTTGCTTTAATATAATTGAGATCCTCCTCGCTCGTAAATTATTAAAACAAGTTTAATCGTGGCGAAGCATAGTGATCACTAATATTATTTAAACAGCTTTCCACAAATTCTTAGTTAAGAAAATTATCAATACCGCGAAAAACGCAATTGTGTACAAATATGGTGAAAATGTGTTATGACTGATTTTTAGATAAATTCCGCATTGTTCCAGGCGTTTGTTGCGCATAAATTTGTAATTGAAATTTATTTAATTTTAGTCGCCTTTTTAATGCTGTATATTATATCATAAACTATATAATGATTATTTTATTTTTATTGTTATGGTGATCATAATCATACTTTTACTTTTGTTATGATACATATTTTTTGCTAGAATAAAGATTTTTTTCTTGTCAACTGATATAACTTGAAGAAACCCTGTTGACTAATTTTGTTTACTGTATTCACACAGTCCATTGTTTTTAAAATTGGTTATTTACTGTTACTGTTAATAGTTGATTGTTTTCGCAGTTACACTATTTGATAAATACCTAATAATCACTAGTTAGTTGCTGAAAAGCTTACTTTTCTTATTTTGACGCGTATTTAACGATTACCCTTTGAAGAGTGGGGTGGACTGTAACTTCTACGTGTTTTGATATTGGAACAATTTGTTTTAGGTTACCTCGAAAATATTAAAACCATAACAGATATTTACCTCGAACGATAACATAATGTCGGAGGCTCGATAATGCATTTATATATTAAGATGGCACTTTATATCGCCTGCTGTATATTTAACACAATATCGCTTACATTTGTTAGAACACAATTTTATTTTAACAATATAAGTGAACACTAGAAAGCTTGCACTAGTTTAAAACAAACTCTAAGCTTATTACTTTAAATTTCTAATTTTACTGTGATATTTGATCACAGTTAGTTGATCATACTTTAGTATTGCTTAAAATAATATAATCATTAATAACGTATACTTTTCAAACGTTCTTCGTCGCAATCGATTCCACGTGAATAGTCACCTGTTCTTTTCTTATTCAAATCGATCGGACAACGTAAATACTTGCAAGGAAGTGGAACCAAGCACAAACTTTTAGCATAATATATATTACTTATTAATCAGGGATTAATTATTGGAGATTTAATTTGTTTTGTGTGTTCAATGTTTTATTCCAAACCCTTCTGTCACAATATCGTATTAATCATTAAAAGTAAAAGCCAACAAGTACATTCGCAATGTTAATAAGAATATAATAAGATGCGCTTGCATTTCTTTGTGAGGTACTTAGATTATTTTTTATTCTCTTAATTGTGCAGACAGTGAAATAAAAAATTATACTGGTTTCATTGCGACCATGTCACTTTAAACCCTTCAGTTAGCTAACTTTTATTAAAAGAGACATTACCAAAGAATAAAAATAATAATATTACTGCTTTAATTAATACATCTAATATAAAATGAATTCATGCTATGTATCTATGCTGAATATTTTACTTCATTGCAGACCACTGTTATTACGAATTTCGAAAACCATCGAGAATTGTTGAGAGTAATTATCAATTAACATTATATTATTTAAATTAAATTTGCACAAAATTAATACACGTAATATAACCGAAATGTTATTAAATTTTTATACAACAAAGGTGAAATATTAATGGATTTTATGTTTTTTATGATGTCGCGAAATTTAACTCCGCTGGCGAGTTTAAAATTGATTTAAAAAAAAACATATTTTTCCGTCATCAGTGTTTAACAAAGCACATCGGTAGTGCACTACTCACCTTAACGTTTTCATTTTTAATCAAAACATTTCAATGTTACCTTTTTGATATTTTTATTAATAAATAACCGCCATAGAACAAAACCAACCATAAGATACCATAACCAGAAGATAAGCAGTGAAGTTATTCACATAAACATTTAATCCTTCTTACCGTCGTGAATTTTGTGTTTTTCTTTTGTTATTTCCCTTAAGTATATGAGATGACAATTAATCAATTATTGCCGATAGAAAACTCTCGTAGCTGACCTCTGGAGCTATTTTCTCTTACACCAAAGCATTATTTTTTAAAAATATATTTAAAAACGAATAATTCATTTAAGTAAATGCTATTTTATGGTTTTTAAATTTTATTAACTTGTTATTAAGGTTGAAGATGTAAAATCATTTTTGTTACAAAAACTTGCAATTTTAGTTTTGAAAATAAGGTGAAATTGACACTCTTAACACGCCACCACGTCATTACATAAATTGCTTCTTCTATATTTTCAGCCACCCATTGCAAGACATGGGCCTAAAACCAAATAAATTGTTTATGTTAAATAAAATTACAAAATGTTTTGTAATAATAAGTGATAAATTTTAAAGATTTTTTAATAGTAAATCTTAAACGATGCACGTATAAGGCGTCGAAAAAAGGTGGTAATAGCTGGAACTAATCATTTATGCTGTTTTAACTCAAAACCGTACATCGGCACATATATTTAAACTTGGATGGATGTTATTCCTCATTATAATGTTATGATCGACATCACTCTAATTTCGATTTATTAATAATTCACAAAGTGCTGTAATTTCAGTTTGTGCTTTAGTTCTTATGATTATTTGTCATCTAATGAACACACTGAATGAAATACGCGTAGTTTATATTATTATTAAAATTATATTTATCTATTAAGGTAAATAAAACGGAAATGATTGTGATTTCAATTTTACAGGTCCGAACATTATCTACCACTACTAATTTTAAATGATATTCTTATTATGGATTATTTCCTAATAAAGACTTCTTAAATTACAACACATTTCGTTAACATGATGCATTATTAATTAATTACGTATCAAATATGAACAACATATTTTAAAAAGTTCATTCCCGTAAATACTACCCTTAACCATGGCGATCTTAATAAAAAAACTGAAATTACCTGACTCGCTGTCGCCGCTGATCGGCGTTCACCCCGAGCCGGTAAGTGGTGGACGCATGCCCATGCTATGCTTCCCTGCCTCGCGCTGTGTTTACTTCAATATAATGTAATTGAAATACTATCGTACGAAATCAATAAAATCTTTATCGTAACTGTTCCAACTCTCTCTCTCCCAATGATTAGCTACATTCACCTGCCCATCGTGAGCCAAGCTCTAATGCATTGTAATAAATTTTAAAGCCTGGGTTCTATCAAAAAATCTGTAAAGGCTAAAGTATTTAAAAATATGAACTTTTAGAAGAAATTTTTGAGTCACCGAGTTTGGAACTTACATTATAATAAAGTTAAATTCATATATTTTTATGATTAGAATATATCATAATGCTTATAAAATAAATTTTCAAGATCTGGACATGTAGAATGTTATAGATATACCAAATGAATCATTAATTATTTTTTGTCTTTTGTTTCGTATTATGAAAGTACAATAATTTCATGAATATAGCATGAAATTTTAATATTTATCACAAGTTTTGGCTTTATTACCGCTTGTTGCACAATGTTATGTCATAATCATTATTCCAGCCGCAGGACGTTCACTGGTGGACATGGCCTCCTCCATACATTTGCAATAGAGCCGGTTGGAGGCGGCCTACGTCCAATGTGATATGCATTGTATAATTTAAATGGTTATTGTTTTTTTTTTATTTAGCCTACAGCTATGTACCTCGATGTTGTGTTTATAAAAATAATTTATGTATATTTGTGTATATAGATTTAGAAGTAAAAATATTAGTGCATGATGTTAATATGTTCACGATGGTGCTGATTTTTGTTTTTATTTATGTCGCAGTGCGTATATCACTGTGTTGGTGTTTTCCAAAAATGTGTCATAATAATAAAATGACCTCACGAGCCACATCAATATTCTCACCGACCCATGACGAAAAACAAAAAATCAGCACTGAACTAATCACGTAAAATTTTTAACCGACACTTTTTTCTCGATGGTTTTTACCCTCTCATAGAGCAGACGTGTGGAAACTATCGAATCAAATACGGTTCGAAATTATCTTAAATTGAATAGAAATGTTTGATATGCAAAGGTATATTGAAAAACATAAGTATTCTTTTAAAAACTTTTCAGGATTTCCTAATTTTACGCAGTATAGTTACCGGTCATTTGATATTTCTTTAAAGTTTATTACCGCCGGTGTATTAGAGAGATATTTATTAAAAATTTTACAAGAAAGCATGTTCAAGTTTGCGTAAAACATAAAAGCACCTGATAAAATGTAACCAACTTATTTTAGTTACTTCTCTAAGTAAGCAAGAAAATGATTGAATAATTGTCGCAAATTGTAGGAAATATAAAATAATTGTAATTTGTGAATTAAAAGCAATATTTAAACTAAGCAGGAAACTAGCTGTTAATCAAAATTGAAGGTTTATGAAATTTTAGATGTTCATTTTTCACTTCAAGTGAAAATTATCAATACGTCCTGTTTCAACACTTAGAGCTCGATTTAAAGTAAAGCAGGTCTGCATATTGTCACCTATCCTATTCAATATATATGGTAAATACATAATCACCAACTTACGTGGCAGTAAAATCACAAACTTGCCATACGCCCACGACATCTTAATTTTCGCAGCGATTGAAATAGAAATGGTCACTACTAGACAGAATGAAGCACATACAATGGGGGATTCCGGCTCAAGATAAATAAGTTGAAGAATAAAATCATGGTTATGGAACGTAACGGAAAACCGAAGCTTACAAATACTTTAAACCTAGAAACAGTCAGCATCTTTATTTACCCAGGCTCTACAATTCAATCATTAGTTTAGTATTTTCTAAATTCCTTCGTGGGGTTTAGAGTTAGACTAGAAGAAAAGCGGACCGATTACACATCGACTTGATATATGTTACTGAAAGCGAAATGATGCGATTGTCGAAGACTGTGTAAAACCAGCGCATCAATACTGAAGGAACTCGGAGTGCTCACATACCTTGCCATTGCCATTGTACACGGAAGTCGCATTTTAGAGTTTTTCGGCCACATAGCCAGAAATAGCGGTGACAACTTGATAAAACTCTTGATCGATGGAAGGTTACATGGACGGTGACTAAAAGGCCGCAGTCCCGTGCGCTGGTCCGTTTCGGCCCAAATAACTTATATATTTATATGATTTATACATATATATTACGTATATAATGTATATATACATACACACACACACACACAAACATATATATGTATATATATAAATATATATTATATATATATAAATTTAATATTTATAATGGGAAGCAGTAAAAAAATAATTACAGTTATTGTTTATAAATCGTAGACAAAGAAAAACAAAATCAGTATTAAACCTGAATCGTAAAAGAATCTATACTAGAAAGGAAAACGTTATAACGTAGAAATGTGAACCGCTTTCCTACTTCGGTTCAAGTTCGTTACGGATGTACGAACCATTTTTAAAACTTTCGATATAGGTATTTAACAACCGAACATTATTTTTTTTTACATACAGCCAATCTATATGGCTGTCAATGTATTTTCTTATTCTGTACAAAATGAATTAAATGTTGATATTTACATAAATAGATAAACTTTCATAAGGTATTGTGTTTTATCGTTGCGAATATACAATATTAAAAATGAGTGCATTATTAAAAATATATATTTTGTTATTTTAGGTCACGATTTGTTAAGGCAGTACCTTTTGAAATTGTACGAAAGACTTCTTTAAATATTGGAAGTAATTCTTTTTTACTACGGGACAAATAATATTAGATGGATATGAACAAAACATTTTCATATAAAAAGTCTATGCAACGATTATAAAAACTGCAACAAACGCATAAAATTTTGTCAATAACCATTGAAATTATTTATATTTAAAAACTAGAATATACAAGAACAATAATTTAATTCGTCGCAAGACAATTTCCAAGTAAACGTTAATTGTATAATTGCTAAGAAATGATTTTAGGTAAATTATGAGTTAATCGAAAAGTTAGATGAGTTTAAAGAATATGGAATACCGACACTTCGAGGTTATGATCCGAGTGCTGTACACGACGAGTCGCTTTCAATTCTATCTTGGACAGAACAAGAAATCAATCTTAAGATTATAAGCTCACAAAAACGTAAGTACTTAACCATATCTCCTTAAGTTATTTTTTATAATCTAATATATAAAATTCTCGTGTCACGGTGTTCGAACTTGAACTCCTCTGAAACGGCTTGACCGATTTTTACCAAATTTTATATGCGTATTCAGTAGGTCTGAGAATCGGCTACTATCTATTTTCCATAGTCCTAAGTGATAAGGGTGATCCACCCCTAAATTTTTTATTTTATTTTTTATACAAAATTTTTTGTTTTTATTTTATTATGATACAACATACAAAATCAACCCTTATTTTGATTTGTTAATTAAAAACTTTATTTTTTTGCAAAGCAACGTTTGCGGGATCAGCTAGTATAGAAATAAAAAAGTGGCAAAATTAGCTTTTCGTCTTATAGAAGGTTATTTTTCCATATAAACATTTAGGTAATACTCTACTAATTAATCACCTTTACGTTCTTTTATATCGAGTGTAAGAGACGGTAGCTTGTTCGATGCACCCGATGAACATTGGAACCGAAAGGTTCTCTATTGGGGACCACTACCCGGCAGCAGAACCTTGTGTAGGCACCCCACTGGGCGGAACGATAAAATTGCCATGGTAGCTTTCACAACGCTGTGGTAAAAAATAAATTAATATAGGATATGTCATAAGCGTCCAAATTACAAAATATTTCATATGGCCAACGGGCATGGTGTGTTTATTAAGACATAATATCGATAATTTCACATCACACTTATCCTTTTCTTTTTGTTTAAAGATTTGAATGTATATTTAAAAAGAATGCAATGAGATGATCCCAGTTAAAATGAATAAGAAACAGCTTAAAATCCGATGTTGAAATATTTAAAACAAAAACTTTGCTGTAATATCCAAGATATCGAAAAACTCAATTTATTTAGTGAAACATATAGTGAATTAATTTCAATTTGAAATAGAGGACAGATAAAAGTTATTACTTTATTTATTGATTGCAATTCTAGTTTAATAATTTAGGTGTTGTTTAAAACTTTCTAGTGCCAATTCTTAAAATTTTCGAATTTGTTTCTGTACTTTCATGTTTTCTCCATAATTTCTAGATCAATATGCACCAAAGGAAGAAAAACAACAGGCCGCCATACGCGAGCTCATTATCACAGAAGCAGACTACATCAAACATATGACTTCAATAGTTGAGGTAAAGATCAATGACATCATTCATAATTTAAATTAATTAAAATTTGAAATAAATAATTTCAAACGGATTATATATGCAATATTCTAAAAATAACGAACCTGGGCGATAATGTAAATAATTATAAAAAAAGAAAGTTCTCTCATAACTTTATAAGCCGACTGCTGTTGGTAACACTTGTTTTATGTGTCCAGATTTATTACTAGTATTACAATTCCCACGCAATTGTAATACCAGTAATATATCTTTAAGTATGTGATTTCACAGTATTAAAGAGAAAATCGATCGATCGAAATTTAGATACTAATAATTATATAAATTAAATTGCTTAATTACGAGGATAGCTTTACCTAAAATTTTATTGAAAAAATCTAATTCAAATAAACAAATTAAGTACTACTATTTAAGAATGTCACCGCCATTTTTATTTATTAATTAAGATACTTTCTTCTTTATGTATGGAATATAAATGCACAGCCGCCGTGTCGAATTCGTAAAAATTTCACCTATAAATATTAGCCAGTCAATGGAATGTTATTTCACACCAGGTTCAAAACACATTACGCTGCATGCTCTAGTATCTCATATTGCATGAAGTTTCGACAGTATTCATTTTAAAAGTCTGATTGAACGAGTTGTTATAATAAAAGAAAATACGAAAATACGAAAATACGAAATCGATCCATCGAACCATAAGCAATGTTTCCGTCAAAGCATATTATATGGGCGACCATGCAGCTTGTTCATGATTACTGCCATTACGGCTTTTTTAATACATAGCTCGCTATTTCGTCATATTTCCATCATTAGACATTAAAAACGGCAAAGAAACTATTATTAAAAACCATAAAATAAAAAACTAATATCTTGAGGCTACTTCAGGAGAGATGGTTTCAACAGACAATACCAATGTAAATTTGTTATAGTAAGAATAAATCTTTCATGAAATGTATATTAAATAAAAGAAAAATTAATTACAAGTCCACGCCAGTATCCGTTATTTAATGATTTTCTTTGAAAAATATAACAATATTTTGTTTATTTTTTTCATGTTTCTAAACACAGTCTTTGAAAGTTTTTTCTCATCTGTATTAAAATTTCATACCTTAATATCTTAACTTAAACAAATTAACTGAAGTAAATAAACATCGTAGAAAATTTAAATGTTGTTTATTAATTAAATCTCTCTAATGGCCTTCAAAAATTCTTATCATGGCCTAAAAAACCACTACTAATATGTTCTATCGCAAAAACTGCCGGAAAATAAGTCTAAAAAATATCAGCATAACTTTGCTGCTGCATTGAATTATCTGGAGCATCTGTTTTTGACATAATTATAAATCCAACCATTAATTGCGGGCGCCGCAGGGTCCCGTGGGTCTTAAATACGACATTCAATTTTAAGTCTCTATTGGAATTTACTTCTTGATTTTTATCTAAGTTGCAGCATGCGCAGCAAGCAACCAACCCTTGAATTCTATAAAGGTCACGACTTTAATCGTTAAGTAAAGGAATAGGATGTTTGGATACCTAGAAACAGGGTAGTAAGTCGGAAAGTATCCGTTTAATCACCAATAAATTGAAGATCACAGTCAATCGTAAACTATTTATTGGTTTATAGATAAAAACAATTAGCCTTTTTGCATAGTTTCAATTTGAATCATGCAAAGTGATTATTTTATGTTTTCAGCTGTTCATGTCCACTGCACATGCACTTCAATACAACGGCTTCCTCCTAGAGCTGGAAACAGAACGTCTGTTTTTAAATATTCCTGACGTGTTGAATTCAAGCATATGTTTCTGGAGAACAACTTTCTATCCAATGTTTTCTGAATGTGTAGACAATGGTGAACCGTAAGTATTTATTTATTTTAATTCTCAATTTAACATCAAGACACAGTAA
This sequence comes from Battus philenor, assembly GCF_028537555.1. Lineage (NCBI taxonomy): Eukaryota > Metazoa > Arthropoda > Insecta > Lepidoptera > Papilionidae > Battus > Battus philenor. Next base: position 10,372,602 of record NW_027181661.1, read on the forward strand.
AAGAGACAAAATAATTAATACCAATGAAGTATTCCAAAGAACATTCCTGTTTTACATTAGTTAGTAAAAATATATTGAAACAAATTTGCATATCGAAATTCTATTGTTTTAAAAACCCAAATTTTACATAAAAAAATTACTACAAGGCTGCGTTAAAGATATTAAATTTTATCAAAATCTCTCAAATAAACATCAATATTGTCTTACCCAAAAAATCACAAGTATTTATTAATAATCGTTAGTCGAAATGAATACGTTACAACACGATTTGGTAACAATTGAAAAAAAAATATATGTCAAATAAATTTAAAAATATGTTATTATTTTGTTACAGTTTAAGGCCTGAGCTGATGAACACCGGGTTTACCTTTTTCCGAGAATATTTTCAATCATACGAATTGTATGTGTTTGAACAGAACAAGGCCCTGGATTATCTTCGTTCTCTTTCTAATAATCTCGACTTTATGACCTACTTAACTTGGTGTCATGAACAAAAACAAGATGATAGGTAAGAAAAACTATAACTTTTTAAACAAATAACATATATATACATATATATAACGAAATGTTTAGAAATTCGAAGAATTGTGTCAAAAATCTTCAAAATATCAATTATTCCAGCAATTAGGTAAAACGTAATAGTGAATATCTGTAAATATGTATGGTTTAAACAAAATGTACCACATTATTCTATCTCAGTCGCTGGTACTTATGATATTTCGAAACGCCTGATATAAAATAATATAACAAGCGACCCGGTTGTAAAATTAAATGCAAATAACGAAAATGTCAAAATTTATCTAGAACTTTTCCGTTTCCTTCAAAAGTGAACTGAAAAGGATGGATAAGAAATAATCAAAGATAAATCACATTTATGTTCAATTTAATATAATTTTCTTGTTAATGTTTAGGATTGTAGTAAATATTTTTATGCCATTATAGACTGCAACTGAATGATATATTGGTTAAACCAATGCAACGACTGACCAAATATCCATTGATTTTACAACGAATAATTCAACACACCGATGAAGATTACCAACGCAATTTGCTTCTTTCTATGGTAATTATGTTTTCTTTGTTATTATATATGTTTTGTGCGTCCGTTACTATAATTGGATGATTGCAAAGATTTATAACAAGAACATTTTCTATAAAAATGGTTGTGCTTATAATAATCGAGCAGGGTACTTACTATCCAAGACTGGCGCATATGTAGAGTGAAAAATTAAAAATAAACCAACTTGGGAGAACTCGCCTAAGAACTTAAAATTCAAAACTTTTGTAAACATACACGCACTCTATACTTTGAGTAGCTTAGGTTTTTCTTTCCTTCACAATCATTTTATGATGCCAACTCCGACAGTAAAAACAATGCACGGCTCATAATGCTCTCGTTAAAAAGCAGCGTGTTCTTTAACGAACAGTAAGAATTAAAAAAAAAGTAGAATATTAAATTCATATACTCACACCTATTTAAAATTATCCTTCTATGAAATATTGAGATTTACTTCCCATGTGCCAATGCTTCTTATTTTCAGATGAGAAATAAGCCCATCGTATTAAAATTGCAAATATCTTAATAAATAAGCATTTGCATGCACTTTTAAATTGTCAATTAATATAACATTATAATTAGTAAGCTACTATTTTGAATTCTGATCAGCTGAGAAGTGCTGGCGTGAATCTCAATGATTGCTCTATTTAAATATATTTTAACAATGTTACCTGAGGTGCCCGCCAGTTGCGCATAAGTTGAAGCCTGGTGTTAACGTTTTGAGATGCCTAAGGTATACGCGTTTGGCAGCAGCATCTCCGCATCCCAAGAAGTTCGAGGCGTTACGAGTTTATTTTTATTCCTCATATTTATCATTTGTCAGTCACTATTTACATAAGTTTCTATTTTTTTTAATAATTATTTTGGTTCTTTATACAAATGAACTATCGGACAAATTTCTAACGCCTGCGATACATATCATTTATATACAAACCTAAATTAAGGGATCCGAACTATGTATATAGTTGAGATAAAAATAGTAAGACAGACTGAAATAACACTTAAATGACTTCGTCACGAATGTTTTGCTACGGTAACGCCTTGTTTTGGTAAACGATTATTTAACTTGTATTGATAATATGTCACAACTTTTTTCCTAATCATTATTTGGGAGTGAATGCAGTACTTAATTGTTAAAAAATATACCGAGAATGTAAGTCGAAAATTAGCTTAGGTAGTATTTTTTAAGGAGAGTGGATGATTTCCGCTTTGTCGATTTCGCTAGCATGATTTAGTTGATTTCACAACCTTTTATTAGAAAATAATCACTATAATTATATTCTCATATCTTTTTTATATAACAAACACAATTTTTTTGTTAACAGGAACGAAATGTAAAAAAATTCGTAGTGAATCTTGACCGCACTATTCGACAACGTGACGAAATTGAAAAGATGAATATGTTACCAAACTTAATAGAAACATATGAATTAGTAAGTATCCAAAGTAATAACACCACCAATACATTCTTTGCTGAAGATATATTGTTTAATTATTTTAATTTAAGTCTCAAGTATATTAATCACAAACTTATTAAAAATATATTTAAAGAATTAGCGAAACTCATACTCATACTTAAAAAAGTCTAATTAAACACAACTTACTATCCGAATAGTTTTAGGAGGCGTTAATAAAGCTTATAAATTATTTTAATAAAATCAATCCACCACAATTTTTTTTTCAGGATTTCAAGGATGATGATATGGATAGATTTTACAAAATGTATGCCAAATTAAATATTAAAGCACCTATGTTGCATTGCACATCGATGTTTAACCGGAGTCTCATCTTTGAAGGCGACCTGCGATTTAAAGATAACAACATTAAAGAGGCAAGATGTCACTTATACACATAAATATAAAAATATGTGCTGGCGGCTATTATGTTGGGTGCATGTATTCAATTACCATAATTAAGGCAGATTCAATAGCAAATATAAATTCAAAATAAATAACAATAGTTACAGTTTTATTCTTTAAATTTTTTTACAAATGTATAATCACGACTTAAAAAGTACAAGTATTTGTCGTTGGATTCGCCAAAATCTTTAAATGTGACTCTTAGCGAATTGTTATTATTGTGTTACTAAATGCGAAAGTTTTAACGTCTACTTAGTAAATACAGGATACAACTAAATTGATAACTAAGCATATATGTTTGTAAATATGTTCTCTTACAGACTGAAGTGCGAGCGTATCTACTAACTGATATGCTGCTTATTTGCAAGAAAACTTCTAAAAGCAATTGCTTACCTTACAAGATGATTAGGTAAAGTTTCAAAATCAATTGATTTACTTTGTTTTATTTCATCTCAGAATTGATTTGAAATATAAAGAGCTGTGCGATTTTATTTTTTAATTTCTTGCAAAAAGTACTGATTTGAAACTGATAACTTGTAGGCCAAAATACATGATAGACAAACTACGTGTTCGTCACAAACACGCCCGCGGCAGCAAAGACGTCGAGTCTCTGCTGATTGTTGTCGTTGATGAAGTTAACACTTCACATAATTGCTTCGCACTGTATGAATCGACCAAGGATGATAAAAGCCCGGGGTCACAAAAAGTAAGTACAAGAAATAGTAAGTACGGTGTGTTAATAGAGTTTATTAATTATTTTTGTTTTGCAGATAACCGTGCTACAGACGTGGGAAAACAAGATCAAAGAAGCCAAAATTACATATGAGCTTGCTATATGGCTTTCTAAAAATCCCGATCGTGATATATCTGAAGTCGATATTGAAATGCCGCAACTAATGCTTGCTGCTACTTCTAAAAAGCTGGTAAACCTTCCATACACAATACATCACTTCGCATATGTGTTGCTCAATATTCGTAAACACCATATTATATAGTTTTTTTCTAAAATACTTTTAACAAATGTTTGATAAGTCAAACGAAGGAATAAAATTTTTAGCATTTGTTCTATATAACAAGTATAATAAAAATAAATTTATACTGTACAACATTACTAAAAAAAATTTACTCTGTATATTATAGTAATATTAATATAAAGTTTACAGTTTGAGTTATTAGTAATGTAAATATTTGTTTTGCGAAGTAACAATAGCCAAACTAAAGAAACGAAATATGTTATAATTTGTAATAAAATTACTAGTACTACTAATAATAATCTAATTTTGTTTAATATTAGTACCAGTTATCTCAGGATGATGTAGTAATCGAGAGGCATGCAAGAGAAGGGGTAGCCACTATGCTCCACGGAAAAACCAAAGAAATTTATTACGAGGAACCTCAAGCGCTGGTGGCATGGCCGAATGACACTTTTGACAGTACGTTAACTTTTTTAATAGAAAAAAGACAAAAACATTTAAATAAAGACAAAGACAAAAAAATCTTAAAACTACTAAAACTATGCATTCATATATACAAATAAAGGTCGAAGTCCGAAGAAACTGTAAAACCAGAAAGTCTAGCTGCACATGTAGCCATATATATATAAAGCACTAATTGCATATAGCGCAAATGTAGTGACAAAAAAAAAATCTGAGTTAAATATATTTTCCTCCAACTACTGCAATGACCGTTAGTAATAAACAGTAACTCTGTCTATTTAAATAGAGCTTAAACAGCAATCATAAATAATAATAAATTATTGATAAACTAATATTGGTGCAAAATGTGTAATAAGTACTACCGAAATATTAAAATTATTAAAAATATTGTCATTGTAAAATAAATTTCAAAAATACAAATCAAAATGACGAAATCTTTAAAGCTGCATGTTACCATACCGTATTACTAACATATTCTATAGTACACAGTGAGTAATAGATATTTAAATGATTCAAAGGTTATAAGGCAATTATTAATATTTGAAAAGAATTTAGGCAAATATTTAGTTAAAGAAAATGAAATTTTAACGTATCATTTCAGTCACTCATGCCTTCCTGGCTGATGACATAGAAGCACAGCGTAGACTACGGTACCCTACGTATCGTGCTTCAACAACTGCCAGTTCTCGGACCTCGCGAATGTCCTATTTCCAAAAATCTACTAGGTAAGTAATCCATGTATATTAAGAGAACATTTATATTTATTGCATGATACGACCACAAATTATGATTATGGCACAAATTCTTAAATATTTATTTTTCTTTAACTACTTTAGATTTTAATTTATATAGTTAATGTATAAAAAATAAAGTCTATTATGAAAATAAATTTAAGTTCAAATCAGTTTTTTATTAACATTACATTCAGCGTCGCGTCCCATGATGAACCTCAACCCGGGCCCAGCAGAATTTATCGCCCCAGCGCTTCTGTAGAACAAGCCGTTCCAGTACAGCTTCGCGAGGAAGGTTTGATAATTACTTTTTATATTTATGACTAAAGACAAAAGTATACTGTAATAAAAACATAACACGTTATTATTGACTATATTCTTGACCTTATCTTTGTTTGTTTATTATTGATCTTATTATCAATGTTCTTCACTTACCCGAACAAAATTGAAAAAAAAATCTTGAATATTTTTTAACAAATTGTAAGTAAGACAGTTTGTTTACAGAAAAGTCGTCAGATACTGTAGAGGTGGCATCCGGTAGCGAATTGGTGCCAGAACAAAATGTAGAATTACCGCCAGCACAACCACCGTTGCCGGAGAGTTCCGAGAGCCAGCAAGAAATGCAACAACCACAAGCCCAAGGGGCAGATGAAAATCAGTTGCAAATAGTGATATATCAACCTGTTATACAACAGCCACGTGCACAACAGTCGACTGTCCAACCTCCGGAAGCACAACAGCCAGAAGTACAGAAAATAGAGACGCCAGAAATACAGCAAAATGTGATCCAGTTAGAAGTTCCTCAACCAGAACCATTTGAACAGCAAATACCTCCTCAACCAATTACACAACAACCAAAACCTCAAACGCCCATAATCCAACAACCTCTTAGTCAACCCCAGGTCGATGTTCCCAAAGACCATCGACCGCAACCAGTAATTCTACTGCCCGAAATGGAAGAAACGGTACAGCTCATATTTTATGTATACTTTATTAACCTAAATCATGATTACATTAACTGCATATTTATACATCACCTCGTACAATCCTATTTTGACTATATAAACGAGCGTTGAGTGGAATACCTGATGAAATGACATGGTCATTACAAACACTCGATTAAGTTACAAAACCGAGATCAAATTTTTCGATACCTTCGTATTGATATTTTGGTATTATAATTCTTAAATTATTTTATTTACGAGAGAATGTATACTATTATACAAAACGTATAGTTAACCACCATAAGCAAAACACTGCGTATATAAAATAGATTTCCATCAAACCATAAAAAAGAGAGAGAGAAATACGTATGTTGTTGATGCTGTTTAAAATTTTAACTTAAAGTTTGTTTATTCGTCAGTAATTTTAAAAGTTGTGAAGCAGTTTAAAAGTTGTGAAGCAGTTTTCAAAAACCATCACAAACAATATTTTGAACGTTTAGTATGTTAAAGGCAACATGTTTACACAGAAAGAGATGTGCTCTTTTGTGTATAGCAGAAATATTTCAAGTATTTTTTAATCTAAATCGATTCTACATTCCTTTTGACTCCTTATATTGTCTGAATTCTTAACAAGACAGGACTACGACATATTGCAAATACAATGAAATTTGTAATTTTTAAGCATTTCTCCAGTGCATTTAATAAAATTTAATAAAAATCATTGTGTTCTCTATCTCATTGAAGTAATAAGTAGTTTATTCTACTGGAATATCTATGGTATAATATCTATTTACGAGTAATTGGAACTTACCATTAAAAACAACTTGTTTTCAAACCTTTTGAGTTATAATGAATATAAAAGTGACATACGGCTTTTTTATCAGAGTAAACAAGAAGATAGAAGTCTTCTGACTCCTGACAAACCCCGCGCAGAAGAGGAACAAATTCATGGTGAACAAACCGGTCAGGACGGACAGGGTTCCCCGGGCACTGTAAGAAATAATCGGCAATCGAGCGTTCGCGGTCGGCAAGGCCCTAGAGCAGCAAGCGCCAGTCCAAGCGTACTTCGTATTGAAGTACCAACCAGTACAGCTCTGGTGCACAGTTTACCAAACCTTGTCATAGAACCTGCAACACCTCGTCAACCGGTGAAGTAAATATAATTTGTATACAGCTTTATTTTCCTACGATATGCTGGTGTGTACGGAAAGGCACTTAAAACTATTTTTTATTTTCCAGTTGAAAAGATAACAACATAGATAATTTTAATAGACTAAAATATTTAAACATTGCTTGCGACTCTTAAATCTTCTTAACCAAATTATTCTTTTTAGAAGAATAACCATAAAGTCGTTGTACACTTTCCGTTCCTCAGATATTGTTTCTGATTGCCGATTGTATAGGATACAGACTCGGAAAATATAGGTCGTGCAATGTTCCTTAAATTCAATAGAAACTGAGTTAATAAATAATCATCACGCAATTATAATACAAAGCGTAACGATTTTTAACAGTTATTTTCTAATTAAAGATTATAAGGTGTTGAAAAAAACTTATTTGTTGCAGCATAACTGCAAAAATGGTTTCGGATAAACTGTATCAATGGCATCGCGAGATGCTTCAGAAACGCAAGAGGTCACCTGTACAGAAACGGCAGCACTTGAAACCTGACGACCGTGGCACTGACCACAAGTCACGTAGCCGAACAAGGCATGCTTAAAAATAATTTATACGGGCTAGAATATTATCAAAATTAAAAAACAATCATTAGTGCTTGTTTTATTATATTTGTACATATTATTGTTACATTAGTAGTTGTGTATACTTAGTCTTATGCTCAGCTGCTGTTGCTGTCTTTTTCGTGTTCGCCTGTGCTTCTTCATTTCAGTTTAAATGGCGCAATATTTTTTTTTTATTTTAACGCTATTGACAAAACAACGCATACATGCTTAGTAATGGTTCCATAATTCAAAAATGCGTTATTGTCATGAACAGCGCATAACACTTATCATTAAATGCCGTACTCGTCACGACAATTAAGGTGATAAAAATTATAATGTAATAGAATCCTTCATCATCGATTAGTCCTTTAATGGATTACTGTAAAGAAAACTAATCCGTACTTTTCTTGGCGTAGTAAGACCCCGCTTAACCCGTAAGATACGTTCAAAACAGCTCTAAACAAGGCTATCTAAAAACATAAATAATGGGATTAGGGGAAGATAGATAGAGAATTAGGTTTTATATTTAATGGATTAAATTACACTTATACGTACAAATAATATTCCAAGTCAGTCAGATCATTTATTCTTTTCTGCTTTTCCAATTTTCTGCCTTTTTTTTCAAGAAGGCATCTTTTTAGTATGAGTTTTTATTTCGCGTTTTGTTAGAAGTTGTTCATAAGTAGATAAAGCATTCATAACATCCCATCTTGCTTTTGAACTCTTGTCGAAATATGTATCATTTTTAACAAATCCAAGTCCATAATTTATATTTTAAATCACTACTTTTAATATTTTTGTTTTCTTCCTGTTAAGCTGATTTGCTGAGCTGAACAATTTATTTCGTCAACGTCTTTCACATTATTTCATCTAAACCGGTTTGTTTCGCTAATTACACAATTTTTTCCATTATTTCATTCATATCGACCGAATATCCAATGTCTTCGCTGTTACTTAAATCTGGCCAAAAGTTCTTCTACGAGGGTGGATTGAAAAGTACTCGGTCTAACCAAGAAAATAAACACATACTAAGTCAGTTATATTTTTATTTTTCTACATAATCACCATCAAGTTCAATACACTTTTGCCACCTCCCCTTCCAAGCATTTAGACCGTTGAAAAAAATTATTCTTCCTTAGAGTCAAAATATTCGTCTACAGCTGCTTTGACCTCGTCGTTTGTCGAAAGTTTTTGACCTCCCAAGTGCTTTTTTAGGTTAGGGAACAGAAAGAAGTCTGATGGTGCCAGATCAGGTGAATACGGAGGATGCGGTAACAGTTCAAAGCCACAGTTGTGAATTTCAGCCATTGACTGTACTGACGAGGCGAGACACGGGCGTTATCTTGATGAAACAGGACTTTTCTTCTGAGCATTCCTCGACGTTTTTCTTTTATTTCCTCTCGTAAACGACGTAGTAAGGTGCAGTAGTAATCAGAATTTATAGTCTGACCCCTTTCAAGATAATAAATCATAATCACACCTTTCGAGTCCCAGAATACTGAAGCCATCACCTTATTTGCCGACAAAATCGACTTAGCCTTTTTAGGGGGTGGAGAACCAGGTCTTCTCCACTGTTTTGATTGTTGTTTTATTTCCGGTGTACAGTAATGAACCCATGTTTCGTCCATAGTAACAAAACGATTCAAAAAATCATCTGCATCGGCTTTAAATAACTCCAAACAGTCGCGTGAAATATTCAATCGCGTCCGTTTTTGTTCAACTGAAAGCAGTCGCGGAACCCACCTCGCAGACACCTTGTGGAAACCCAACTCGTTGACAATGATGTTTTGAGTTCGTTCATAAGAGATGCCTATATTCTCGGCTATCTCTCTAATTTTTAATCTGCAGTCTCCCATTATTAAATCAAGTACTTTTTTAATATTTTCGTCAGTAGTTGACGTCGAAGGCCTTCCAGAGCGGGGTTCATCTTTCACACCCTCTCTACCACGCTTAAATTCTGCTATCCATTTTTGACGGATGAATATGACAGAGCACAATCGCCTAATGTACTGACCATGTCATCATGGATGGCTTTTGATGATAGCCCCTTCTTATGGAGGTACTTATTGACGGCACGCTGCTCGATTTGCTCCATTCGCGGAAATTATGTCCGATTACTTTGTCAATAAATTTATAAAAACACAACTAATTATCGCACACGTTTCGAACTTCACACAATGAACTAGTCTGAACTGAGCTAAATAATGTGGGTAGATTTGATTTTTAGAATTGAATGGATCTGTGTTAGGCCGAGTACTTTTCAATCCACCCTCGTATACTCCTTTTAGAGATCTTTCCGTTATCACGTTCCAAAAAATGATTTTTTTGGTTACTTTATTTTCTGTTTATTTTTTTCTACTATGATCAAAACTAATGAGCATAATATTCGTCACTGTCTAAATCGTTATAGTATTATATAAATTCATACCATAACCTCAGCGATTATGTCAAATAATAGAAACCTGTCTGTACAGCACCGCATTAAAAAAGAAACACAACTAAACTGTTTCGGAGTTGTTATGTACATGTTTGGAAATCTAGCGCTGCGTAAAAAATCGTTAAAACGGAAAAAGGCTAAACAAAATAACGTTAAACGCGGTCTACCTTTGTGTCTAAACATCGACAATAATTTTTTTTTAAATAAAATTAAAATACTTCATGTTAAAGGTTCTTACTTCTTTGTCACTATGAGCTACATTGGTCGGGGTATTTAAACAATATAGGTATTAAGAAAATTAAATATTTACTACAGGGCAACTCTAACACGCGGAGTCGCCGTTTCTGAGCCTGATCGTCCACCACTCCGCAAGATGGCTCACGTTTCCAACGAATCCGACCTGAATATTGAGCTTGCAGTACCATCTACCAGTTACGAAATAAAGGTAGGTGCAATTAAAATACAAGCCGTTGTATAATCTTATTTCCTTTCAAAATATTTAGATTTCTCTTCAGCTAAAAAGGAGACTGATTGTCATTTTATCAGTCGTTTTGTTAAATAACGCACTTCTTTATATTATACGTTGTAATTAAAACTTTTTAGATTTCATTGACAATTAATAAATATCACGAGAAAAACTTTACCCATCAAAGATCTTAGTTTCAACAGGTGAATATAATTAAAAACCAAGCAATAAATTGTTTGATTTATATATAAACTGAACAATAAATTGTTTGATTTATATCATGCTTTTGACGTTACATTGACAACAATTTTTTACGAACCTACGGTAGATCAGGGTAGTAATCTTTGCACTTTTTGATAATTTTGTTTACCTCCCGTCTACAGGACCTAGCAAAAAAAAAACCTGTGGGCAGTTTTGGTTTAAGAAAATCTTACAAAATCAAAAGTTGCTAAGCCTTATTCAAAACGTATACATAAATATATATACGAAATCACCAAAGGGAAATTACTGGCACAGACTAATATCACATTAGTCATTTATTTCACATGTAACTTTCGACAAGTCTACTAATTTTTAAAGTTATTCATTGAGAGCAAAATTTATTTCCATAATATGTTGTTTTGTTTTAATTTTTTTAATCTATCTAAGAAGTTGTGTTGTTTGTGTTGCAATCCAACATTGCTATATGTAACTAAAATTTACACATCTTCAATGCTAAGAGAAAAAGCTGAAATAAATAAATATTCATTGCTATATAATCCTTAAAAAAGACATATTCTTTATAGAAAAATTCTTTTTTTACGTTGTCTGTGTAACTCGTATTATCTACGGCTCGAAAATATTGATTTTACTGAGAGCTTAAAGCATGCGCAAAAGATTCCAAGGACTCGAACCGACCCACTGAATGCGCAGTTCGTAGTTTTGACTGTTTGGAAGTGGTAGTATTCTTCTTGCTTGGAATTTGCTAAACAACACTTCTTTAAAATGAATATGAGAACATTAGTTCTTTTGGTTAAACTCATTAAATATTTATTATGGCGTCGATCGCAGAGTAACAACACGAGCCCTGATCCTGATGACAGCCCGGACGAAAGCGTGAAATCAATTGCAAGGTAAAAAAAAAAATAATTTTGATTTAGAATAATATAAAAAGGTTATCATTTTTAAATCAATGATATATTTAAAAAAATATGTATGATATATATTATATATAGGTATATGCACGATAAATATCACGAGATAAAATAGCTGTATAATGATGTGCAAGTTGCTCTAGTAATTTTAAATTCCAATAGCTTCGATAGTTCTTAAAGTTCTTTCTTTTGTTTAAAAAATAATATACATAAACACAAGATAATAAAAATACCAACTGCGTACTTTTTCGAGTACTTCGAGATAAACCAACATGGCGACCGACTCCTTTGTCTCATCAGTAGCTATTTGGCTGAAATTAAAAATCATGATCATAAAAGAAGTTTTACATGATGTTTTTATAATGTAATGTATAATATCGTAATATAAAATACGACGTACTTCATAAACATGTACGTACATGTGTATTAATGTTGCTTTAAGCGATTGCGATCAATACTTACCTATGACCTCACAAAGACTGCTAAGCGTCATGCGCGCCGGCGAATCGATCAATACGGTTATATTTTCAATATAGCTTATGAATTTATACTAAATAGGAACTATTACTGAAGCGAACCAAGCGAAGAAACTTGATACGCCGCAACCGCTTACTACTTTTTTACTTCCACTTTTATATAGTGGTGGTCTTTTAACAGTCGAGTAACATTACTTGATAATTATAAAATTATGTGCAAACATACTGAGATAGTTGATAGTTGATGATAAAGATTAGAAAATACTACTTTACTAGTTTATAATATCAAATTCGATATTACAAAATAAATAATGAAATTTAGATGGTTTAATTAATTTATTATAATAGAACAATGCCATCAAAAATAATGAATTAGTGAATATAAAGCAAAAATATTTAATTAAGAAATTTTCTATGACCAGAACGTCTATTATTAAGAGATGTCATAAATATTTTGTGTAAACAAAAAAAAAACAATTCATTCTTTTTGTTTAGCTCCTGTTTCAGCTCGGCGGCCTGGCAAGCGGCGTTGCAGGAATGACGGTTAAGATCTTTCCGGTTGCTTTTCACAAGGTAATGTGCAAGATAAGAAAAAGCTTCCCTTTTTTCTTTCTAGTTATTAAAAATATCTAAAAGAATATAGAATAATTAAATAGTTTTAAACTTATCAATAAAACTTTTTAAAGTAGTAAATAATCTTTTCTACTATTGTGTTTTTGAGCGAAATTACAACAATAGAAATTAGTCTTCTTTTATATTGGGTTTACAAAATATTTAATTAAAATATAAATTTTTTATGTAGGAGCAGAAGTAGCGGACCTATGACCTCCAGAGACGTAATACCTGTAACTCAAAGAAATCAAGCGACTCAAACATCCGAAGAAACTGAAATCTGCGAAACTTGTGAAATCTGTAAACAGAACAAAAGTCAAGATGATTCTCATGGCGCTGAGACCTCCAAAGTTGAAAAAGCTAACGAAGATACTAAAGCCGCTGAGGATACAAAGGCTCTAGAGGATCCTAAGAAACCACAAGACACTAAAGCTTCAAAAGCATCAAAAAATGTTAAAACCAACAAAGATGCCAAAGTTCTTAAAAAGGATGATAAAGCTACGGAAGAAGCAAAAGCTTCAAAAGACGCCACACTTCGTAAAGCTGCGAAGGTCACTAAAGATGCCAAACCGTCTAACGATGCCAAAGCCTCTAAAGATGCTAAAACATCTAAAGATACCAAAACCTCTAAAGATGCCAAGGCTTCTAAAGATGCCAAGGCCTATAAAGATGACAAAGCCTCTAAAAATGTCAAGGCCTCTAAGGATGCTAAAACATCTAAAGATGCCAAGGTCTTTAAAGATACCAAAGCCTCTAAAGATGCCAAAGACTCTAAAAATGCCAAGATCTCTAAAGATGACAAAGCCTCTAAAGAGACTGTATCTCCTATGGATGCCAAAACCCTTACAGGTGCTGAACGTGAAATACTCCCTGAAAATGCACAAGCTTCTGGAGACGCCAACGACCATAAAGATGCAGATGGACCTGAAGAGGCCAAGGCTCTTAAAAATACCAAGGCTTCTAAAGAAGCCAAGGTTTCTAAAAAAAACAAGACTCCTAAACAAAAGATCCCTAAAGATATCAAAGCTTCCAAAGATGCCAAGCTCTCAAAAGATCCTATGACTCCTAAAAATACAGAAGGTCCTGCTGATATGGAGGCCAATAAAGACGCCAAGGCCTCTAAAGATAAAAAAAAATCTGAAGAAGCTAAAGCACACAAAAGCGCCAAAGATTCTAAATCTAACATCAAAGGTCTTAAAGGTCTTAAAGCCTTCAAAGGCTTAAATATCATTAAATCCTTAAAAGAGTCTAAAAAACCTAAAAACACTGAGACTGCTGAAAATGTCCAAGCTACTCATGGTATTGGTTTTCCAAGCTCAGCAGAATCTGCGGGCGCAAGTGGCTTGGGAGTCTCTTCAGATACAAAAGACCCACGCAGCGGAGAAGAAGCACATGGAATTATAATTAATGAAGATAACCAGGGCGCCGGATATTACCCGGTAGATGAAGACAACAACGATCCGAGAGATGATAACCAACGCCGCCAAAGTGATGATGGGATCCAGAATGACCATGACAACTTAGGACTCTACGATGATGTATTGATAATTGAACCAACCGATCAGGATAGTGATACTGAGGATGACGGGATCGTTGCTCAAGAACCTCTCGGGAATCTCGGCGGATATGGACAGGAAGACTGACGTCGAACAAATGAGAGGCCGCCTCAATGAGGCACACCTCCCGAGGAGGAGGAAGAAGAGCAACAAGGGTGGTTTTGCTGCCGATGGCTTTATAAATGGTGCTGGTAATTATTATGGAAAGGTCTAACAGGCCTAAGAGTAGCAAATTATTTGAATGACACGTATATCAATTTTCCTAATATGGACTGCTTTAAAAATGATTATTTAATCCAATTATTAATCGCAAATACATATATGTGTTGTGTAATTAAATTGTTAGCTTTATAAAAAAAACGTAGATTTTGTGTTTAATAAAAATGCAAAAAAAATGCATAAACCATAATATAGCCAATCTTATTGATGTTTACAATTTTTAATAATCTTATATTCAATCTCTAAAATTATAATCGATGGTAGATTTAATGAGTTTTACCTTGTGCATTTATGCTGAACGACTAGTACTAATATGTATCGTCAATGTAATTTTACTACTACTTACAAAGACAAACCCTCAAGAAATTATTCATCACAATCAAAACACCTCATTTTTTTAATTAATAGTTGTATTTAATGCTTTTAATTTACAAAATAATGATATTAACCTAAAATGCCTTTGAACAATTATAACTTAACTTTTATACTCTTTACCAAAAATTAATTACAACTATTTTATATTATTTATTTGATATTTATCTACTTCAGCAGATATCTGCTATCAAGTATACTCCTACTTTTTAAAAATTTTAGAAAAATATATTTTATGTATTATATTTAATATAAAATATTTCAGCAGTCTATTTTTCTTCTATTTTGTATTGGTGTACTCTGTTTATTTTTTCTTCAATCTTTTTCTACAAATTCTATTCTAAGATTTTTGAAAAAGTTATTAAAGAAACTTATTCATATGTACACCGATATAAATCTTGAAAATTTATCTTACTACAATCTAAGCGAAATACTATTGTCTTACATTCAAATTAACTATATACATGTGTTATAAAAATATTTTAGTGTCTAAGAACTGTCCCTTTGTAAAATTACATTATTATACACATTCTCTTTAAAGAAATTGTTATTACGATGATATTGTATTGATGTGAGTAAACAAGAAAAATAAAAAAAAATCCTAGAAATAGTTATCCCTGTGCATACCAATAGATCAAATATTGTATCACACAATAGGTAGATAACC
Organism: Battus philenor; assembly: GCF_028537555.1. Taxonomy (NCBI): domain Eukaryota; kingdom Metazoa; phylum Arthropoda; class Insecta; order Lepidoptera; family Papilionidae; genus Battus; species Battus philenor. Next base: position 10,388,288 of record NW_027181661.1, read on the forward strand.
AATTAAAATCGATGTATTAGAATCTGATCTTAAATAAAGAAATTGAAAAAGTAATTATTGTTGTTACATTTTGCAACACCCAATGGCTATTACTAGTTTACATACATAAAGAACCGCAAAATAGCTAAGAGTTAGGTAGTTTGGTGTAGCATTAAATCCGCACACGGGGAAAACCTGACTGCATTTCTTAAGAGAACTTCTGTATCCATCTTTAAGCAAAGTAAATACGAATTATTATTAGCTGTACTAAATGCTAAACTTGCAAGTTTTTGACATAAAACACAGTTATTTGACATCATAATTATAAAGATACATTAACAACTGCAATTTACATTTCAATACACAGATTCTAATTTAATTTACGCAATTAAGATTAGATCAGTCTTAGGTTTATGTGAACATGTTTTAATTAAATACATAATTGACATGACATGACTAAAGAACAAACATTGCCTTGTACAAAAAAAATATTTGTCGGAATTGAAGCACCACAAATACACATTGTCACTGGCAAAATGTCGTAATTTTATCGCCGGTGTACAAATTTGTCAACGCAACATGCCCCTGTGGGGGTGATTTGGAAAACACGATTTTTACGATCCTTTGCATACACTGGTCCTGGTGCAGCCCATAACCCTTTCTTTACACAAGGAAGCCAAAACGTTATCATAAAGGCAGCAAAAACAAGACCGTATACCATAATTTTTAATCAAAATAATTTACTTTTATCAGTAACAGATCATTTTAGGTCTGAATTTTATAACAGCATATTTTTGGAGGTGTTATTATTACATTTTAAAATATTTAATTATAACCAAAAATAAGAAACACTGCACAAACCATTTTAGCTTAAATGACAATCAAGATTACAACGTCACTTGTCTTGTTTACTCTTATAATGAGGTTAAATACAATGTGATCAAAAAGTCAGTTGAAATTGTCATTAAAAACTCCCGGACATTAGGAATGGAGGTAAAGTTTTTTCTTAGGTCTGTAGGACTGTCTATAACATTTGCCAAGCGTCTGTTAGTCAAAAGTAAGAATATTATTTTTGCAGCCCAAACCTTTTGTTGCCGGCATCTCCGTAATGTGAAAGACTTCATTTTCTCAGAGATATGAGTTCTGAAAGACACAGGTGTTGAGAAAATTCTCTATGCCTATATTTACCGATCGCAGACCGATGTACAGGCGACAACTATCATGGATTATTTTTGTTTAGCTAGCAGATATAGCACAACAACAGCACCCTTGTCCTCAACTTCTGCTACTAGGGAATTTTAATGCCCACTACCAGGATGAGTTTTTATCCCACCAGTACGCTGACCATGCTGGAAGATAGACTCACAAGCTGGCCTTAACACTTAACTTCACCCAGCTGGTTACATTAATGGGCATACGGCTAATTACTTGCTTAGACGAATCCGAATCGTTACTTTGTGTCAGTTTCTTCACCTTTAACTCGCTCTATCCAATGTCCGGTGAAATCTGTGTCAACATATTCTCCTCCTGATTCAAGTCATAAAGGCAGCCAACCGGTATAGTGTTACAAGTCAGTAGATTGGGATAGAATGCGTTCGTTTTTGGCATCTTGGCATCTTCATATCTTGCGGGTAGCACAGCATTGTGGTCTCTGGCCAAATTGTTTGACGTTTTTCGGCGAATATGATGATGATACATTTAATCGGGTGACCTACCGTAGCGGAAAACATTACGTAGAGACAATATTCTGTTGAATTTCTTAGTTGCAATCTTGCTTAGTATTGGAATACTGTAATCAAAAAGTAAATTGGATTTGCTTATAAAATGTAAATTTTTAGTAATTCTTCCAAATCAAGAAGAGATAATAAGTAAGAAAGTACGGAGGGGGAAAAGAGGAGAGAAAAATGCACGTAATGTACGCAAGAAAGGGTGCTGTCTTTTAGGCAGTTATTTTAGCCGAGAATGTATTTCTTTTAAAGGTGTAGAATTATAAGGTAAATGAAAAAAACTGCTATCACTATAACTCATAATTACTGTACAATATTAAAGATTCAATTAATGTGTAAAACGCAAATGAAGTAAAAATTATAACAAAAAAAAAAATACAGTTATAATTACGATTGGCGCAAACAACAATCTTTGCACCACTGGTCAGCCGAACACAAACAATTGAAAATACAAAAGAAAGTCAAGATTATAAATAGAGAAAGAAATGTAATTTATACAGTGCAAAAAATCAAAACTTTAATGAAAAGAAAGAGAAATAAAATAATTAATATCGGTTGAAACTTGTTATTAGACAAGAAAATAATTCGTGTTTTTCAAATAATAGATACTAATTAAATAAAAATACTTTTTAAGTAAAGTTATCCTCCTATCATTATCACATAAGAGAAAGCCAATATTAACAAATGAATGAATATAACATGATCATGCAACTCGTATCTTCACTAGGACCAGAGAAATACTTCTGGGATGCCAACGGATACTTGGCTAACAACAGGTCTAGCTAGCCGTGTTCCTGATATTGTGATGACCTCCGTGAGTTTTATATGGATGATACTTATCTTGCATGCACCTAAGAGTAAGATCGGAGAACCTTACTAAGATAGACCGCTAATGCTCTTTGCTCTTAGACCCAAGTTGATGGCTGACAATAAAGGTGGAGGCTGATACATCTAACAACCCTATTGGCTTCTTCAAGATGTTGAGTACGATAGCACAATAGGCTTCATTCTCTAACTCAGGAACCCCCGAAACAGGAAAACTTTATCATTGAGCCAGGATTCAATAGAGGTAACCTCCGATATTTGCTAACGGAGTAGTCCAACCTTGCTGAATATTATCGCACGGTATTTTGCACATGTTGAATATTCAATTGAGACTTGATATGTAATATATAAGTAATAGTTAACTGTGTGTAAGTGATTTGCAGGCAGGTGGTGTAGGTGACTACATAAGTCACGTGAAATGCTGCTAACGGTGTAAAGTTACATAAAGTGCACACAATATGTAATGGATTATACACTACTTCGGCAAATTTATGTAGGAAAAAATTTCTATTTATTTTAATTTGTAAAATGCAGAACCATTATCACTATATGTACACCACTACCTCTTCTTCGATATTTTGAAATCGTAATCCACAAAGTTTTATATGTATTTATAGGTCTGGGCAGCAAGAATCATTCTACCAGCAATTGCACATAAATCATAGTCAAATACTTGTTTGTTCGTCTAGCCGATTGCGCTGACGCGTTGTTCTGATAGAGGAGGACTTTGTTGCGTGTCATCCAGCTTTTTCTAAAACAACAGGCAAACAAATGTAACTGTACCAGTCTATTGTTATTATTTTCTTGTTTTTTAGAAAAATTATTACAAAATGACTTGTCCTACTTCATTAACGTAAAACTTTTAACGTTCAATGTACTTGCGTCAATCAGGTATCTATTGTAAACCTAAAAACTGATCAAAAAGTAACAAACCATTCTTCTTAATTTTTTCTTCTATTTACCTGTAAGTTTATTTCATTCGTTATTTTGTAGAATACGTGAATACATAATTACGAAATTATATTTTTTTCTAAATTGCAGTTCTTATTTATAACTTTTATTTTATTTTTGAGTTGAAATATATTAAATTTAATGTCAATTTTTTCTATTTATTTTAAATCCCGGACATGTGTTAAAGTTTTGAGTTTATATATATATACATACTAATGGCAATACTATTCGTGACACATTTAAATTGGCAGCGCCCAACACCAACCGAATGTTGTAAACTATTGTGATTTTATCGTTCCCAATTCTTTATAGTACATAGAAGTTAGAATTTAACAGACATTCGTCTTACGAAGTACTTTCAATTTTCGAGCAGCATTTAACTATATTCATTCCTTTAATTTAGCCATTCCAATAACTGCCTTTACAACACAATGACTGAGTAAGTATGATAACCTGAAATATTTGACATGTTTTAAATGCATTTACATTATTTTACAAAATTTGAGATTAATTCACTAAGCTTATTACTATATTACCGTGGATTTAGAATAATATCTTGTTAATATTTATTTTAATAAGATATTATTATATTTTTTGTATAGTAATAACTGTTTTTAATGCTTGTCTTTTATGTAGCAGTCCATGATAGGTCATTCTCAATGTCATGATCAATAATACCATTAATTAATTAAAATTTATTTGTGTTTAAAATAGTTAATTTCCATTAATTTGAATATTTCATTTACAACATAAATTCAACAAATTAAATCACATATTCATTAAAAGTTAAAAATCAAAAAATTTTAGTCACTAATTTGTGGCAATAAACAGTATAGTTGACAATATTAATTTAATATAAGTACAATGAATAGTTATTTTTAAAGTATTCTTGTCAGAATTTACCTAATCTTATTATCTTCTTTATCATCATCTTTATATTAATTTTAATTATAATAAAATTTATTGTGCAATAAATGGCCAATATTTATTTATAAATAAAATTATTAAAAGTACAAAACTTATGATCACTTAGAATCATCCACATACTTTGAAATCTTATTTCAACTATTATGAAAGGTATATACTGTTCAAGGTTATTTGAAGGTGAACTTTTCATTTAGTAATGCTAACAATATTTACAGCTTCAATGTCATTTATGTATGTCATTAGTACCAACTAAATGTGTTACAATGATTTACATTTTGAGGATAAATGTTAAATTAAATTAATCCATTTTTATCAATGGAACAGTGGCTTCTAATAATGTCATTAACAACAACAATTTAAGACATATTAACGGCATAAAATGTCAATTAAAATTTAATTAATATGTAGTTTATTGGGAATCAATTAAAACACAAAAATAAAAGAATTGCTTTTACAATAAACTGCATAGTTTCATGAAAACTGTTTAATTTATGCAAATATTAATGAAACTGAGATTAAATAATGGTAAATATTAGGACTTGCATATTTACATTTTTTACATTTAATTATCACTATAAAATTATGAAAAAAGTTTTCAAGTTTAACTTAACCTATTTAAAAAAACAGTTAACATCTCTACATACTTTTACATACTTTTTATAAGTCTATAAAGGTTTTTCTTTTTCACTTGCTTAAACACTATATATATGGACTATTACAATGAGAGAAGAAGTGACAGTAATTTAAGAAACTGTCTTTTTATACATAAATCAAGTATAATGTGATTACAAACTGGATAGAAGATATACAACTGTACTTGTTTTTAACAATAAAATGTTTATTGATAAGAAATATACACTTTTAGGCCTAAAGCAGATATTGCCCTAATTGGCCTGGCTGTTATGGGCCAAAACCTTATTCTCAACATGGATTCTAAAGGTTTTGTTGTTTGTGCTTACAACAGAACAGTTGAAAAGGTATGTGTTTTATTATAATCCTATTACTATTTCATTAATACTTAATGAACATGAACATGGTACAGTCTCTAACAAAATATTACTTAAAATCAATCACAAAATATTTTGTTTTAATTTATTTGAACCAACAGGTCGACCAGTTTCTTGCCAATGAGGCAAAAGGAACAAAGGTCATTGGAGCTAAATCATTGGAAGACATGGTAAAGAAATTGAAAAAGCCCAGAAAAGTAATATTATTAGTCAAAGGTAATTATTATTAATAAGTACTTATTGAAAATGGAAACATAAAAATATTTTTTGTACTAATTGAGTTTGTCTTTGATATTTCATTTTTTATAATCTATAAGTAATTTTTTTCAGCGGGTTCAGCAGTAGATGCATTTGTTGAGAAATTATTGCCATTGTTAGAAAAGGGTGATATAATAATTGATGGCGGCAATTCACAATATACTGATACACAAAAGTGGTGCAAAGAATTAAAATCAACAGGAGTTTTATATATTGGAATGGGAGTATGTTAAAAGTTTTAAACTTTTCTTATATTATACATATGATATATTTTAAATATTGAATATGGATCAGTTCAGTTCAATTTTAACTTAAAATTTTCTTTACTTTATCTTGCTACAGGTTAGTGGTGGAGAGGATGGAGCACGTTATGGTCCTTCTCTAATGCCTGGGGGACACACAGAAGCATGGCCTGCTGTGAAACCTATTTTCCAAGTAATTTAATTTAGCATTCAATATCTAGAACAAACTTTTATCATTTATATTGAGTATAAATAATTTCCAAAGTATCTTCTAAGAAAAAATGCTTTACTGTAATAAATGCATTTATAAAAATTAATGATTGTTAAACAAAATTTAACTTTCAATGACATTCACTTTATTTATTATTTTTTGTTTAGGTTTGTGGCATAATTTCATTAAAATTTAAAAATTATAAATACACTATCATATACATATAAACATTTAAACTTTTTTTAATAGTTGCTTATCTTGTATACAGGCAATTTGTGCAAAAGTAAACAGTGAGCCATGCTGCGATTGGGTAGGAGAAGATGGTGCTGGTCATTTTGTAAAAATGGTTCACAATGGTATTGAATATGGTGATATGCAACTTATTTGTGAAGCATATCATTTATTAAAAGATGTCTTAAGTAAGTAATAATTTTTTCCTCTTTACATTGAAATTATTTTAATTTATATTTATTAATTTTATAATGTAAATAATAATTAATTTTATGCTTACAGATATGGAACAAAATGACATTGCAAAGGTTTTTGCTGATTGGGGCAAAGGAGAGTTAAACTCTTTCTTGATTGACATCACTTCTGATATCTTGAAGTTCAAGGATGCTAATGGTAAGAGTTATTTATGTTTTAGTCGATCACCATCTTTTGAACTGTAATATGTACTAAACTGAACATAGACCACCAATGGAATTTTCAATAGAACCAATACAAAGTGGCCAACATTTGTGTTTTTTTCCATCAACCTTAAAAAGATTGTTATATATGTATATATATATATATATATTGTTGTTGCTATAGCAATGGACAGGCATAGACCATTCTTGCATAAAAAATGACCAGGTTGTACATGATTTAAGCTGCAGCAGGAGTTAAGTATCAGTAGTTGACTATCATATTGCACAGTATTAAGTAAATCTTAAATTCCTCAGGTGAGTACCTGTTGCCTAAAATTCGTGATGCTGCTGGACAAAAAGGCACAGGCAAATGGACTGTTATGAGTGCCTTTACATATGGAATTCCAGTTACCCTAATAGGCGAAGCTGTTTTTGCTCGTTGTCTCTCTGCTCTTAAAGGTAATATTATTAGATACTCATGATAATATTTTCATTACCATTATTATTATGTTTGGATTGTACTTGCCAATCTAAACTAAGTTAATGGAAAAAAAACAGTTTATGTTTGTTAAATAAACTGCAGTTGTGCAAAATTAAAAAAAATTGTGTGTGTTACTAGTAGAGTGGCTATGACTTACCAGAAATAATTTTCGTAATATTATTTTGCAGAAGAACGTGTTAAAGCTAGTAAATCTTTATTAAAGAATACAGTCCAATTCAAAGGAGACAAAGAAAAGTTTATCGAAGATCTTCGTTCAGCCTTGTATGCTAGTAAAGTGATATCTTATGCACAGGGCTTTATGCTTCTACGAGAAGCTGCAGAGGTAATTTTGTATTTCATTTTTAAAAAAATTAAAGAAGTTTTGTATTTTACTCTACAGTCCTTGCCTAATAATACATGCCCACTGATAATAACATGAACATCACTTGTTGATGATATATCATCATCATTAATTATGTTATTAAAAACCTTAGGATCTTTTTTTATTGATATTAGTGGTCTACCAATATTTTTTTTTATAATGGTGGTCAATAAGAATTTACACTGAACTACTGTCTACTGATTGAACACACACTGTGGTAATAACAGCAAATTTAATAAAATATCAAAAATTGATTATAAAACATCTTATTGTACTTAATTCATTTGTTAGGTGAACAAATGGAATCTGAACTACGGTAGTATTGCTCTGATGTGGCGCGGTGGTTGTATCATCAGAAGTGCCTTTTTGGGCAACATCAAGGTAAGGCATTATTTTACTAAAGGTTTTTGAAGTTGTGCAGTTATGAAGTTAAATTTTATTTGAAATAAGATCTATATTTAATACATAATTGTTTTCAACAGGAAGCATTTACGAAAAATCCATCTTTGAGCAACCTACTGCTGGACCCATACTTCTCGAAGCTTGTATCAGCTTCTCAGATGTCTCTTCGACAGGTTGTGTCAGTGGCTGCTTTGTCAGGTGTACCCATACCCACTTTCTCGGCTGCTTTAGCCTTCTTTGATGGCTATAGCTCGGAAGTACTGCCAGCTAATTTACTTCAGGTACTATATGTATTTCATATATCAATTTTCATCATGTATAAATTATGAAAATTGTCAAGCCTTGTCATTATTTGATATTAATTATATAATCTCTAATTATTTAGTTACACATTTTGTAAACGAAATTTGTGCTTGTACTCATAATTGTTATATTATTTGTGGTCCTTACAGGCCCAACGTGATTATTTCGGAGCACATACCTACGAGCTGCTTGACAAGCCTGGGGAGTTCATACACACCAATTGGACTGGTCATGGAGGAAATGTTTCCGCTTCCACATACAATAAGTAAAAGTGATTTTGACAACTACATTCTTAGATTCTTTAATGTATCAGCAATATTGCATCTTAATGCTATTCCATAGGGTATTTTGTATTATATAAGGATTTTATAGGACTTTTATCTGTGGTGTAATGACTTTATTGAAACATTTTTCTCAGGTAATTTTATATTCCTTAGAATATTTATATTATTATTTATTATAGATTTCATTCCATTATCAAAAAATTGATATTTGTTAATCATTACAATTTTTTGATATTTTCCTTCAATAGAGAATACAGGCTTACAAATTATATTTAAACTTTCGAAATATCTATAGCAGGAGGTATATATTATGCAATGCTTCCTAACTTACCATATAATTGGGTCCAATTTATGCGAGAGAAAGAATATTGATATTTTAACAGCTTAAATATTTAGCCTTTTTATTTTTACATTAAATGATTTGTGGTGGTACTCGGTTTTTAAGGATTTTAACAGATTTTAAGATAAATATATTTTCCTATTTTCTAACTTTACATGTTGTTATTTACGTCCGCAATTAAACATATAGTTTTATTATATTTTGTGTTTTATTTGATCTACATAAAGGAATGTCATAAGTCAAGAAAGTTTTGTAGTGGGTAGCCAACTTACTTTGGAATTAGATGAGAACACCATTTCATTGGTATTGCCTGGACATTTGTAAGTAAAGAAAGTATATATTGAAATAAGAAGAGGTGATTCATGTGATTGAATAATATTTCAGACAGGATACATCTTCAGTAAATAAAAAAATAATACACTAGTATTCATCTGGAACGATTAGTCCTAATGTTTAATAAAAAGCCATGTTCACATTCAACCATGTTCAGTTGTTATATGTTCTATTAATCATTTTGAATTAATACAATGTCTAAATAAAAAAAAATAATTTCAACAATTTTTTTATTCAAATGTATAAATATACATAGAGTTTATAACTTTAAACTATCAAAATATTGAGACTGCTAATAAATAAAGATGTTAAGCTTAAATATTATTAAAAAAAAAACAGATTTTGCAAAACCTAAAGAAGGCGATTATTCTGAAAATTGCATATTATTTTCTCGGAGCATCCATTAGTTCACGCGATACAGGACAACTTATTAACTGAATGTGATTACATTTTGTTTAGACATTGCTTCCCAACAAATGGTTCTGTAGAAGAATTTAAACCAAACAAGTTTTTTCCTAAAGTTCTACCAGAGTTGAAACTACTTGATGTATAATAAAAAAAACCCTTGAATAAGATAAAAAAATTGGGTGGTTGTTCGATAAACAAAATTAGTATAAAAATATTCATTAAAGGACATTTAAAAATAAATTGACTTCTGAGTGACGCAAATTAATATTTCCATCAAATATAATCACAAATAGGGGTTGTGCAATACAAGGTAAAAAATATTATTTTTCATTTACTCTAAATAAAAAAAACTTAGTGAAAATTATGCAGAATATGTTTTTTCAACTTTCAATATGTTAATGATGGCGTACCTTCAATATTATTTTTTCGTTATCACAATTAATGACTATTTTTGCAATGGTTATTTTGTTCAAAAAGTAGCAATTAAAAAGGCAAACAATTAACAATTTCTGTACATAATAAACTGAATACTTAAAATTAGTAGTAGATCAAACATTCAGTTCTTTATACAAAAACGCAATGCTATCTTTTTACAATACCATAAATTTCATTCACAAACTCACTAACGTTAATAACACATGATAAGATTACACAATGGTCATTTCATGATGTTGTGTTTAATTCATACAGTGCTTTACTTAAGGAAAGCCTTGGGCTTACACTAAAACTTAACTTATCGGAACTTTTTGTGAATTAACGTGATGTGATATAAATAGCTTATACTATAAAATAAAATAGGAATTCAAAAGCATGAGGTTGCTAAATTAACACAGAGAGCAAAATGCCGCGCATGCGTTACGTGCTCACAGCTAACCTACCGCTAAAAAACTAATAAACTCTTTTAGCTTAGCTCGTAATACTTCAGTCCAGCTCTAACTTAAAGTTGCTTTAAAATACAATAACTAGTAATATTGTTTATTGAATGACTTAAATGGCTTAAATCATATAGAAAAGGATACTTTTATTAAAAGTTGTTTGTATATCTTCGTAAGAAATCTATAATAAATATTTAATAGTGTTTACATCTGGATGTTGGGTATTAAGCTGCTTATTCAATAAAAAAGATGAATATTTACTAATTTATGGACACCATTGAACAATTCGGGAGACAGCATGATTTATGGGTATAATGTTCTTCTATTAACAATATGATAGAAATGCACCATGAGCGTAAATTTATTCACATTATATTTGTGATTAGTAGCGTATATTATTCAATGTTACACATTTTTATTCTAGATTTATCATTCAACACAAAAACCCTGCTCTGCTTAGTTCCCTTTCTAGAGAGACTTGTTCTTGGTAGAAGCAAATTACAATGCCAATATGTGCTATTTTCCATGTATGTATAGGAATACTTTTTGCAACATATACAGCAATGTTGATGAAATAGTTTAGACAAATAATTATCTTAACCACCGGTCACAAACATAGTTATTATGTTTAAATTTAGTTAAAGTTTAATAAATAAAATGATGTATTTAATATTTATTTCAAAGCAAGGAATGTATCGCAAAATAGTAGACCGCATCCAATATTTTTAACAAAAGTAAAGATAAAAAACGAGCTTACACATTTAGGCTAAGGTATATTATTTATTTTAAAATAAGGGTAGCGAAGGAATAATAGGCAATGTAAATGTTTTGGGGGGAAAACTTAAAGAATCTGCTGCCCGATGCTGAAGCTTTAGATAAATAGAACTTTAGATCGAATGGGGAGTTTATTTGTTTCTCACTTCCTTGGATCACCAGAAGTCACTCCACTTAGATTTCTAAATAAGCCTGCATCTAGATCCATTGTTCTTCCAGACTGAAGTAGTTTTTTCTGGTACTCAAGACAAGTCCAGATATTTTTGTCGTACAGTCAGACAAAGAGGTATTTATGTGGATGTGACTTCCCTTGTTCCTTATCTTGATAGAGAACTCTTCACATAATACAAAACAGTGCAATAACGGAGATACAAAGACGATAATGTTTCTGTAGAATACATTTTAAATAGAACGAATTTTTGTGTTGGAATGTAGTTGCACCGAATATTCAATAATGTTCGACGCAGCGGTACAAAATTCATAAGATATCGTTTTAACGTCTAAGGTCCTTCAAAATAACTAAACCGTCCTTGTTATTATAGATTATTACCAACTGGTGTGTGTGATCGTAAGATAATATTAGTCAAAATAATTTCGGAAATTTTAGATAACCTGTCAAAGTGGTAGCTTAGATGCCATTTCAGGGTAATAAGCTAAACTTAGACATTTTTATTTTACATTCGACTATTTTTGTCACTCGTTTTTCATGTCCGACAGCTGGGACACTAGAGGGAAGCGAACTATACGCAGCTGGTTCGCATAGTCACATACTATTGCATCTTTCAGGGGTAGTATTTGTCGTACAAATATGCAGCCATCGTTTTGACCTGTAACATAAAATTCAGATTGATGACTGAATGACACCATGCATATTTTTCTAAAGACATTTTTAAGAATTAGAACTGTTTCCAGAGGTTACTATTTGCGAACAAGCATATAGTGTATTATCCACTTGGTAACATAATGACTTGTATATGTTAATGAGAAGAATACCAAGGGAGCTTAATATGATAGAAACTAGAATCAAGTTGATCTATTCAACTTAGAATAAATGTGCAAGTTTTTCTCAAAGGGTTTTGTTCTAAACCCACAACAAACTCATCTGATAATTTATCTATGAGCGCAAAACAATTAATTCACATTACTTAAAATCATTCACATTGTAATAGAAAATTTTTCCATTTTTGTACAATAAACTTTTAAATATGTTATGTGATAATTCAAAGGCATCACACGTAAGCATATTGTAAACTGCATTGCATGCTGCCCACAATGAGTTACTAACTCTATGGAGCCTCGAGATCACAATAGATTCTGCTATAGATTTCTTACAACGGAATACGTAATGTAAAAAGTTGTAAATAAAAAAAGATGTTTATTTATTCTGCATTGTATTCTCTCTTTAAGTATGGGGTCCCAGTGTCTTGGGATAAGTGAAGTCTGAAAAAGGTGATTTATTGGCTTTCACAAATAGATACCATTATTATTTAAATATATATATATATATATACTCTCGGAATTAGAGCAATGATGAGAGAATATAACACTAAACGAATAAACTACATTGTAGTGTGTCCATTTGTGATTGACTTTGTGTAAGTTAAAGAGAATCGAGAATAAGTGTCTGTGAATTTATTATTCTTACCTAGTAGGACCCTCCGTATAACGTCTCCACTGCTAAGGTCGTAGGCAGTAAGGCTACTTCGATCACCCATGACCAACAGCGTATGCGTCAAGGGCAACATGCGGCTCATATAGTTGAGACCCTGTAACATTGAAATCATAAAGTTTTTAACATGTAGATGATTGTGACAAAAGATCACGAAAATTTATATTTTGATAAATACATGATAAAAGGATCAAAGAAGGAAGGAAGACAGTTAATACACAATAATTCATTTCATTGTGTAGTAAACGCTTTTTATAGTAATAAAAATCGTTTACTATTATCACTACATTATTAATTATTTTCGAAAATATCGACATTTGGGTAGGATAAACTTTATAATATCTGATAGTAAACAAGCTATACATTCAAACCTATAAACTATATATACATTTCTACAGCTACTGAGCAAGCGCTGTATTGTAATTACGTTATTAATATATATTATTTTAACACAAGGAAATGTATTTTCTGTAATAAATGCAAGCGACAAAATATTTAAGAAAACTTTAACAAACATTAATTACAGGGAAATAGTTCATCAATTGGTCGGGGCCACACATTATTATGTAAAAATTATAATCACTAACGTCACAAGCTCTTTTTACAAAACTAACGTCTTATTTCTTGTAAGTCTATCAATACCAAGTAATAAATAATTTTGTGGCATCTGTAATTCTCGCCATTCTTGTGGCGACCAACTAATTGTTAAAGATAATTCTACATTGTGACTTATGAAAAATCATGTGTTAAAGGAATATCGTACAGTTTTTAATTAAATCGAAAGCAGTTTAATCGAGAACAGTTAATATATTAAAAGTCGGATTTGACTCACAATGTGAATGCTGTTAAGCATATGTCCTTGGAATCGGTCCCAAATGCAAAGTCGCTCGTCCGCCCCCGCCGACACTACATAGGAGGCTGTGTAAGTGAGCGAAGTAACCGCGCCGTCGTGTGCCTGCATACTGTATAAGCAGGCGCCTGGAACAATATACATACAATCTAAATTCAAATTCCATAATGCTGTGTTCAACATACTATGCTGCCCCGTGCCTCTGTTGCTCTACGTCAGTGTTATGCAAAAAATATTGGGCGAGTATAGATTGTTATATCGTGGTATTCAAAACTGTAGATCGAAAGTTAACAATATTTTACAAAATATAATAAGTATCTAAAAATATAGTGTAATGTGAATAGATAAACATATACAAAAAAAATCTAGTACTTAACTACACTAACAGTGTTGGAACATGGGAACTGACAATAACATTAGTAATGAAGAAGGTCGAAGCACCGTCCACGGTAAGCGATATTACTATTTATTAAATAAATGTACTTAGATAGACTTGCGAACGACATTGTCTTGACGCAGACGCAAGTCTAGTCTCTGCGGGGTTTCCGCGACGAAGCGACACTGGGCTTTTGCGATTTTGCTTCGCGGCATAGTGTTAATAAACATCATAATAACTTGGAACACATCGCTGCCAAGGTGTGTTATCCAGCTATATATTTCTATGAAGTCATCTACTGCACAATAACCCTAAGTACACTAACTTCCATTGACAAGTGTTTTAAATTTATCAATGAAAGATTTCTGAACATTATCAGGGAGTCTATTGTAGAAGCGTAAACATTGCCCATTGATGGATTTGAACTCCTATAAAGTCGTATGTTTTGTATATAATGTTTGTTTTTCAATATAACAACTTAGAAATAAAAACAATGTAAGGCCTATGTTAACCCAAATGAACTATATAGTAGTATAATGCACAGATGTTTTGTAAATGAACAAATGTAACTTATTTTGCAGTAAAAACAAGTGAACTTTTCAAGTTTTTAATGTTTTGTGTTTGGATAAAAAAGAGTTTTTCTAACCTGTGTGTAAGTCCCAAACACAGAGGAGACCATCTTGAGAGCCACTTCCTGCAATGGTAGGAGTGGCATGGTCAATAAAGCAACTTGTGATGGGTCCACAGTGTCCATGAAGAGTGAACAGCAGTGTTAACTCCGAACTGGAGAACACCTGCAAACATGACATTAAATAATTAAACATCAACAATATCATACATTAATTTTTATATGGACAAAAATGTTTCCTTGATGATTTTTAACTGATATGTGGTTGATTTTTAATTAATTTCAATAAATTAAAAGCGCTAAAACCTCTATTTGCCTTTGTTTTGAGTATAATTTTTAGCTAGTATTATTATTAAAGGAGCATCTCTCTCAAAGCTAAGACTGATCTAAGTTACACATTTTCTTTATCAGTTGCGTTGCTCCGACAAAGTGGAGCCAAGAATAAATTAACGATATTGTGATATAATGGAGTCTAGTCAAACTTGTAAATTCTAGAAACAACATAATAGCCAAACGCGTTATTTTAGGAGACTCATAAATGGACAAATCAAGCTGCTCCTATTTTAACGTCATAGGGAAAACCACCGGAAGAAATCAGCGGTTTATTCAGTTGAAAGAAAAAGCTTTTTATTCATAACACCTCGTAACGATCACCACATTGTGCATTTATTCACAGTTTTATGTCACAAAAAAATACTAGACAGGCTCAATTTAATAGAAACTAGAGCTCCTTTATATTGACATTCTTCAACATAAAATATGAAGGTTTCAACTGCGCTCTAGTCTAAAAGGAGCCCAAAGCATAAATTGGGCTCTTTTTTGTGATCACATACCGTTGTGAACTCGTTTGGCAACTGATTGCAAAGAGGTAATTACCTTGTCTAATTATTATTTAAGAGATGCATTTTGTTAAACAGAGCAACTCACTTTCACGACATGATCCTGGCCGCCAGTCAATACACGACCGCCTTCTGTGTGCATTTCGGTGATGGGCTGTTGGTGTGGTCTGCTATGAGCGACTCGAACACAAACCACTTCTGGAGAAGGAATAATAAACATTTTATTATATCTCGATCATTTCAGCCGCAAGATCGGTTGGAAGTGACTGGGTTCTTCCGACAACCTTTACTCACACACTCACATACCAGGTTAGCTTATGTGAGTGTATAATTACGTAACATATGCTAGTGTTTAGCGTGTGTCATGTTTGTGACATTGTTTCAAGTGTAAGTGTTAGTTGTTAATTATTGTGCATGTAGCTCACTAACACACACACAAAGGACAGACATGAAACATATCCGCAGCTGTCGCTTTGTACAAAGTACAACTCCTGTCGTTTAATCAGTAGATGCCACTTGATATACACGTTTTAATAAATATTTGTAAACATTAGAAAGAATAGTAGCAGATGTATTATGAAATATCTTGCATGATAATTAATACGACTACGACCGTCGTATTGTTTTTTTTTTATGCTATGTAAGGGTCTTTTTTCCTACACATTGATTCGGGCGAAAATATGTCAGAAATGAGCATCGATGCAAAATGACACAAAACTTTATATTACCACTTTCAATTTCTACAGAAACAAAGTGTTCTGTGATCAATCCTTCTATTCATATTTTCATTTCATCATTACTAAGTTTCAATATACAAAGCAAGTAGGCAGAAACTGACTATGTCCTTTCTGATTGTAACAAAATCTGTTTATACCTTCGCTGCTATCACTACAGTCGGTCTCGTAAAATAGGCTCCGCTGCTCGCTAGCTTCTTCAAGTGCGTGTGTTCTATACGTCGAATCCGCAGAACCAGTCCGCTTGTGTGCTGTAATATAAGAACAGAAATTAATCATCATTTCACCCGTAGGACGCGCAGCAATAAAACAATAAATTAATTTATTCAACATTGGAACCTACAAAACAAACCTACTAACAAGGCTCATATTGTTCAACAACTTATTTTTAAATCTATTTCATTTTTGACTCTACTCTGCTTGACAAGGTGTTATAGTTGTGGAGAATAAACAGGAAGAAAATTCACAGCAACATATCTTTTAAACACACATACATTAAAAAAAGTTTAACAATTTGCTTTATACAACAGCATTTATACACTTTTTGGCAGATTTATCCTAGATGAAAACCATACAATCAAGTGACATTATTTGCAAGGATTCTTGTCATTTAATTATTTGTTTATTGAATATCATGCCTCTTCCCTCAATTTACTTTTAATATGAGCTCTGA
Source organism: Battus philenor (assembly GCF_028537555.1). Classification (NCBI taxonomy): domain Eukaryota; kingdom Metazoa; phylum Arthropoda; class Insecta; order Lepidoptera; family Papilionidae; genus Battus; species Battus philenor. Next base: position 10,405,395 of record NW_027181661.1, read on the forward strand.
ATTTTATAAATGATTGTGCAATAACGTTTTGCGGAATTGTACTAAAAATCTGATTATGTTTATTACAAATGCATAAGAGATGATCAACAATCGAAATATTGGTATAGCATTTGCAAAAACACTAAGGATGGCCGCCATTTTTTTAAATTAATTATAATTATTGTAAATGTACAAAATATTATGATAAATATTTATTACTATTTTATGCAAAATAAACATAATCTCAATATCTGCATCTCTACCCAAAAGCAATCAATGCATAGAACATAATGCTGTGGAAATAATAAAAATACAGTTGCCTAGTAACATCATCTTCAGCTTGCCAATCCGCTGGCTCAAGTGGGTTACTTTTCATTCATCTATCCATCTCCTCATTCCCGATTTGATCGCCTAAGGAAATCATTGAGCGTTGAGGGCTTGCCATTAAGGTCCTAAGTGAGATGGCCCTGTGACGTAAATCTTGATAACGTAATGGAAACGCACACGTCATTGACTTTCGTCTTAAGGCACTGAAAGATATTGAATATGGTGTTTTGCACACAGGAAAAAAACTCTCGTTGATATTTCTATATCAAATAAGTCAAATATCCTTATTAACTGACCTGACTCGGCCTATGTGCATAGACAATAATCCATCACCACTCTGCATAAGGTTGGACTCTTATTGTTTTTTACTTACTATCAGGGAACTGCGTAAGGAGTCTTAAGAGTACATAAAATTGTTTCATCAAACGGATAGTAACAAGTTTATAATTTAAACTTTAGTATTAACAAAGATAACATATTCAAGAGGTTCAATGGATTTCTTTCTATCAAATTGAGCTGTTGGTGGCTTTCTTGTCATGACATACTAATGTGACTAGGTCAGATAGGGAACATTTAAAGTGACCACTTGAACCACAACCAGTGTGAATAAAAATAAGAATAATTGAAATAAAGGAGGCGCGGCATCTCACTTCTCCTGTGCGCGGTGCTGAAGCGCCAGTCGACGTGCGCGCCGGAAGCTGCGTTGTAGGCGTCGAGGCGAAGCAAGGTGAGATGTCCGCCAAGCGAAGCAGTGCACACGCGACGCCCTCCGCCCAGCGCACGCACGTGAGTGATCCCACCCCACCCGTTTCGACTCTCCAAACCCCACCACAAACACTGAAAACATAAAATCATAATATATCTGCCAGTACCTAGTTTTGCACGTACTCAACAAGGCCTTCCAATATAACTAGCTATGTGTATACCTTACACTAACTTTAACCAGAATAGCTATATTGTGTGTGTGAGCAATAACTTAAATAGACTCTGTAGGCAGCTTGACAGATCGTTATTCCGCGACGGTCCATTTGGTGATTGATGACTTATAATAAGTTTTAGTCGGCAATGTCTATGAATTAACTTTATATTTTTAACCTAATTTATTGCCATAAGTACAGACTTGTCATTGGCTCTTAGTTGAACTACTGTATTATTTTGTAGTTATATAATTACCTATTGCTTACAATACAAAGAAATAAATTAATACAAATAAAAAATTGAATTTGTTTAGCTTGACAAGGTAAGAATGAAATGAATAAATCTGTTTTTGTTAAAGGATTTAAAAATCATTTACATTTTAACTTGTTTACTTTATTTAAATATCTATTTCCGTCTTAATAATAAGGTAAACATTTAGAAACTAGGTTGTACGGCACTGGAGATCAATGGTTTAGGTCATGGATGCACAGACCGCGGGCTGCATGCGGCCCGCCGATCGAATACTGGTGGCCCGCCGACAGCAAAAATAATATTCTCGTACATACGAAAAATATTTAATTCTAATTATTATCAATTCTTTATTGTCTTTAATTACCTATACTTCTGGCGGGCCAGCCGCTAGAAGTATAGGTAATAAGTCTGTGCAACCATGGACACTGCAAGGTACAGAATGTTCAATTACCATTAACTTTCCCGTGCTCGCTTCCCAGAACTCAAGTCGGCCGTCAGCACAGCCTAAAATGATTAGGTCGTTGCAAAAATCTATGCACCATACTGGAGATTCATCAACCGTCCTCCGCCGACCTTCGTCGTCGGTAACCGAGCCCGTGTCACTATGAGTTCGTCTGTTCACTTTACTCCCACGCCTATTTTTCACACTGTGGAAGTTATAATCGTCTGTGTTTGAATTAAAAACGAAAACGCTCCCGGAACGCACTTCACTGTCCTTAACACCGACGTCACCGTCATTCATGGTCACATTGTTCGTGTCGATGTTCTCTTTGGTTTCGCAATTATACTCCTGGTCTACACAGTACAAATCTCTGTAAGAAAGAAATTATATATTAAGACAGTGGCAAGGGTTTAGGTAATTAATATGATTTACAATAATGCAGACAACATTATCCATGACAATAACTATTTCATTAAAAACAATCATAATTTCGTAACAGCAACCGATTTAGCCAAGGATGCCGAATAGGTATGACAAAACAAGGCGAAGACTCTTATCGAAAGTCACAAGATTAACAGATCTTCAAAATGATCCAACACTTAACCTTCTTAGCCTGTGAAATAATCTAGCAATGGCTTGAGGCAATGTTATCAGCAGTAACTAAGGAACTTCTCAGGCATAGTTACTGTAAAGACTTCTATGTTAAGCATCTCTAATCTTCTTGTAACGCTCTACAGCATTATACCCGATAAAATTACAAGCGCATTGAAACATCATCCATTCTGGTTCTGTATCGAAAAATCAATGATTTAACGTGTAAACACACGTTTGTTTAATAATAATCTCATATGGTATGTAAAGGGGTAATGATTTTTCTTTTCAAGATTTACTTCAATACAACAGTACACAATAAAAGGATTATTGCATGGGATTAGTTACAATCAAATCTACTTTTCAATGAATGAAATTAATCAACTTTCGTGCGAGATTTCACACGGGATTTAATTACCTGTAGCATTTAGCGAAATTGTATTTGGTAGCTTCTGATGCGGAAACTGGCGCCGGTAAGTCCCGGCAGGAGGCGCGAAAGCGTAGACCGCTTAAATAACCGCTCAAGCCTTTCCGCAAACGCTGTACACTCTAAAAATGAAATCAAGAACAAAGTTAAAGTAAAACTTAAAAAGATTAAATTCAGTCACATCTGGATTTTCGAATAAACTCTGATATTTATATATGGAATGCCGATTTTAGTCGATGTAAAATCATCGCCATAGTTTCAACCGCAGGATATTCACCGTTGGATATATGCATCCCACAAAGATTTACAATAGGACTGGTTAGATACAACCTGCAGCCAGTGTCTTCAAGCCCTTAACAAATGTTAAAATGATCGTTTTACTACTCTCTGTTACATACAAAGCATTTCTGTATAATAGAACTGCCTGTTTTATATGTAGAATTATCATTGGAGACCGATATTTGGATTTCAGAGTTTTGAAGCACAGGTAAATTGAAAAAGTAAATTCTTGCTCACCTCGTTTGTATTTGGTTCTATGGTTTCTAATGATTGACAGGCTGAAAAAAAAACAGTAATTTATGAAAAGCTCTTTAAGAATGTGAATTTTATGTCAAATAACAATTTTATTTACCTTCTACGACATCGTATGTATCGTTCACTGTCGACTTTTTAGTATTCACCTTTTCGTAAATCTCCTTTTCTCTTTTAAAAAACCTGTAAAGAGTTATTCAGACTCGTGTTATTATTTACTATGCTGACCTATTACTAATTTATACATACTTTTCAATCATCTTTTATCTTATTAATAATAATCCCTACACAGGTGATGCATTATAGGTATACAAGATTTAAAAGGGGTGAAGAATATGTAGACCAATTGCTATATAGCATTAATTATATGGTACTCACGATAATATAGTAAGAAAAATCGTTTTGATAATTCCAATTACTACATATTGAATTTAATTATTGTTTACTATCTATCCGTGTACTTTGAACTGCCAGAAATTATTATCCTGTTGAAAGCTAATACAAAATATATATTTACTTAACATATTTCATAATGATCACTTTATACAAGTTGATTGAAATAGGTATTAACTGTTAAAAAAAATAACGGCAAATGGGATATATATTCATTTCTTTAAAGCTTTTATACCTGTAGGTAATTAGCCCGTTTAGTATTTTTACATTCCATTCCCATTTAAACACTCATTTATTAAGATATCTCAGGAACCGTTCGGCTAAGAATCTTGAAACTCTGTCTGAATATTTTACTTAGGTTATTTGAGGTCAGGTATAGCCAGCTAGGTTAAAACTGCGAGAGAGCTCGGAGGGGCTTCATTAAGTTTGCGAAGCAAGCGTGAGACGGCTAGTAAAATTAAATAAGCAATAAACTAATACATTTTAAACACTTACTGGCTACGGTCGATGTCGGTAATCAGTTCGCCGTTATGTGAATCCCAGACCTTGATGTTGCCTTGTAAACAAGAGCTTACTACGGTGTCACCATCAGTTACCAGGCACTCCACCTCTTGGCTGTGACCTGCCACTACCAGCGGAACTGCTTCCATCACCAACTAAGTACAAAATAATAGTTCCTAAAAAACTTTATGTGATTGCTGTGTATGTAGCTGATAGATTTATGATGTAATAATGAAATATAAAAGATGAGTGCTCTACTACATAGTAGTGAGGACTTCTGTCTTAGCATGTCCACTGCTTGACACTTGGCGTCGTCATTAATATATATATATATATATATATATATATATATATATATATATAATCAATATCACAAGCCTTCTATATCAATGAAAACAAATAATGTTTAATATATAAATTCGTAATTACATTAATTACAAAGCTTTTTTTAAAGTATACATATAAATTAAGTAACTTTAAGATTTAAGTCAATAATTGTAGCTACCTGCACAGCTGGTTGTTTTGCAATAATTTTTCTATATTCTTCGTCTTCGTTCCAAGAAGCTCTCCATTCCGCGTAGTGTCGGGAACAAATACATCTGCAAAATAAATTAAGTAATTATAAAATTTAGTTAATTATTGCCAGTTCGTATTGGCGTTATTTGAACACAGGCCTCTTTTCAAAGCGCAGGGTTCATTATCGCCACATTAGTGGTTTTTGATAATTAAATATATGCTGATATTTTCACTTCGGACACCAACAATGAATTGTAATAATGTTAAACAATCCACGGTAAGTGTAGTGTTGCTGGTAAACGAAACCGCAACCACAGTCCTAACTCACAATCCTTTCTAGACTATCATTGCTTCTATATATGTGTTAATAATACTTTCACATGTACAGATATGAAATTGAGAGGATTTTGATGCATATCTGATTCATTCCGATAGTCTTTAAAATAATATATAGTGCAGCATTTGTTATGTATTCGTATTTATGTAATATCTTTGCCACGTAAATATTTATATATATATATATATATATATATATATATATATATATATATATATATATATATATATATATATATGTGTGTGTGTGTCTGTGTGTGTGAGAGAGAGAGAATATGTGTAGTAATGTATGTATTTGTATGTGTATGTACTACCTATATATAATCTGCCCTCTCCTTCATGTCCATCATCTCTATCCATAGGTCCTCTGTTAGAGACCGCCTCGAGCGATAAGACTGCCTCTTGTACCTCTATATGAATTTTTTTTTTTATTTTAGTTATTATCTATGGTTTATAAAAAAAGTGTAAATGAATGTAATTAAATGAGAATATTGGTACTGTGCACCGTTACTTTAATGTCACAGAGTCCTCCAATGTATGTATATCACAAAAAACATCTTTAATGATATTTATATGTTACTATACTTCCAGAAATGATTGGAATGAAAGGCTATTAATGAATGTAATTTATTAATTCTGTGACTAACCTGTATAAAACTACCATCATATAAGCAATCACAGCCACACTAATGCTACATAAAATGGCCAGCAAGAGTATTTCCATTGGTGTTGTAGGATAAATGGGCAAGTCGGTTGGTTTTCGCCATTGCTGTGATTGGCTTTTAATTTCATTCAGCTCAAAATCTGTAATAAATTAGTTGGTTAATAAAAAATATATTTATGGTATTGTCTTGTTACTTCATTATCAAATAATATAAATCACAAAACTAAAACATTTAAAAAGACAATTTCAATAGTGTATAAAACGTTCTTAGGGCAGGTAAAAACTAGTCTTTACAAAGACCCTTAAGTTTATAGTGAAATGTTTCATTTCATCAATCATAACATTTTCTGGTTTTCTTAAAATTTCTGGACGATTTGCCATAATTTTTTCTCTATAAGAACTTTTTACAAAGTAGTGTATTACGAAACATGTAAAAAATAAATGAAATTGATAGTCGTTTTCTAGTTATGGTATGATCAAGGGAAATGTGTATTAACATAAGGAGAGTCAATCTGAAAATTTAAAACGGAAACTTATCCGGTTAAATCATAAATGACCTATTCATCTTATATCAAGTAACCTATTAGTTTATAATACAAAAAATAACTATTAAAGAAATCTATGGTGGACAAAACTATATTTGATAAAATAACAAATGATAAAATTTATTCGGTAAATACCAGGTAATATATCGATGGGGTCCAAAGCAGCTGCTAAAGCTTGCCAACGAAGTGGAGGGGGTTCTTTCTCATCTGGATGTCGGAGCCCCGCAGCCAGTTCAGGGCTCACACGGTGGCTTAACAGTGTAGGTGGAAGAATTACTGCATACTTTCCAGCCACCGTCTCATTATACTGCGAGAGAATCGCCGACCAATGTGATGGGGACAACCTGGTATATTGAAAACAATTGGTAGTACATCTCTTTTGTCTTTTTTTACAATTTGTATAGTGTAAATATGTACAAAAAACTGTAACTTTATTATGTATTGAATATTAAATTTATAATTGTAGACAAAAAATATTTCAATTGTACTTATTCAACATTAAATATATAATACATAGACTAATAATATCAAATATTTATTATCTAGTTCTAACTATGTCTACTTTCATGCAAATTTGAAATTTATAAAGAATTTAATATCATAATAAAATCATGTACATCGTGTCTATTATATTATAATCATTAAATATTACATATTATATTTAATGTACATTAGTATCATAATTATAAATTATTAATATAATGTAATAAACATCAAAACCTTTACAGTTTTTCATAAAAAAAATTTGAAATAAAATGTATGTTCATTAGTCAATTTTAGTGAGAACTTTGGAGTTTTTTATTAATGTTATAGTTAATGCTTTGTATATCATTATATGACAATTAATTGAAATTATTAGAACCTGTGGACCTCCCACAAAACAAGATAACCGTGTACAAAGGACTCAGAAAAAACTATGATTAAATATGTAGGTAATTAAAACATAAGCGACATTTTTACATTAAATTAATGAACCATATAAAATAACATTTACCAACTAAATCCCAAATATATATGGACACCCCTTGGACACCTTTCAGATCAGTGTCTTTTACTATTGAATTATACATAACAAGCTTTGTAAGCGAGTATTATCAAACCCGTATATAGGCGTCTTTATGTAGAATGGAGACATAGCCACAATGGGGAAGACTTAGTACAGATATATATGATTCATACTTGTGATAAATGTTAAGTGTCTGATATCAGTGAATGGTTCACGTAAACAAGTATTAAAGTTAATATGTTTTGGAAAACTTAAAGTTTAATAACATTTTCATTGACCTAGACTTCTAGTCTATTTTCTTGTTAGTACTGGAAAATATTGAGAAGCGAAGAATTTTTACCCAAACTTATCTAATTAAATGTAATAACATTACAACCATCAGAACTAATAATTATTATTAAAATAAACCAATTAGAGAGGTTACTACAGATACTGACCTAGACCAGGGCCGAGAGTGTGGAGAATGTTTCAGGAAGATTGTGTCATTGGCTTCCACTATTTTGCCCATGTCATGAACATCTATTACTGTAGAGAAAACTAGAGGATGTTTATCACTATTATTGTAAGTCATGTAAACAGCTTGCTTTGATATATTCCTTTCATAGCCATGCCTTGTATCATCAAAATCTTTCTCAGTTGTGATGAAATAATCAACTACACCAGAATTATAAACAATCATTGATATCCATACTAGCATCCAGACCATAAAAGCTCTTTGAAAGAAACGTGTCCGAGCCCACATATTCACTAGACGAATCCTTTTGGGAACTCGATTGTCCTGGTTAGTCGGACTCGAGTTCATTTTGGCTACAACGTCTGTTGGACTATGGTGTGCTAGTCCATTTAACCTGGGATGGGACTTTGACTTTCTTATTCTTTGCGGCGATAAGTGATTCTCTTCTAAGTATCCTTTATTAAATCGCCAATTCAATGCATTATTAGCATTGAAATATTCCTTTAAATGTAATTTATGGTTTCTTTCCGGAAAAAACTCCATTCGCCGTACGTCAATGCCGAGGATTGTAGCAAAAAACACCATTTGAATAAAGTAATCCGAAATAAGACTCACGATCATGAATATTGAGAACTCTTGTATAAAAGGGACAAATGTGAAGAAACTAACTGTAAGTATAGTAATTTCTGTGAGTAAATTTTTTGTGATCGACCATCCTTCCTTACTAAGACCTTGAGCAAGCCGAATCTTAACATCGAGCCTCGTATCCGTCGACGTCACACTTTTTGTTAAAACGAGAATGTTTTCAAGGCCTACGATAATTACTAAATATGGAAAAATTTCTTTTCCTTGCAGGCTAAGAGAAAAACCAAAATAAAAACAAATTCCCATTGACATTGACAGACTGCCAGCGATGGTAGCTACAGCACATGCGGCAAGCCCAAACTTTGATCTAATGAATTCTATCTTTCTCACGGAAAAATAGACATACAGGAATAATCCAATAAAGGTGATTACTAATGGAACCAATTCATGATAGTTGAATCGCCCAGGATAATATATGAGTGTTATATCGTCAACCCGTGTCTTGAGCGAATCTTGATACAGTGGGTATAACTCTTTAAGTTTACTTGCAAGAGAATTGATAAACCTGAAAAAAAGAATGAACAAATTAATTTTTTGATCACTGTTTAATAAATAACTGTAATCAATTATCACTTTTTAATTTTAAATATAAAATTGTGTAACCAAATAAAACTAAATGAGTTAAAACGAAAGTTTCTCTTAAAGCAATGGAAAAATTTGGTAGACACTGATTTTTTATCATACTTGAAAATTTTGATCAATAGTTTATTTAGTACCATTAAGTAGATAAATCTGTTTTATTTGTAAAAATATATCTATTTACCGTTGCTTAGGCTCCTGATAAAAAATAGTGACAGCATATTGCAAGACACGAGGGCGTGCCCTTAGAGGATATCGTTTAATGCCAGTGTCGCGAAGATGCATCCCAAAAGCCATTTCTGCAATTGACGCTTTGCCTTTTTGTAAGGTCTGTAAAATGAATTGTATCATGATATTAGTTCCATATAGTATATATAGTAAATATTAGTAAATAATTCTCTAAATTATCACAAAGTGAATTAAATGATTTAAAAGCTGCGAATCAAAGAATCATTGTTTTAATCTGAACTAAACTCACTAATTTTCTGTAAGAATAATAAAGGAATTATTTTCTTTGCACTTATATTAACAGACTGATTATAAATTTTTACTAGATGCAACCAGCACAAGAACACTTGCTGTGGTGATCGTTGAGCGGTGCCTATGCCTTACAGTGGGCATCTATTGGCTGATTATTATATTCTGGTTGTCATATCTTTAAATAATTTTGCTACATTTTCAAAAACTCATTTTATGTCTCTCGGTAGACATATACACATAAATTGATATTGTATCTTTTGTTACAAACCTGATAATTATAGATGGTATTGATAATGTTTGAATCGAGGGAAAACGACTGTAAGTTTTGTTGCCATAAATTTGCAGGTGAAAGCAAGAGGCAGCTATATTCTGGTAGAACTCGTTCTATGTTTGCTCTGTTTCCATGGCGCTTTATTCCTTCAATCTGATAGCAATTTTGCAATAATGATTCTTTTCTGTAAATTCAAAGATATGGTATTCAAGGTACAGAGACACAATGGCCATAAAATAAGTTACATATAAAATATATTAAAATAAAATTTTCAAAATAAAATACGCAATAATCATAACTAGAATGAAATCTCATTATACCCCCTCTGGGACATGACATAACAGCAATGAAACAATTGCTGGCTTTATACTGATTGCTTTCCTTATAGTTATTTAGTTGAGACAGGCAATATTCTTCTTAAACATTTTGTTAAGATAATTATTTAGTGATAACATTACTAGTTTTGGATGAAAAAAATTTGCCTAAATAAATTAATACATGAAGTATAATCAATAACATGACCATGAGGTCCACTATTTACCACACACTGTTAAACATAGGAAATGCTAAGATCAATAAAAAACAAAAACAGAATCTGCACAGCTAAGTGATTTGATTAAATGGTTATTTTAAAACATGTTATATATGACAATCATTTCAATTATATTGTAAATTTACAAACAGCTATAATGAAACATTCACAATTTAACTTTCAATTCAATAAACATCTTCGCTTGGCATTTAAATACTGCTATGTCTAGATACATTTAATTTTTCTAATGGAAAAAATAAACATTAACCAATACTTTTTACATCACAATAATTTATAAAATTACCATACAGAAATTATATACAATAATGACATCTTGTGTAATCAAATTTGTTTATTCGCATGAGCAACAGATTAAAATCTTTAATTTACTATTTGTACATGTTTGTTAATTTGAAATATATAAATAAAATTTATGAAGAATTCAACTTACTTATGTTATAATACAAATGTATATTATTTTGATAAATAAAGTAGTACTAACGTTTCATCTTCATGGTTACGTATTGTTTCTAATAATCGAAAAACTTCTTGTAATGGACCTCTAAATGCATCCCACATTTTTAAATTACTGTTCCAAGGTGATACACCTTAAAAGAAAAAATATATATGCCACATAATGATTTCACTTACTTATTTATATATAATTCGAAACTAAGTATAAAGTTTTACTAATTGTAATTTTCCTATCCTTACCTATTTTCAAAATAATTTGATGTATATAGAATAATGGTTTTTCTTTCGCCCATAAGTAAGGAAGTTTCTGTGTCTCATTGTTTATATTATCCATTTTTAAATAGTCTGTAAAAAAAATCATAACAAAATAGTAAGAAATATTAAAGTTGAAGTATGTAGTTAGTGATAGTAATATATAGATATAGATTTATAAACCTTAAAACACTACTTTTAATAATGTTAACAAACATTACTTACCAGAATATAAACAGTTTTTGGTGTGACAGTCAGTAGAGGTTTGTATATTCTTATGTAGAGGCAAATTTATCACAGTTGGTCTATTGCCTGGCAAAGGCACATTCAATAACGGAAAGCTGTAAACAGACAATCATTAGCGACTGACTTTTAAAGTCATCTTTATTGAAGTACAACGAATGCCACTTACCAACATAATAATACAACGGAGAGTGCGATTGTTATCGCTGTAACTGGGTAAGATGAGCAGAATAAACCATATGTATAATAAATCTGAGCAACTCTTTCTGGAAGCGTTGTCCCTGCCATTGTTATTGCACTGTTTCTAAACTTCAAAAACTGCGTGTTTCAATTGAAAGATTTCACCAACCCATTGCGCTTAAGTTCAACTCGTACGCACAATAGAATATGTGTTAACACGATTCCTAACATAGCTTTCAAGCTAGTATATTTCACTATAACGTCGATTAATTCAGTATTACACATTATACTCAGACATACCGCTTTATGCACTGTGCACTATTACATCAGTCGCTTAATCAACCACGCAATATTGACAGCAGTCAATTGACATTTTATCAATTTGAAAGGTACAGATTAAAAATCGTAAGAAAGTACGATAGCAATAAACAATGCCAAAAATATACTTGTAAGCACCGCCCCCTAAGAAAATCAAACCCTCATCAGCATTGTCATCTCAATAACGAATATTATAATTGTACATATTATTCTATAATAAAGTAGTGTAAGTGTAATAAATAATCTATTATTACACTGCATTTTACTAACTTAAAAAATAATTATGCGGAAATAATTACATCCTGAAAGACTTGTTGCAGATCCTCAAGGTGACCTGTCCCTACAGTGACAAATTATAAACAGACGTTGAAGAATTTTCTTGCTGCAATTGCGACAAGCGACAGTTCCGTAGGTGAAAAAAAAAATTCAGGACTTTTTAGGTATTTGATAACATTTCAATACAGAAATTTAAGACATAGGTTATTGGAAAGATCCAATTACAATATTTTATAATTATTACGATGCAAACCGAAATACGTCCTAAAATATTTACAAGGGGCAGAGCAAAATGAATAATAACAAATAAAAGATCAATAATTTTAAGGCCTCTCCTCTCATCTCTTGGGTTCTATCAGAGACTACTTGGGAGTTGTACTCTCCATAGGTAAAGCTTATGAATAAAGATGATCTTTAGAGCAAGCTCTAATTTATTATAATGGTTATAAACAATATAATTTACCTTTAATCAACTGTGTTGAAACTAGTCATTCCCTTATCATTCCAACTACTTACCCCTTTTTACGTTTTACGGAGACCGCTGTCAATGCTTCGTGCTACATTTAATTATTGAAATAAAAATCTATACAGGGCTTCAGTATATTTTATGAATAGTATACACTATCTTATGTACAATGTATTCGTAAGATATAGGATACTTTGATATGAGATCAATATTTCTGTAAAAATTTATTTTTCTCGTGATGAAATTAATTAAATTTTACTTTTTGCAATGGTCCACCTAAAAGTTATTTTAATGTATCAACAGTTAACGCTACCAGGGTAATTTGTTATAGCAGTCATTGAAATCGTTACAGATAAATAGGCATATGAAATTTGACAACGCAAATGACAGAGCATAAAAGAATTTAATGTGTTAAACTTCCCATACAAAATTACATATATGAAAATATTCCTTATATTTTAAAGTAGGAATTAATTGATTAGTACTAAATTATTAAGTTCATTAATATTTTGATATATTATATTTCAACAATAATATGAACAAGAATGTGCTGTCTAGGACGCTATCTTGTAATTATACGGATAAGTCATATTTGCTTATTTCTTTACAACCTCGTACTAGTGGACAGTAAAAATTAAAATAAATAAAAATTAAATTAAATTAACAAGTCCATATTTATTTATTTATTTACTCTTTATAATACTCCATAAGTTCGTACATACTTTTAAAGATTACTGTAACACTTATTTCAAACCAAACTGCTTTATTATTAAATTCCGCAATAAAATACATTGATTTTATTGCGGAATTGTTTTATCTAAAAAAAATATGTACCATACACGAAGCCAAACAAAATATATTTGTTTATTTACTATTATTATTATTTATGTAATACATATGTTAATTATGTTAGGCGAAATAAAATACATAAAAAATATGCCAAAAAAAATAAAAACAATATTCCTATACATTTTATATATCACATAATTCTAATCTTACATTAAATTTGATTTAAGTCGATTCACTATATTCTATATAAAACAATAAAATTCTTATTTATCATGAATTAAATTTGGATCTTAGTTCCTCGTTCTTTACGTTACAGATCTTCGTTGTCAATACACCTTAGTATTCAGTAAACGAGTACTTAAGAAAATCGAAAATAATAGCGGCTAGCGTCACAAGATGCCAACAAAATTAATGAAACGCCTACAGAAATGTAAAAACGATTAAACCGTTTTAAGTTTAGACAAATTAGTACTTAGCGAGGGTCGTCTTTTGAAACAACACTTGAATTTAATATTAAAACCCAAACTGGTTAGAATCAGACGGAGCTCGGAAGGCGCGACGAGCGTTGTCTTATCGCAAGTGCTTCGCTGCGGAAACGCCGCGGCCACTTGCAATCGCCGCTAGCTAAAGAACTTATCAAGTAGTCACAAGAATTTGTTTAATATTTTTTTTATGTTTTTACTTTTTAAAGTTATTTTTTATGCCGTTTATGGTACCTGCACCGTTACTGATAATAAAGGAAAAACACTCTCCGTAGCAATGCGGCTTTTAAAATAAATAAGTCCAGTGCGTGTTACTACACGTTTGTTCTCGTAATATTTAAAAAGTACATAAGGACCCTTTTAAAATAGAACACAATGTCGCTTGTTCGATGTCAATAATAGGCATCGCGATAATACATATTACGGTGTCTTGCAACAGCAACGATACCAACACCATGACACTATGAAAACAACACGTAACACTAACAGTATCCACGATACAATCGTCGATCGGAGGAGGGCACTAGATGCCATCTCAGATTAAAATTTGAGCTCATCAGTCTTACAGAGCCCAAGTGTCATACTGACGTCAAAGAACATTTGCCAAACGTACTTGATATAGCGTTCGACAAAGGCATAATGCTCTTAACGGTTAAAGATATCTCGGTGATTTACTAGCTTAACTCTAATCATCTTCCGGTCATACTTCGCCTGGATGCTGCTACCCCAGGCATTACAGCTACAAAAATGCTATTAATTGAAACAAAGTCCGAACATAACTTCAGCGTCCATTCCAACCGACGCCAATCCCGAATCCATAACGTGCGAATATGACGCCAATACCGCCATCACAAGACATCTACAATTTGTCGTCGAGGATTGCTCAAAACAGATCCCCGCGGAAGATGACATCCTTTCGGACATCCCATCGTTAGGCAGCTAACGATGTTAGATGCCTTCTGAGACGCTAGTATACGGCCATGCGCGACCATAGTTATTTCCTGTTAACCGCGTCAACTCCATTGTAAAGATAGAGAGCGCATCGCCCAAATTCTGGCCTCATAACCGTAAAAAATCACGTGCTAAAAGTGGACCGTGAAGTTGGTAGTCGCCCATGTAAGTCCTCACTTACCCCGTAGATCCGGTCACGTGAGATAAAGTTGAGGATGTCATCAACAATTTACGCCTGCGTTAAGGCTACGCTCAAATGATATAAGGTGGCCAAACTACTCCCGACCGACAGAATCCAAATTCTAATTCATTTTACGTCCTTGTTTTGCCTTGACCTACGGATTCTTCCCCAAACAGTGAAAGAGTGCGGAGGTTATAGTCTCTTGAAGCCCTTCAAAACCATAACCAATCCCACCTCTTATTGGCCTATTACTCTCTTATTATAATAACTTTTTGAAAAATGAATGAAAGATTAATTTTTGCTCGAATTAGGAGGCGAAAGAAATTTCTATCTCTGAACAGTTTTGTTTTTGCGCCAAATACTCCAGCACTTGTCAAGTGCACCGTATCACGTAGCATATACTCGCCAAGCGAATGAAGAGATCCAACACGGGATCCTTGTTTCTCGAAGTGGCAAAAGCGACAAAGTCTGTCTGGGTGTTGTCCTGGATGACAAACTTCTTGTTCCAGCGCTAACGCTTTCCGAAGTCATAGTAATGCCAAGTAATGACAACCGGCCAAGAGAGGTACGGCTCTCTCAGTCGCCCTTGTGTCAGAATGTTAAGCGGGTATTATGAACGAGTGACAGTCCAATCTGTGAGCCCCTCGACGTGGCGTTTGAGCCTAGTCACTTCATGAAGCGTCCACTAAAGCGATTTAAACTCGGCGGCTTCCCAATCCAGAGAAGTAGTGGTGTGTAGCGGATTGAGTCGAGGCTCCCTTACATGGCCTTCTGCGCTCTGCCACTTTAAGTCCGCGAAATCTGCAAATGTTATTTGGACAGTAGTAACAGTCCGGTCTGAAAAATGTATCTATGCCATAGTTCAATTATAAATTAAGTAATATATCAATCACCCTCATTTTTAAGAGTTAAAATCATGATACTTAATCAATGAATCTCATGACGAATGATTAATAAGCGCAATAATCAAATAAGTTTTCAAAATTATTTATTATATTTTTATCAGCGCCATACCTTTCTCTGTTCTTGCCACTCACTTTTTAACAGCGTTAATAACGGTGGAATTAAAGCGCGAGAGGCCACCGAGGACGATTTAATTAAACCTTAACGAACGTCCCTCACCCCCGCCTACCACCTTTACCTGTTCAATTCCAGAATTTTATTTTTGAAAGTAATTCCAGTAACGTTTCGTAAACATCTAAATTCTTAAATAAATCGTTTAGTCTTAATGACATTTGTATAATATACGATAGCTTAAAGCTTATCCACCTTGCATGCTATTCTAACACTTTTAAGATTAAGAATTGAAGCTTAAATTCGAAAGAAGAGGTAAAATAATCCTATGTTGTTCACGTTATCGTAAGCAGTGACTCAAATGGTCGCTGTGACGTATGTATAATTGCATACATTTGACGCCGGTCTGCGTCACTGATAGCCAACGCGTGATCCCCTGTGATTTACGGCCTCTCAACCCGCTAATGTGCACACAGCCTTGCCGCAAGATGTGAAATCATACCTACTATCGCAACTCTATAGCATCACTCTGGCCACGGCCTGCGACTTCGTTCTGATTTATAATTATACACATTACTTTTTTTAAATTATGGCGAAAAAAGTTACGCAAAAACTAGTTTCAATAATATTTTTTCAACCTATTTGACACATAAGGTTTTCGGCGATAAAAGGATAACTTATTTCTCAAAGTAGAATCTGGAAGAATAAATGAATGAATTCTTGGAGCGAAATAGTAGCGAAATATTGAAAAAAAATAAAAATAAAAACGCAGTCATTATTTATATGTGATCTTTACAGAGAATTTGTTTTTTTTACATTTAAAATTTTAAAGTATTTAACATCGTTACACTATACTAATAATAATAAATACCGAATTTAGTGTTTCCTTTAGCTTAGATGAAAAAATATTTTTAGCGATGGTAGCTAAAGTATCGAAGCAATTATTTAACTCCTGCCGTTAATATTTACTTAACGTTTACTTGTCTCCTTTTTTTCCTCTGTAGTTAAAATTAATTGTTATCGAATACCGAGCAAGACACTGAAACTGTTTTATTATGATATTTACAAAACTGCCCATTGCTAAAATAACAATAATTGTATGTATACTAAGATATATTGCAATTTTAAAATAAAAAATGTGGAGGTGTGCGTACGTACGTAAAGTACACGGTAACTTATAAAGTGAAAAAAAATATTTAAAAACTGTTAAGCACCAAAATATTGATAATGTCTGGTAATAGTGTCACGTTTGTTTTGGCAAACGCTTTTGGTTATTAAAGGGAAAGCTATCCGCTTGTCTAAAGATGTAAAAAATTGATTCAACGCTTTCATTAAGGTGGGACTTGTTCATTTGCAAAATGATAAATATGGCATAAATTATTTCATTTAATATTCAATTTCATTCTTTCGCCGCTGCTTCGGATATTACGAGAGAGGCAGACACTTCGTTGCCGACACCCTTTTTATATTTTTTCTCGTTGTAACGATACTGTTTGCCTTCAGACTCTTAATTTTGAGTTCAAACATAGGGGGGGATTTGTTCAAAAGAGCACTTGACAAATCCAACACGTGCACCTGAGGTTTATAATTCGTTAATGTATGGCTACTTGGGTGTTACCTTTAAGAGGAGAAAAATTAAAGCACACACATATATTTATTCAAGATTCAAATATAAAATTGACAAATACTCAATCAATTTACATCTGGTGTAATATTTGTATGGCATGGCATGGCACAGGCATTTATTTTATTTTCCTTCTGTTTTCAATCATTTTTTTTAAATTTCATGTAGGCATTTTAGTAACTTATTAAAATACGGGCTAGTCTACAATTAATTTCAATCTTTACGTGTGTATACTGTCTTTATTATTCTTCACAATCAGTTGCGAATGCCATAATTATTAGTATCAGAAATTGAAATAAAATAAAACGTACTCAATTCATGTTCATTACCTACTACAAATTATTATTTAAACATGTCTTCCAAAAAGTATTAATTCAAAATCACATTGGCTTCATTATTGTTTTGCCGACTGTATTTTAATGGCTCAAGTAGAGCCATTTTCAGTTATAGCACTCTTGAAGACGGGTTCAAAGAACCTTCAAGAAACGTTTTCATTCGTACCGACAACATTTTTGAAGACATTTGCTCTTAGTTAATAAAAACGATATTGTTATTGGTGTTTCGGAACGTAATACACAATTACATGTTAGCGACATATGTATACCTTAATATGATTCACAAGCCACAAGTATGGTAAGCTCTCTTAATAATAAATAAGACCGGTAATTTGAATTGTCATTTTATGTAAAAAAATACACAAATCAAGTGAGTTCTTAAATGTTTCACGAACGGAAAGATTTTTGATAAAAATAAACTTTTCAAATGTTAAATGTGTAAAAACAATTCATAACTTTCGATTTTATAATATAATTACAATCTATGTTATATTTATCGAGTTTTATATATTAATACCGATTTAATTTTCTAATTTCGTACTTCATAAAGCTTTCATAAAGATCCTTAAGACTGTAACGTCAACAACGGATAGTTTCTGAAATTTACGGCATGTTATATTATAATTTAGTGCCGCAAAGTTGCCGTAAACTTGAGCTTAAAAGATCATGGCGGATGCTGATCGTCGCTAGACGTGGGACGTGGCGGGGGAATGCCGCCTTTGGTCACTGCGGGGATCCAATGCCTTGAACAATTTATTATAAGCTTTTATATAAATAATAAGTTTTATGTGTGTAATTCAACAATTATTTTACATCTCGTCCTTTTTTAACTAATTTGATTAATACTTTCGTCCTTGAATAAAATGATCAAATAGTAAAATACGTGTAAAAGTTTAAGTAAAATATTTGCAATTACATGAACTCGTTTCAACTTAAATACCTATTACAACACTCGACTTTTTGTATCCGCACAAAATATTATTGCCACAACGGTGCACGGTCGAGACAATTCTAATAAAATTTAAAAAGTTCTCGCCGTGTCGGGAAAAAATGTGATTAAATATGTTTTGTTCAAGAGCAAGACATTAAAGCGATGTTAAGGGTGTGATAATAAGAGCGTTGATAAGCGTTTATTAGCCGGGCAGCCCCGGGGCCAGCTCGCTCAATAACAGCAGAGGCCGTTATCTGTAGGGAGCTAAATCACTTTAACGTGGTTTGAGACGAAACTCCTTTAAGAAAAAAGCTGCGTTACGACGCTTATTTGGCTTTTAAATTGCTTGCTTTGGGGGACAATCGCCGAGAGACTCTTTTGTTTTTTAACTTACAATACTTTTTAATTTTCAAAACTTTTCCCGGAGTGATTGTGTAAAAATTTTAAAAACATTTATTTTCCAAGAAAAAATATTTCAATTTTTTTTAATTATCTGAGCTTTAAAAGGTATATTTAATAATAATTATGTTTAGATTTTTTAAATATTACAATAAGATTAAAAGTAATAAATTACTGGAATAAAAACAATAATCTCTTAGAAATATGTTAACAATTTGAGTAAAAAGCTTTGAATTGGGAAAAGTTGAAGATGTAAGGGAGCCGGCAACGCTGAATTACGGGGCAAATCCCTAGCGATGCGGTCACAGGTGTGTTCTTCGGGTCGGCTTAGCTCCCCGAACCGCACTATTGATACCCTCGGCCTAGAACAATGTATACCGATGATTTACACGCGGATTCGACGGTGCCCACCATACGATGACAAGGGGATATATCAATAGAATTAACAGTGTTAATGTGCCCGATTGAAAAAACAAGTTTTTTAATCTAATGGGAATTAAATTTATTTGTACTCTTCTTAATAATTATGAACTTTTCAGTTCATGATAACCTGGATTTGAACAGCTATCAAGTGAGGTACATTAAGGTGCCAAAACTTATCACCGTAATTACAATCCTGCTCACAACATGTAGGACATTATTTCTGGTCGCGCTTATAAAACTAATATCAATTTCAAACAGAAGTTTTACGATCCCTCTACCGCTATATTAATATCAATCCATCTCAGCACGGATTAATGCTTGGGGGTTGTGAAACATGTCGGGCGCAATTAGTGATCTAAAATTTCAATTTGATTGCTGTAATTGCACCTCTTTACAGGAGAAGCGCCGCCACAGTTGTTATTAAGCGTTTCTAATTTAACGCGATTTGCATAAACGTGACCTGCAGCTCTGTAGAACGAATGAAACGTGTAGCCAGATTTTTGCATTAAAATATCCTCATGATGATAAAAAGCACTGATGGCCTAATGGGATAGTAGCAGTCAATTGTTACAGATCGGCAATGTATCGTATTTAAATATAATACTATAAAGGGATATTTTGCATTTTTATTTTGACAGTTACAATATTTCAAGGAAAGTCAAATTGCCCACTGACAGCGCCTATGAACGAACCTGTGCAATAAAAAATAATTATAGTTTTTGAAAAGGGAATGTGAATATTCTAATACTTAAGATATTATTACTAAGCATCACAGGACAATATTAATAAAAAATCTTTCGTTGTTGCCCGTTTTATTTGTATCGTTGTATTTTGTGTATTGAAGTGGTTCTTCGCTTCGTTTCATTTTCCGCTGTGGTTGATGCTTTCCTAAGTACAACAGTAGTATAGAGTAAGTATAGTGGTAGTTAGCTTGATATTTGCCGTCAAATTAATTGTGAGCGTGTGCAGGCAGACGTGGCCGCGGCGGGGGTGGCGGCGGCGGCGGGGGGACGTGCGGCTGACGGGGTGGCCCGCACACCCCTGTCACAGATACAAATCGCGCGGATTTACGCGCACTCCAACCCCAGTGGAATTTATCCGACGCTTCTATTTACGTATCCTTTTATTTGTTTCGCTCCTATTAGTCCCAATACAGAATTTTTATGTTTGCATGCCCTCGGCGCCTGCCCTCGTAAAGCGGCGACTTGTGAACGCTTTAGAGCAACGATAACACAATTTTCAAGCTAGTGATCCCAGTTTATCGGATTACAAAGCTATAACTTAGTCTCTGACTCTATAGTAAATATTTTCGTTTGCATTCGCACGGCTTACCGTGACTAATTATGGCCGTTTGTTGTTTCGAATCCAGGTGCGTCGACAAGGTAATCCTATCGGAGCCTAGTCAAGTAATGAGTCATGTCTACCCGCCTTTAGCGGCAATATCGCTGTGTTGACGATGCTGTATATAAGTGCTGTATGTAAGATGAAAATCAAAACACTGTGAGCACATACTAATCTTCTTATGGAGTGGAAAACCACACTAACACACTTTTCTAATAAAATTAACCTATTTTTATTTATTCTATAATATTTATTTTTAATAAACCTTAAATATATTTCAATAATACGCCTTATACCTTTAATAAACATTTAAAACGAATATGTTGCAACTATTAAACGGCTAGAGAGGGATATTTAAGTATCATAATAATAATTTCTAAAATAAGGGCCTTTAGCTCAATAATTCAAAAAATCAATTATCACTTATCACGCTTAGGTGTAATATACCATTCCAGTATGATGCAGGCATTGTCAGCATTTCGGTATTTATTTACATTGCAACAAAAGGAGAGGAACGGTTAGAATCCGCCGAGCCAACATTTAAATTAATGTAATAAAGAGGCGTGAAATGCACGGCTCTCGCGGATCGGGGGATTAGTACGGCTGAAACGCACGATCGCATGGATTTTATCGTGGTTTAGAGGCTTCTGCTAATAATGTACATACTAACAATGTTATGATTTACTTTGCGTTCGTGTCAAAAATAGTTTTATTTTTTTAAAAGGTAAAAATGTAAGACAACTTTCAACAACACAAACTTAAGTCTTATTTCTTAAATAATATTGCCTCTTAGTGCCACTCTAAATAGAGGCTCATCCTCTTTTCCTATTTGTATTAATAATTTTTAATGCTTTTATTATAATTATTTAAATTATAACGATGTTGTTTTTATTCAATTTCGCCTGTAATCGTGATAATATAACCAAGGTTAGTTTCATGTGCCTATCTACTATAAAAAATTGTAACTCTTCTTTATAAATGGACGTTGTTATACCAGTAGAAGTTCGAATCAAGAACAAATAAATAATAACTTTTCTTTTAGACTCAAAAAAGAGTCTGGATTTTTTTTTCACTGAAGTCGTTTTGGTTTGGGATGTAGCAGGCAAGAATTCCACGATGGCGAGATTTGGATGTGCAACAAGCTGATCAAATTTTCTAAAATCTTTCTCTTCTTATCGTTTTCGGCTGACGTACGTCCGCTGCTAGGCGTAGCTCTTCCACAAAGATCGCCGCGATGACCGGTTCTGCGCTGCCAGCATCTAGTATATCATAACATACTATAAATCTATAGCAAAATAAAAAAAATTGTAGCCTGCAACTAACAATGCAATACATTTTTATAACAAAATATGTGATTTTATTGAGATTCATCAAATATATGTAACATCCTACTTATCTAATTATACTACATACTTATACTATAATTGTCTACTTGTATTGCATTATTTGTATAAATGTATTGCACAATAAAGGACATTTTTTAGAAGTCCTATGTTCAATAAACGATCAGATGGAAATCGTCTAATTACGTTCGTATCGGCATAAATCTGGCCGCTGTCGGCACGGCTTAACTGCCGGTAAAGCCAACCGCCTGATAATGGGGTTAACATGTCCACACCACTTAAAACTCCTCCTGAAATACTTTGTTTTGACACATTTAGTCACTAGTACATAGTGTATTAAATTCATATTTCATTAAGTTTAATACATACGGCTTTATTGTTATTGTTTATTTATTTTATCTTTCAATAAAATGTGCATATTTATTTACCAACTTTATTTAAAGATTTTTGGTTAAGATAATTGTGTTGATAATTATGTACATTGAAATATTTTAAAAAATAATCTATATATTTTAATAAATAATCTATTAAAAATATTTATTTTAATACCATAATTACAATATCATTTCTCGTAAAGCCTAATTCATTATCAAAGCCCAGGATTTGTATTGTATACATGCAGCACATAGATACAACTCAATGGTGTACTTGACATACATGTAATTTAACTTTAAAATATTTTATCGTAATTTTTTTTAACTAATTTTCAGTGGAACAAATGTTATTATCAATATGAAATATATTACGTAGCAGGTAACATATGTCGCTGAGGCGTCTGTCGTCAGTCCCATTATTATCAAAGTTTGACGCCGCGGCGTGGGCCACATACGTAATCGAGTGAAAGTATTAATATTATGACAAAGTGACCTTCTAAAGAAATTTTTCTATATTTATATATGTAATGCGCCAATTGTTATAACTGTGTAATTAGAGCAATGTATGTTATAGCTATTGCTATTCTCTCTAATTAACTAATTCTTAAACTATTCTACGATAATCCAATCATTTCGTCATTTCGAAAATCGTCAATTTCAATTATTACCACTTAGTAAACGCGTCAATAAATTTTACGTCAGAAGGAAAAACATACATCATAGCGGTCTCATATGTTCTAAGGGTCAAATAAAACATTCCAATCACGTTGACTCTCATGTTTTACAAACCGATACGACGTGGGCTTTACGCGATACAGCACACTTATGTCAAACAGAAATGGCATTTATTGTATGTGAAATAAAGCAAAAAATGTTGCAACAGTGTTACGTCCGCTAGACATGACAATGCAATCAGCGGTGACCGGGCAGGATTTGGTTCATACATGAGAGGATTTGCGGGATGAATAAGTTTCGACCCCACAAAACAACATAGAGGCCTTATATTACGCGTTACGCCTTTCATAAGTCCGTTTGCAAAATTCTTATGAGCTTTGTGGAGACTATAGTAACAGGATACAGAAATATTATAAGCGAATTTGTATATATTCACACTTTGTCTCAGATTGTTTTATTTTGAAGAAGTCTTCTTACAAAAATTTAATACAAAATATATTTTAACAACAGGTATTATTGCATCATATTAAATAAGGTAAAAATTTAAACAAAAAATAATTTAAACAGCTATTCTCTTGGAAGTAAATTCGTAATATTGCTATACAGGGCTATGGTGTAGAGCTGTCGTTGTTTCCGCAGCGCAACGGTCCGGATGTAGTTTCCGGCCGGAGATCGGGGATGAAAACGATGGTAAACCGCGACTTTGCTCCAGAATGGGCTTTTTGATTGTTCATAGAGGGCGCTGGCGGGTAGAATGCGGGCCACGGCTGCAGGGACTGATTAATGTCGCCAATCCAATATTCTGACAACTGTGGTCGCGCCACCAGCTACCGCCGATGCCTACACGGCACGCCGATGCCTACGCGTACTAACTCCGTCCAACAAAGCCTTTTACATCGTTTAATAGAAATTCTCCAATTTTCTTTTTATCACGAAAAAAAAAATTAGGTCATCAAGTGAATTGATCGTGTATACATAAACATGCATATACATCTACATTATTTTTTTAAAAGTAAATAGCATTAAAAAAGGTCAAAAGAAACAATTTAAAATGAAGTAAATAATAGGAATGAAGAGAAGGACGAGGCTATGCTTGGAGTAGGATACACGTATATCTGCGCTTCGTCATTAGATTCATTATTCAAGAGTTAAGATTTATGTTCTTATTTAATGTTATTTGGTATTAAACTACATCAACATATGGCACTAAAATTAAATTGCGAACCATTTTAATAACCAAACAAAAAAAAACCTTTCTACTTTCCAACTGCAAAAAATTACAGACGTGTAATTTTATGGAAAAAATTTTGTAACAATAATAAGGTTATAGCAAGGCAAGACGAAGAATTAGACATAGTTTTTATGTAAATCTTGACACAACTTCGTATGTTCATGTTTTCAATAAATAACATATTCGCGAATCTGACAGCTGTTACTAATCTGTCCGTGCCTCAACCCGCCCGGCGTTAGTTGCTTTTGTGGCGAACTAAAATTTTCTCTCCGCGAAACTTTGGAAACACCATTAAGTCAATCTGCTCGTTTTACAGATGTTAGCCCGATATTAACCGCGGCGCGCTACTGTAATGAAGCATGGTGACACGTTGTGACTCCTTCTTGGATAATATAATAAAATCAATAAAAAACGCCGTAAATACTAACTAAAATGAGAGGCACTATCAGTTCATATGGCTCGAACAAATAACACTCTATGAAACTTAAATATATAAAATGTAAATGACACATTGCAAGGACGTGTTTTTAAAAATATATATTTACGATTTAGCACTTGTCATAACTTTGGCGTAAGGAATATAGTTAAAAATAAAATAAAATCTTTAAATTACTTATATCTGCAATAAAGGTGTGAAATAATTATGAAGTCAATAAACCTATCTTAAGCAGAAATTTTTGAGAAAACATGTATATTTTCTGGAAACTTTCGCCACTTAGAAGAGAATTTAATATTATATTGTAACGGCTGCTTCCGGTCCTGTTTTCTATTCTTTTCACGAATCGCTCGTCAACATTTCACTTATGTACGAGCTATGCACCCTAACGGTTTAAGAATACTAACAATAAAAATGTGTGAGATCATCAACGTTCCTTCGGGATTATACATAGAAATCTATGTCATTTTTATAAATAACTTTCTCATCTAATTAGAAAAGTGCAAAGCACCGTACATCATAATAATATTATATTTATAAACAATTACTTGTAAGAAAATTAAATAATGACGTTGTACTAGTAATGTATGAATTGTCACAATTAGCGGTTTTAATGTTAAATATGAAAAAACTTAAAAAATATTCTAACGTATTGCGTAGACCGCTCCTCGTTTGAAAACCGTAGCGGCCGTAGCTCGTAGCCCCACAATCCGCACCAGCTGCGTACAAATTGCTTAGACTCGATAATGGCGTTTTCAATTTGCGTGGATTTGCAACGCGCAATCCGGCCAGCCGCTTAGCCGCTTTAAGATTTACATTTTTGTTTTTGTTACTTACTGTATAATTTACGAACAGTTTTGCTCCCATCACAATATTGTATTACCACTATATCAAACGCAATCTTGTAAAAATATATAGTCAAAAACTTATTAACATGCACACACGGGATCCGCGAAAACATTTTCCTGTAAAATACGGTGATACGGATAATCCCAGCGCGACATAACAGAGATTGTATTACGGCAATAAGTCCGCTTCGAAGCTCGATAAACGGGAGCTTAATCCCGTCGAGAATTTTTCACACGTCCCTGCCGATCCGGGTGCGGGTGCCTTCGGGAAAACTAATAAAGAAACCATCTTGCAGTCAGCTGAAGCTTGAAATGTATTTTTTATATAATTTACCGCGAATTGATTGCGCGAGACGCAATGAAACTTTGAGAGTTCTATGTGTACATGTATCCATACGATTATTTCTTTTAGTTTCCTTTTGCAATAGTTATGGCGGGGAAGGCTTAAAATGTGGTAGGTTTGTGTCAGCGATGAGGTTATATACGTTATGGATAGACGGATATTTTGAACATAAATATGGTTAAAATTACAATGTCAGAGTTGTAAATAGGCAGGCGGGCAACGCGTCGACGTGACGGCGGACGGCGGTCACGCACTAATTACGCCGTCACGTGGCGTCCGCACAAAACACGTCGTCACGGCCAGACTAGGTTTGTCACCGTAACACAATATCGATATAACTAGTTTTTAATTTTGTAATCTTTCAACTACACCTTCGATATCGAGTTGCCTATTTTAAAATAACTTTAATGAATACTATAGTACTTAAAATTATATAGATCCAATTGTTGGGCAAAGACCACCCCTCTTTCCTGTTTTTATAACTTTTGTTACCGTATCTAGTCCTTAAGAAGTCGAAAAGAAATCACATTGGCTTTTGGTATTTACAATGTTATCATAGAAAAAAGTCTTTTTCTCTTCTCTTCTTAATAAAAATATAACAAGCCTTTACTTTTTTATGGAAAATAAATATTACAAGAATTTTGGTCAAGCGCTGTACAAAATTTATGTATGGGATGCGATTATCTATTATTAAAACATTCAACGTGTTTTGCAGTTCATTCAATGACTTCTGGAAAGGTATAAAATAATTTCAACAGTTATTAATAATTTAGCTTGGTATTATAACGTCACTACAGCGGCTGTTCTGTGATGTGGCTACCCGCGGTGACAAAAAGCCCGGCAAAACGCGTCGGTCACCGCGCTGCAGCACTCCACCGCAAACTGCATCCGATGCTTTCACCGCACTGACGTACGACGAAATGGCTTAAATTTATTTGCGATATTAGCAGAGGGATTATTTACTTTTCATTCCCTCACGGTGTTGTCCTTCCTAACGCCTATTCCCCTAAAGCATTTCAAAGTTGCATCGGGCGAAGTACTAGCAGTAATTGATAATTTATTTCTCTGCGAGATAAGCTAAAAGAAAGGGATACGTTCGGTTCAATTTATGCCAATCCATGTTTTTTGCGATTGCTTTTATTTAGGCGCTTGATTGTCGGCATTATCAAACCTTTAGTCTAAATCGAGATTTTATAGCAATTATACCATTAATTTAATTCTATCATCCTGTGTCACACGCAGTTTGTTAAATATAAACAAGTCCTATGTTTCGTGATTAATTAAAATAGTTTTAATGCAAATTTAGTAATAATATAAATAAACATTTAATCATGGTAATAATAAGTGGTCTTGGTATCTATGTATTTAAAAAATAACGTGAACGCGGTAATAAAAATACAAGCACAACAATGTCAAATACGATCTCACCGAGGCTAAACGTAAGTAGGTAGGAAGAGTGGCAATAAAAGTTTATTCTTTGTCTGCAGTAGGGGCTGAGTGGGAGCAGTGAACATCGCTTTGACTCTCACTTCAAATAGAATTACAGTTGGCGTGAAACGAGGCCCTCGAAACCTTTTTCGTTTACCCGATGAGACTGCGTTTTTGTTTGATAGTACTTGTATGTTGGTAATTACAGACAGGGATTTCGTTTCTGTATTTATTTTATTCTCTAAGCATTTTTCGTTTCAGGTAGCGGCGGAATAGCGTGTATCCGTATAAAACAGTTAAAGAAAGAGTTCGCGCGTGTTAACCAAAAACAAAGCTTTGCGGAACAAAGTTCGGTTTGCTATTACTATTTATATACTTATATATTTATTTGCGTTGGTATGAAAATATGTGTATGAAAGACAAAAATATTTAAGCCGTAAATACTATTTTTAAGGATTTTTCTCAAGTGTGAATATAAAGATAATATGTATTGGTAATAAATTTGTTTTTTTGTCCACAATTTCTTTGGTTCAAAAATATAAAATAAAGGGAAAGTCTTATATAAATATTAATGACCGGCACATTCCGTATTAATATAACGTTTGCTCCTGTTTCAATACTATAACACAACATACAATATTCTATATATATATAAATTTCTGTTTGCTTATGTCGTGATTAATTTGAACAATCTTTGGACGGAAACGAATTGGGGCTAGCTGATTCAATTATGTCACGTTTGGAGTACAGCCGTCCACGCGAAAAGTCAAGGAAAAACGGGAAAAAATGTCGGCAATAGATCGCGCTGACGATAAGTGGATGACTTCTCGCATGGTTTACACTCAAAGGGCGGCGGGCATCGAAGCGAGCACTTCGAATCGTTACTGCGCTGTTTTACCTACCGACTACAACCTACAGACCTGACACCACATTTCAACATCTGTATCTTATTTAATTATATTGATATATGCAAACCTACCAAATGACTTATATATACGTACACAAAGAAAGTTTTGATAATAATTAATAATATAGATTGTTCTTTACGTTTTTTATAATTATAATATAACGTTTACATGGCGTAAAACTTCGATATAACTCATGGCGAACATTATACTTGATTAGGCGAGCCGTTAAAGTAAACGAATATAATGGTCTAAGCTCGCACGATCCCGCGTTGTGCTATCAACTTAACCTAGCGGCCATAAAGCAAATCCTTCCAAAATTGCGTGTCGGTTCACACGTTCGCCCGATATGTCGCGAGTCGATATTTTAAAAGAAAGAGAACTTCACACGGCGAAAAACAGATAGGAGAGTTAGGACTTAGTATCCATTTGCCGAAATTGGCTTCATTCAAGATAACAACAAGTTTTCGCACCCTCGCCACTAAATGTGCTATTCATACGTGTGTAAACACGCAGCGCGCCCACCGAAACTGAACTTTAGGTGTGCTAACTAAAATTGAGTTTATGTCGTGTTTAGAAGAGTTAGTATGTGTAACAGAAGATGTGTTTTGTTATCAGATTATGGCCAAATTTTCATGGTATACTTGTTATATGTTTTTGTGAAGTAATAAAAATTGGCAACTTCCTTTA
The DNA here is from genome assembly GCF_028537555.1 of Battus philenor. Classification (NCBI taxonomy): domain Eukaryota; kingdom Metazoa; phylum Arthropoda; class Insecta; order Lepidoptera; family Papilionidae; genus Battus; species Battus philenor. Next base: position 10,434,736 of record NW_027181661.1, read on the forward strand.
GCATTTTACATTACTTTTAAAAATTATGTTATCCACCTTGTAGACTGTTTCTTTTTATTGATTTCAGAAATTTACTTTGTTGATTTTCGATGTACAAATGTCAATCATCATTCTTTATATATTATAGTACTTTGATGGCTTGTGAAGACTAATCTAATATTTAAAAAATCAATCGCTGATTGAAACAGTGAATAATATATAGTATGAAGACATTATCTGTCTTTTTACATGATTATGTACCGTAAATAATAAACAGAACCTTAAATATTTGTATAAAATTACTAAAAAAAATTAAAAAACTATATTCTTTTTCTTTTTCATATTTTCCTGCCCATCAAAGTTGTGTCATCCAATTTCATAAAAATGTTATGTAGGAGCTAGATAATAGCACCAATTATTAACACCATTATACGCAATATCCTTAGATAACAAAATTTTTGTAGGATGTTTTTATAACTAGTCATTAAAAACTGGTTTAAATTGGAAGATTCGTTTCCAGAACACAATTTTAAAAAGGTTATATAAAGTTATCATAGTGTGTGTTTCAAGCAGCCCCTACAGGTCCTGCACGGTGAAGCAGGGCACAAAGCCTCTCCGTAAAGCATCTCGGTATTGTATCTAAGCATTGTGCACATTACAAAGCTTTATATTAACATCTTGCCATAGTTTTATTAACTTTATATTAATCAGAAAATAATCTTCATAAAGTTAACAATTAAACAAAATTGTGTCATACATAACTGAAAGAGATAAGTGAAACTATGTACGTCGTATTGAATAATTTTTTACGAATTGGATTATAAGAAGACCCTTGATAAGTAGACAAAAATGGTAAAAGATTTTCATTTTAGTTTGCATGTGATTACACGCGTGAGCGAACAAAGAAAACATCTCATGCTCTCCGGCCTGTGTGCATTCTTTCACTGTTATTGCCTTGGACACAATACAAAGCGAGAGTTATATAAGTAAATTGTCTTGAAATTTAATTGTTTTTCATATTCTGGGAAATCCTTTTCCGACGACGATAATACTGATGAAGTAAAAAGTTCTAAGCGTATACCTTTTATTTGGACGACAAATTTTGGGAATCTTTAACACATGCACTATTTCTTAGATAAATTTTGTCCGTCTATTATAACTATAAATTTAGGTAAATTTTAAAGCTTATTTTTTCTCCTAAATTTATATCTTTAAGACTTCCCTATTGAATAAAAGACTGACATCATGTGCAACAGTTACTTATTCTCGCTCGCGGATCTTTTAGTGTGACCAGCATGGTGTCGTAGAAAACCCTACATTATTTAGAAGCCTATTCCAGATTCTTAGTCACTTGTTTCGATCAATAGACTATAGGGTATTAAGACAATATAGACCCAGCAACATAAATTATAAGCATGCGCACAGTTGCGTAGTATATACTACTGTTTTATTCTGAAATTGATAAAGTCTACAGTATTTTGTATAAATACTGTAAAAGTACTCCAACTAAAAATTCGTTACAATATTTTTAAATTAATTTTTATTTAAAAATCCTGTTTTCTTAACCACATTTATACGGCTTGAATCTGATAATAGGAATACCCATTTTATTGTATAAAACTCGCGAGTGAATGTATGAAACTGACTGTATCTTTTCCAATAACGCTTATTAAATGTTCATATTGCTTTATAAACGGAGTCAACCGTTCTTATAACTGTCATCTCGTCAAACTACACAGTACCGAGCAAAGCCCCTGCATTTCCATACCGCCATATTTTACGCCTCACCAGAGAAAATAAATAACAATGATCATATAAAACATTTTCCGAACCTTTGAGACGGGTGGAATTTACATATCAGTCGTTGACAGAAAAAATCCCTAACCCAAGTTGATAGTAGCCCAGGGGTGGAAATATCAATGTTTGTTTAGGTGATGAAACTCGTATTTTATGGCTCTATTTTTGAATATTGTTCGTATATTTTTATGACAATGTTTACATTTTTTATATTCTCAAGGAATGATAACAATAAAGTGACGGGTGTTTATAGTATGATAGTATTCTCTTTGATTCTACATCTATATTTTAAAAAAAATATAATGTTTATCTCTTCAAAAATTTTATTTTAATAAATAATCTTAACGTACTAAATAAAAACATAAATATACAAAGTCGTGTTTGTTACATCATTTATAACTCAATAATGGTGGAATAATTTTTATATATTTGTACATTTGAGTTTGTCTTCGTCCGGAAAGGAATAACAAGTATTAAAACATAATATTCATCAGTATAAACAAATTTGTCATAAAAACTGTCAGTCAAAACATCGGTCCAGACGTTGATTTGTTATGTCATGTATAGTTTTTTTCTTTAAATAAGGCAAAGTCCGAAATTGAGGTTAACCAATCGATTTGTTATTTTTGCGTGAGTGTTACGAGTTTCTACGAGTAATAAGACAATAAAACTCATTGTTCCGATAGTCTTGCGAAAAAGAAGATCAAACCCTTTACGTCAAAGCAGTAATTCAGTTAGGATACGAATCATCGCGATTGAAACGTTTAAAGAAGAACAAGAAATATGACCGGACTTCTTGTTTCTCAATCGCAGGATCAAAGTGAGGCAGCCCGAAAAATGGCGGGGGGAACGAGAAAGAATCTTCAGAGATCGACAACTATCTAATTTTCGACAGGTAAAAAGAAGAAAGGCCAAAAAAGAAAGAAACAGCAAGAATTCTTTCATGTATAACGGAAAAACGCCAATATGACATAAATATGTGAAATGAATATTAATTGCAATCACAGTAATATCTAATAAGCTTGGCCATAAATACTGCTGCAATCATAAATATTATTTTTGAATTTGGATTCTGTCATTTTTACAAGATTATTTATTGTATTTTCTTATTTTCAAACCCATATATTGTAAATTATTTTGTGTTATCATAATGGAGCGTTTGATAAAGAAAACCGAATTACTAAGATTGCATCACATAAAGTAGTTATGGTGCAAAATACAATTTTGAAAATTTTCCAAACGCTTGGTTTTAACTAAATATTTATAATTCTATGTTCTATGTTTATTGTTTTTATTTCTCTACGTTGTAGAACTCATAATTCAACATTCTACAGCGCAGAGGGCTGTGGTCTCCTGCAAACTTCGATACGCCACAATATTAGCAAACAATGAGAACAGATGCATGCGAGATGTATTCACTGCTGCAGTTGTATCGAAACGTAGTTCGATACAAACTACGATACTTTAAAAATTTCTTTCTGCTATTTGAAAATTACGTAGAACAACTCAACCGGCCTCTTGCTGGCTTCCTCGGCGACACGGGCTGCCTAAGTTTGCTCTTGTGATTGAGAAGCACGAAGCCCGGCCTTGCTAACGCTACGCTCTTCAACTTTAATTACTTATTCTTCTTCAAAGGTTTCTTTCATTCACGATACTTCAAATCCTAATTTCGTTAGTTTTTTGTCGAAAAAGATTAAATCTTTTTTATAACAGCATTATCGGCACAATAAGTTTTATTATCTTTACTGATAGAAACTGGAGACACTTGCGCAAAACCAAGACATCGAGAGATCAACCTCAATTTTAGATGTTTGCCTTGTTAAAAAAAAAAAAAAACTATAGGTAACATTATGTTAGCCAACAATTGTGTTTTATTATACCATTTAAAACAAATGAACGGCTAGACTGATATTTTCACTGATGATTTTTCATAACAAATATTGCACTCGGAATTATCCTAGTTAATAAATTTAATAGCTCTAAAAAAATAAAATAATGTGATATATGCAAATACCAGCACATGCAAGGAAAGTTTACTTTGTATTTGACTGTGTAAAGTAATAAATTTGTTTTCCTTCAAAACATTACTTGGTGCAAAACCGGTTGAACTTTGCCTAGTTTCAATTTCCAGCGGAACCACTATCAACCTCTCGAAATTTGAAAGAAATCTCTCGAAATCTCGAAAGAATTGTAATGTGAATAAATTAATAACCATTATAAAAGCGTGACAGATAAGTCAATTAACTAACTACATTTCTAATTGGCTCTAGATAGGTTTCTTACAGTAAGCTAAAAAAAATTATAAAGGTGTATGAAATGCATAAATTGCATGTGCAAAGAATTTTTAAGGATTGAAATTGCGATTATTTTTATATTCAATCGACATTATAAAATGGCAGCAAGTTATTAAGAAATAGGAAGTGAATTGAAACCACTCCTGCGTATTAATTTATCAGTAGAGATGCAGTCAAATACTAGATATATCGATAAATATACAAGAAAAATATTAAATGAAAATGACAAATTATGAGTATCTAAAGTTTTATACGATATTTTAGCGACCTTGTATATATGGTATAGATTTAAACACAAGGAGTGTGATTACAGTTATACACGATCTCTAACCTGAGATAATTTTCTTTAATAGTTTTGTAGAAAAAAAAATAATTATATTTATAGTCAATATGCAAAATCATAGTAATAATACATTTATTATTCAAATAGCAATGTTAAGGTCAACACTTCACCTTTATCTAGGCTTCATAAAAATACATAAGTTCTTAACGGGCACTTTTTACGCTTTTACAATACACTCCCGTAAAATGCATCTGAATTATAGTGTTTTAAATGTAAAAAGTTAATTAAACAAAAACTTGTAAAAAATTCAATTAGAGTGATAAAGATTTTATCATTGACAATAGAGCTTCGGAATGCATAGCTGTAATCACTATATTAAGGATATTTGTGGACGTTATCACAAACAAAAACTTTTTTGCGGACTTTTTAGATTATGAAGAGTATAATTACAGAAGAAGGTCCTCTTAACATTCTTATCGTTATATATACAAGCGATCGCTGAAAATTATTACATTTGGATAATAATGAAAGTGAAAAAGTGTTGTGAGATAAAAAAAAGGTTTCCGTTTATACTCACTTGTTAAAGGAGGCTTCATACTTTCTGCTTTGATATATTATATGTATTAGTGTAACTTCATTAAATAGGACGCCTTTGAAACACCGGCTATTGTTTTCATAGTGCCACGGGGTCTTAACAACCAGTACATGTGGAAATGGTTAAATTTCACTCAGATAGCCAGACAAGAACGTACGTTACGGTAGAGACCTTATAATATTAAGCGATTTATACAGTTATCCTTTTATAACACAAGTGTTAATGAGATTTTCTTTAATCAACGCCAATCATCTCTCTTTATATTTATACATGTGTTAAATAGATAATACGAGTACGTTGTTTGGATATTTAATGAGATAAAAAAAAATAAGTTTTATCGACAAGTCTACATTAATGGCGCTAGGGCGGTTCCCATATTTTGTGTTGGGCGGAGCTATAGAGAAAAATAACCGCCTTTCTGTAGCCACGCCCAGAGCATCGTATTCCTGAGAACCATTTTACCACAACGCTTTTATTACATATGTGTTTGTACTTATGACTATCTATGCGAACATTTGAGAGCGAAAAACTTTTGCTGCAGTTACGACGCAGGCAGCTCTCGGGAAACAACATTAGTATGGCATGAATTTGCACTTCTGTTGACAATTCTTTTACAAAGCTAATGAGCGTGAATTGTTACTATTAAATATTTATATTTTACTGTCTCCCGCCTGCTTTGCGAAATTAAGTGATATTAGTTCTTAGCTAATTTCTACCTGGCGCAAAAATTATATCTACTACGTGATGAGGCAGTCTATTAGTAAAAACCTTTATTAATATATGTAGATAACAAAACTTAACAAAGTATTAAAAACGCGTAAACTTCACCAATCGGCACAAAAATCATCAAACTTAATATAAAACTTAATATAAATAATAATACACAATATGCAACATTAAGGCAGAACAATGTAATTAGCTATGGTTATGAACGCAAGAATGTCTACTCGAGCTCGCTTACCAGCTTCTAACGAAAAAAATAAATATATCAAAATTCTCTTGTTTGTCATATTTTTTTTACTTTTCATGATCGATAGATAGATAACTCGATTGCTACATGAATTTTGGCAAATTCTGAAAAAAAACAAGTTGTTTCAATAGTCGACGCCAGGCGTCGTTTTTCTAACAATTTCGTGAAATCTGAGTATGCATTATTATAAGCATCTCTCGTATTAATGTGTTAACATTTTCAAAAAAACTTACCCTGTCAGTTGATGCATTAAAAAGTTTTTTCTTTCTATTTTCTGCCCGAGTTTGATGAAACGGTAACATTGGAGGTCCAAAAATGAGACTGTGCTCGGCGATACAAGTTCATATTAGTTATTATGGTGACACACACCCATCTTGTCTCATCGTCATACATATTTTACTTTTTTGCGAGTTAATCTGGGTTCACAGAAGCCTGCGGCGCTTTTTTCGTAATTCGATTGAATTACGCATTTCGCAAAAAAAAGACACGTATTAAACAATTTTAAGGCTTTATCAAATAAATAGATATCATTCATGCACCCTTTCACTCGTGTAATCGCTGAGATGCTTGTTGATCTATTTTTACACAAATGGCATCGACTTTATCCGTCACATATTGGCTGGAGTGAGTATATATATCTTTTAATATCAAAATTCTCCAGTCGAACTGACTTGATGGTTCAAGTCAGTCAGTCAAGTCATACTTTATTTAAAAAAAACATACATTTTTTTCATTTAATTTTTTCAATTTTCTTTAACTTTCGCCTATTTTAGGAACTAAAAACTACTGATATACTTTTTAATTATTATAAGCTTTTAAAATATTACCTTTAATAGCATTTTAACAACAAGCCAGGAATAAATAGTACAAGCAAAGAGTTTTAACTATTTTTTTTTCAAATTACGAATATATTTTTAGTGAGACCTTATTTTGTTATAAGGGTATCAAGTTACTTCCTTTTACATTTTACTTCTACTGCATTAAAAGAAAAAAAAATTCTATTAACAACCAAACCCAAAAATATGCTTAGTGCTTGTTATTTGACTAAGGCTTCTTATATTTAAAATTAAAAGCAAAACTTACAATTCGGGAACTAGCGGATTGTTACAAAACAGTGTGACAATTCGTGAGGTTAATGGCCGTGTATTTAATTAAAAATGTAAATACAGTTTTCAAATAAGATTTTACTACAAATAAATATATTTCAATCCTCATAGTATGAGAAAAACAAAACTGTGATTTTTTACGTTTCATCATTAATACTAATATTCTTATAAAAATGTTATTGGAATTATTATTTTTATTTTTTATCTGTGTCAGATTAATAGCCTATTGCTTATGTCAACGATTTCTTTGAAAACTGTTTAGACGTTGAAAAGTTGTAGTAATAATTATATTATAGTGTTGAAATAGTGACAATTAAAGAATTTATTATAATTAAGTTCGTTTTAAAATAAAATTGTTTTTTTTTAAATACTTCATGTTTTTAATTTAGCCGTTTAAAGAATTTATTGCCAGAATAATGGATTTCCGACGATATTGGTTAAAACTTCTCATAGAAGAAAGGGATTCTGAAGGTAAATTTAATTTATAGTTTAAATCACATGCTATTGCAGAAAACATCAGTAAAAATCATTAATTATCTGAGGTTTTTAAGTTAATATCTGATATGGATAAAGCATTTTAGTACGGACAGTAAATTAATATGTTCAGTGTACAGACACGCTCAGAAGGAACATATTAATTTAACAAATAGCAATAACTACAGAGTAAGAGGATAGATAAATTTAGGAAAATAGCTATTTTGTTCGTAGAGGAAGTACTTAGGTCTTATTTAATAATGCAATTAACATTTATCAACTATAAATAACCCCAAAAAAGTCAATGATACTAATATATAGGGTAGGCGAAAAATTAGTTAACGTTTTATTTTTTTCATAAAAAATACAAAATCATTTTTATCTATTTACAGAAAAGTTAATTCGCTAGAATTTATTTTTTAAGAATTGTATCATCACATGACCCACATTCCAATTCTTGTACTCTTCTAAGCGAGTTATGTAATTTTAAGACACTCGTCTGTAAAGATACCACCGACATCTTACGGATTTTTCTTAAGTACCCGTAGCGTATTTGGTTTGTGGATGTAGATACGAATCTGGAATTAATACTATAAAAAGAAATCTGTAGGGGTAAATCTGGGCTACTGCATTGCCTTGGGAAGTCGACTCGTTTGGAAATCAGCTTTTCCGGAAACATTTCTTTGACCGCCGACTCGTTGGTCATGTTATGATATGACTACCTCTATTAGGATATATAGGATATAATTATAGCCAGCAAATTCAATTGGCATCGTTGCCAAGAACTTCTATAACACATACTTATCAGGGTTAACAGTAGCTAAACGTCTGCGAGAATCTTCGAAAAAGTAGGCCTTAATGACTTTCTTAATGTAGAAATTGCAGTCCATATGGTTAACTTAGGAGAATGAAATTGACTCCTGAATTAAGCTTTAGGATTTTTGTTACTCCAATACCTGCAATTCTCATCGGTAACAAGTCTGTTTAAGCGAAAATGGGCTTTATCTAAAAATAGAATATTGTAAAATATAAATACCATTATACATAAAAAAAACAGTTTGCTTTATATTTAGTGTCTGTACAAACTTTTTTAGTCCTTTATTTAATAAAGAATCACACATATACTCGTTGAATTCGTGTAAATCGTATTTAACACGAAATAAGTGTCTCGAAAGCGTCTCGCAAATTGTGTTGTTTAAATAAAATTGTTTCAAACAATAAGCTTGTCGGGGCCCCGTAAAGCGTTCCATTGCGTCTAAATTTCCGAGAAACGAACAAATGACAAGACTTTTCTCCACATCCCGTGCGTATTGCGTTTGCTTAGGGTGTAAGATTTAAAAGTTAACGAATTCCTGTTCCACTCTGTAAACTGTTATATAAAAAGGCAATAACTCACTGTGTGTAAGAGAACAATACCCCGTGGATTGTACTGTAGTACCGAAGCTCATCTATAAGATTCCTACATTCGTTTTTTAATGTTTCCGACAATATTGTACATAAGAAAAGTGCATTACAATAGTAGATAATTTTATAAAAAAAAATTCTTCAGAATGAGTGCACCGTGAAAAAGCTCGAAATGTTGCTTCTGAGTTATATGCTGCCCACCGGTGTAAGCCCATTTTACCTGCTTAGTAAAATAAACAAAATAGAATAAAATAGCCCAAGTTAAAAAATAGTAGTAAGAAATCACTAGAAGGTATTTTTAAGTTTGGATTGAATTTAAAGCGAATGCTAGCGCTAACTTATTCAGATATGTACGAAAAAATACCCACAGCTTGCATGTTTCTCAGTTCTCTGTTAACAAATACTACCTTCAGCCATATTTGCTTTATAAAATTCGTACCAATATAATTAAACAATAATGTAAGCGATATTGTTTACGACGTCAATAATAAAGTCAACTTAGGAAATTATTTTTGGTCCTACAAATATGAATACTCTGAGTCCTCCAGAATCACTTAAGCGATACGAATATGATACTAAAGTGGCGATTGTTCTATTAATGCAAAATAAATTTTTTTCGCATGCGTTGGCCAAGGCAGACACCATTTCGGCTTCTATTTCTGACATCAAATTTGTGTGTTGCTGATATGTTCAGTATAAATAGCGCTAAAGGTAGAAATTATATGCCAGGCAAAAGCAACTAACCAAGTCGAGATTTGACTATCTCGTGCGCCCATGAGTCTGAATGCTAAATGCATACTGAGTGACAGCTCACGCCAGAGTTCCTCTTCGAGCGTCAGGATTTGTAACAAAATTGTATGCTCGAACTGAGGTTCCTGAGGAAACTCACAAGTTTTACTATCAAAAAAACATTTAGACTAAGCCTTCATCGCCCTGCCTACTTAAGACTAATAAAATACCATTTGCCTTTTGAAATTTACAAATTCCGTTGTCATTCGCCACAAAAAAATTATTGAACAGAGAAATATTTTGTGAGTCTTCCTGCCATATTGATTTAAAAAATGAATATATATTACTTGTGTTAATTAAGTATAGGTCTGTAAGAGGCTACTTGCATCTACTGCCATATTTAGTAAATTCTGATCTCCAGAGTAATTTAAAGCACCCGGTGGAGGAGCCATTTCCTCCTAATTGTTTTTTACTCGTCAAATAGTAGACTTTGCGAGATACTTTGATCGTTTCCATTGCGAGGTAAATCTTAATCTTTTCATCTACAACTTTTTGTACGATGTCTAGGGCGGGCGTGCCTTAGCAGTTTTAAAATGACCTGAGTCAATAATAAAGCCATTGACCTGCACTTAGAGCTGATTGTGTAGGTATTGAAAACCGATAAACAGAAAATAGAGCGGCTATACTCGTGGTATTGTACACGTTACATACAATTGCCGGATCTTGTTTTATCCTCTCTGACATCAGCCGTTAAGGAGTATGATTGCTATATCTTTATTATGAAAATTCCTTGCATTTAAATGACACGTTTCGTTTTGTATTGTTTTTAAAAGTTCAATTCAAGAGTGTGGGAAAGTTTGACCAAATCAGTGTTTACATCCAAGAATGATGTAGACTTCATTAAAAGAAGAACTAATTTGCCTTTGCCATTTTCTTACATCGTCGTTTCGTAATCAATGTAAAATTGATAATTCATTAATCAATTATTTTAATATTATATGAAAGATAGGACCTTTAATAGCCAACGACAATTAACTCTGTGACAATATTTTGTGTAATTTTACCGTACGAGAATTAAAGGATTTGAGCTAAAAGATATAAATATTTTTATGGTTTTTTAATATGTTCCAAGTATATACTACTGGCGTCTATAGGTAATTTAATGTGTCTGAACTAATGTTGAAAAAACATTTTCCTGTTTGCATGCGGTACTAGCACTACTTTATTTTATGGAACAAAGATAAAGCTAAGTTAAGCTATAAGCTAGGCTGTCAGGCGGCTGACCAAGAATTTTTCTCGGTGTGGTTTCTTTCGGTGTTTATCTAGGAAGTTGTTTCACTTAATCGCGGAGTGCACGACGGTTCCACCACTTCTTTGTTCATGCTTTAAATTTAAGCGAACGCACTTAAGCGTTAAACAGTTTTCCTAGAAGGTACCTCGTTTACAAGAGCTAAAATGTTCGTGCAGTAAAAATGTTCATTAATATTGAATTTAGAGGTCGTAAAAAACATAAAATCATAATATAAATTTTAGACGGAAATGCATTTCTGGGGAAACACTAAATATGCCAAAAATATGTTTAACGTTTTAATAAATCTAAGGTTAAAATTGAGTTATTAAGATGCTGTCATAAATTAGAGCTTTTTAGTAACTTTATTTTACAAATCTTTCTGAATGACTAACAATGTGAATTTATTGTAGTTTTAGAGCAACAAACGCATCCGATAGAAATGATCCAAGATGAATCTCGTATTGCTTTGTGGAATTTGTGTAACCATTTCGACTTTTCTGGTCACGGACTTCCAGGATTAACATGCAAGCTTCTAGAAAAATATTTGTCCATTGTACATCGAGAAAATAAGGCTCGAATGACTAGTACGTATTCTAACACAATAAAACACCTTAGCGTGTTTATAATATACTACTTTACAAATTATTTCCTTTTTCTTTTGATTTTTATAACTGATAATTTTTTCCTCTCTGTTAGTTAGAATAGTAAGACTATTTAGTAAGCTATATAGTAAGATATCTATTTTCTTATCAAAGGTCGTAGGAGAAACTTCTATGGCACCATAAAATCCATGCAGCACTTTACAAAATTTCACAAAATCGACACATTCATTGTAACAATTTTTAAATACAAAAAATTTTTGCACAGTATTTGAATTATGGAAATTAATGTTGTTTTAAAACAACAGGTCTTACTTTTGTAGAAAAAGTTGTTTTTTACAAGAGTTCTGAGATTAATTTTCTTTTTTATAGATTTTAAGAGTTATTTCAGTCGTTATTGTTAATTATATGTTTCCTTTGTCAACAAACCTTCTGTTACTTACTTAAGCTCCTAGATACTCCGATTACAGGTTTAACCATCAGAAACTACTATCTTAGGAACATATTACATATTTTTAATAGATGTGTTGAGACTCGGCTACTTCTTTTTTCGCTAAATTGATCCACTAGAAGCAATTTAAAATTTTGTTTTACAATGTTATATTCCTTTTTATATCCATAGAGATATCATTATAAATTGAATAAAATAATAGACTACATCTGACAAAGTTTATACGAGTATGCATAAATCTGTATTATTAAACTTTTTAAAAGATCGTTATGAAGCTCCTTGCTGCTTCTTCTCCGCAGATATAACATCTTGCGAAGCAGAGTAGAGTCAAAATTAAAATAGATATTAAAAAATGTTCACGATCAATATGAGTCCTGTTCAATGTTGAATAAATGAATTTAATCTTTATCTTTAATTCTATATTATAGAAATCGCACTTTAAAAAATTGTAATGTAAATGCATATGTGTAATTAATATTTAACGAATTTTGTCCTAGATCTAGAACTGTGTCGGGCCAAACTGGTATTAATGTTGGAACTTCCACTGTTGATGGCTGCGTGCTTCCTGTTAGCTGCCAAAACGCATTCGAACCGTAGCATTGATATCAATAAATATATCAGAAAAAAACTGCACACAAAAGGAATAATCGTCGACAAAAATAAATTGAATGGTTATGAATTTACAGTTTTTAGCAAATTAGGTAAAAATTATTCATTATGTATATATATATATCTAGGATTTTATGAATTTATTAAATGTTTTAAGCCTCGACTAGACTAGATTTTTTTTGGCAAGTTAATACTTACCTAGAAAAGATTTTATAAAATTACATTCACAAAAGGCAACGTGGGGACGTTAAAAATAAATAAATATAATAAAGTTGAACTTTTAAACCACGCGGAGCGGCCGCGGGTCAGCTAGTACTATATGTACATTAGTGTCATATACATGATATCTGGCATTATTTATTATTATTATTATTTAAATGTATATATTTACAATTAGGTTTTCAAATACCAACTTGGACAAACGTAGAAGCGGCCAACTTTCTTGCAGTAGAAGCTGGATTTTCATCTAATAATCTCGAGTTATTGCAAGAAGTTGTCAATTTCATCGAGTATAATCGTAATCGTATAGAAAAGAAATTGCTAGTCTCGTTTAAAAAGCTGCGATTGGAGTCAGGTATTTTTACCAAAAATAACAAATTTTAGAGTAAAATAGCTGTAGAATATGACGGTAGATATACTATAGTTATCAAGTTAGTACGGAAATCGTAAACATCACTGTTACAGGGGCCATATGGCAGGGTGGAAAGGTTTAAAAAAACTATTTCTTTAAAAAAAGAAGGTGATGACGTGAAATTGGAATGATAACGCAATGACCGATTTTGATTTGGTTATGGTTGAGACTGTTGCACCGAGACTGTACTTAGACAATAAAGAGGCGAGTGAAGACTGGTTGATTGGTGCTATAGGCGGCGCAGACTTTGGTTTATGTTTGGTATTATAAAGTTGACTCTACAGATAATCGAATAATGTATGCATACGTCAGGAGGTAGCAATAATGGAACTATGGCAGATAACCTCCTCGAGGTGCACTCTGGGGACCAGCCGAAAGTTCCTATGGCTGCTGGCCGGTGGCAAATAATCTGCCGTGAAGGCGTTTTTCTGAGAGTCCCTGTGGTCAGCGTAGGGCTTACTGGAAAGGCGAGGGCGGGCTCAGTGTTCCCTAACACGATCGCTGGGCAGACAGGCTAGAGCTAGTTTCAATCTGCCACTGTCACAGATTGCAGAACTGTAGACGTGTCGTGGATCATGCCTCGCGGCGTCTCCGGCGACGAGAATCTTGGCTTTACCAACAGGACCGTAAGGATGATAACCTCTATAAAACACGCGAATTCCAAGCGTTGGGCTCACCGCGAAGGAGTACATGGCTAATGAGAGGTTCAGTCGCTAGTGATGTCCTCCGTCAGGATACCTGCTGCCCTCCTGATGGCCTCCACTTAGGCTTACCCTTGGTATTGGAGCTCTGCCCAGATGGATTTTTATTTCTCGCCATGATCGTGATATCGAGAAGCAGTCATGCTCAGAATTTAATACCAGTCTTCACTCACAGAGTGCCAAGACGGGAAGGACCGGTGGGCGAAGAGCTAAATTCAAACGAGGGGTGAAAAGATTTAGAGTAAATCAGTCATCGTCGAGTGAAAGCAAGACATCTACCAGCAAGATAAGAAAACTCCTGATTACAAAATACCCAGAGGCTATCCAAAGCGCCGAAGATAACGTGGATGGCTTGGCACGTCTAGCTAAAGAACATAGGACTACTTTGTACGTACCAACTTCAAATATTAAATCCTGAATTTGAAAGCCAGGGGATGAATCATGCCAACCTATTAACAGCAGCGAGTGAGAATGTTGACCTTTCAAGACTTGGAATTACCTCTCTGAGATATCGGCAATAAGCATCTCTAGCCCGCATTCTGGAACTCCCAGGTGCTAAAAGCAGTGAAAAAGCAGATTACCTGGCAGTCAAGCTTAGAGTCACCCTGCCGAAGGACATGATAAAAAACTCCAGACCAAGTATATATGTGCAAAAAACATGCATATCATTGGTCTAGATGACTCGGTGGAAGCTGATGAGGTAGTGGTTTCTATCGCTAAACAAGGAGAATGCCCGAAGGAAACGGTAAAGATTGGGGAAATACACCGCTCACCTAGAGGAATAGGCAGTGTCTGGGCCCGCTGCCTCGAACAAAATGCACCGCTAAGGTAGATCACAGTGGTGATTGCTACCGTTGTAGTCAACCGGGCCACAAAGCAGCTACATGCTCAAAACCGCCAAAGTGCTCTTTGTGTGCAGCAGCAAATAAGCCGACAATCATGTCCTAGGCAGTAACATGTTTGTTTGATGTTCTCTATCAAAGCGGTGTAAACACAGTGGCCAAAAATAATTTGACAAAGGACACACAACCCACAGAGGAAGAGATAATGATTACTAATGAATACAATGGCCTACGATCGTTTTCTTCAAGTGAATATAAATCACTGTGCTAGTGCGCAGATTTATTGCTGCAAAGTAAGCTTAGTGGTCTATCGATGTAGCAGTGGTTGCTGAGCCTAACTATGTTATTTCTTGTGAAAATTGGGTTGGGAATACTGAGAGGTTGGTGGCCATCACAGCAGCAGGAATTAATAACAATAGAGCTTCTAGACTCATTGCCAGAGGTAGAGATTATGCAGCAATTCAATGTCGGCGACAGGTTATTTTAGGAGCGTACTTCTTGGCTCCCATGGAACTTGAGAATGTCGATGGTGGAGCGAGCTGGTGTCAGAAAACAATAACTCATGGGGACGTCCATACAGAGCGGAGCGGAGAGAAGTATAATTCATCCCTGGACGCCTCCGGTGACGGAAACTCTTCAGTCTAGATTAATGCAAGAAATACTAAACACCTTATTTTCCAACTTGCCCTTACATTAGCGCCATTTCGTAATGATGAAGAACGCAATGTTTTTGAGGAGGTGCCGTTAATATCACAAAGAGAATTAGACGCCGCGATTTTAAAACTTCGAACAAGGAGAAGAGCGCCTGGGCCCTGCGGCGTTCCTGGTTGCGTCTGGATCTTCATAGACTTTTTGATAACTGTCTAGAGATAGGTCGGTTCTGAGCACTATAGAAAACAGGTTTTATTCTTTTAAAGAAGGACCGTCACACTAATGATTCACCCACTGCATACCATCCAATAGTGTTGCTCAATGAAGTTGACAAGCTTTTGGAGCGGGTAATCGCTTGTTGCCTCATCAAGCATCTCGGAAAGACTTGTCTGATTACCAATTCGGCTTCGTTAAATACGTTCAGGTCTACTCGAATGAGGCAATTGCAGGAGGAGGGGTATTGATAGCCGTATCACTTGATATTGCCAATGCTTTAAATTCTCTTGCCTGGGTATATATTAAGGAAGCATTAAATTTCTACCGAGTACCTACTTACCTCGGCAAAATCATTGAAAATCACCTCTCTGAAAGGTTGCGTGTCGCGGTCGGAATGGCCGATATAGACGAAAAAAAAATTGTCATGTGGTGTCTCACAAGGTTCAGTTCTGGGTCCTTTCCTGTGGAACATCGGCTATGATTGGATTTTAAAATGTAAAGTTAGACGATACTTTAGCTACAGCTCGGGAAACCAAGTACAAGGAACCTGCTTGTGTTGACACAGTTTTTTAGAAGATAAGAAATTATTTTGAAAATTATGATATTTTGTTTTAGACGATTCGAATAGAACAAAACTTTTTGTGAATATCTGCTACTGTCGCTACGCATTAGTATAATATATATCTTTTGAGCATACGATACGTTGAACGTTAGAAGTATTGCATTCATGTTATTTTGCATTAATTAAAGAGTATCTTACGGAAGTAGCAATTTGTAAGATTTTTCTTTCATTACAGATTTGAACTTCGTACCCACGTTAAACCTGCTAGGCGCTGCAGTACCTGAGACAGCTCACCTGTTGAATATTGTTGATCCTAAAATTACAGAAAGAGTCTCAAATCTCATAAAAATTCCATTACGCCACTTAAACCTTATAATTCGCACTATTGATGACGTAATAAATACTGAAATCGATTCTAAAACTGTTATTAAAGGGATCAAACGAAAATTGACTTAGAGGATCAAGTCCCTACCTACATATCAATACTAACATAGCTTTAAGACAACACTTATTGTAAATTAACTGATGTAGCGTATTTTTGTACGAAACCGATTGTGAGTATTAATCGGTTGTTTAGACTTAAGAAAAATATCTATGATTCAATTAAATGTACAAATGTATGTCAAACCTTTTGCTGGAGAATTCATAGCACAGGTTCAAATGAGATCTGGTGGATCTAGCTGTATATAATAATGTATAACATATTCTTTATACAGATTATGGATTAATTATAAGTGTATAATAATTCTTTGTATTTATTTTGGAATTACTATGATCATTTTATGATTTCTTATATGATACTTAATTTTGGCAACATATTAGACTTTCTATAAAAATACATTTTTTTGTACTCGTTAGTATTTCTAACTTTCATTATATTGCTTCATGTGCTGTGTTAACTATGTTGTAAATAATTAGAACATTTCGTAAAAACCCTCCAGTAAGCAAGATCTAATAATAATTTCAAAATGGTTTTTATTCCTAATTTTGTTCATAATTTTGGTTTGGTAAGGAAATATCATTCTTTATATCTTTGTTTGTTAAAATCTATAAAAATTAGAAAATTCTAGATAGATCATACCAAGACAAATAAATATTTGGTAACCATAATTCGTAATTGAATGACTGACTGACTATAATCACCAATACTGTCAAAATATTTCATCTATCGATCTGTGAATTCGAGATTAAACATGATAAATAAATCACTATCTTTTTTTACAATATTTATCAACAAAACTAATATGCTCATTTTTGTCCTTTAATTAATATGATTTGTTGCTTCCAAATATTTAGCTCGATGCCAATTAAAGTGGCGTTGGCTTCCCGTCGGGTGCGCCGCTTTGACCAACCGAGCGCGAAATATGGTTGCATCGATGGAACCCGAACCCACTGCCTCGGCCGCGTAGCCGCTTTCATGTACGCCTGGTACGTTTAATATAAAATTGGAACAAGGCCCTCCCGATTACTTATTGAGGGCTTCCCCGATCAATGCATTCGCCTTTATTAAAACTCTTATATAATAATCTTTAAGACAATTTCGTATAAATTACTCATTTAAGATAATTATCTAAATAAAACAAAAGTTTTTGGTTAAAACTATTATTTTTTTAGAACTTCCTACTTAGTATGCCTTTTTAATTTTAACTATACTGATGTTTATGTTTGCAATCGTCTTTGTTCTTAGCCATAATTCAATTTGGGTTAAACAAATTAATCAAATCTATACTTGAAACAGATTTTAATTAAACGACAATTCTTGCCTCAACGCAAGTAATCCGCAAAATGTTAACAAGATATAAAAATTATGAATTAACGTCATCCAGACGAGGGTAGAGAGCAGTGGCGGGCGTTTAGGGCGACAACAAAGGCGCTGCTGTAGGGCGCCCAATAAAAACTTGACAAATGGCGTTTCATAATCACATCGCATTCCGAGCCTCGTCACCGGTTTACCTTTTTGTCCTCCCTCGGAAAATATGTCTTCCAAAAATTACATCGCCTCGACAGCGATATGTCACTATAATTTCTACTACGGTTGTAACCGCAAACATTCACACCCGATCAACCAACGTCCGCAGATTGTTAGTTCCCTCAAACGTAATAATTGCTAGCTACTTATGATGCAGTGACTTCTAATTATTGCCACCACATTGTTTAGCTGCGGTTCGCATTATCTCGACAGCGTGATGCTCTCCTAGTAGCGTAAGTAACAAAGAATCTATATTATTAAGCTGTCTACTATAGTATCCGGATTTTGATTTGCACGTCGATATAGTAACTGTAAATTTTAATTAAAATGTATGTTGATAGTACATAATAATATTTCCATCTTGGTAAATCAAATGACATTTATACAGCCGTAATTATAATAAAGATATAATTGCAATTTACAACTATTTGTTAGGACGTAATAATATTATTATACAATGCAGCACATCCGAGGGTTATAAGTATTTTCTGTTAATAAATTCTCCATTTCTAGAGCGTCATCAGTCCGTCTTAGGCCCACATAAAGACCCGTGAGCTCGTAAAATGTGTCATGCGGGCTTATTATTATTGCCCGCTGGTTTCCAGTGAAGAATTCGCGGTTACGGGGGTTGGTATTAACGCTACCAAAATATCGTCTGTTGTCACCCGCGCACTCCCCGTACCAACAGTATTATTAAAAATAATTTCTCATTTTTATTGCCCACCCTTAGTGCAGTGGCTATAAATGATTACGTTATTACAAGACACGGGCGCACGGATTAGAAACCCTCTTACGTTTTATGGAAATTTGTTTATAGTGCAAACGCATGACTTACAGTTGGCCTATTTGACCTTTCGCAAAACTTTAAATGATTTATTATTAAAAATATGTTTTTAAATAAATTATTAATTGTAAAATTTACTTATTAATTATTAAAGAATGTATTCTATGTTTTAAAGAAATAGCATAAATAATGTAAATATGGTTCCCTTAATTCGTCGTCGTCATAAAATTTATTTGTTAAAAAATGAACATTTTACTTTAATAATTTTTATTAAAATTGGAAAGATATTTACCAAAGCTGGCAATAAACTTTCCTGTCCTACGCCTTTATGTAAATATAACAAACAAATAATCTAAAACTATGATTTTTATTCGTCAATCGTAATTGTTGTCCAAATTTCATTTCAATACGACATAACGACTAGAATTAGGGCATTTTTAGATAATTATAATGTCTTCAAAAAACAATCATGATCTTTTTTTTTTGGTCCGCAAATGTTATTTTTTCTGAAGACCACTTACCATCTTAAGGTTCGTGGCAATTACATGGAGCTTGTCATACAATGATGCAAATCTATTTTAATTAAGGAAACTATATTATTCTAATATTTTAAACGGATAGCTAAAAAACAAATATTTTCATTTGGTACCAGTTTCGAAGGGTTTCAATTTTCTTTAGAAAATCCAAAGTCAATAAATAGGGGTATTAATACAATGCGTTATACAGAGATGGGCAAAATCGATCGTAATGAACTTTATCCTTCCTTCGAATAGAAATTTTTAAACTAAATTATTTAAAACACAAAAACTGTTTATCTTTCTGAAAGTACATATAAATTCATATACTTTGCTATTAAAAACGTACAAAAGTTATAGAAAAATGTCGTGAAGGAACTAATCCGTATAATTACACCGTCCGACACAATGTCGGAAGCATTACTTTAATTTGATTGAATTGATTGACTAGATTTTAGATAAATAATGATTATTGTAACTATTTAATTGTTAGAAATAAATAATAAAAATATGTAATTTAAAAACCTCTAAGTATTCAGTTGGCCTTTACATTCGAAATAAATCATTATCATCTACATTTTTTTGCTTGAAACAATAATTATTAAAAATGTATTTATTTAAGTTTATAGTAAATTCATTAAGTATAATAAGTTATTTTTAGTATTATGTCATGCCTTCTACCACGACCTGTTAACACTGAACAATTGTTAAAGATTTTGAATTAGAACTTCTTAATTAGCAAGAAACTAAAATATTAGAAAGTCGCTAGTTGCGAGCAACGCTAGACCGGTCATTGCGGCTATTTTTGACAATTTAGGTAAGAACTTATATATCATATATACACGCACTAAAATTATTCATTTAAAATTACGTAAAAGATAAGAAACAATACAAGTAACCAAAAATATACTAACATGGGCTTGTTTACGTTATCCGTACAATAGTAATATAAAAAAAAAATAAAAAATGCAAACCCTCGACGGATCAATTTGTTTTCTCGTACAATTTATCTGCGGCTGGGAGTGGTTGGAGCTCCGCCCTATCCATTTCCGACAAAATTTTCCATCGCGCTCTTACAATTTTTATATTCTTGTTGTGGCTAGATAATTTATTTTAATTTACTTCATAGCAACTTCTTATTTATTTAAAAGCAAAAAACATCACCTCCTCCCAGACACAATGTTTTAAAATAATTAAAAATTATTAGACTTATAAGTAAGATATTCTTCAGAGATTTTTGTGAAGGCTCATATAATTTAAGTGATATTTGTTTTATACAAGAGTTGAAACAAAAAAGAAGAATACGGAATATTTTATAAATTTTTCTAGTAGACCAGCGATGGGCGTGTCGCGGGTGCGTCCGCCCAGCGACTCGCGTGCAGTCCCGCGCCGTCAGTCGCGTTCCGTCAGTTGGGGAAAGTGATTGTCGGTATAGTGGCCCCTGCGCTATTACAGTTTCACGTAAATTTAGTTCTTTGCCTTGCTGAAATTCAGGTAAGATTTTACATTACATAATTATAAAAACAAAAAACTCTCCTATGTACAGAATGCTACACGTAGCTAATTTTATATATAAGGATCTTTACTAGTTTCATTTAGAGTTAGAAAAAAAAAAACTAATCGAAGTTCACTATGATTTATACCTAAATGATTTAAAGTTAAGAAGAACTAAACGGAGTACTGTTAAAAAATAAATGAATGTGCGCAAGATGTATTCACATCGAGTTGATAGCAATAATTTTATAAATACTTTAAAACATTTCAGCTAAGCAATCATTATAGTGTACATTAGTTTTGTGAATCTAAATTAATAAAAAAAATATATTAAAACGGGGAACCGTGAAGGCTAAACCAACGAACTTTTAATAATTTACGGCTTGTAAATTATGGACAGATTATAAGATAGTCAGGTCATATTGCCTTTTCAATTGTTACAGCGTCGACCTACTCAGGGCTTTCGGATCCGATGTCCGTGACTAAATAAATAAATGAATGTTAAATAAAATATATATTCAGTGGTGCCTATATATGAGAAACACTGAAAATTGGTGTTGTAATTAACATTTATATATGTCATTTTTATGTTTTGATACAAATACTGTACACATTTTAGAACTTATTTCCTATAAATATTGTGAATGACCAGAGAAGGCTTTAAAAGATAAACCTGTTAATCTTATTACTACATTTTAAATAATCAAATGACAATTAAAAATTATATAAGAAGACCGCCATTAATTTGATCAATTTCAAGGTTTTTTCAAATTTTTAATTTAGACTTCTATTATGTAAAATGTGGTTTAATCATTCTATAGTCTTGCTTATACAAATACGTGTTAAATTTATTTAAATTATTTATTACTTTAAATAACCTCTTATTTTTATTAGTTAATTAGCGGTTATAACATATACAAAAATAATTTCAAGCGAGGGAATATAATTTGGAAATGATTTAAGTTTAGTCTAGATACTTGTACTAAAATCATGTAATAGATCTAATTAATCGTATAAAAGCAGGGATTTTAATTACTCTCTTACAAAATTATTTTCAGGTTTCAGAAGATGATAGAACCGAGTTAAATCATGGCAGGGACCTCTTATTTGATTTGTAATAAATGGTAATCGTTAAAAATATTTTTGATTCACCATGCTTTGCGAATTGTGCGTCACAATTTATATTTCTTCGTTTACATTAATTACTACTGGATGTAAAATATTAAATTAGTTTTGTTCATAACATGATACAATATATTTTTCAAAAATCTCGTAAAACCCATTTTAAATTTCAATTTTTTTAAAAAACCAGACATTGAAATACTAAAGACAAATTGTAATTAAGAAAATGATTTTTATAATAAAATAGATGAGTTGAAATATCAATTTTGTTAAAGAATTCTTCCATAAGATATATCTGAAGAAGAACCTAGATTACGTCGCTCTTTAATTAAAATTACAAAAATAATGTTTTATTCCTTTATTTAAATTATATTTATGTCGAATTTTTTGCTGTATGATTAAAAATTTTAAAAGCATTTTTAATTTTATTAGTTAAATCCTACAGATGTAAAAAGCTTAAAATTAAAGAAAGTTAATTAAATTGATTTTATTGTCACTGTGTCAAACTTGAAATTATTTCAAATTCGTTATATTTATCTAACAGATTTAATCAAGTTTCAACTTCTGTGCCTTTGATTTTTTTTATTTTTAGTATATATGTATATTATTTACATTTATTGTAAAACTATTTCCGTTTAATGTTTTTAACCAATGAAAGTTGAATAAGCAAACAAAATATTAACCCTTTTTGTAAATTGCTTGATATTATTTTTATAGAATGTGTCACTTACCACCAAGTGCTCTTTTTATTATTTTTTGGTCGCTCAAATATTGTAACCATCATCGCCGATCATTGTATCACTCTTCTAAAGTTGGCCAGAATTCAATTAAGAAATATTACGTAATTTTATAAAATTAATATTGATACTTAATAATGACTTTATCAAACGATGAAAGAAATTGAAAGTTGGTAAATTTTATAATATTATTATATTAGCACATACGTAATAAATTATAAGTAATTATATTGGACATAGGCTAGTTAATGATGTAACAGTTAACAAAAATAAAAAAAATTGATTGCACGTATAGGTCATAACAAAAAAATTACCGCGTATTCAAGATATGCTTACAAATACAATAGCTGTGCCGGAGTCTCTCTCTGGGTCTGAACCTGGAAATGGTCAGAGCAATGTAACTGGCTATATTCGAGCCAACGATTCTGTGTACAGCGGCTGCATGGGCGCCGGCGGCTAGCAAGTTACTGTTTCGCAGGCAGTTATAGCCTGTCCAGCGGATCTTCTCTCAGAATATCGCGAGACCCACAGGATGGCGTCGCTGTACTCGACCGTTATCCTTGCCGGGCTGCTTCTTCTGGACCTTCAGTCCTACGAAGCCGCCTTGTTATTTGAAATAAAACGTGGTTTCTCTTGGCAAGTGATAAGCCACCGAGACCTGGAGTTACTGGTCCCCGATCACCTGCCCGTTACTGAGTTCTCCTGCCTGGGTAAGGTGCGGAAAAGATTCAACTTGCCTCCGCTTTTATCAATGCGGCGATTTTCACCGACGGCAACCGAATTGAGAAAAAGGTGGTTGACATTCTGCGTCATTCAGGGCGCCGCAGAGCTGTACTGTAAGAAGCTCAAGTCGGACAACTTCTACACTGTGTACCAGGCAAACTTGCTGGCACTAGCGGAAGCGACAATATGCGCGATCATAAGGTCGGTCCCTGTCCGAGATCGTATTAAGATCGGACACCTTGCTTTATGAATTAAAAGAAAAGGCGGTGAAAGCATGAAAAAAGGGGAATAATGTGACATTATATAGAGTGAAGAGGCATTCGAGGACGGAGGGAGAAAAGAATGAATTATGATGTATACGGAATGGACGACGGCTTCGGTAACGAGGAAGTTTTTGCTAGACTGCCTAACCTAACGAAAGGTTGAGCTGGACACGGTTTTGATCTAAATATTCAAGGGGCATAAGGAATTCTCCGAGTACCTTCATCGGTTTAAGCTCAAAGAGAGTCCCTCGTGCACCTATGACCCGAGAGTGAACCACACCGTGGTGTACATAGTCACCGGCTGTCCTGTATTTGGCGCGGAACGCACGGATTGCCAGTTTCGGTTTCAGAAAAGGACAGAGGATAATAACATCGCCTCGCTTGTCAGTTGTACGAAACCGAATGAAAATTGTAATATGGAATTTTATAATATTTAAGGATAATAAAGTAATGTATATAAAATAGAACTTAAATAAATTTATAAATTGTCAAATAAAGATCAAAATAGAATGGAAGAGAATGAGAAGGACAACTGAAGAATGAATGAAAGAATTTAAGAAGACAAAAGAGGAGGGGAGAAATAGTTTAAAAAACCTGAAAATTTTAACCTGAAATTATTAACATTGTCCCTGCTTACACACGGCAGGGGAGCACAAGTGAAAAAAAAATTCAATAGCAAAATTTTTGCAAGAGTATTTTAAGTTCGGTAGAATAAAATAATAAACATTTTAATTTATAGGTAAATTATGTTATAAAATAATTTCATTGATTATTGTCAGGAAATGAAATAATACAATTAGTATTCATTTTACGTTTTGTTTGAAATATGTTTTACTTAATTTTATAAAATTAATCTGTTTAAAAGTATTCAGGTTATATGTAACTTAATTTACAGCAAAAGTAGATGATGTTAAATTGATGATGATGATGTTAAAATTCTAGTGCAAGAAGCATACGCGAAGATAATGTTATGGATAACTTTTATTCAGTAACAAAATATATTTGTATCATAATACAAAAACAACAATTTATTAAAATTCCTATTTAATGATAATTTATCAATTTCTTGTATCCTGCTTCAATTACCTTGTTTAATATTAATCTATATACGACGAACTTTTGTGTTGGTTGTATTAGTTTTTTTTTTTTTTTAATGTGGGAGCAAAAAGTCTCTAATCAACTAAAATTATAATCTATGTCTGTACGGTCATTCGTAAGTATATCGTCTCAAATTGTTACAGCAGCTAAAGAAATTGCAGCGCTAACAGAACTCGCCAGCTTTATTTAATAATACTGATATTTATATTTTCATGTCCATAAAATCAGAATTACAATGAAACCTACTACCCAACATAACACTATATACTATACATAGCTTATCTCGTAAAATGAAATTAATGTTTTGGTTATTACAAAATCTTAAGTGAAGCGTTTGGTCCGTTTAACGTAGACCACGACACATAATTTTTTAATAATATTTGCATTGATAACTTTATATACGTAAATCGGTAAACAATTAAAGCTAAAGTAAAAATACTTCAATCAAAAACTGTTGTTA
Source organism: Battus philenor (assembly GCF_028537555.1). Lineage (NCBI taxonomy): Eukaryota > Metazoa > Arthropoda > Insecta > Lepidoptera > Papilionidae > Battus > Battus philenor. Next base: position 10,460,085 of record NW_027181661.1, read on the forward strand.
CTGTCTTTTGTTACTGTCGTCCTACGTTAAATACTTATAATAATATCCTCTGTATTCACAATAATATAGGTTACTTCGAAAAGAAACGGCGACCATCATTCTTTGTACTTGTATCAAGAACAAGAAAAAATAAGCTCGTAACACCAAGTTTTCGTTCACATTTAGTTGATTCATTCTTTTAGCGACAAGTTTTACTGACGGTAATAAAATCTGCGACAAAAATTTAAAGCTTATGTTAAGCCAAGATTGATCGATAAAGTATATTATTGTTTAAATGATAATACAGGAAATAAACATTCTAAGATTAAGTATGAAACTGCTTTTCACATGTTCAATAGACAATTCATAAAAGGAACAAATTGTAAAATTAAAAAGCGTAACTCAAAACGTAACTTTTGCCAAGTTCTCTGTGTCATCAACATTCCGAACCTGGCAGTAATCACTGTATAAATACATATTTAAACGTGCGTGACATGGTCTAAATATTTATTTCTTTGAAATAATTATTTGAAAATAAACTGTGAATCTTTTTTTTTATTTGTAGGTATTCATATCTTTAACCTAAGCAATTTAATTGCATTGTTCGTCGTGAGCGACGTTACGCAGCTACGGGCAATGATTCTTATCGCAGCACTTATTGAAAAGAGGGGTGAATTCCTATCACGCATAAATCAGGCCCGGTTGTATTTCTTTCGACCGCGGCCGCCGCCTTTTTATTGCCCACTTATTGGCCTATTACAAAGTAGTTATCATATATACAAGTCCCATATACTTCATTCCGTCAATAAAATGTGTGTTACGTATTCTTTTAAATCATCTGCTATATTTAATTACACAGGAAGTTATAATTAATAAATGTTAATTTATATATTATTAATATTATACAAAGATATAATTTTGCATGCGTATAATAAATGATATATTTACTATAAATAAATTGGAGTTGAATTGAATATAAGATCGATCATAACAAAATTAATCAATTTTAATTAATGTACTTTTACAAACATCAGTTATATAAAAATAATGATTTTAAAATCAATATTTATCATTTTCAGAGCTTACCGATTTTCTTTCTCTAATTATATGGACCTGAATGTAGAAGATGACAGTGGTTATACATTTCTTTCTATGTACGTATATCAAAAACACTAAAAGACTACTCCTAGCAATCTTTAAGGTGGTTTAGTTTATTGCTGCATTACAAACGAAATCTTCGTTTACCGCTTTAAAACTTCTACGGCCATAACCAATCGTTCTACATCTAGATTCTAAGGTGTATCGTCTTTAACCTAAGATGGCAAGAATAAACGTGTTGATGCAGATTGAAAATTGTTGTTCAAACTACATGTAGTCATTTATTTTACTAACATATTGCATTGAAGTGGAATCTAATTTGTTGTTAGCACGTATACTTGTTAACAACCAACTATGTCTTCGAATTTGAATCGAGGCGATGGGTACTGTAACTTCTTTTTAATTTTTTATAGTTTTCCGAATAAAATTTATATAAATATTTTTCCTTACTTACTCGTATATTTTCAAATTCTATGTCAGTTTCACTGTAAACTATATACTTCCAATTACTACAGATTTAATAATTAGCGAGTACTACCTTAGAAACTTATAATATTTTGTGAATCATTGTTTTTACTACAGTACAAGATAATCTGATAAAAACTTATTAAAATCTTGTTTGAATATTCCAAGTGACAAAATTCCTAATAAAACATAAACTGGCGATGCAGTTTCTTAGTTGAAGAGATAATATTGCGATTAACATACATATATGCAGGAGGAATCCCATTAAGTATCGATTGCTTGGAGCCATTTGTAAAAATACAATATCAAAATCTTAAATAAATTAAATTCTAAACACAATATTTAATCTTTTCCCTTTATTTGTGCTTCATGTTCATGTTCCATGTTATGGTAGGTTAGTTAATTGTAAAAGGAAAAGATAGCATCGGATTATAAAAGGTAAAATGAGACAATAATTTTTCCATTTGCAATATCTTACTCTCTCTCTCTCTTCTTAGGTTACCGCTTACTAAACATTTAGAATATAACTAAGATTTTCTTTACCTTGTACCAAATTTATTAACAATAATAAATTAAAAAATTATTAACAATATAAATCCTACTTCTTAAAAAATTGTTCTCATTAATACAGATAATATTATATACTCGTGCAACTGTAAGTAATATTAAACTTAAAATTCATTTTATTGTTTAATGACATATTCGCATCATTTATTGAAAGCCACTCAGTATTTTAATTATAAATAGAATTATCTGACTCCGACGGACACAACGTATGCCGTCTTGACAAGCTTTTAACATTTTCTATCAACTACTTATTTTAATAATTGAACGGAATTAGCAAAATTAAGTTAAAACTACTTCAATCGTCATCACGTCTACTGGAAGGCATAGCCCCCCCCCCCCACCAAGATCACCACGATGACAATCTCGCGCTCCCGCATCCAGCGACTTTTATTTATCAAATTATTCAATATAAATTAAAATTTCGTAAAATGGCATTTTGTATATGATAAATTTTATAGGTAACTGAAAATATGTAAATTTACAACACAAGTAAAGAGATAAAAATGTTTAAAACATTATTAGATTACGATAATTGATTGCTAGTAGCAATAGAATGAATAATGAGAGATGGAAATTAGTTTTTTGTCGATAAAGTTAAGTGACTGTAAATCTTTTTTGTGGGATTGTTTCCCAGTCGCACCTGAATGCATTTCCGCTGACGAACAGAGTGCAAATACTAGTCTACTTCAATATTTGTTTGACTTGCCCTGCTGTCAAAATTGCAATTAAAGATTTCGCAGGTGGGAATTTTTTTTAGGCAGCAAAGCTCAAAGGCGTCTTTGGAAGCATCAGTTCAGGCCGCTACTTACTACAGTGTCACCGAATTGAGAGACCGCCGAGCTCTTAGATCGCTTCGGTGAACCATCCATAGAGTGAATAGTCAATCAAAGTCTAGCCGATAGACTGACGTCTGGAGATGAGTTAATTCGGGCATGTCAATACAGTCAGTGCATGGATCTTTTGTTGTCAAGGTACCGCCGCCCAGTGCGCCGGTCCTGTCATTTCTAATAAGGCTATAGTTTGGGATTTTGCATCCCTCTTTGACGGTTTAAGGAACGTCTCTTGCACTAGGAGCACGTCGATATGGTGATCGCGTATATATTGCGGTAATTAATCGTATTGATCGTCCGTTTCTTTCGCGCTATAGAACGAATGAACGATGTTCTGGGTTTGTCTCTATCGCTTATTTTGCGGCTCGTGCCAAATGGAGCTACATTAGACAACGGCCCGTTCAATACAGTTATTTTTTTGTATTAACATCCAGGTACAAGATTGGAATTTTCAAAGAGAAAAGCGTAAAAAATGCAATAAAGAAGTAATAGCACTTTTTCTTACTAATAAAAATCATAGCGTTAATTATAGGACGTCTCCAGTCGTTTGACAGCAAACATTTGACTTAAATAAAAATTTAAAAAGACTTGTATAATGTAATCAAACCAAAAGTAAGTACTGTCCAATTGAATTTTTTTTAGTCAAAACATATTTTTGTATTTACAATAACAATTTTATACAATAGTTTTGATTACAATGTATAGTACAAATGTGGTCGAAAATAGTTAAATGCGTGTACATACAAACGAGAGCGCCGTATGTATCATTTCATAACGTTTACTTTACGGCGAGTATTTATCGCGGGCCGCAGCCCCGGCCATACTATTCTTTTCCCAATTGTTTAGGTTTAGCGCAACAACAATAGACCGGATAGCCAGTAACATGGACCAACTGCTCGTCACGCGGTGTACGTGCAACTAATTTAGAACTATGATCACTTCTCATAACCATTACGTTTGATACTACCACAAGAATTTTAATTCAAATTCTAATTCCTTAAGTTTTTTCGTTAAATTAAAATTCATTACATATATGTAATTATAAATATACATGGCAAACTATGCTTTCCGTATTTGATATAGAACAAAACTTCTTATATTTTTTATTTACTTTAAATTATCCAATCATTAATAATTATTTTAGGTTACTATGATCTGTACCATCGTGAATCAATGTATCTTAACCATAAGAATGTTGTTCTAAAATAATTAATATACTTTTTTAAATTATGTTTGAATGTAGAGCTGGACTTTACTTTTTGCATATATGGCATGCTATAGGACAATATTTGTTTAATAAAAGTACCTAATAACGCAGTCGGAAAATGCGTCAAAGAATATTAAGTGTAAAATGAACCGTTCGGCCTCTGGACTTCAAAGTACTCGGACGGCGTGCAAGTAAAGCGGATCGAAATGCAATGCGGCCGCCCTGTTTGCATTGACGACGTCAAAACGCACCTCCGCACAAAGGAGATGCCACTGTTTACTTCCCAATTGATTACGACAACAACGCCACTTGGACCATTATACATTGTATCCGGACTAATTGGAGATTCAAACGAGCTGAAGGCGATCACGGACGGACACTGATTGGACCAAACGGACGAACATATCGTGTTACATCAACTTTAATTAAACATCTCACTGGTGATAGTAATTAGACGTCTTTAATTAAACTATTCCGTATAGTTACCATTATATTAATTCAATATTCAAGTTGATATTAGACAGGTTTATAAACATAATCGGATTAGTTTTAAAAATTATTTAGTAAAATTAGTTTGGAAAGCCTCATAAGTGGTAGCTTCAGAATCGCGATTCACGCGCCTTATGAAACCACGGACTTGATTTCTTTCAGGCTTGCAACATCTGTGACGCGTAATTCAACTTTGAGTACTAACGGATATAGAATACATTATGAGGCGACTTTCAGTGCGCTTCACTTTTTTTTTTTTTTGATTTGACACTTGCTTGCTGTCCAAATTGCATTTTCAGATTCCGCGGGTACGTCGCTTGTCGTGATTAGTATAAAAACTCCCTGGGTGGAGGCTTGTGGACACTACGGAAATATTACAATAGAAATACATACGAATGTTAATAGGTTTACTTCTTTGTAGTTACATTTATTTTTGAGTTTTCTTATTATTTTAGGTCGCATTTGCGCTCAAAGACCGCAAATTAAAGCATTGTGAAGAAACCAGTCTAACATACACGGTGTTGCCTTCTATCCGAGCAGTCTCCTAACCCAAATAGGAGAACTATTCAAAGTTTCTTTACAAGGGAAATCTTCAATAGTTTCCAAAGCAGGAGGCGTTTGCACTAAGAATTCTGTTTACTGTAAATGTGTCCGACCCGTTCCCATTTGAGTCTTGTTGAATTTTGAGCCATTTGTTTTTCCTTTGGTTCATTAAAGTTATACCCTCCAGATTCCTTGTTATTGCTCTTTGAGCCTCTAACGGCCTGTTTTTTGGCGCTGATTGACGTTTTTGCTCCAAATGATAAAACGGGAAAAAATCATTGGTTAAATATTTGAATTTTCTGGCGAGCTTTAAAGTTTATCTTAAAGATAAAATTAATTGGAAAAAAATTCTCATTGAAATGTCTATAAAGAATAATGTATTATACGATTACTTCAACATTATATATACTACGATTTTTATTTACCTTTAACGAGTTGGTTACAAATTAGTCTAGATTATGCCTGTGTGATGTTAAAAAAAAACAGTTTCCGCGGTCGGTATACAATATATGTATGCATGCCGGGGAATTGAAATCACTTTGTCATTAAATGACACTTGCAAGTAAAAAGAACAACAATCGTGAAAGCAAGCAAGTCAAAGGACATAAGCCAAACAGGCTAGCAGCATTCATCTTTGTTAGAACATATAAACGTACGTTCTTTGGACGGTGAACAGTTTATGCAACAAGTAAACACCTGCAACAGGAGGTACAAAACATGGGCTTTACGTGTATAAACTGTTAAACTCAATTTCAATAATACCGGACACAGGTTAAATTAAAATTCAAAATAACTTGAAAAACGATTTTAAGTATCTGCGCGTTAAAAATAATAAAAAGTGATAAATTAAAATAATCAGATCTATCTATAACAAAAATTTCAAAGTTATTGTTAACTTTTGAAACGCCTTCATTTTCCATATGTTCAAATTGCGATCGAAATACTTACTTTAATTATACTTTTTTTGGTTAGGTTACTAATGTATTAAAAATTATGTAAATCCGGTATAAATATAAAATAAAACTGCTTCAAATCAAAACTTTAGCGTCTCACAGAGACATTGTCTTTTTACGATTGTTATAAAAAAAGCATAACATGCTACAAAAAAGTTTCAAAGTAAAAATTATTGTGTGTTTAGTGGTCAAATTAAATTTAAATATTTTAACTGCCATTTAATTTTAAATCATTATGAAAGTCCAAAAATAAACATTTTATATTTCTTATTATGCTTTAAAACAAACTGTTCCGGATTATAACATTGACACAAATAAACGTTTGAAACGGGATTAGTAAGTCGATACGTTATAGATTATACTATTTTACTTTCTTATTACATTATAATGTTATGTTCTCGATATGTAAAATTTACAATATTTATTATATCTTTTACCAAAAAATCTACTATAAAATGCAACTATATATGAAATTGACGTAACAGAGTTAAAGTGCTGCGTTGAAAAGAAACCCCGGGCGGGAACAATCGCACGTAAGCAATATTTATTACGCTTCCGCCAAAGTTGTTAATGCAACCGCGCTACGATCCACGCAACGCAATTGCTTTCAAAATAAACAATTTTAAAACTATTCTTTTCAGTGTGATTCCTTACGGCTATAATTACAGGCTGATTGTTTGTTTCATTTGAAACACTTAAATCATGACTTTTCGTGAAACTATCAATACGGCATCCGCCTAAAGTTGTTTAGTGTGTCGTTAATATTTCTTCTTAATACGTTTTTAGAACGCTCGAAGCACTCACAACGCTGCAATATGTCCGGAACATTTGTTCTCGAAATAAAAAAAGGAAAAAATATAACAAAAATACACATACACACAAAAATATCGCAAAAATATTACGATAGAAGTTTAAAGTGTGGAAAATTGTAAACAATAAATTAACTGTTTTGGTACATTTCTTTTACGTTAAAAATATTCAGCCAATAGTTTCAGAAAAATAAACAAAGTACATAGGTAAAGTACAGATAAAATAAAGACACGCAGAAAAAACTGCAATTACCATTAAATATTAACAATGATGTCAATTGTATTTCCATTAGGAATAAATCCATGATGATGTATTTCATACACATTTAATTAAACTGTTAATTTATATTAGTTATTTTTTGAATAAATTTGACGTTGATGAAACGTGTAAGACTTTTTTAGGAAACAATATTTAGGTAAAAAATACTAGATTGACATTTTAACATTTAAGCACGTACAATCGAGGTAACGTAACATATAATCTCTGTATGAAGTCTTCATCATACTATGGGTTTTCTTTTTTCTCTGCGCTGCATAAGTAGAGGCAAACGTAACTGCAAAGGTATTCGCAGCGTATCTACTCGCCTTTGAAATTGACTTGCCGAATCCATTCACATAAGTCACCACAAGTAGCCTTTGGTCTATTGTCGGCCTTATGATTTTTTTAGCTTCACCATGGCTGATTAACTGAATCCCAGCTGGTCTAGATCCGTAAGGATACGATATTTATCCGTATTGTGGAAAACTTTGCTATGTAGCTGTATGTAAATAAATAATTAATTACACGGTCGTTTACTATGGATCTTATAAGAAGACTCAGATTACCCACAGCGCAAGTAATGTCGCTTTCTTAAGCTAAATTCACGCAACTACATTTTAAAAAGTTTTTTATTTCTAATCAACAATATATTCACCTTCGTTATCAAACCTTTTGCCATCTAGTATATAAATTTTCAATGCCAAAGCGGTAAAATTAATCGGCTTTTCTATAAGATAAGTCGACAGAAACGACTTTACTTTCCGGTTCTCCTGTGTCCGTCCGCTGTGAGATCAAATCGGAAATGAAAGGATCCACAGAAGCACCAAGGTCACCATAGCTTTGAGTATTGCTCGTTGGCAGTAGTCAAGACACTTCGGTCGTACATCTTTAAACCTACAATACGGTTTAGAATCAAGTTATTTATTATTCAGATTAAATAACCTGAGGCAGCATTTTTGTTGACGTGGTTAAGTCAATTCATTCGGCCACTTTCAAGAGTATTTTAAGAATATTATATTACTTGCTCCGAAGGCTAACATATATGCGGCTAGAGATGGATCCGCTTCGGCTAACGCTGTTAATTCTACGTCTACGGAGCTCGTTCGAAATCTACAGGATCTGAAATCGAAATGCGCAGAACCGGAAAAGTTGGACCAAACCGGACCTGCTCCGGTCACACTCACGGACAGTTTAATGCCATCGATGACTCAAACCTACTATATAGGTATCGTCCTGGATGACAAACTCAAATTCGAAGCTCATGTCGAAAACGCGCAAAATAAGTCAGCCTTCGTACTTAGCCCTCCTCGCTGTCCGTTAGTAAGCAGCAGGAATAAAATGTCAGTATCGAATAAAGTGACTCTCTATAAAGCTGTAATCAGACCTATTCTCATATGCGTAAGCCCGTGTTTATCCGCGATCATTCCGGTCGATCATTCAGGTCGTACAGTATAGGTTCATGCGTAGGGCTACGGATGCGACGTGGTACCTACGCAATGAAAACCTGCATAATGACATGGAACTGCTTGCAGTCGCCAAGTTCCTTAAACACACAAATTTATTGATCATAAGTGCCGCTACCTATGAAACGATCACACCCGGTATATTAATAAGCCGTACCGTCCTAAGACCGAGACTCGTACTAGAGTTTCCAGATGACGTGACGATTACAATCATCGCCATTCGATAACCAACCGGCATCGTCGGAAACGAGGTGGGATTGTATATCGTAGGTGGGCCAACCCCCGATTATACTAGACAGATGCGTTGCTGGAGTTTCTTCCGCCACTTCTTCTCCCAACGCTAACGCTTTTCAAAGGGGTAGTAGTGATTAGCCAGGCAATAGCAACCGGAAAAGTCGAAGTTCAGTCGCCTCGTTCGCCCTTCTCCCTGACTGCTAAGCGGGTATTACCGACGTGTGAGAGTCGCTAGTAATCAAAGAGATCTAGAGCTCGGCGGCCTCCCAGCCCGATAAAATGTAGTATGCGGCCCGAACCGAGGCTCTTTGATCTTTGCTACTTTAAAACACGTCTTAGGCTAGGTGCACTCTGCGCCCTATCACCAGAAAACCCACGGAATCTGCAAATGCCACTTGGACGGCAGTGACAGTCTGGTCCAAAAAAAACGCATCTTGCATTCCTTTAATTTCTGAGCTTTTTATTGTTTAAACACAAACGAAAAATTTACGTTACTTTTAATCTATCTACACAAATATATGGATAGATATCTACTTGTAAATGTAAGAGGTTCCCTCATATTGTATATTCTCCCTCATTACGATATATCCGTAACAACAAGACTTAGTGTTAAAATTTCATAAAAAAATATTGTTTTCACCTAGTAAAGATCAACTAAAAACGAATTTTAAAAAATTTTACCCTCAAGGGATTGAGAGGACATTTAACAAAATTGCGTATTTTCGAAGTAAAGCTGTTGTAGGACTAGTGTTATAGAGATAAAACTAGACTAGAATATTATTTAAATAATAAAAGCAACACTTTTCTTTTACCATTTTAACCATACAAATAATTCCAACTTCTGCCCCTAACTATCAATCAAAATAAAAAAGGCGTGTGAAAATTATTTTCGATTATTCGCATTGTTACAAATTTTTAGTTGTGTACGAAAAAAACTTACTCGTGTAAATAACCGTTGTTTAATATTAAGATGTGTAATCGATAAATAAAGTGATCCTCTGGAATGCATAATATTTCTGTACAGACAGCTAACTCACAATATTTATTTATTTGGATCACCAAATAAATATGTTTTTTGGATTCCAAATCAACAATGTAAGATTTTATTTCCAGTAGAGTGATTGAGATTAAAAAATAGAATCGAAAGAGATCTGGTATTAAACCTGCTTAGAAATTTTTATTACTACATACAAAGCTGTGCGTTATTAAAAAAAGTTACAAAAATGCAATGTAATTAATTTAATAAAATATTTTAGTACAATTTTGTGTTATTTTTATAGAGTTCCGTCATCATCATGGAAGGGTTCTTACATCATATGGCACCGCAGTTCCTACACCCGGCGCTACAAAGCTTTGGATGCGGAGCTTTTAGGCCCATCGGCGGTGCTTTTCATCCCCTTTACCCGGGCAAGGCGTTCGCAAGACACTTAGGAGAGCAGTACGCACTGGGGCAAACTGTCGGGCAAGCTCTTAGAGTAAATTGCTTTGTATATAACTTTATAACCAAAACTTGCTATCATTATAGTAATTCTTCAAAATATAATTAGATGGATCTTATTCAAATTTTTTGAAGAATTAAGTTATTTAAATTATAAATATTCTTCAATTATATCTTTCATATTTCAGGTAAATAGTGTAATTATTAGACAGATTTACATTATAATATACACAATATGGCACACGAGCACAGGCCTCCCCTAGAGATTGACCAGTCTTGCACTGACCTTATTCAGCTTCTGCGACTTCCTGCGACTAAGACTTGACTATGTCGTCGGTCCATAACTATGTCCTAGTGGGGGACCTGCACTGCGTCTACCGCATAGACTAGTACCAGTACTATACTAGTATATAATTGTATGTCTGTGTATGTGCTATTATAAACAAAATCTCGCAAAAAGGGTTCCAAGTTGAGCAGAGTTGAATAGCGATGATGGTGGTTATGAAGATCCTTGTGTGTGCGTCAGGGCGTGCGCGACGACACGGGCACTCCGCCACTGTACCGACATGGGTACGTTGCACGGGATGACACTAGTTCTCCGGGATCGGCCGCATCCGCCTCGCCGAGACCTTCCAAAGACGACGAACCTCCCACCACAACTCCCTGCTCGGACTCACATGACTTCTACTCTCGTTAGTAGCTAATCATTTGTTATAAAAATAGCACGTATATTAACAGTCGTCATATGGGATATACAACTCATTTACTCGTTGTGTTTTAACCAACATATACTTCTTATTAAACAAAGACAAGAATATAATTTTTTTAATTACATCACCGAGGTGTCTTAAGAATCTGCGGAAACTTTCTTTCAAATTACCCTAAAGGTTTACAAAAGGAAGTAGCAGGTCAAAATTGAAACCGTCGCTACTTATTTTCGAATGCTTTGCTCTGATTTTCGAAAGTTTTTTCGGGTTACAAAAGAACCTGGAAACCTTGAGATGTCCCCAAAAAAATCACTTGGCGACAAATTTGCACTTCATAGTGGCACCTATATGACTTTCCTTGGAAACATTTCTCGTACGATCTTGAAGTGACTCCGTTCTTATGTAACCAGGTTTTGGTTGCAAGAGGTGATTTAAAAAACAATATTGAAGTTTATTATGGCCAAACCATTTTAAAATATCTTAATACACCTTGTACCACTTCAACATCGATGACGAACAGTAAAGGAAAACATTGTGAGAGAAGCACTATATCCTAGGCCCAAACGTTAAAAAGATTCTCGGCAACAAATAATCCGCAACATGACCGTCGGGCCAATTGGGCTTTCTGAATAGAGACGTCTGTATATTTATATATGCGTACATTCTTTTATATTGCATGGGACATAACAAGGCTAATATAAATCAACTAATTATATTATTTTCGTTATTATTACATGGTACTAATATTATTAAATCAGCCGTGCCTTTTCTTATTATATAGTTGTTGCGAGTTCTTTGTTAATACTATGAAGGAATGTAAATCTAGACACTTAGCGTAAACTTAATTAAAGCAAAGTAATGTCTCTCGAGAATCATTCGGGGTATATATTGTAAGGATAGTGGCCAGCTTAGATCAGTTTGACCGGACTTAACTTACCATGAGGTACTTAGAACCCAAATAATTATCAGTAGAGTTCTACCAAAGACAAGGTTGTAAAGCTCTTTATTATCCTTATTGTTTATTATAAACTAGACGATGTATATGAAAAATATTTCAAGAAGCCTTCTTATAATTGTTATTATGTACAACAGCCGATGGAGAACGTAAAACATCATGTGGCGTTTGCGGTACACGTCTAGGGCCGGGGGTGGCCCAGGCCCATTTCCTGCAGGAGTTGCAACACTTGTACAGCTTGAGCGCGCTACCTCGAGACGCGGGTATGCCTTCCACGCATACCCTTCACCATCAAGACGAAGATGCGCGCTGGGAAGTATGTAAACTCTAATTGTATTATATCGTACATATTAGCTAGCTTTATATCTATATATCAATTTAATCATTCAATTTTAATAATAAAACAAAAGGAAGAAAATGACAGTTATAATCTTGAAAGTTAATTATCACTTTAACAATAATTGTCCGCTCTTGGGCTGTCCGCATTCAGCAACTTCTAACGACATTGGATGTATCGTCAGACCACCTCAGGGGATCTTACCATCGGTGCGGTCTACCGACTCATGATCGCCACTCAACAACCTTTCGGCCCCAACGGCCATCGATTGCACGAGCGATGTGCCCAACCAACTGCTTCTATAGACGAACAATTATTAGGACCACTTCGGCGACCCTGGTTCTTATATGGGTCTCTTCATTTCTATGTGCAGTCGTAACTTTCGAGTTACATAAAACAAATTTAATAATACTTGCATGATACGTAATATACAAAAATTGTCAGTAATATTTTACTTGAATAAATCAAACTAGAATATGACATTGACAAAGTCGCCTTGACTACTTGACTCGAAGACTTGTTCAGAAGTTTACACATTTATTTACCTTTAGGATACTTTCAGTTTCGTAAGAAATATGGTAGGAGTTTCCAATGATCCCAAGTGCAATCTCTGGTCCACAGGATCTGCAAGGATCCTGTTGTAATTTGAAAGTGAAAGCTAAATAAGATATGTTGTCATTATTCTTACAGGATATTATAATTTAGTAAATAACATTGCAAATCATGTCTCATAATCTGTAATATCCAGTTTTTCTATGTGTATATATATATATGTAGTTGTTTAGTATTAATAAATGAGACTGAATTTCAGGATTTTAATTTAAATTATTAAAATCTCTATCTAATTTTATGAGTCGGGATCACATTAGGCGATAATTTATTAAAATTATCTTATATACAAAAGTAGACTGCCTCAAATATAAGTTTATGAAAATGAATGTACAGTTTGTTTTGACTACTGAACAAAATAGCGTTTAGACATGCGTCTAATTGGAATGACGACGTTATTTCAAATGCGTAGAGACATTTGGTTATAGAATCAATTTTCAATTCAATTTCAATACTGTTTATAAATAAGCTTTAATGATATGTTGTATACACTGGAAGATAAATTAATAATTGATTTATTTAATTCGTCCTCGTTCAATAATTTTCTTTAAGGTAGCTTTTAAATTGGAAATGAAATCAATAAACAAGATCGTAACTAAATAAAATACTCCCTTCATTAATTTTACTAATTCATCATAATTATTTAAAATACATAACAATAGTAATATAATTTTTCAAATACTTAAAAATTAAGCGTTCTTTTTTCATGAAATTCAGTAAATATGATATATACTAGCATTGCTTTTCCATGTTACTATGGTGTGTTCCTAGTGGTCCCTTAGCGAGATTTCTTTCCAAAAAACCTTTAAACTGCCACCAAAATGTTTTACACGGGGCGTGGTGGATGAAAATGAAAACATGAAACTGCAATAATACCGCATTAACCGATGTTGATTTATTACAAATAGGAAATACTGGGTACAGGCCGAGTCGAGATTTCCTTAAGGCAGAATTACGACTGAGTCATAACTTTAAAGACTAACTTGGGCAGCACATACTCAGGCCCATCTATGAAGTTATAATGTTCAATCGATTGATTTTCGAATCGTGTTATCCAGGCACGCATTATCGGAGCTGTAGCAGCAGAGTAGAATATGCACTAGATCGATGTACATAAAGAAATATTTGTTTTTGTTATTAAAATTAGATTTCTAAAATTTAATATTGTCTTAATCGTACCGATATTGCCGACACCTGTATTTTTGTTAAATCGCAGGATTCCTTTACCTATTTATTGTGTAATGTATATAACGTAATAAATGTGCTTTTATTTTGGTTACTAGACATACCAGCGTATACGAGCGAACCGACAAAGGCGTCTAAAACTTCGCACTCGCAAGCGCCATCATACGGTAGAGAGCATGCTCGGTTACGAACTGGAGGAGGAAAGGCGGGAGGAGCGACCGCGAGAGCCGCGCTACGACGCCGAGGATGAGCCCGTCGACGTCGAAGGGGACTCGCTCGGTTGGCCCGACGCTGCTATCAGCGTCGACGGTACCTCAATATAATACATATACTGATAATTTCTAAAAAAGCGACAACCACTTTTTTTAATATAAGAAGCAGAAATAAGCTTGTAACAACAAGTCTTAGTTTATAAAGTCAATTCATCTTTTTTGAAACAAAGTGTACTTTTCTATTATAAAATTCCTAATGCAATTTCAAATTTATCCACCAATAAATTCAGAGCTCATGACAAAGAAGATTGATCAATAATCATATGATTTTAGTAAACATATGATGATATAAATTTGCATGGGATTATCACGCTGATTTTCACGTGACGAATAGACGATCGAATAATTTTAATTTGGCTTTATAAAATATCTTTTGAGATTTTCGGCAGGTTCTTCTCGATAGAATCAACATTCCGAACCTGCCAGGTCTATGAATAAACACATAATTAAATGTACGTTTTCTCGACATCTTGTTTTTTCGAAAATGCTTAGCAAAACATATTCGTAACAATGAATATGTTTTTCATTGTTTGTTATTCATTACATTTTAATTACGTACTTGTTATTAAAAATTTCTTTATGTTATGCGTATCGTTCGTCTCGTCGTCTCCTGCGTATCATCGTCTTAGACGATGCTATGGTGAGATCTTTTGTCCAGGATAGAGTGAATAGCATAAATTCCAGAAGTCGCCAATCTTTAAAGGAACAGGCTCAGGCCCCACGGAATCGCTTCTATGTTTTTGAAGTGCGTTGGAGAGGCGAAAATGATGAGACACTGTGGGAAGGGCCGGGCAATACCCGATACAATAAATTCTCTAATTGCCCGACATATATAAAAAAGCTTGAAGTATATAAGTATATTGTGATCGTTGTCGTGGTACTAATTTACCATTAACTTTATTCTTTTACAAAAATATAAAATATTAAAAATAATTAAGATAAGGTCGCAGTAATTTTTTTTATTAATTCTTCACATATTTATTTTACAAAAAAGTACATACAAAATCGCCAAATTACACACGCAAATTGTTGGCGAAAATACAAAAATGAAAATTCTTAAATATATACATGTATTAAACTAAAAGGTAGTTATTTTAAAAAAAAATATTTTATTTGCATCATACTTTGTGATAAAAAAGTGTCCCTTAAGTAGATACGTCAGATCTTTGTGAGCAGATGTTACTATCATCACCTAAGTGTAAGTAACACTTAGGTGATGATAGTAACATCTCGTAAGAAATTTATTTTGTTAAACATCAAAGGAGTTAATTGTCTTCGAGTTCTTCTCGCATGGTATTTCCTTACGGATGGAGATATATATTTTCCTTTTTTGACCTGTCTGGTTAGATATTCATGTCTTATGGGTTCCTTAAATTTGTTAAATATAATATTGTTCTACAGCTATATTATATACTACTTTAGCTGTCACTGGAAGTATTTTACACATATTAAAACAATTGATAAAAGTTCGGCTTACACTTCACTTTTACTATTTTGCATACAAGATACTTAATTAATCTGATGATGATTGTTTTAAGCGGTCAAGTTATATTTTGCACGTATGGCTCGTGAGTTATTGCCGTGTTTAAATTTTCTGTTACTTTTATTTAGATATGTATTTCTTGTACTGTAAATTGACTCATACATACTAAAATGTCACCTCCTCTTCTAGTTTCTTTAGTGTTGGTAAATAAATTAGATCTTATAAAAACAATCCTTCACTCTTTGTTTACTTCTGTTAATACTATATAGATAGTATATTCAATATCACATAATATAAAATCTGTACCCCAATTATTAAAAATTAATAGCGTCAGTAGTAAGATTACAATATATTGTTTTCACTTAGAGTCTTAATATCGTTATCGGTTTTAATGCGTATGGGCTACTGATTTTCACTTTTGACTAAAATATTCGAGTTATGTATCCATATGAGTTTGGTAAAATTTTCTAATGGGCTTCTGGTTACCCAGAATAATAATATTGTTACATTAGTTCAGTCTTCATTAATATATACATACTCGTATTTTAAAGTCATCGCCGTAATTTTTTTACAATTTGTAAGATTAACTGTTTGCTTCTGAAGCCATTCATCTCGGGTCTGTCAGTCCGCAACTTCACCTCGACAGGACGTGGGCGATGTGTTCTCAGTTTTTTTTTTGTTATATACCCTCTTAACACTTTTAATACTACTCGGATTTAAACTAAGCTTCGCGGCGATATTTCGGACAATTTCTTTTACTTCTTTATCGTCTTCGTTCTGCTTGAGAATTGCAAATTCGATATTCTTTGCTTTCTCTGTCTCATTAAAATTGAAAAGTCTTTCTTCTTACACGAGATTGCATTTTACTAAGTATATGTTTTTTTACAGCCTTCGTTTTGTTTTTCATATTCTTTTTAAACTCTGATAATTGTTGATATTACTAAGTATAAAAGTCAACGGCTTTATTGAGATCATCTATCTGTTCCCGTAGCTTGAAAATCACCTCCAGTTTTTTATTCATTTTTTAAGTAAAAAAGGCTCTCCACGGTGATATTTAGGGGTCTAAATTGATAATCGGTGTTTACGTTTTAGAGCCGATCTTCTTGCAATCATCACAAGTTTCCATGTCCATGTTCATAATATCTTCACATGTACTTTTGCAATTAAGCATATCATCTTTAGTCAAGTATGAAAATAGTTTGAAACTTTTGCACTGCACCATCTTTGTTTTTACATTTTCACTAGACGATAAATTAAAAACGCGTCCAATCACAGAGCGCATTCATAATTCAAAATATATAAGGTCGGAGAAAAAATATTTTTACAAATAATATTTATAAGCTTGCAATAAAATCTTTTTCGCAGTACTCTTTTCAATCTGGTGGGTTTTGAAGATATTAAAAACGTTACATTTCAAAAATGAAACAGATTTTTGTTTCGAACTATTTTTCATTTGTTTTTCTTTCTGTCAGAATATGTAAATGATGAACTACTATAAATTTTAGAATAAATATGCAACGCAAGCCATTCAAAAATTGTGACTTGGTATAAGTTGTTAATAAAATAATTGCGTGTCAGTAAGAAAAGCATAAACATAGTTTAAACGCTTTTATAAAAAGTGGTTACTTTAGGTATAATAAGCAATTTTAATTGTGATATAGTATTCAAGTTAAAAAGTACGTTTACCACTTCAGATAAAGATCAGCGAAACGACGGAGAGAAACTTCATTTAAGCTACACCGAAGACTTGGAGATATCGAGCACAAATGACGCTATGCAGTCACCTGAACGCGTGAGGTATTTTATAGCTACGGAATTACAGCACGTCAATCAATCTATTTGTTTTAATTTTTTCAATTATCTTTTCTATTTCTATAATCAAAATTCCTACTAATAATAAGCTTAAGATTTCACTTTCTAATTTTGTCGAAAATTTACAAATCTATCTTTATTTCTAATTAATTTAAATTATTTTAATGATAGTTTAATTATGTACGTATGTTTTATATCTTGGCATTAAAAAATGAATGCTATTATTTGTTTACTTAAGACACAATAATAAATTGTTAAATGCACAACTACTCATATGCTATTTGAATCATTGAATACGATATCTCCATGAAACAACAAAAAAAGTCAAACTACAGATTTTATATTGTTTTAACAGGATTGAGACGCCCAAGCCAATTTCACTGGAAGGCGGCAAGTCTGACACGTCAGAAAGGCCGGCCGAGGTGTCGACTTCGGAATGGGCACCAGCTGATTGGCCTGGTCTGCCTGATGCTTATCTCCACGCCAGACACAAGCCTGATGGTGAAAACCTACCTTCATCCACTGATACCCGTAACTAAACTCAAACCCAAATTAATAAATCTCAATCTTTTTGTCTTGCAACTTTAACTCGTGTTAAGCTTAATGTATTTGCGCTATCATTTTAAATAAATAAAAAATAGTTTTCTAGCTCTATCCAACAACATACAATTTGTTAAAAGAAACTACTCTAAATTTAAACCTTAGGAAATTTTTAAAACGGTATCAGTTGTTATTTAATATTCGCTTTATTAATGGTACACTTATGTAGTTAATATTCAAAATGATTACATAAGACCATATGAAGATACATTTTTGCATACGACTTACGTGTTTTACATTTTGCCTTATGATAAAAATCATTATTAAGAAGAACAATTTAACGTTATCATTTACTATCTACTGGTTTATTATGTTTTAATTTAGAATATTGTATATTATTATGGTTACGAGAGTAGTTGCAAATTTTTAATCAAATCGTGTGAAACACAAGATTTAAAATCTTTTGTTTTAAAAATTAAGTGCTAAATAAAAGATTTTATCGGTAGTCACATAACTGCCTCTGACTCAGCTGTCTCAACTTTTATAAAATAAATTTAGGCATGTCATGAACGACCTGTTCGTTAATGGCATTTTAATAAAATATTAATAAATACATGTAAAAATTACCTTAACTTTAACTAGTGCACTTTGTTGTATTTCTTGAATCTTAACGAGATCATTTCTACAATTAAATAGAGAGTGCTTTAAAGATTAGTTAACTTGTTATAACTTTTAAGTCTGTCATTATGGGGTAGTACGTACACATGTACGCTAATAATTACTTCTGTAAAATTCAAATCTTCAATAATTTAATTCTTTATAACTTATACTAACTAGGTCTCTTGTGGCAGATTTGTTTTTAAACTTAAGTAAAAATTATAATTTTGACACAGTTATAATGAAGGTATTGAACGATAGAATATAAATACGTATTTAATTTTTAAAGACTTATTCAAATGTCTTCCGTCTAGTTGCACACTCTATTCAAAACGAAGCCTTATGTTCTCCGCCACACGCCGCAGTAAACTTGTCTCAATTGAGCTGATTTCTTCACGAATATTTTCTTTAAATTGACTAAAGCTCGGGGATTGTAATTGTTAGCGTATAACTACCTGAAGTAGCTTCACAAAAAATCCATTGGAGTCCAGTCGGGTGACCTCGGTGGCCACGGAATATACCCAAAGCAACGGATAAATTTTTGGGAGAAAGCTTCTCGCAACAAATTCATCGAAGCTCTTCGTAGCACCATCTTTTTAGAACCAGGTGTCTAATGAGCACGATGGAATAGCTCGCAAGTCCGGCAAAAACAGTTTCCCTAGGGATTGCAATGGTTTTCGATGTTTCAATCGAGAATTACGAGTTCTAGGATACCAGCCAAAATGAGCCTCGTCGCTCTAAAAAAATGGAAGGTACAAAGGACGAAAACGCTCCAACATTGAAAATTTATTTGATGGAACGTCAGACCCTTTTAAAAATTTCATGAATAATTACTCTTGGAAGTCCCAGTGGGGCTGCTCTTTTCCGTATTGAGATTCACGTACACTGCTTTCAACCAAGGTTTTCTGGATTCCATGAAGATCAACTCTTTACTTATCTGTCGAATACCAAAGCGTGAACAAAATTATCAACGAGGAGCTACGTAAGAATCAATATACTTAAAAAATTCCTTGACGGCTTTTGCGCGATTGATTGCTCATTCGACCATAGTAACGTTGTGACTGAAAAATCTGCATGCTCAGAGATTCTCTACCTCCACCCGCGCCGTTTATTACTTCTTGAAATAACCGTATTTAAAAACATAAATCTGCCACCAGACACCCTGTATAATTGAAGCAAGATTTATTAATTGCGAAAGGGTATTATCTGTTACATTATGTGTGCTTACAGACCTCTTTCAATATAGATTTATGGATACTAATACAAATTATCGCACAACGCATTTAAAGCCGGAATTCAACTGAGTTGAATTTTAAAGTATGGATTGAAATATAATATCTACTGTATTATTATATCACTGTGCCACATTATAAAAAAGCCATTACAGAACAATAAAAAAGATGGTCATCGCAGGAATCGTGTAATTAAATATATCATTAAAATTAATCTCCTTGGGTATTGTTTTAACTAAGATGTTTTTTTTAATAATATTAATTTTCATATTACATTTATACCTTATAAATTATTTATTATCTTTCTAAATTGTAATTTTATTGTTAGTGTTGAAACACAACACTATTATAATAATTTTGTTAATTTTGAACTATAAAATAAGCTATAAAGTCGAACAATTAATGTTTTAACTATATTAACTTATCTGAACAACTTCGTAATTCGTAGAAATTTCCTAATTTTTGTGAATCCTGTAAGTGTTTTAAGTGCATGTTTAGAAGTAAAACTACATTGCTTGTAATTAGAAAAAATTTATTAGTACATGATATTTCACTTCCTAATTTAAAATAATCTTTAAAAATTGTCTACATCTTAAGTCATAAGTGAGTGTATTATGTCCCAATTTGTCAAATAAATATCTGTTTAAAATTAGAGAATGAAATTGTCGACCGCAAAAGCTTTACTTAATTTTAATTTTCAAAAAATTGCCACTACTTTGAACTAACCAATTGTCACAACAAAATAATACATGTATGCAAAATTATATGAAATTTAAAAACATTTATCACTAGATCAAAAAATGTTCGAAAATGTCTACATATAAGCCAAGGAAACCATTGCAAAAATTCTTAAATATAATGAACAGGAATAGAAGATCTCACATAGGAGAAAGAAAAATTATTATTCATGTAATATTGAAAGAAAAACTGAAACTTTTATGGTTAATATTATTATAATGTAGACGTGTTTTTTTCCGGAAGCATAACATTCAAATACTTTTAGAAGCTAACGAATCCATTCTAAACTAGCAAATTAAATACAATCGAAGGCGCACTTTTAATTTCAATAATTTTTATTCAAATACTGGCCGATATCAGTCGGTGCAATCACCCGCGTTCAGTTTGTATGTAGAGTGTCGAAATCCTTTATCCTCACTGTGGTCTACTCCGCGCAGTGTTGTAGATTCTGTTTCGCAAACGGTATTTTCGTATCCCTGAACCACCTATAGCAATTGGCAAAAACTTTGTTATTTTATTTTTTTAAATACCTACAAAAACTCGTTTATTTTTAGTAATAGTTTAGTGTAAAACATCGTTCATTTACAGGGATTGATTTACTATAATAACAGAAACTGTAAAATCATTACCGATTATAAAAAATTTCGATCGAACATAGGATCTCGGTTAATTCATGTTCTAAATCGACTTCATGACAACACACTTTACTGTGATGAAAAAACAGCGAGTAATTTTTAGTCTGTATCCAACCAGAACAAGAAAAATTCTTACCTTACGAATATGGTCTTCTCTAATCATCAGCTCTCTCCTAACCTCATCGCGTCGACGTACCAAGTTTGGGTCATGTCGAACCTTAAGGCTCTTCTCCAGATTTTCATAATCACGATAAAGTGAAGCGTACTCAGCCAGGCTTTGCTTTGCCAATTGTGTACAACCGCCACGGCCTTTGGAAGTTGCTCCGTCGATGTCTTCGCGATTTGACACTAAGCTGCTTAAGAAAGTATTGTTTAATTTTTTTACATATTTATCAGCAATATTATAAACAAAACATTCCTTATTTCTACGGTTGATATTCCTAAAAAATTCTAAATAATATTAAATCCGATAAAGTTGTTATTTCAATACAAGCCTGTTGTTAAGAAATTCTGAAATCATTGGCCTTATGTTTCCCGTGTCTATTTTTCTTGATTCTAAAATCAACCATATTTTAATTTCAACTTTAAAAATTTATATTAAAAAATATAATTATGATTTCTATCTATTAATTCTATTTAACTAAAATGAATACAGTAAGTAATATTTATATGTTATATTTATAACTTCTTTTAACATAAGCAAATGCCATTCGTGCGATCGATGATTGTTATATTAAAAATTTGATGAACTCACTTATACATCGAAGTATAAAAGTAATGAGGTTTGCTGATGGCGGAAAGGAACTTCGGCACCATGCCATTACCCTCGCTGAATAATCTAAGTAGTCTGTTGTAAGACATGTTCTTATAGGTGGGCAAGTGCACCAGGCGCCGACCCAGCTTAATGGAGTTGATTTCTCGTCCTTCCAGCATTGGAGCCTTAAGCATAACAAAACCGAATATTTTATTTATTACAGTCTAGGTATTACAAGGACCCTGCTGCAAGAAAGATAAAATGTATACATAGAACTAAAGTACTTATGGCACATATTGATGGAAACACCAACGAAAAATAGGTAACCTTGATTTAGATTGATTTTAGTCAGATTTTGTTAAGGCCAAATCCAAATTGTAAAAAAAAAAATCTTAGTTTTTTGTTTATTTAACAGTGTTTATGACTATTCTTTCAGACATATATCCTAACCACTACAAAATAAATGAGTGTCGTTGACTAGGATCTCGCCTGTCATTTGGCGATCGGCTTTGTTTAATCATCAAATTATTATTATAGACTCTTATATTTTCCTTTAATAAAATAAATTTCTAAAAAAACCCTTACAGTATGATGTGAAATAACAGTTCAAAGTTAATTTGTCCTAGTCTTAGACGAAGTTAATATTTATGACTTACCGCACTTTTAGTTCCATGCGTCGGAATATAACCAAGACCTTGTGAACAGAAAAAATAATAACAATACAGAGTATAATTAATAGCAAGAAAAAATATATTTTACGAAATAGAGAATTTTAAACAACAATCACATACCCATATGATGTGCCATAGTAGACGGTATGCCTGAAAGGGGCTGTTGGATTTTGAGACGGTTCAGGACCTTATAAAGAGTAACATTAGTATTTAGGTAACCAAAAATTGTAACAATGAACTGTATAACAATTTTTTAACCTTAATATTATCATGAGAAGCGACGGAGGGTATTTCATATGAATTTTAATATATTCGAAATTATAAAAAGCCAAGCCTGATGATAATTACGTTAAATTTATTTTTATTATCTGTATATACAAAAACTATTGGCCAAATACGTTGGAAAGACTAAATTTCGGTACAATTATACGGGAAATTTTAATAATTTTACCGATAACAGGTAGTATGCAATAACGATATTTTTTGTTGGCTTAAAATGGGTTTTAATGGGGCTTGGATAAGTAAAAAATAATTAATTGAAATGTAGAAAGGAACAGAGTACTACTAAAACGCCTTTGGTTATTTCCACGTTGTAATCAATGTAATCTTCCACTTGTAATACAATACCTATTGTGTCGAATATAATCTACATTTATCTGTTGTATGTAGTACAAACCTGTTGCAAATTAACCACCAAATTGTAGGACGGTCCAGTGCTTTTGCTAGATACGAACGGTAAGACGGTGCCGTTAGTTATAGCAGCGTAAAAACGGGCATCCGTTTGTTTAAGACGCGACGCCATTGTCGGCAGCTCGTAGTGCCGGCGAGTTTTGTATTTTATTCGACGTGGAGTGCGCGACACCTGCAAATACAATTCTACCACTTAACATGTGTTTATAATTTACAAGCTTAGCAGTTTGAACGCCGTTCTCGTCTTTAGGCGGGAAAGGAGGGAAAGCGAGGAGGGCTCGCGGCGTTGCGAGTTCTGTTTTCGCTATTGTAGATTTTAAAGTTTATTTTATAATAAATAATTAAAATTTCTAGATAACTTCATCTCACTTGATTGATTGAAAACTTTATCCCAGTCGCCTTTCCCGCCCTTAGCCGTGAGATTACTTTTAATTAAAAAAAAATGATAAAACTACTTATTTTTGCATAATTTTTCAAAAAACAAACGAAAAGACAAAAAATCTTGAACGGCTCCCAACCAGCGGAGCCCCTCATCGGTCGGCACTTAAACTATTAAAAGAAAGGTTTGTACAGTATATTTAGAACCAATCAAATGACTGCTTGCGTATTATTTCAAAGTTTTCGCTGAATTATTACCATACCTATTCTATTCTATTTCATAGAACCCTAAAAATGTTAACCTCCTGTGTTGAATCCTTTACGGTGTTTTCCGGCAAAGGCCCGGTGACTTCATCGTACATTTGTTCTTCGCGTACTAAAAACAAAGAAACAGTTATATCTCATTATTACTTTCAAATCGCATCATAAACATTTGTCTAACGAAAATCCTAAAGATTTTAAAAACAGAAATTTTGATACAAAATTACATTTAACTATATTCGATTTTAAAATAATATTAACACAAAAGTTTAAAAACGTATACATTTTCAGTAAGATTTTACACCCGACTTAAGCCGGTGAAGCTGTTCTTTTCTGTGCCAGTTTGCTTTTAGCCATCACAAAAGAAAATAACAGACAGTTAGAAATTTATCTGTCTTGGTACCACCAGTCAGTACTTTACAATCCAATTAAGTTAAGTAAATCTAAGTAAGATAAGAAAGCTGATAGGTAATAAAATTCTTAATTGCATAATAAGTCATATTCTTATTTTGTTTTTAAATAAGTAGGGAAAACACTAAATTTGATGCAAAATTAAATAAACGGAGATTTATTATTTAGAATTATCAGTTGTACTTTAGTAGTTTTTAATGAAAAACTTTTTTGCAAATTTGCTGGGAGAACACTTTAAAGGGATATGTCCTAATGTTTTATTTAATAATAAGCTGAAGTCTGAAAGTAGGTCAAACAGAACTTATTTCTGCTCACCATTCTGTATTTTGTTAGGAGAAGTTCTTCTATTGTTATCATTAGTTTCAAAATCAAGCTGCGCATTATTTTGTTGCCACGAATCGGGCGAAAAATCACTTTTATTGATATTGAACAACTCATACACGTCCTGCTCGACATTTTGATCTTTTTCATTTTTACCTAGGGCTGCAAAAGTAATGTAATTAAAAAAACCAAATTGATCGGCGATATCTGGACATTTAGGTTTTACTTAATCTATTATGTGTATGTATATATATACATATATATATATATATATATATATATATATATATATATATATATATGTGTTTATTTTATTTGGTCACTACTCGGGATCTCGACCATTAATATGTTAATTGTCGAGATCGAGTTTTTTTAATACTCTTAAATAATTAAAAATTAATACAACTTCACAAAAAAAAATTATAATTCGATAGAGAACCTTTTGTTTGCTGTAATTACATAAACTTTGCAGTTCAGAAAAAAAAAAGTTTAACGTAAATTAGAAAAGTTGTACGTACAAAACTGCCGCCTCATCATATCGTAATTTTTCTTGCGCGGACGATTGCGTGTTGTATCTTCCTTCCATTTTTCAGCTAAGCAAGAAATGCATTAATATTTAAGGAAATTAGGTCCTATGATATACTTTTAACAGACTACCACTTTAACAAATAAAAGCAGATTTTTGTTCAATATCTTAGAAATGCCTATTTGGTTAAACAAAAAAAACAAGATTCTATAGAAATGTAATAGAAATAAGATAATTTTTTTAAATAATAATTTTTAGTTTAATAATTAACTAAAGGAAAATAACAAACGATTTTTCCCTTGTTACCTCTGCTCTCAGCGGGCTGCGCTACCGGCGTATTTCCGTGCCACGATTCTGGTGACGATTCGCTGTAATTTTTATTGTACAATTCAAGCACTGCCGATGGCTGTTCTGGGTTTTGTTCATTTTTATTTACCGCTACAAAATAACGCACACTTTAGTCATCTTATTAACGATGGCAAGTGAGGATGCGGTCTAAAAAATGAAATGTAATGTCTTGAAACAAAAACCGCGATCATAAAGGTCTGTTGGGCATGGCTCTGTGATTGCTTGTGTAAATTAGAGAGAATGGAAAGAAAACAGTCGTTGACAGAAATGGACGATTATTAGTAAAGTGCAGTATGCAAGACTTGGCGACTTATTGTGACCTATTAGAAATTTAAACCTGAAGTTTAGTTTTATTTGCGTAGAAAAGTAGAATGTACCATCATATTGCTGATGTAGCATATCCATTGTTTTTTTATGTGGTCGACCGGGTGTTGCATCATCTTGCCACTTGTCCTCTGAAAATTTTGGTAAGCTTTGCTTGTAAGAAATATAAAATTATTATAGGTGCTGTAATATACTAATTATTTTATATTAAAGGATATTAAAATAGTGATATTACCCTTCATTTTTTCATGGTGTTTGAAATATCGTCTCAATAATATCGTGAGTTACATGAACATATCGGAATGTGTGTGTGTGTATATATATATATATATATATATATATATATCCTTATATTGTTCGTTACATGCATTATTTTTATGTTATATGTATATATAATTTAGTAAAGAATAGTGACATTTCGGCGGTTTTGGATCCTAACTTGTGACAAAAGTTAAAACGGGGAAAGAATATTTCTTAAATAATATAAGATATATTATGTTAAATTTGCACACAAAACGCCGAGCTACGACAAGTTAGTAAAGCCAAACAAACTACCGCGAAGCAAACCAAAGAACTAAGAACACTATGACAAAAAGTAAGTGCATTATATGTAACCGGGATCCTCCGTCAACGATTTTATAAAACGAGATAACTATATAAATATATTTATTATGCATTTACCTTCTTTAGAAGATTTCCTTATGGTTTTCTGCTTAGATTTCTTTCTATATAAACGCGGCATAATTTCCAATGGTGGTTTGATTTTCTTAATCCTCGAACTATAGACATTAAAATGTAATAGCTTAGCTAGCTTTAGCGCTTTTTTGTAACGTCTATGAATGTGTTATGAACCTTATGTAAAACACCTACATAACATTAATAATGCGTATACAACAGCCATGAGATATTATGACAATTTTCGAAAATAATATAAATATGTAAGTTATAACACGTACATATTTTTTTGATCTCGGATTCTGTTATCTGTATAATCCTCTATTTCATCGTCACCACACATTGCGTCCATTGATGGTTCGTGTGTACTGATTTGCACGCCTTGACCACAAGTTCCTTTTAAACAATATAAAGTTACAGTAAATAAAGTACAGAGTAATAAAAAACTACAGCTGTTAGTTAAAACTTTCTGTCGCTGCCTGTCCTTTCTGCCTTAACATTTTGTTTTTAAATTGAAAAGAATTCAAATACAAAATTTGAGAAAGGACCAAAACATTTTAAAAAACCACCATTTCCATTATAAAACTGAGTAACATTAATTCGAGAAGTACGTAGCATTTCTTGCGTTCGTCTTTGCCATTGTAAACCTATATAGCTATTACTAAATTGCAACTAGCTTTTACAAAGTTACTTTGACCCATTAATTGCCTATATTCAATTGTTGCTGGATGCTGTTAGCCGTTTTGGCTTTTACAGCTACATCGGACTCAGTGCTCGCGGATCCAAAATCGGCGAGCTAATTAAAAAAATCTTCGGCAGATGCGACGCCTGGCGTATTGTATTGACTAATTGATATCTACTCGGTTTTTGGAGAAAGATGTGATCGTTTCTTCCGAAGACCCTTTAATTATTTTAGAAAGAACGTAATCGAACGGATATATTTAAAAATTTAATAGTCCGTGAAAAAACCAAAAAAACCTACCTTCGCCTCTCTCTCGACCTATACGCACACGGGATATAGGACGATTCATTTTAGGGTCTGAATTGATGTCATTATTCTGTAAAAAATAAAATAAAAACGAATCACACAAAGCACATTATAGTAATACTAAAAATTTTACGCATATTTGCACGAGATTTTTAATAACTTAAGTACTTAAGAATAAATTAAAAAAAAATACTGAAACCTTATTAGAGCTATTACCATGTCTAAGAATAATATTTTTTTATAAAACAGAACAAACTACGGCATCGAGACTCAAGTGTGTGCCATAACCAAATCTTATAGTCAGGGAACTAGAAATGATTTGGTGTTTTGTCTAGACTCATAGACGTTATTATTAAATTTATTTAAAAAAAATTAATAACGAATGACAGGCCTAATATCAAACAATACAATATTTCAATGGTTATCCACAATGAACAAACGCAGTTTCATAAACACGCGGCAATAAAATCCATTACTAATTTTTTCATATTATTCGTGCTGCGGTGTGCATAATAATAATGAAGTATTAAAAACATTCGCTTTTGTACTTTATTGATGACTAAGATGTTACCTTAGTAATCATTCGATGCTGTTCTAATGTAGCAGGGTCAAGATAGCCCCGTGTTGGATGTAAAGGAGTCTCAAAACGACGCATTCGGGCAGCCTGCTGTGTCACTTCTGTAACATACAAAGCTAATGCCGTCTTATTAACCACGACACCAAAACAATTAAAGCTTATTTAATTATATATAACTTAATCATTTTTGTAAAAAAATAGATCACTTTTAATACTAATGTCATAGGAAAATACATTACCTACCACCTATACTACCACTACCACCCATAGTTGCTGCAGCTGCAGAGCTAATTAACGTAAAAAGCTTTTAATACCTGTTAATGTACTATTATTTAAAACTAATATTATTATTATAAACTTCATCTGGAAATGTCGTACTACTTACAATAAATTTATTTTATAAGAATGGTCACTACCTTAATACGCAATACTAAGCTAAACATAGCACTTTTTATGCAGCGCTCTTACTACCGCACTTTTGTAAAATTAACTTAAGAAATGATAAGATATGTTTACTAGGCTACTATTTTAATTATTACTTTTTATTACAAATTTTCAATTTCTTTTATTCATTTATTAACGATTATATCAATTCAAGAATATTCCAAAGCGTAAGTTTAACTAAACAGACATAACCTTTTCCTTGTTACGCGATGTAAAAACGACATGTTCTTAAAAACATGTAATTAATAGTGAAAAATTTTAGCTACCAAACAGTAATTGCTTCTAAATATCCTGTCCCATAGCAGACAACACAAACATTGTTGTCGGTCAGGCAGTTACTTTTTGACACAAGGTTAAGTGAGGTTTGGTACTTACTGGTTTTTGGTTGCGTTCGAACGCTAATAAAAGGTACATTTTCAGCAATCTGTTGATCCGTAACTCTAGTCGTGCTAGAAGCAATCAAATAAAATAAAATATAATAATCACACTTTTTACAGGTAAAATACATTTCTGTAAAATGAAATACCTTCTTTTTTTTAATTTTCGTTTTCTTTTTAAAACCTTCACTAAATCAATTTTTTCTTGTAAATCATCACATCGCGCTTCAGCAATTGCAAATTGGTCATCGACCTCCGGTATTGAAGCTGCAATTTATTAGTTTACATATTTTTTATTATTATATATTAGTATTCAATATGTAAC
The DNA here is from genome assembly GCF_028537555.1 of Battus philenor. Classification (NCBI taxonomy): domain Eukaryota; kingdom Metazoa; phylum Arthropoda; class Insecta; order Lepidoptera; family Papilionidae; genus Battus; species Battus philenor. The sequence goes on from NW_027181661.1 coordinate 10,489,651, forward strand.
TAAAGTTGCCTTTCAGGAATGTGTGTTTTCTTTAAATAAAAAAAATAAAACACTGAGTTTACTACTTTAACCTTGCTTTTTTTAATTCTGAAACAGTCCACCAAATCAACAAAATCAACAAAAACTACAGACACATTAGAAAAACCTGTCTGTAGCCCGCCCATAAGCAGGCAAAATTAGACAAAGAAATTTAACCATGTAATATAACATAGTTCGCCTTTTGATCTGTGACGTAATAGAATTGTAGTTCAAATACTTGGAATAATGGCTACCGAAAAACAAGTGTGTATCTCATAATTTAAGATCGAAATTTTAAATTATGCGACGTTCATTTTTAATAAGCGGTCGCTACGCACAAAAAACCCCAAGACTTCTCACAATGGTTTTGCAGGACGCAACGAAACATAAATTGTCAAGGGAACTTTTATGAAAAAAAAAAACAAAAAATCTTTCATAAGAATAAAAATGAAAGCGTCACTATACGAAATGGCGAGTAGTCATTACATTATTTTATTTTATATTCCAAGTAAGATGAATTAATTAATTCAATAATTACTTTAGATGGGCGTTGAGCGAGCCATATAAGATAAAATTAATAAAAAGGCACAACAAAGTGCTCCTTTCAGCTCAAAGAATCTGCTGCATTTGTAATTGAGAATCATCTGAACCAATGCAGCCATGATTTTGGAACTCTGTCTCACTTTTTCTTGCTGATACCTCATTATACATTTTTATTCTCAAAATCTAAGAGATCACTAAATTTATCTCTAAGTTGCAAATATAATTTTAATATTATGTCAACAAATTATTAACGCGTAATAAAATAATCCACAGGAAATATTCGGATTATTTATCATCGAGTAAAAAAAGTTAAGAATTACATCTGAGACATAAAAATACCTTTAATATCTATCTTCCTTTCAGAGAGCGTACCGTCCAATGCCACACCAGCTATGCTGCTGGAACTTCTATGCCGTTTATCTGGTCATTAAATACAAGATCGAAAATTTTACACGTAATATTTGTAGTGATGGCGATGACAATTATTATTATATTAAAAATCTATAAAAATTAACTGCACTAAAATATTTTTCTACTACGTAATGATAGATTGAAAGATTTTTCAATAATGAGGAACAAATACATCACAAATTATAACCTTTAGATAACTTTAAACTGTCACCCATTATAACTTGAAATTTTCATAATACACAACTTGAGAACTTCGTATTCAATTTAAGGTAAATTAATAACTGATTATATAAAAAGGAAGATTATTGATAAAAGCACTAAAAAATCATTACGTCAAAATTGTCAAAACATTACCAACCCTAGAACAAGATAGGATCGTTTTTATGAAAATCTATCAAGCCCGTAACTATACACTGGCATAAAAATGTCAAACTAAGAACTACTGATTCAGTAAAAACTTCTTAGACATTAATGTATAGAAATAACGAGTTTTTATATGAATTTACTCTCACTTGAGTGGAGAGAGTGAAACATCAGCGTCTGAGGATTCAGGCATATAATTGACGCATTGACACCTTTAAATCAAACTCAAAGATTGAGAACCAGTGAAGAAGGCATCGTGTAAATTATACACTGTCATAATTATCAACTGGATTCACGCCGTTCTTCATTCAAGGCGACATTTTTTCTCTTTCTTAAATCTCACAACTTTTTGCTAATTGGAGATTTGAACAAAGATTCCCCAATCCTGATTAACTTTTACCATAATTTTTTTCATTTTCTTGCTGTATGCAATACACATTTCAACACCAGTGACCAATCTTTCAAAGCCCTGAATGGTTGTGATGGCCAAGGTATGTAAGGCATGCAATTAAATCGTTGTAACCATTTCGTGTATTCTTACTAACACTACGTGTAAACGTTAATGATTTTTTTCGCAGATAGTCACATTTTACATGTTTTTTGGCTGGATTCTCATAGCTTAACAAATGGTATTTGCAATTTACGCGGGTCCACGACGGCTGGGCGCAAATGGCTTTTAGTCTAACACAGTGATTCTCAAAGTGGTCTATATCGACATCTAGGGGTCTATGACAGCCCGCAAGGAGTCTACGTCAGCGAAAAAAAATTTGGGGGTCCATGAAATGAAAATGGGGGTCCACGATAGTGGATCTCAACACATACACTGATAGTACCTATTTACTTACATCATACTATCTTATAATATAAAAACATTTACATTATTTATAAAAGTACCTAAGAAGTAAAAAAAATATTATACAGGGTGGCCCATAAGTCCTTTGATATGAAAAAAAATTATTAAAATAAAACTAATTACATTATAAATTTAATTTTTATTTACAAAAAAAGCTTAAAAAACGGGAATTATTTTTTGAAAATAGCATCTTCTAAATGTCATCCGTTGCGATCACGGCACTCTTGCAAACGACGTCTAAAATTGGCGATGACTGCGCGGCACGTCACTGCTGAAATGCTTGTCATTTCTCTGCGGATGTTTTCTTTTAGGGCCTCAATTGACCGCGGGTTTGTGTCGTATACTTTAGCCTTAAGGTAGCCCCACAAAAAAATTCCATCGAGATCAGATCTGGACTACGTGGAGGCCAGGAAATGTCTCCTCTCTTAGAGATCACTTTGCCAGGAAAAAGTTGACAGATAACGGGCATAGCAGTGTTAGAGGTGTGAGAAGTGGCCCCATCCTGTTGAAACCGCGTTCTGGCATTAAAGCCTGAAAAGTTTTGCAATTCTGGTATGAAAAACTCTTCGATTATAGCCACATATCGCTCCGACGTAACAGTAACTGCGCGCCCTCTGCCATCCTCAAAGAAGTAAGGCCCTAGGATACCATGGGCTGACATAGCGGCCCAAACAGTCACTTTCGGACTATGTAAGGGCTTCTGATGCTTAAGTTTTGGATTGATGGGGCTCCAATAGCGGCAATTTAGTTTACTAACATGCCCGTTAAGATGGAAATGAGCCTCGTCAGAGAACATTATGTTATTGAAGGAAGTAAACCGATTCAATATTTCATTCGCATAATTTTGTCTTTGAATAACGTCAGTTTCCTTTAATTCTTAAACCAACTGAATTTTGTAAGGGTGCATATGTGAATCTTTCTTCAAAATCCGTTGTAACGATGTCCTGGATACGTTTAATGCTCTGGCGCGCTTACGAGTTGACTGTGTCGGATTTTCGCGAATAGACTGTGTCACTGTGTCTATGTTTTATTCCGTACGTGACGTCCTTGGGCGACCCAACCGCGGTTTATCTAACGTCGAACCGGTCTCCTCGAACTTAGCAACCCAGTTCTTAATCGTTTGAAGAGTTGGAGTGTCGTCAAAGTTGTGTAAACCTTTGTGTTCTCGAAATTTACGCCGCCCAACGGTTGCCGAATTGTCGTTTTTATAAAACTCGCGCACACAAAACGCACGGTCTGCTCCGGTAAAACGCTCCATCGCGATTAAATTCCCAGAAACCGAAGTTACTCCCCCCGCTTCCCCTGCACCGCTCACGCGCACCCTGTTCGTTTTATTCAAATTTTACTTTTCAAAGGACTTATGGGCCACCCGTATATGTTTATAAAATTGTGTAAGTTATAGGATGTTGGTATTCGCTTTGTGGTCGCAATACATTTTGAACTTGTAAAAACTTGAGAGTCGCAGTCTCAGAGCTTCGCTACCTTGCACTGACTTGTTCAATTCGTCACTCTATAAATACGAATGTGGGACTAATCCGTTTATTCGTTTCCTGAATCTTGAAAAGAAAAGTGCTGGTATTACCACCGTGTATAATTAATCCATATGGTGACATGGAAGGAACGAATGTCATAATACAAGAGGAACTGACTGAAATAAGTACAAATGAAGAACTTCAACGAGTTCAGCTTAAAAACGGATATCAGCAATTCTGGCTGCAAAACAACATACCCGTTACTTAACCCGTATTATCGAAAATAGCGAGGAAATTTTTAATTTCCTTTTCACGGTCATACCTAGTGGAAAGAGTGTTTAGCGCTGTTACCAATCTCCTAACGAAAAAAAGAAACAGACTGGACATTACTAGCCGAGGAGATTTAAGATTAACCCTTACAAAATTGACGCCAAATGTTGATAATTTATTATTAAAGCATCAGGTTCATCCTTCTCACTAAAAATATTGACTTATCGCTCATGTTATTTTATTTATAGTTTATTTTATGTTTATTTAATGTTACGTATATTTTACATAACAGATACAAAATTTTATTTTGAGTATTTTCAATTAAAATTCAATTAATAAATGTATAAATTAACGTCTTTTTACTTTATTTTTAACACTAAACTTCACTACAGTTAGAAATTTACAAGAAATCAATATCAGGTAAGTAGGGGGTCTACCCAACACGGAAAAACATGGCAAGGGGTCTACGACAAAAAAGTTTGGGGAACTCTGGTCTGAGACCTATTTTAAGGCAGGGAAGCTTCCCGCAGCGTCGGCTCAGGCCACTTCATACTACACCAGATTGGTAGGCCGCTTGGAGCACTTATATTGCTTCGACGGACACTCCATGGAGTTACAACGCTTGAGGGCAACTCGGAAATTAGCCTCGACTCGGCGATAATATCGGCACAAGAGAGCCAAGCACCTCAGCTTGGTGGTTCGGTGATGGTGGCCGAGGTTTAAATGCGGGTATGTTTTTTATTAATCTAGCAATCTCTACTTCAAATTTGGCACCGGGATATTTATGACTTTATATACGAAATGACGAAACACCTAGCTATCCCTTTCATTTCGTATGACAAAACATTTCTAGTTCACAGAGAATATTTAACATCTTGATTGATATAAGGCGAGTCGGAACTAGTCTATAAATGTATCGTATCATTATGCATTTTATGAAGGTTTGAAAACCCTTATCTATTGTCCAAAATAGTACTTTATTACTATATATTATTGCTCCTAACTACATTGGTAAACACTTAAATAATTTTAACTAGTTTTCGAGTACAATTGTTTAAATTCCTATGTTTATAGACTGATTATTTCGATCATTTAAGATACTGAAAAAACGTTTCTACTTTGAATAAAGTTCACGAGCTTAAGTTTTTTTTACAGTCGATTTCTGTTCCATAACAAAATATATATTTCTCTACAATTAAATTATTAAATATCATAATGTTACAGGGTGAAATAAAAACTCAAATATTGATCTTATTTTATTATACCAATATACACCTAAATCTACTTACCAACATAAAATATTATTAAAAAATCCAATACATAAAAGTAAATGATAAGAAAAATCGCCATACTAAAATGTTATAATAACTGAATTATTTACTTTAAATTCATTACATTTTATCTCAATACATTAAAAAAACATTTTCATTATCTTCCAGAACTAATGAGAACTGCAATATTTCCTTTTTATGGTTGCAACTCTTGAATTAGATATTGCACACCTTAAGATATTACAATTTATAAAAGTTTTTTTATGGTAATAGTGCGTGAGTATTTAAATATTAATTACAATAGCTTCATACATAACCTAGTCCAAAATTGAACTGGACTTGTTTGAAGAATGCTTGGAAAATCAAACTGTTGAATACTAAGAATACATAGAATCGTAAGGAATGATTAATATATGTAAGTATAATTCAGTCAATAATGTACATAGCACGTAAATAATTACATAAAAAGCTTAATCTGCTTATATAGTTTGTATTAGTAACTCAATTTGTTACATGTCTATCATTTTGGTTAGTTTAAGTCAAGTCGGGAATTTCATTTTTACTTTACCCACAAAATAGAAGTTTTTACACAATGGTTAATGTTAGAAACACTAAGCAACATTTACAGTATTGCAAGAACATGTTTAAACATGAACAGTATTTTATAGTTATATTGTAGTTGGATGATAACATATAAATGTTATGTTAAAATAACCATAAAATTGTAAAAAAAAATTAGATAATAAGAAAAAGACACCAATTTAAGGAATAAAGAGACAAATGGGTACCTGTCAACAAGTGTACACCAATTCATTATAGCTTTAGCATCTCAATTAACTTAATGTGCTTAGCAAAATTGTGCTTACTGTTTTAATGACTTTAAAAACAAAGTACAAACCAAAGAAATACTTGCAACCTAACCACTATACTCTATGATTTTGTAGAAAGTACTCTAACACAGATGTTAATTCATTTCATTTCATGGTATTAAAGGTACAAATGACTTAAACATTATAAATAAATTTAATTTTTTTTTGTGGTACAAAATCATTTTAAACAGTCAATATTACGTCAAGGCTCAAATACTGAAATGTTTATATGGGAGCCGTTAGTAAACCACTGTAATATTCAATATTTTTAGTTATGGCATAAAGGTAATAGTCATTATAACAAATTTATAAAAATAAGATGAATATTACAGTTTCATCTCTAAATATTTGATGGGCTTGCAAGACAATCAACATGCTAAAGTTAATGTCAAGTCTGCACAATTTACAGGATCCTGCACCCCTTTTTCTTTGGTGGTTCTGGAGGCTCAAGCGCCGCTAGAATTGCTTCATCAAATACATTCTTCAGCCCTTTCTGAAATAGAGGAAAAATTAACTGCAAAATATCCATTATAACCCAAAATATAAAGTTAATATTATTCTCAAATAAATATTCAAAATAATGATATGTACATAAAAAAAAACAATAAGACAGAAAGACCTTTATTATTTCATATCTATTTATAATCTTTACTAAGCTTCAGAATGCAAGAAGAGGATTATATAAAACACATAGAATGAGTATGACAAAAAAGGCAAGATTTATTGAATGAGTAGAGATTAGAACAGTATGAAATATCAAGTATAAGGTTATTGAAGTCTGTTGCATTACATTGGAACCTTTTATTTATCATATAATTCCTAAAACCTAGCAAATATTGACAAGATTTTATTTCAGGTCAGATACATACCTGAGTCAAAGCAGAGCATTCCACATATTTAACTGCCTTGAGCTCCTTAGCAAGTTTCTCGCCTTGTTCAAGAGACACAGGTTTCTGTTTTATTTTTGCAAGTTTTTCCATCGTAGCTGGATCATCTCTTAAATCTATTTGAGTGCCGACCAATAAAAATGGAGTCTTTTGTTGATGATGAGTTATTTCAGGAACCCACTACAAGAAAGTTAAACATGGTAAATTAACAATACACAAAAGGAACTACACTATTTAAACCAAGAATCAAGTCAAAATACCTTTTCCTTCACATTCTCAAAAGAACTTGGGCTGACAACACTGAAGCACACGAGGAAAACATCAGTTTGAGGATAACTAAGAGGTCTCAGTCTATCATAATCTTCCTGACCTGTTAGAAATATAGATTATATGTAATGAAAATTTTTGAAGAATCAGCAAACCCATTCTTAAATTATTTGCCTTTTAATTTAAGATTTAAAAACAAGGACATTACCATGATAATTTCAAATAATATTATTCCTAAAAATGTTTTCACAATAAAAAAGTAATTATGATAAAAAAAAATCTCAAATGGTGATATAATTGTTATTTTTACCTGCAGTATCAAAGAGACCTAAAGTGTATGGCTCTCCTCCAATCATAACAGTGACTGCATAATTATCAAAAACAGTAGGAACATACTCTGATGGAAACTTGTTAGTAGTATAACTGATAAGGAGACATGTTTTTCCAACAGCGCCATCACCTACTACTACACATTTTATTGTCTGCATGATGAAAATTCAATTTTTGAAGCCCAGTAAACAAATTTTCTATGATAGGCTTTGATTATTCAAGTTTCCTTTAATTGTTTTCAAACATCCCTTTTCACAGCAACTAATCCTGAAACAAAAGAAATATACTCTCTAATACCCATATAAAAAACAAAATTCTTAAATTTTTCAGATTCAAAGGTTAGATTCTAATAAAATTTTATTAAAATAAAATTATGAAATGTAAATCTGAGGAATGATATTGAATGAAAGGAAAAGGCAGAACAAGTGTGGAAAGAAAGATGAAGTAAGAAAGATTATAAAAAGAATGCAAGAAGAGCGCATGAATAAAAGTAATGTGAAAAAATGATTAAATGAAATAAAACAACCCTGTTCTTCCCAAAGATAGAGGGTACGAGAGGCCCCCAATAGCAGAGGCCATATTCATTTTTTAAAGTAAAGCTTGCACACAACAAAACATTGTATTTATAAAAATGAGAAATTTATAATTCGCATGTAATCGCACAGAATATTCAACTTTGTAACAAATTAAAATATAGAAGGATCAGAAATATAAGACTTGTATACCAATTAAAATTTGTAATGATTAAATTTGGTATATCTTTGGTATTATAACCCTACTGATATTGAATTTTAAATGAAAATCATGCTCCCACATTGTCTTTTATTTCAACAAACATATTCATAAATTAAATTTGCTTTAGTAGCATAGAACATTATTCTGATATTCATTAACTTTTCAAAGATTGTAGAGTGAGAGTTCTTAATTTATAATCTAGGAATGTAAGGTGCTAATATAAAGAGAACATTGTGCCCAGTATTATGTAATTAGACACAAAAGTAGATAAATACCAAATATTTAATCAATTTATTTATGCTCATGGTAGAACCATAAAGATGTATTTACTATATTAAAATTACCATAAACCTTAGAAAATATGCCTTAACATTAGAGCTACATATGAAATTCTTAATATGTGTATAATAAAATGAAGTATTTTGTATATATACATATTATTACAAAAGGTTCAAAAAAGTAGCAAGTAACCAAAAATTAAAAAAAAGGCTATAAAGGATATGCTGAAGCCAACTTGCTTAGAGTAGACAATCAAATTGTGAACAAATATTGAGGTTAGGACAAAATACAACACATCAAGCAACAAAACAAAAAAATGAACAAAAATGTGATATTTTAAATATTAATAGCCTGCTATTAAAATGTGTCAATAACAACTAATTAAAAAACAAAAAAATATTAATTCAATTGTCTAAGGAAGACTGGCCATTATTTTTGAATCTGATTAGTTTAAATAAACTATTAGGCTGGTATGTGTTAATTCATCATTAACCAGTTAATTTTTCAGCTGTCATTCTATTATATTAGCAAAATATTTACAATCATTACAGAATGTATGAAAAGTTCTATAAAACAATTACATTAATTATGATCTAAAATGTATTTTGAGTTTTTTTTTTTTTAGATAACTATACCAAGACATTGCTAGTAATGAACATAAACAATTAAGTTAATCTTGTGCCTTGGAAAGGAAAGTAGTTTTTGCTTCATGTAGATTACACAAATTATATCTCTACTATGACTGCTTCCAAAAAGACATTTTTATATAATCATCCTTACCACAAAAACGAGCCCGCTCATCAAGGAACTTTTCAATTTAGTGTTAATAATAACATTAAGAAAATAAATTTAATATGAGTAAAGCCTAAAACCAATATCACAATTGACCTTTTCAAAATACGCTAGGAAACACAAAATGGTTTTAATTATTATTTATTTGACATTTGGCTTTAAAATTTGCCAAAAGTCTATGCAATTTAAATAAGTAAAAGAATAATTCGCAATGCATAATTAACATAAATACTAATGATAAATACCTTCCTAATTTCCCTAAAAAGGGGACAATGACCCTGTTAAAATTTGTAGGTGAGTATGCTATTTAACTCTTCGGTATTTATTATCACTGAAATCGCTTTGTAGTCGCTACATTAGACCGAGTCACTTAAAATAATTACTCATCGCCATGCCTCTTCGACGGATGCCATCATAACTGTTCAACACCGCATTCCATTGCAAATACAAATATACACATCTATTGTTATTGCACAAAACAAGCAATCTTATATGGATAAATGTCTATTAACATTTTGAATAACATGATAATACCTATAGATTGCAATAAATAAATACACGTATATATTCAAGTATTTTTTACATAATCACGTCACTAAAATTTGACGTCCATTTTGTAGTCTGAATAATATAAAGTTCAGTGTTCCGATTAACTCATAGAAAACCATGTTTTATTTATTTATCACTTACCTCGGAAAACAACGTTCCTAAATCACAAACTAAATAATATAATCCGCTTTTTAAAATATGGAAAGAATTACAAATTGTACGCAACGGGTTGGGTTCTTGACGATGACGCCATTGATTGAAACACAGATAGTTAATAAAGTCCATCCCACATGCAAACTCAATACATTTTTACAGACTAAATATGATATATTATAAGTAAAAAAGTTATTTCGAAAATAGAGATGATTATTAAAAGGTATTTATTATAGTAATACATTCAAGTTTTTTTTAAAGTAACGAGAAATTAAAATAAATTAATTTTAGTTGTCTATCAATTTTTTCCGATATCGTTATTTTTTAATGGTAAACTTTTATATTGACATGAAAAATACATGATTTACACGATTTCATAAAAATAGCAAGCAACATTAGCTAGCGACAAAGAAAAAATATTATTACTGTATTACAACAGCAGAACAGTTAGCTTTTGAAGTAACAAAATATAAGTAAGGAAATCCTATGAAAAACAATTTATTTACAGGAAACTTTATAAATGAAATGAACGTTTATTTTAAATAGCAGTAATGGACTTCTTTGATAAAAGAAGCATAAATTTGTATTCCTATATCCCTGCTTATTCAACTCTATAATTTTAGAAATAACATTGTGAAGTTTCTGAGTTAGACGGTATTTAATTAAACTATTGTCCGTTTTATTTTTGATGTAAATTATTTATCCAGATTTCTAGTACTTCGGGCTGGTCGATACAAACATAACACCATATAGCAAGTGATCGAACTCTAGCATGTTCAGTAGATGGGAAATCTATCATTTTAACCCTTAAATGCATGATTTTTATTTAAAATATATATATCTTGTAGATAAGTACACTACAATGCAGGAAAAATTAAAAAAAAAATGTTTTTTTTAATTTTTCCTGCATTGTAGTGTACTTATCTACAAGATATATATATTTTGTACTTATAAAAAAACTTATGTGGCAGGTATACTACACTATGCATTTACTTTTAAGTGTAGTACTCATTTTAAATGGTAAGTTGCAGTTTGTCATCATTATGCATTTCAGGGTTAACCTCCCTTTAATAAGATCTAGCTATATAAATAATCTTGCTAATTACACATAATCGCATATCTCGTCTAACAATTAGTTTGATGTAGCCCGGTAAACACTAGTCATACTGTGAAATCGCCTGTATTAAATATACAAAAAGTACATGATTTTTCGTTATACTCTAGAAAAGAAAACAAATAATAACTTGCTTTATTTTATTCAAAATAATTGCCACATATAAAACAGTTGTTATGTAATATGGTTCATGCATATTTTAATTAATTATATAATTTTATTTTGTATTAAGCTTTGTACATTTTCTGGTTTTTTAATTTCAGTCATTGAATTGAACAATATTAATTTTGAATGAGCTACCGGCTTTCTATTATTAAACTACTACAAATATTATTTGGGTTTTAACAAAAGTGAAACTACATAAAACAAATATTAATAGAATAGAATTCTATTGTCATTGACATCTATTTCTTAAAACAAATGAAGAGTTATTTCCAATTTAAAGTTTTAACAAATTCTGGTACAACTGATGTTGTGTATTAATGCATAAGTATAACATTTCATGACATCTATCTGATTTTCCTATGAACCATTGCTGTGAAGGCACTAATTTGTGTTTCTACTTAAATTATTTATTATTAATCAACATAGCAAAAGGTGGTATACAGTGATAACATATTTTTGTGAAAAATTAAAAAAAAATGCATACAACAAATTTATGCAAGGGTTTTGTATAGTAATAGTAAATTACATTTTAATACGACACTTCTTGTTAGTGTTTAGTGGGGAATTAGATTTATTTAATCATTTTCACATTTTATCATATAAGGATTTGTTTTAATACCGTAACAATATTACCTCATATAAACATCTGAATGGGCTAACATCTAACATAAAAGTTGTAATAAGTATTTAATATGCAATAGAAGTTCATACTTGAACCAACATTAGTTTCCTGAATAATTATAAGTATAATAACACTTAACATTTGCACTATGGTATAAAATATGCTAATATATATGTATGTACCTAATAATGCATGTGTATATATAACATAAAAAATTACATAATATTACATTGTTTGACTAACAATAAAAAAAATTATTTGTTATGGGCTTTATGCTAAATTGCAAGCATCAATATCACCAACATTTCAATTCATATTAAATTCAATTCCTATTTTGTTTACATCTTAACATACTTTTTATTTTAAGCCTACAATTAAGGATTACAAGCATACAATTTCAATATTTCATCTATATAATTTCCCATAACCCATATACATATTTCATCTATTGAACTAATACTCTAACATGACCATAATTGATATGCAATTTTTTTATTAAACATTACATTAAATTTTGTTGTGTTACAGAACATTTTTCTTGTAATAATGGAAGAAAGACGAATGCCGAGCTAGCAAGACAGAAGGAAGCTTAATAATTAATACAAACAAGAATAATTACTTTTTCGCGCAACAACTTTCTTAGAACGGTGTTGTTAATAATAAACTTAGAAATGTTAACAATACTAGGAAAGTGGCGACAAACCTAATGTTTTTCTTACAATTCGTTCTGCTATTTTATTAAATTGTTCTCGGTCTTCTCTCCACATTTTTGCAGCATCCACATTTGCACCACTCTCGTCATTAGGTTCTAGAAATATTTGAAAGCAACATTTTTAAAATGATAAGTCTTTAAGTAAATAGCTTTGAATACTATCTGTGACCATCACACAATAACATTCAAGAGTTCTATAGTAGTAACAATTAAAAATGTTTCTTCAAAATTTTAGCATGGCTTATGTTACGGTGATAATTTTATTTATTTCTAGGAATAATTTATCATTTAAATTTTATTATGAATATTATATACTTATAACCAAACTGATATTAAAATTGAATTGATGTTTATATTAATAAAAAAACTAGACAACAAATATTTAACCATTAAAACTCTATTTACAAAGTTACATGCTGTATAAAGTGCAAATGTGTCAAGGGTTACTACAAAAAAATTATAAGTCAGCTTTTAGCAAAATGCCAATTAGTTATTAACTAAGAATTGTTATTTTTTTTTGGCATCCTTATAGTTTTTTATTGAATGCTTACTTACATTACTGACAGCATGCAGCATGTTTATAAAGAACAATATATGAGAAGTTGTTAAATATTTTACAGTATCATTATTAATTCTTGATCTTAGCTAAAATTACAAATAAGAAGAGAAATGTTTTCATCAATTTTTATAATCCTTTGCATCTATGAAATATATGCTTCTTATATATCATATATCTTCATATATGCTTTGTCTAATACATTCTTTTTATATTATTATAACATAATATTGTTGAAGACACAATATATAATCAGAATATACAAGCGGAAAGTTTAAAAGATACCTAAACAAATATTTTAATTTGTCAAATGTATTGTCTTTTTGCTTACCAGCTAACATGCTGACTACAGACAAAAGAATTTTTTCAACACTCTGAACTGGAGACCATCTTTCTGCACTGCTTTCATAACCCATTGGATCATCCCCTGGAGCATGAAGTATAGATATGCAAACTCTGCCATCTGAATAAACTGAAATAAAGATTAAATTTTGTTGATCTCTTATATGAACATTGTACATTACATAACAATATTTTTAAAAATGACCAAGATTTTTAAAGAATTATGAATATTTTTACCACTGATGTTCTCAGAATCAACAGAATAAAACAAAACTGGAAAATTAAAAAAAAAGAAAATGAAGGATGTTGCCACATATGTGATGTTAATGATACACAATTAAAAATTGCTAATTAGACATGTCGATGAAACTGAATTGAATGAAATGATATTGTTATAAGATACTAGGTTTAAAATTTTTGTATACAATAAATGACTAACTGTATCTTACTATTGCGCTCAAAAAAGGCTTTTGAAATAGTAAAATCATCTAAACACATGAAATCTTAATTTAAAAGTGAAACTAGATTCGCCCACTATATTTATTGCCATGTTAAAAGAATGACTTAGATGACCAACTCATAGCAAAGTTCTGACCTATAAAGGCCATTATCATAATCAGAGTATATAAAATATGATATAAAGACTAATTTGTGGGCCTTATTCTTCAGTCCAAGTGGAGTTAAGGTATAGGCATGAAAAGAGTTACTTCTTATAAGAAAAAAAGCTATGTTAGGAGCTAAAGCAACCCATGTTTTGGATTGAATAAAAATGTTGACTGATTGACTCCCTCAGGTTTTAATGAATAGCAGTAACTCAAAGACAGAGGACTGAGACTTGTGATCATAGGTCATGGGTTAGATTACCGGGTTATACAGTGTTATATAACACTTGTGCATTAATTATATAGGATTGCCACTGCTCATAAACAAGTTTCCAGAGCATATGCAGCAGCACCCACTGCATACTATAATATCACACTGCAATTGCAAACCAGCCTGCCAAGTGTGACAATTAGGGTATATTCCCTCATAGATATTTTTTGGGGGGAAATACAACTGCAGTAGGTTTCAATGGGCTGAAACAATAGTATGTTCATAAATATTAATATATCCAAGAGTGTTACCATCATGTTACCTGCATAACAAAACTCATCACTTCCTGGCTGGTCCTGGTAAGTATTTCTTCATGCAAAACAAACATTGCCAAAATAAATATTAAATTCTCACTTACTATTGGGGTGAAACATTTCACAAATGAACTGCATTTTAGGGGGACTTAAAGGGTAATCTGGAGGGAATACTAATTTTGCTGGAAAAATGCCACCTTCAAAGCATGTGCCTTCTGGTCCTCTGTAAAAAGTAGACATTAAAATATGTTAGTCAATTTTTTCCAACATTGGAATTTAATAAAAGTTAAAGCTCCTGGATCTTGTCTACCCCTAGACTTTTAAATTTAGACATAATGATGTATTTGCAATGTTAACCTTCGTCAATGGGTCCAAATATCATCATCTTATAATTCATTGAATCAACACAACTACAATCTCAATTGTACAGTTACATCTTTTAATTCTAGATGAAAGGTTAGGTTGGGACCATGTTAGTGGTCTATGAGTTTAGTTAATATTATCATATTCAGTTAACTTATCTCAAAAAGTTAGATTAGAAATTCAAGCAGTATTTAGTTTTTTATCACATGTGTATACATTTGTAACAATCTTAATATGACACAATAATTTTCATAAATTAAATGTTTGATAATTAACACGGTCCAAAATTTTTAAACGTTTTTTCAAGTTAAATAAGCATAAACTGTTGTACACTTACGTTATTAAAGCCTCCCACTCAAAAAAATTTTCCTCATTTATTGGTCCAGCAATGATGCCATCCGGAGGATTGACAGTTAATTCTGCAACCCAATAAAATATGTTAACAATACAATTTCATAATAAAAAAAAATACTTTAAAAGTACAATATAAAATGGGCAGCCTTTATTCAAACTGTGCTGTGAAAAAATACTATTTGACATTAATGATTTTTTAGATGCAACTGACTTTGATCACACAGCAGCTATAACATATAGCCTTAGGAATTGATAGTTGTTATTAAATAAATCAATTTGGTATCTGATAACACACGAATTCTTTTCTTTGCATTAAAATATCTTTGCTTCATAGACATTGAACTATGAAAGATGAATACTTAATAATTATATTATATTGCGAAATTAATTCAGTTGCATAAAAACATTATCTTTCCGAAAAAAGATAGTAAAAGTTACCTTTTAAATTAAACACGATAAAATTCCTTATTGCCTTAATATTACTTACGTTTGTATTCAGCCATTAGACGACGTAATGCAGATCCCGCCATGGTTTGGTATAAAACGTCACTGATTATATAATATTGCTTTTGAGAATACAAATTACTAAAAATAATTAGATCCAATGGGTTATAATTTCATATTGAAATAACAAAATAGGCAATTGAATCGACTGGTGTCAACGACATCAACACGACTATCATCCAATGCTACCAGTATAATATTGGAACATACAACTGCTATGGTTCGGGCTTTTGGAGACCACAAAAAATGTGAAAAATTATTTTATCAGGCCAATTATAACTGTTGTGATGCAACCGTTATTCTTACAATGGAACACTTAATACCTATAAATTATCGCTTAGATAAAATATAAAAATTATTTTGAAAAGTAATAAAATATTTTATTTGATATACCCATATATACATATATATACCCATGATATAATGCTATATTAAGCTTCTTAAAACTTTCTTCGTTTAATATAATATAATTTCTCAATTTTTATTCAACTTGCTTAATGTATATTTGTATTTATGTATGTTTTGTACACATTAACAACCCATTATTTATACTTCTACTGTTTCCATATTATGGTTGTTTATAAGAGATTGCCTCGTATGATAAGACCGCCCATTGTATTTTTTTTATTATGAAACTGTATATGTATTTTAGGGTGTACACAAGTTATTAAGTTAAATTAATATAAAAACTTTTAGTTACCTTTTAACTGTTCTGAAAAAAAAATCAGTGACGTAACTAACAAACACATGTTGTATTGACATATCATTTTAATTTATGAAATATATATTATTTTGGTACAAGCATTACATTACATTAAACTAAAATGGCTGCAATTGCAGGTACAAATTTAGAAACGAACAAAAACACTGCTTACATTGAATTAGTTAACGATGCCACAAATATAACACAAATGGTGAGTTTAGTAGAAAATATTAAATTATGTCCAACCGTAAATAACAATGGTGGTAAATGTTTTATGGATAGTGTTTCTTTGATATCACATGTTACTCTGTATAGCTATAGATTCGTATCAAAACATTGTCAAATTACTTCCTAGATAAATTTTCCGCCAATTTCGTATAAATCCGACTTGTTACAGCAGAAAGTGTACTTTGTAAATTGGTCCAATCTTAAGTATCGGCTGCGTACAAGTTTTTTTTTTTTGGGTCTGACCGGCTCAGCAGGCAGGACAGCACCCTAATGGCATTTGCTGATTCCGCGGATGCCAAGAGGCAGAGCGCTTTGGGCGCTGAGTTTAACCTCTTTTAAGATAAAAAAGCTCGAGGGCTACCTTGGAAGCCTCAGCTCGGGCCGCTACATACTATAATTTCGCCGGATTGAGAAGCCGCCTAGCTCTTAGATCGCTTCGGTGGACGCTTCGGAGGACCTCAACTTGGGCCTCGCCTCACTCGTCGATAATACCTGTTAAGCATTTCGTCTCAAAGGCGGCCAAGAGGGTCGAACTTTAACTTGGTCGGTAGCTATTACCTGGCTAACATTATTACCACTTCGAAAGCGTTGGCGCTTTTAGAATAAGTGACGGAAGAAACTCCAGCAACGCTTGTATCTAAAACGATCGGGGTCTGGTGACGCTTGAGCCGAGCCGTTTGATTTACGAAGTGAAGTGAAATATCTTGTATGATGCCGGTCTTAATGTCGTCGCGTTGTCCGGAGAGTAAAGCGCATTATTCGATCTCAGGACTGCGCTCTGTCTGAATGTGTCAGGTGTGATTGTTTTGTAGGTTACACTTACAATCAGTAAATTTGTGTGTTGAACAGCGGAGTCAAAGTAACGAATCTAGGCCCGTTTTAAGAACTGGGCGATCCTTGGCAGTTCCAAGTCTATGTGAAAATATTCATTGCGCATGTACCATGGCGCGCCCGAGGCCCTGCGCATGAACTTTGACCGGGCTTGTGTATGAAAGAACGGATCTGATTACAGCTTTAAAGCGAGTCACTTTATTTGGCAGTGATATCTTACTCCGGCTGCTTAATGACGGAGAGAGGCGGCCTAGAAAACCGCTTTTTTATGCGCTAGCGACGTATGCAGAAAATTTTAGTTTGTCATCGATTACGACACCTTAATAACGGTCTTGCTTTGTCCATGGCCTAAACAGGGTTTAGAAGGGAGCGCACTTTTGTTAGGTTAATTTTTAACTCTCTGTTTTTGGAACCATTGTCCTAGGACGTTAGCTGACGTCTGGAGGCGTTTGGTGATAGTATGAATGGTGACGCCAGAAGTATAAATACACTTGTCGTCTGGGAGTAGGGCTAGGTCTATATCTTTGACGCGTGGTATATTGTTCGTATAGAACGAGTATAGAACTAATCCTACGACCGACCTGGGGATACGCCTACAAGTCGATGTGATATTGAAAAATTAAATCGCTTAAAAAATCTCGTATGTGACGACGATCCGGCATACCAGAGTCGTATAACTTGTATAAAAGTCAGTTATGCCAGACTTTGTCAAATGCTTTGAAAAAGCCACGTCGAGGAAGTTGGCTGTCGTGACGGTAACCATAATTCATTTAGCAAAGTTGTGCTCCGTGATATGGTGCACCTGATAGGTGCTTGGCACGAAAACCGAACTGTTCGGGTGTTAGAAGTTCTTTCGCCTTTCTTAATTCTTCGTAGATTTTCCCAAGTCTTTAGTAGGCTAATAGGCCACTAGGGCTATTTGCGGGTTTAAGAACTCTATGACCTCCGCACTATTCCAATGTTTGGGATAGAATCTGTTGGTCATGGCCGTGTTAAAGATTCGTACTAATTTTTTGGTTACCATATTAGTTATGCCATCTGAGCCCGGTGCTTTGCATGGGCGTAGATTGGGGTGACTACTGCAACTTTGTCACATATAACCGGATCTACTAAATTTAGAAGACTCCAGGGAATGCCTTCCAACTTGGAGATCTAGTTTACGAAGGTAGCAAGGATCTCAAGCTGCGCTATCAAGGGACCGGTTTTGGAAGCCATGTACCCCGAACTATAGGACGGTCGTTTTCAGGCAAGTCATTTACCATCGTTATTGGCAATCGCAAACTCTAGAATAACCTCGAAATAAGAAATGTACAAATTAGACTATGAATGCTCAGGTGCATGCGTCTAGTTGCCCTAAATTACTCATCAAGTACTGAGTCTCCAGACTTCACTTGAAATCGTGTGCAAGATTTGGTTTGGGTTTTCTTATCAAGCCAGGATATTTTTATAGCGAAAATTGACATCGGCTAGTGTTACGAAGGTTAGAAGAGTTTTGCATGAGCATGTTTTGAACAAAATCTCCTCTTTTCGTAGAAGTTCTGTTATGTTTTGGGCGAGAATAAATTCTTTGGGTCATATCGATATAGATATATGACGTATGGAGTAACGGAAGTCAACCCGCGACTTGGAATTGTATACCACAAGTGCTCCAAATGCCCAGACTACTGCAAACTGTCAGCAAGAAGCGGTCACATCTTATATTAAACTTTACACTAGTTATATTTTATAACAGAAAAAGGAAAGAACAAAATGATTCAAATGAGTTTTAGTTTTAATGAGCGAGCAGGTACACTATAGGCGTTATGAATTTTGACATTTTTTCTCAATAATTTCATCAATCATAACATATGGTTTTATTTACGAAAATTAATTCAAGATGCTTATTAGTTCACAATATTCTGGAACTTCAGATTGCTTGATTTGGTTCTTTGTTGTTGTGATTTTTTTTATTAAATATGTATTTATGTGTTACCAAAGATTACTGTCGTTCTAATCTCCTTTGCTGTTTGTATGGGCTATAAAATGTTTAAATCGACTGCAAAGAAAAATGGCTTTGTATCTACAAGTAATAAAATACATTAACCTTATCTACCATAATGTCATGTACAATGGGTAATTGGATTGATCTTTTGTGTTATAAAATTGTAAGTTGAACACAAAATTAAAAAAGGAAAATTTTTGCCGAAATACTTAGAGCGATCCGGGTTTTAATCGTCCACCACACCCACCACATCCTAACTCCGTGGCGGAGGAATCGAAAACACTATGTTACTTTTCGATATCTTCTATAATGAAACGAAGGTTATTTAAATAAATTAATGTTAAATATTTGTATGAAATTCTGTACTTAAGACACCTTATTTTCAGACAAGATCAATGAAATGGGAAGACGAGTTACCTGATAGTTACATTTGCAGGCTGTGTAATAAGACTTTTTATAACGCAATGGCCTTGCAGAATCACAACAATTTACAACACGACGCCGACGCTTCTAGTAGCGAAGCCGATCAAAATTTTACTCGTTTACAAAAAAACGAGCAGGTATTATTTACCATTCAAACACACTTTTTTCACGAGGTCAGGGGAGAGAGCAGGCGAGCTAGCCATGCTAGTGGCACTGACGCTGAACCGACGTATGCTCAAAGAATACTCAGAGGCGGAACTATTACGGACACTTGCCTCACTGAGTTACCGAATGCTTCGACTATTTACCTTCGACTATTCACTTTACTTTCATGAGTAAATTGAACATGAAGTGGTGAAAAATAATGGCTAATTTTTCTATCGATCTTAGATAGTCTTCTTCCGTCCCGTATTATCCATTCCAGTCGGTCATAAACTTTTTAGAAACTTCTTTAAAAACTGAAAATGCAAATACCTAACTTCCTTAGCCAATGATCGAACTGCTTATTTTAGGCGTTCTTGTAGAGATTTGAACGCCTTGCATTTCACGGTCCGTCGCGTTCCGCGATAATATATTGTGTCATACGATAGCGAGCGTCCGTTCGATGTCATAATATTTTTTACAATGTACAAGTTCTGTGTGCAAGTTTATTTACTTACTTTAAAGGCCCGAGGAGGTGTCCCTCAGGGGCCACGGCACGGTTCGTTGTATTGTTTATTTTACCAAGCCGGAGCGTGTGCAAGAGCTCTCCACAGGGAGCTTGGGATGTGAGACGCGTTTTATATTACTATTTGATAGTGTCCGAAACGGCCGAGTCCTGAAACCCGAATTGTTTTTTAATTTAAAAAATATGTATTAGTGTTTTTACGCCGTGTGGTTATAAGCGATCAAAACAGCCGTTCGATTC
Source organism: Battus philenor (assembly GCF_028537555.1). Classification (NCBI taxonomy): domain Eukaryota; kingdom Metazoa; phylum Arthropoda; class Insecta; order Lepidoptera; family Papilionidae; genus Battus; species Battus philenor. The sequence goes on from NW_027181661.1 coordinate 10,510,645, forward strand.
CATTATGCTTACGGGCTATTTTATAATAGTAAACATGTCACAAGCATGCAGGTTTTCTTATTTTATTCATTTCATTGATTTAAACGGTATGTAGTTTGTGGTGGTAATACGCCGACAGCTTTTCGTCGTTTTACTTAAATGTTTACAGATAATAAAAGAACTTAAAACTTTTTGTTCAGATTGTCGAAGGCTTATGCGGCTTTAAGTATGTTCCGCGTGAAGGAGAGATCGCGAGTACTATATTTGAAATTGACGGTTTAACAAAGTGTAGCTACAATGATGATACAAGTTACATAATATTGAAAATTGAAGGGGACGATTTCGATCCCACATCTTTGAAAAGGTCGCGCCTCGCTGGAATACTTAGACGTAACCAAATTAAACAGGGCAAGCAACCTGTAGATTTGAGGTATTTATATTCTATATATCCTTTTCTATTTCTGTATAGTCGTTCGTAAGTTTTGTCATAAATACTAATCATTTCTTTGTTTATCTGAAAATATAAGAAGCTGGATATAATTTTAAAATTACTAGTTACTAGCTTTCTTTATGTGATGTCATGCTGACGGCCGCGACAACTGCCTAATAAAGATACTTCGCATTTTTTAACTGTCATTTCTAATGTTACCTAAACTTGTATTTTTATATTACAATTACTCATCTTATCACGATGTAATAGTAGGTATAAAAGCTTTAATGGGCTGTAAACTAATAACTCTGTATAATATAATCTTAATATGCATCTAAACCGACAAGGGACAAATGATTTCACATTTTATTAAAAGACTAACTAAACGGAACTGCCAGCGTCAAAAAGAAATTTGTACCGTAAGCAACTATGCTAATATTTGGTATCATGAAAGATACAAGCTTGCGTAGTGTGAGGATTACAGGAATTAAAAAAAATGTGAATTTAGTTTACTTGGATAAAATATTTTTATTAAAATATTGTCTTGCAGGGGACCATTCACCTGCACTTTGCCTTCAACACTGCGACCAGATCTTCAATGTCGGCAGATTTTTTTTAATTGTTGCGAGTATTCTCTTCACTATCGCGAAGAACATACAAAAAGGCGAAAAGCAGCTCTCCGGTGCCAAGTGTGCGAGAAACGTCTTGACCGAGATTTTTATGGGTCCAATGTAGTCGCACCGCAGATAACTGCACCTACACCTTTAACATTTTCTTGTCGCGTATGCGGACAAACTTTTATAAATAGCTTTGAATTCGACGAGCATAATCGAAGTTACCATGCGAAGATGAAGCCTCATCAGTGTACAATCTGCGCGAAACGTTTCACCCAACAGGGCGGACTTCAGCAGCATATGCGCATGCACACTGGCATACGCCCTTTCGCTTGTACTTTCTGCCCCAAAGCGTTCACTCAGAAAGCAGGCTTGGACCAACATCTCCGCACCCACACGAAGGTGAAACCATTCAAGTGCGTTATATGCAGTAAATGCTTCTCGCAGTCTGTTCATTTGAGGCAGCACATGCGCACTCATACAAATATTCAACCATTTGTATGTACCGTTTGCGGACGAAGATTCAAACAGAGCAGTCACCTGAACTTCCATATGCGTTCCCATGTAGGAGAGACGGACAATTTCAATACGGAAAGGTACGCGGTACAATCTCTCCAACCGTCTTCTCAAATCAAATATCTTAACTTTGCCAACTTGCAACAAGTGCTAGACGGGGAGACATTGTACTACGCCGCCGAGCTTGCTGAACCCACTCTGCAATCTGCTTATGGCTACTCATCCCAAATGACTGGATTATTGGACGGCGTTCTGTAAAGTACGTTACTTTTCTAATATCATTTAATATTAAGTTTATAAAGAACAGTTCAAAGCCAGTTGGTTATTTTTAATGTTTAATAATATCAAATTAGTAACGAAATACTTGAAAAAACAATTGAAAAATAAATCACTAATTACCGACTTTTAAAATAGATGGCTCTATTTAAGTATAATAATCTATGTGCTCGACAATCACGCATAGGCATATAAAATTATTGTTCTCTTGTATACTAAAATATAACCCAATTTGATTTCGTTATAAACAACAATACAAAGATTCTTTTATCTATTTATTTATCCTGTGGTTACGGCTGGTCACTGTTTCCGGTGGTTTGAGGAGGCAGAGAGCAGATGGCGCTTACCTAAACTTCATTTGTAAAGTTTTGCAAAGCTTCAACTCAAGCTCATGGGTTTCTTCAGGAGTCTCGTCTCGTGTTCGCGTTTCTAATTATTAGTTTATTACCGAATTTGGAGACCGCCTGACTCTTAGATGGCTTGGGCGAAAACTCCGTGGTCCGACTGTCACTTAGCATTTTGACTGCATTCTGACTCAAGAGTGCCCGAGTGGAACGGATCTAGAATTCATCATCGTCAAAATTTCAGCCGTAACACATCCGCATGTCACTGGCTTGCCCCAGAAGTATTTAAAAGGACCGGTTCGAAGACTACTTTACTTCTTATTTTATTAAATTAAGAACCTCTGGGAAAGTAACTTTTGGATGCTTTTGCTTAACTAATATTAACACAATTTTCAAAAGCGTGAGCGCTGAGAGTTTTTTACTGCACGGCTAGCGGTGAAAAAGTCAACCGAAAAGATGGAACAGAGCTAAAAATATACACCGACGGGAGCAAATATGAAGGAAAAATAGGGGCGGCACTCTGCGTGTAGAGTTTCTGTAGCAAAGCTAGGAAATTACAGTTGGGCTACCACTGCACCGTCTATCAAGCGAAACTATTGGCTCTTGTGAAAGCCACAAAATATACCTCGTTAAATTCGACATCGAGCTATAGTGTCTATTATGATTCTTGATATGCAAGTACAGTATCATAGGCCGATTCCCTCCATTCCCTGGCAGTAGAGGCAAAGAACAATCTTAATAAACGGAAATTTTGATTTAATTAAGCTCTTGTATACAATTCCGCAGTGATTGAGGGAAATTAGGGAGCAGACAAGTTAGCTTAAAATGCCGTCATAAAATTAAAAACTAAACCGCACTTTGATAGTGTCCGGTTTTTATCGCTAAGTGGCAAGTTCGTATAGAGTCGGTTCACAGTGGAATTTTCGTTATAAGGGAGGATTGGCGCTTACGACCACTAAGATATTTTTTTCGTAGCGAAACAACTGGGAGTACGGTACTGTGTTATCTAAGGTGCTCACAGGACACTGCACGTTATCCGAGTATTCATATCAAGTTTAAATGTAAGGACAGCTTGATGTGCTCTGTGACCTGGAGGTGAGGTTCTGCGAAAAGAATTAAATTTAGAGAAATAAGTATACACAAAGCAATTAGGTAATTTTAAGTAGTTTGTAGCTCGTATATTATACTTATTAAACTCTATGCCTGGAATGATTAAGATGGTTTAACTTTATAAATGTTAGATATAACAGCTGAGTTAGGTTTTGTAACCAAGTTCTGCAATGAAATTTAGTTCAATAACAATTTGTGTATCCAGCAATGTCCCTGGCCGCAGAGCTGAACTGCAAAGAAATAGGTATAAAAAAGCGATATGGATATAAAATTCTGGTTTTCAAAGTACACTTTAAAGTTTATTTTTAAAACTTAAATTTATAAAGATTATCAAAAACGAAATAGATGCACATTAATTTTATTTTTGCTTATGTCATAAGTGATCTAATGAATTTATTTCAACGACATTATTGATATTCGAATAAACATCGCATAATTTAATTACATTTCCGGATATATTTCTTTAAAATCAACAAACATGATAAATAAATTTTAGGAATGTGGTTTTTACTAGATAATTAAAAATCTATGGTGTCAAGTAAAACTTGAAATAAAAGAATCGCTGTGCGATCCAATTGCTATCGGTCATAAAACCACATTTTCTGTTTTCGGAGGTCATGTATGTGCTACAGCGATGAAAAATTTTCAGCGGAAGTACTAACTGACGCTAACAACAAGTATGAGTCTAGACATTTTAGAAAACTGCTATTGATTGAGAGAGATAAGGACAGTAAAGATCGCGTCTGCGAGTTGATCGCTAAATTCTTTTAATGCCGAATATGTACATGCTTATAAACTTATATGTTTAATTCTATTTAGAAATAAAACATTATGTATATATTCATTTAAAATGAATACATGATGTTTTTAATAACATTCCAGAGTGGATTAAATCTGCGTAACCTTGTTAAAAATAAACAGTAGCAATATTTTACGTTGTCGACAAGTTATTAACATACGTTACTTTATCGTTACAATCTCTTTCAACGAATATTTATTCGAAGAACTACAATTGGAGAAAAAATGAGAAAATGGTTTCTTCGTATTTCAGATTCGCTCTCGTCTATATCAGGTTTACGTCAACGACTTATTATTTAAATTCTAACCTTTTTGTAGTAATATAAATAATATTATGCTTGTGTATTGTGTCGACTAAACCATAAATTATAATAATTATTAAAATCAAATCTTGCGAATTCTCAGGTTTAATTATTTCGGATAACTATCCGTTTAAATGAATTCAGAGTAAACTGTATGTATATAAACCAATGATAAAGTCATTGTTTTATCTAAATACGACGAAGCCCGAAACGCGTGGCTGCGGCGCGGTTAAATTTTAGTCTCTGTATATTTTCTTAGACCCGCGTATGGCGTAGTAGACAAAACAAAGAGAATCCGCTGATGGCTATATCCTGATGAACAACCGTCCCTTTTGTCTCGTTTTGACCTTTGTGGTTTGTTGGCACGACAAAGTATACACCTCTGGTGCGCAATTAAAGTACACTTCCAAAGTAAATATTGACGACACCGTAAAATATATAACTATTGGAATCCTACACTTAACGGAGCTATAAACTATTTGGTAGGTCTATTAAGCGATAAATAGCTATAGTTAGTATTCATATTTATCAACAACTTTCGTTATATTAAAAAGTGACTATAGAGTCAATGTGTTCTGTAGTAGAAAATACCATTTCGACTAATAATAATGACCCGTTATTTATTTTAGGTTTATTAAAGACTATGTTCTGGGCATTGTTGGCAAATAAAAACAAATGTTGTTGTCAGTAACGCTTGAAACCTTGTTCGACATGTCGACTTTTCGTACTCATTGCTTGATATAGTAAAACATAGGTTAGGGTTTTATTAAGATATAATCTACGCCGAAATGTGTAGAGATATTATAAACAATCGTAACTTTTGAAAATAGAAGTAGTTTCTAAAGAATGAAAAATATTTTTTTTTCTTGTAGGATCATAGGGATGCGTGTGCATTTCGCACCCGACCCAATAGTTATCTTAACTCGCCAGACTCCTTGTAAAGTTAAAATTTTTTGTTAACATCAGACCAACACTAACTAGTAAGTTTTTTAAACACGACTAACGCACATGTGGCCGATACGCCAAGCATGATTTACATTTTGTTTACATCCGCCGACCCAGGGTTAAAAAGTTACCTATACGATACAAGGGTTACGTCCAAAAATGACCTGCGGTACCCCCCAGTTTCTGTAAATAGTTTTAAACTAATTTAATACACATGTACACACAAAGCGAACACGAGAAATCAGTGTTTGTTATAATAGTACTATTTAATTGTCACCTTCAAAGGGTGTTGGATACGAAAGCGAAAAATTGAAAGCAAGGTTTCTTGTAAAAAAGGATATTAGATTTTTACAATACCGATAACGCTGTGAAACTTACGCAAATGCGATAAATTTTTTTCATGGCCAATGCCGTGAAAATATTTCATTCAATATAAGCATTAGTTTTTTGTTTTCTTAGTATTAGATACGTGATAGAGAAACACGTAAGAATTTCAATACGTCTTTAGAGTAAAACAAAAATGATTCATATTGTATATAAATTATTTTCGACCGTTGATTATACACCTAAAGTTTTAAAGATATAAGGCATCTCATCAGAGAGATCATAGATAAAATTCTCTTATTATTGAGATTTTACCATAAATTTTCACGGTGATGAAAAAAATGTGTTTAATCAATTTGGATTATGACTGAAGTATAAATAATTAAGTGCAAGCGTATATTCCCTATCTAAAGCAATCATCTCATCTCTTAGGAACTCTGCTGTTGATATCAAATATAGGGGATACTTGACGATGGGAATAAGTCGCCTAATATTCAAGATAAAGAACATACGAGAGTTAGCAATAACATGTCGTAATTAAATACGTCTAGTCCATTGTGCGGCAAAGAGCAAAAACTATTTGGACAGTTTTAATAGACGTAAATATCTTTAAAGTCGCCGGCAGTCAAGTCGTTGTTTACATAATCTGGTAATGGATCCTGTTCATTCGATTGTACTTGCAAACGCACTGATAGAAGTAACTGCGACGTTTAAAATTACATAACAGTGCCTGAATTGTTAAGTCGTAAGACTTAAGAAATTCAATTTTTACAATTTAAACTATCATCATAAATATATTGAGGTACATTTTTACTGTAGTCGAAAAATATTCGTGATCTGCTTTTTATTCAAATTGATTCTGACAACTTCTGGAATGTTGTTATGCATATTTCAGACATTAGTTTAAAATATGGCATAAAAGTTTTACTTTATTTTTTTCTGATGACGATTCAATGAATATTCTCAGTTTTCATAGACTCAACACTACTTTCTCTGATAAAATGTTTACAAAATGGTGTGCGAGTTGCACATGAAAACGTTGAAATAAATCTAGCTGCCGCTTCCTGAAATCTGTTTCTTATTAAAACATTCGCTTCGCTCACAAAGCGATGTAAACTAAATGTAGGCATGTACAAGAAACTGCGACGGCGGACTGGGCAGAGAGGGTTGCCAAAGCGTTTTCGCAGGTGCAATAGAATTATTTTATAGTATTATATTGTATCAAGCTAGTTGAATTGCTTAAACAGTATTCGATTATCGGATGATTTTGGCGCAAATTTTTTTTAAATTTTTAACGAGGTATTTTGTGCTAATTATAGGAAAATAAATTTAATAAATTTGAATATACAGAAATAATAAGACATTTAAGTACTTTAAAAGTAAAATTTAAATAGTTGCTGTTTCGTAGCCCCAACGCCTTGCGCCCGTTACCTGTTGACGGACGCTATCCACATGGCCACTTCGTCATAAAATGTGATTTGCGATCCTCCTCTGTTGCCAGCACATGCGCTGTTGTGATTGTACACAATGCCGTGAAGGGCGAAAATAAATAAAAAGAAACTATTGCATATAAAATAGTATTGATTATAAATAACCTTTATCGTTACATTCATGCGACTGTCGGTTTTTGTGGAGCGAATAAACAAATCGTCTTTTACATGCACTTATATAAAATATTAATAACGAAATAAAGAAATTAAAAACTGGTACTGGAACAACATAAGTTCCGAGTACGTTCGTTCAATATTATGGACTTATTTTAAAATTGGCATAATCATTATTCATGAAAATTTTTTTTCCATTATGTTCATTTTACGTTAATCTTGTACATTACATAAAAAGATTTTCTTTAGTAAGCGTTAAAGTTAGTTTCCTTTAATGGGATCGTGTGATACTGTGATGCACATGGTTAAGGAGATATTAACTAATAATAGATCAGGTTTTTTCCACGTGTTCAGCTCAGAAAATATCTATTTTTTCAATTATAAGAGATATTATTCATGTGATTCGTTAATACCGGTATGTTATTAGACACAGTCATTAAATAGTTTATTAACGTCTATCCCGGATGCCGCTTTAGTATTATATTTCACAGTACCGTAGATAAAGTCCTTTAAGTCTCGCCGACAACTATGTAGTTACATGTGCTTTAAACAAAAGCAAAATGTCTTAGGTATGTTTACATTAAGTAATGTGTTCCATTCGAGTCATAGTAGATATCACCTTTCCTCACAGGAAGGGAATCGACATAACAATTGTTGATATCTTTGGTACAAGTCTCAAAGAGAATTATATTTACAGTTTACGATATATATATAAGTTTTACGTATTTTGCTTTTTAAAGTAATCTTATTACACTTTTACTTTATACTTACATTACTTTATACTTAACATCTATTAAGTGATGTCATAAATCGGAAGACCAGACATGTTAACAGCGAGACGTACTCTAAATTTTTTGAATTGCGTTATAATTTACTGGTATTATTATATGTAAATATTAAACATATAAACCTATGCACTGACTTATCACGATATCTGTAGAACCATAATGCTTAGAGACTGGGAATTTGGAACGATGGTTGCTTTCACTAAAAAGATACTGGTCAACTAAGAACGGATTGAATACAATTTGGCCACAATATATTTTGGCATATTAAAAATGAATAAGAATGAATTTTATGAAATAACACCTATAAAAGGCAGCGAGAGCCATGCGAAGATGAAATAGTGACAAGTAATTTTTATATGAAAACGATTTATAACAGTTTTGGACTGGAAGATGTTAGAAGTTGACTACATCGCATTATAATGTGGTTTATTTTACATTGTTTATGCTTCGGCTTAGCACTTTTTAGCTTAACACTGGCAATAAATCTAACCTGATAATTTTTTAACTAATGTCTTTCCTTTTAATATTTCCACAATTCTTAATTTAATAATAAATTTATAGAACGTGATATATTTTCTACAAGGGTTATATACTAGAAAATTTACAACAACATATCCATTTATTGTGTTAGTTATTGTGGTTGAAAATCAATTTATACCGCTCTAAATGTCTAATTGCATATCTAAATTTAGGGCGAAACCGTAAAAACCTCAAAGATAACATGACTGGATCGTAAACGGTGATGAATGGAGGGTTCAAGATCAGGCAACGTCCGGCGTCCGCGCACGCTTTGCGATACACGCCATCTTGTAGGCGGAGCTTTGTGACTCGTCCCGAAGCATCTGAGTATCTTTCTCAAACCGCGGAGCCCAGAAAACGCATGTTAGAAAGAGCAAAACAGACAAAAATGCTACGTATAAAGATCTCTTTGTGAGCACAACTTTTTATTCTGTTTTCAGTCGGCTGAAGATTTAAGAGAACGCGCGAACAAGCCAGATTGTATGCAAACTTTCCCGCCGACTGTCTAAATTAATCGTTAGATAAGCGGAAAAAAAATCAACCGATTATTGTTAGTAGTGGGGTAACCAAAGTTGGTAGCAAGTGGCGTATCATATTTATATTTATGTGAGCCTTTGTTAGTAGCCCCCTAGTCTAAATGTCTATGTATGTATAATTTATTTATATGTGGTGGGTTGCATTATTTTATCTTAATTTACGGTAATGCAAGTGATTTTTGTTTAAATAAATATATCACAGTAAATCTGTTCCTAATTTTAATAATAAGTTAATGCTGCTTTTCTGTCGGATTAATATAAATTTCGTCATAATCTAACAGGCGATTGCCATGTCATTTCACAATTTAGATTTTCTGAAACAATTAGAAGTTATTTATAGAGATATAAGAACGCCTTTTTATTAGTCGAGATATGTTTATGCAAGCAGCAACTTGTTTATCTATATAAGTTGGAACACTTCGCAGATTTAAATAACAATAAAAAAATTACTGCTACGTTGCATTATCGGTATTTCAGTTATTAAATTTTAATAAATGTACAAATTTGTAAAATTATATTTTTGTATAATGACCGTCCCATTGAAGTTGTTCTAAACGTATGAATCACTAATCACTCCTTGAAGAAACAATGAAAATAGACTCTATGTGGGCGTGTTAAGGATAGTTTTTGTATTTCAACGAGAGCTTACGCGAGGTCGAGTAAATAAATCCGGCAAGTTTAATGCAAAACTTTTGGTTTACGCTTTATGGTAAATATTTGGTAAACGTCGTATAACTGTTTTATAGATCTAGTAAAATGTTTGCTTTAATTGTGCTAGGTCAAGAGCGGGCGTTCGACAGGCGTCCTTGCGACGGATAAATATTATTGTCTAAGCGGGTTTTCCGTTCTTTAGTGTTTGTACGGGAATGTGGATGATACGGGGCGCGGGCTGAGGTGCAATGACCGCAGATGTGATGCTGTTACATGTTATATGATAACCAATGTTCAATATCTCCCAACGCAAATCATTTATTTTGACACGTTGTTAATTAGCAATGATTCCCTCATTGAATCACGATGCATTGACTAGTAATTTACTAGGTAGACGTATACAATACATTCTATCAAATATGAGAAGATGATGACTGCAAGAGGACACGCAGATATCGTCTTCGTGCGTCTTTACTTACCATTAAAGCACTACATCAAATAAAAGATTTAAGGGAGTGCTAGAATTTTGATACTGTTATTAAATCAGTTGTCAAGAAAAACCTGTGGGCAGTTTGTTTTATTAATTGTAAACACGAATAATACACGCAATATATATTATATCACGCGAAAAAGATTTGCACTAATCATCGGTTTACCTAAAAGCGAGTACGTGTTAAAAATCATGGGTGCGCCAGGCGTGTGACTTGTAGGGCACACGCGGGTGGGGTGTGGAGAAGGGGAAGGAAGCTGCGAGGCGGCGCGGCTTGGGCGGCGGCGAAAAGCGCGCAGTGGGCGGCCGCAGGCGCACTGCTTCCCGAAACGCGCTTACACGCGCACGCGCACGCGCTCGCGAATACGAACGCGAACACGAACGCGAACGCCAACGACAACTCACATGAAGACCGAAGAACAAAGCACCGAGGAGGCGGCCCGCCGCGCTCCAGCCACGCGGCGACAGGAAAAACCACCCTTCTCCTATATCGCCCTCATCGTCATGGCCATTCGCCATTCCCCGAACAAACGGCTAACTCTCAGCGAAATATACGCCTTTCTCCAACAACAGTTCCCCTTCTTTCGCAGCTCCTATCAAGGTTGGAAAAATTCTGTTCGCCATAATCTTAGTTTAAACGAATGCTTCGTTAAAATTCCTAAAAGTATAGGAAGACCCGGAAAAGGGCATTACTGGACGATAGACCCGTCGACGGAATTCATGTTCGAGGAGGGCTCGTTCAGACGACGGCCACGTGGATTCCGCCGCAAGTGCCAGGCTTTGAAGCCCCAGTTTGGAAGCGGAAGCTATCTCTGCGGTGGCGGAGTGGCTGCTTTGCCGTCAACGCAGCCGGCGGGTTATGAATTAGCAAGTGGAAGCGGATCAAGCGCAGGGGGATCGGCTCCTATAGATTATGGCTCTTGTGCTTATTCTCACTCAAGTTCCAGCGGGCAACAGTTAGCTTATGGCGGAGAATATTGTTCGTATGCAGGAATGGGAGAACGTGAATGGCCACTCGCCTACAGTGCGGTGGAGCCGACTTATCGGCCTCCGCCTCCGTCACCGCCTTCGCGTCACGATCTATCAGATCTTATACCTAATTACCAGTACGCTGTCGCTAATGAACACGGTAAGTCATTAATAATAAGAGTCCGACGTCATTTTTTAACTGAATTTATTTCAAATAAAAAGATATGATTTGTTGCATTGTTTGACATTTTAAATCTTCTTACTTAAAATTATAACCGAATAAAGATAGTATTAAATATCAATAAACAATGTGTAATTATTGGTTAGTGTAGAAGTTTTCTCAGAATTCTAAGTAGATATTTAAGAGTTTCAAATGTTTCCCAAGTTACTAATATTATAAATTATAACATAATTATTATTTTATTTATTATTTTTAAACGGTATATTTTTTAAAGACTTTTTTTTACTCATCATTACCATTACATATCAATAGAATATAAAGTGTGGTATTAATACAAATTGTGAACCGAAATTATTGTTGAATTATATACTACAATTGTTAATGTTTACAAACTCTACAGGAGATTACATTAATATTAATTCTCTATCTATCCGCCTCGGGGCCTCGACAACCTCTATCCCTTACTTTCTAACATTATAATACTAAGAGAGTTAATGTTTAATTTTAAAAATAAAAAAAATCTAAAATATTTTCTAGAAGGGTTCATTTATTCAGTTCGAAGTATTAAATTTAATACTATTTTTTCTTGTTCACTTTAAAGCTTCCTCTGATTTTCATAACAGTGGTACAAAACTAGTGGTCTTTTGAAGAACCATAACAATATAACAACGAAAATATATATATATATATATATATATATATATATATATATATATATATATATATATATATATATATACACATATATATACATATATATATATATAATATTTTCGTTGTTTAAAATTTGGTATAAACGGCAAATAAAATTTTTTTTGTCAATTTTCAATCAGATGGAATTTACTATATTTGATTATGACATACGCACTCTCTGACTACTCTACTTTTTACTTTAATACACTTGTACTTCAGTAAAGAGTAGTTTCATTATAACGAAACACGTTTAGAAATCTTTATTATATAGAATTAGGTATTGTATGTTTTAGAAAAAGTTTGATTTTATGAAACAGACCTGTCATTCTCGTTCACACATATTATTTTATTCAAGAAAACGATTGACAATCGTTTTCTTGTTAGTAAAAATTCTTGAATATTTCAAAGTATGTTTTTATGTATTATCTCGAAAGGAGCGATGACAGCCCCCCGCCGTCAACACAACTATAGAATCTGTTTAACCTCACCAAAAAGTTTTCAAGTGCTTCCAGTAGCTCGAGAGTGTTAATTTATGCCTAAATTATCGATAAAGATAATAAATATTTAAAACCATCACTATATATAAATAAAGGTCTTGTCCCCGGGTTTCGAGCCGGGGAGCCAGCCCCTTGCCACTTTAACTTGTTTAGCCTATCTAGCCTATATAGCCTCTATAGCCTCTATGGATCGTTGATGGACTGCGATCTTGTCAATCAGTTTCGAAGGGAAAACCACGTTTAACTGCCGTTAGTCATCTTCGGGAGCACACATTGCTCGTAAGCCTCCGTCTTTAGGTACTTTGGACTATTGTACGAGAAGATGTATGCAATAGATTAATATAAAATAATCACACGGTATGCTATAACAAATTAACTTCAGCCGAAAGTAAACGATACGTAAATAGATTAAACGTGTTTTATGCTATATTCTACATATACGAATCTCATGGTATGGTTTAATATATGTTATTTTTATATGTATACAACATCATTTCTATTTTTGGTAAGAAAAATCACACACATAACATTTGATTTTGTATTTATTGATGAATTGTTACATTCCGTATATCGTTCAAATTCGGAGACATTAGGTTCTGTTGGCAAATACTGAATTTGTCGCATCTGGAATCCACAAGTTAAAATATGAAGTATTCTAATTTTGTTATCTAGCAATTGTTTGAGGTTAGATTATTTATTAGAAAATTAGTTTATTATCTCCCTAATTAATGATAAATATTAAAAATGATCGTATAATGATTTGCACCGAACATTTATGCTTGGAAATTCGAATTTTATACTTACGAGATACTGTATTTCTACTCTTTAGTATCTACCTAGGCCGCCCATAAGTTCTGTTACAAAGAAAATATCCGATGATTTTTTTAAAAAAAAATATTTTAAAGATTTATGTGTGATTATGTAGAGTGAAAAACCATATGTTAACGTACTAAACTAGTTATTCAAAGTGTCCACCCTGCTGCCTTCAAAGCTTTCTTAAACGACTCAATATTCGAGTGACGCTTAGAGCGTTTATAATCCAAGGGTTTAAATTTGGAATAACCGAGGGCCACCATCATCAACCTTTATGAATTCTGGAACATTTTGCTCAAGTCAATTTTGGGTAGTGCGCGTCTTACTACCCGTGGCTGAATCCTGTTGGAATGTCCAAACTTCGATTTTGAAAAAGGTGAGGTTGAGAGGTTTAACTACCGCTTCTAATACGATATCTTAACACACTTTGGCTAAAGTTTTTCCTCTTTTTTCGCAAAAATGGAGTTTTGTAACCCCTTGGTAGGTCATCCTACCATGAAGTATGTTGGATGATGGCCTTGCTGAACTTTGGCCTCTACCTCGGAAGCTTCTTTAGAACTGTATGCATACTCTCTATCATTTTGTTTTTTTTAGCGCTCCTCGATTGTAAATACTTTTTCATCGGTAAAGAGAATTTTTCTGTTTGTCGTTCGCGTATCTAAGTAACAGCTGTTTTGATCTTTCGACTCTCTTTTGTTTTAGTGCCCGATTTAAGGTATGTCCTGTGTATCTTCGGTAAACGCCTAAACTTAAATCTTGTATAATAATCCGAGAAAGTGTCTTTGGCGGGATTCTCATTTCTCTGGAAAGAATTTTCTGCTTCTTTTTGAGATTTCGACGAATTCTGGCCTTGACTGCAGTAACGGCCTTGTTTGTTCGAATAGACCGCGGCCGGCCGGATCTTTCACCAACATCATCAACAGACATGGTTTCAGTGTAGCTTTGGACGGTACGATACACAAACATTCAACTAGTCCCTAGCTTTTTCAATGTATCAAAAATGTTGGCTGGCTCTTTACCTACTTTGTACAGTGCAATTACTGCAATCCTATTCTCTTTAGTGCCCTACTCCATTTTCAAAACAAATAATTTTTAAAAAAACATACAATAATTGTGGGAAAGAAGTCTATTTTTTATCGTAGAAGCTAATGTTCGAAATAAAAATTAATGTTTTTTTTTATAATGTATGTAAACAGTCAGTAACAGAATTTATGGCTAGACTAAGTACTATAGAGTGAAAATACAATATCGTAAGCATACAGTTCACTAAAATTAAAAGTACACATATTTTTTATTATATTTTTTCAGGGTTGTTATAAAAATCTCTAAAATGGTTTTACGAAACTGATTTTTTTCCATTCCTGGTAAAGACTGCTATGCTATGCTGCTATGCTAGCGATATTTTTTAACAAAATATTTTAATAGATCAAAATATTATAAGATAACCTCAAAATTCAAACATGCACGGGATTTATTTAATTATTCATTTGTTTCAAACCGGTGAGCAAGTATGGCGTATTTATTTTTATGTAATATCATATAACGTTAAGCACCGTTACCTTTGTGTAAAGAAATTAACAATCATAACTATGTATGTCTATAAACGTCGATCAAATTGATTTTTAATTTGGTTTATTTTAATCTTTTTCCCGAAAAAGTTGGAATTAATAAATATAAATTATTTTGTTTTAGGTTAATTTATTGTTTATATCTTTGAATTAATAAATTATTAAGTATTTAAATTTAGCATAGTAAAATTTTTAGTTAATTATTTTTAAAAAAGGTTATAAGAAAGAGTGTATGGAGACAGTTGAAAAAGAAAAGAGCTTTTGATTTCAGTGTGCCAACTGAAAAAAAAGTCCTACTTTTATTTGTTTTATTTTGTTAGCATTCCGATTCAATTTCCGAGAGTAGATCGTAGCTCCGATTGTTGACGGGTAACGTAGTTTTCGAGATGTATGTAGGTAGGTTTATGTAATCTTAGTAATTTATTAAATTCGACATTCGCAAATTTGCCCCGTTTAGATTTTCCGTACTAGGAAATCATAAAGGACAAAGAAGCTGAATAAGTGTCCATAGTCTTCCGTTTTTCCTATTTTTCGTTTGAAAGAAACTTATTTACAAAAGTAAATAAAAAATGCATCTAAGTAAAAAATAATGCTTTCGATACTGATTTTAGAAAACATTTTTTCTCTCTTTTAAAGCTTAAAACACCTTTTCAGAAGATATTTTATGAATTTTTGTTTTTCTATGTTGATAGAAAGACATGTAGTTCACATATCAAAACACAATACTAATAGTATTGAAAGGATGAAATAATGTACACAAAGTGATTGATTTTATATGAAGTAAAATCGTGTCGTTTTAATACAATGGACATAAACATTACACACACATACAAGATTTGTGTGCGCCAATCACTAACCTCCCTTTCGCGTCGATCATCCCTCTCTTTCGCAAATGATACAATTATCTTTAACTATAGGTGGGGTATATTAAGTTAGGTAGAGCTGTGAAAGTCTCACAGCTTTATGCTATCTTAGTAGATAAGTTACTTTTGTCCGAAAATTTGCTTTGTCTGTACTAAAAGATAAAGTGGACAAACAGACACCTTCTTTCTGTCTAGTGTATTGCTAATTCAAAAATGTCTTCCGACATTTTTGAATTCGCAATACATTTTTGAATCATGGTCCTCAAAAAAGGCATTTGTTTTTAGTTACGACCTGTTCATTCGGTCCTAAATCTCTTGCTAAATTTGGAGAATAAGCCAGATAGGGTAGCAGTTCATTCTAGCCTCCTTGAGGTATTCTATGTGAATGACATCGCGTGCATCCCAAACAAGTGGCCATCATTTTTTATGGCCCGTTGTTAGGGCCTCTCATACTCACCCTATCACGAGGGACTATTTTCACAATTTTAATTATTCCACACCATGCTCTATTTGGCTGACCAACCTTAGCCTTCTTTGGTGAATATTTTTCAGAATACGTCCACTGTTTTGACTGTTATTTGAATTGTGAGGTATTTTGTCTACAGTCATAATACTGCATAAAAACTCTAGATTGCGGCTGAACATGGGTAAACACTGTCTGAAGTTGTCACACGGTTGCGTTTAAGGTCGAGTGTTAGAAATGGCATTACCCATATCGCGAATACCCATTTCATGTTCAAATAACCGAGTAAATTTTGATTTACTTAAAAGAAGACTAGACGCATCTCAACTGAACAGTTGAAATGCCTCTAGTCTCAGCCATTTGCAATATTTCATTATACAACTGTCCAAAATTCTTTATTAATAACTTCGTTAATTTTATTGATATTTTCGGGAATGCCAACCTCTTTTGAGAAACCTGAACATAAGATTTTACGTGTGCTGGTACAACCATAACGGAATACGGTAGACCAGACATCTAGACGCAGTGTCTCCACAATATTTATCAAGTCTTTCCTTCATTTAAGTATTCGTTTTTTTACGTAAAAAATAGTGCTTTATCAAGACACATTTCACACATTCAAAATTTGACTGTCAAACACAAACTAAATGGCTAAGCTTGCTAAAAATTTGACAGTAGCCTATCAATGGAAGGCAGTAGCTATTTCTTATTTGTACATAATACATTAGGTTAGGTTAGTTTTGGAACTTTAGTTTTTTATATTAACAATAGTTGCATTAGTGCATACCTACCATCAGTTTAAACTTAATAAAAGTATGTTTTTTAAAACATTCGTACTTCGAATTTCCGTATTACGTGTATTTTATTATTTACTGAATCGATCCGAAGGCTTTCATAGACGACATTTTTAAGTGTTGAGTAGAATTTTTAAATCTTACGAATAAATCATTCAGTCAACTGACATTCCATTTGGTATTAGTGTGTATTCGTTAGTAATTTAATATTTATAATTAATTAGTAGTTACGATTTTATTAACATTTTATCCTTAGCTTAAATTTAGTGTTTTCTATATTTTCATATCATTAGTTCAAAATAATAGTTGTTTGTTTGAAACCATTGTTCATTCAGACGAAATAAAATTTTTGTGTCTTAACATTCTAAATTTTTATTTTATTTATTCTTTCATGTTTGTAAAACTTATTTAAATACGTTATAGTACATGTGTCAAAAATACAACTTTCTCAAAAAAATCAGCTTTTGTTCTAATTTAAATAAAATTCTTACGGTTGTCTAGAAGAAATTACCTTGTGTGACAAGTGTGTGTAGCTTTTCTTGACCGTTGAATATATTTTCTTACGTGTACAGTAAAGAATAATAAATTATATTAAGTTTCGTTATTTGTTGATCTGTGAAAAGGAGACGGTCGTTATTTGCACTAGCGAGATAACTTAAGTACAGTAAAAAGTGGTAGGCCCAAATCATATTCTTGTTTCTGTTTGAAGTCGACGCAGTTATCCTAGCGACGGTGTTACAGCATCGACGACTCGCGGATCAGAGAATGCGTGTTAAGTGCCCAAATAAATAATAGGCCTTTCAGTTTTAAGAAGCGCATCAAATACATCATTCACTATTTCGCGCGGTTAGTTTACATTTTTACGTAGTATGGCTGTAGATATATAAAAACTAATGAAGTTACCTAGGTAAACACGAGTTTATTACGCGCCGGTTTGCAAATTTTTTGTTTCATATTTTACGAATACCTCTAAAGGAAGGAAGAAATAAGTTTAATCAGATCACTTATTTCAAATTTTTAAATTTCACTACTGACAAACAATAACTATTTTGAACTTTAGAAGAAATCTTTTTACAAATAACTCCTAATAGTAAAAAAATACAATGATAGTGTGTATGTAAATCTTATTTTAAAAGCCAGTATTATTATTTATTGGAAAGCGAATCGATGGGAGTAACCTCGATTCGCTTTCCAATATATCTAACGATATACGAATATATAACGATAGCTCTTATGAAACTTACCTGTGTGATAGATTTGTTAAAACCAAATCTTATGTTAGTTATAGCTACTACATTCATATTGTACATAAATGTTTCATGCAACACAAGGATATTGTGTTAAGAACTAAGACTAGTATTTTAATACCAGATAGTTTAACTATAAAGTAAATATGTAAAAAAGTAATATGTCTTTTGGAGCCAGGTCTGGACATGATAGCGGGTGCCTTATTATTTCCCAAATTTATTATTTTCCAAAGTATAGGTTTGTGTGTTGTTCACAATTTTTGTGGCCCGGCGGTCCCCCGGAATAAAACGTTAGTTAATGTTAGTCACTTCGGAGCGCTTACTCGTCGATCGCCTGTTTAATATAGTCTGCTGATACTGTTGAAATTTGTGTTCCGAAATATATAATTATTCAGATGATCGAAGTTTTTATTATCTTTCAATTCGTTTTCACATAAGTTTTCAGATTGGGCCACGATTTTTGCACCATTCATCATTCGTCTTTAAAATATGACTATAGGTTGCAATAAAAACCGGAATCAATTCTCCACAATTCGTTCTTTCGTGTTACTTCGACGCAAATGGTTTAACTTGTTTTTCTAGTTCCTTTGCTGTAGAATAAGTATTTCTATGGCGATCTCACTCGACAATTTACACTATCAACACTTTTGGCAAATCGCGCGCCAGAGCGAGCCTTATCTTTTTTTAATTACCTGTATGGAATCGGTGTGGCCACCATTCTAATGTTAATTCCGATACTGTGTTGTATCTAAAGCACTGTTTTATGGTCGCTTGCTTCTCTATTCTCTTTGGTCGCTGTAGTGGGGAATTTTCGAATTTTATGTTTTTTTTTTAATCTTTTATTTGATACACATATATGGCTTACTAAAACCATCTAAAGGAAAATGTTCAATACTTTTACTTTTTTTTTCCTTTCATATAATTAACTTGTAAAATACGACAAATAGATGAGTACTTTTTTTGTAAAAAAACATGTACGTTCGACAAATTTTCACAGTTTATTTACATTTAGTTAATGTTTATTAAGTTAGATATTGATCATTCTGTTTTATTACTTATTGCAATTATAAACCCAGGGACATTACCCAAGCAATCTTTATTAAGATAATACTTGTTAACTAAATGTTGCTACAGATAGTTTTACTTTAATTAACCCAATATTACCTTAATAATTTAGTAGCACAAAAATAGGTCGGTCCCATGTAAGGGTTATATGCTTTAAGATTTTCTAACGAGGCGCTCATAATACTTGATGTGTTTCTTTGGATAAATTGGTGGCAGTGGGTGGGGTACGTCGTCCGCGCAGACAACTGCCGTTGTGGCTGAAAGGTCTTCGAGTGGCCGAATAAATAAGAATAAATGACAAGAAAAAATTTTTTTGTGTGATAATCTAAATTATCATCGAAATCGATAAGTAATGTCATATTTTATCCCGGTGTAAGTAGTTGTTCTGTACATAACAATGTATGGTACTCGGTAGAAGGGTACGTAACGATTTTTATATATCTCATTTCATTCCTGTGCAGATGATACAGGAGGTGGGTGCAAAACACTGTGCACCATCCATTTACGTGCTCATCTATATCAGTGCAATGCGCGTTAAACTCCTAGCGTTTATGATTTCCTGTGAACGTTGCAACGAAACGTTGCAACTGAATGCCTTCTAATTAAGTCTTGTTAGTTAGTTAGTTTTGTATGTATTTATAAGTTTTTCACGCATGCGATCGATCGGTTAATATTTTAAATGTTTCTTGCTAAAAGTCAACGAATTAATACAAAATTGTTAAGTTTAATTTTCACATGACATAGAAATTATATATTCATCGAATTCCGGAAGCAGAAAATCTGCAAACACAAAAATTATAGAAATACGTCCAAGCGTTGTTGTATCACAAATAGTGTAATTAACATGACTTTATTTTATAAAAAGGTTAAGGTAAGGTTGGTTATTGTATATGTATATTGTATGTGTTTATATTGTAAGGTTGGTTATATGTGTAAAAGCTTTAAAGGTGCAGATATATAGCTCATACGTCAGCGAAAACCTTTGAAGCATCTATTTCCAAAAATCTTGTATATATTATCGCTTTAAAACTCTCTTCGAACGTGATATTCTAATAGTTGCTGGCAGTAGCAAGTCCACAGGGGCAGATAGTAAACAATAATTAATTGAAATGTGTATTATCTGAATTTTGAAAACGCACATCGTATTATATTATCATTAAGTTATTTTAAATAGGTTGTATCATACATTTTATCTACAAATGTGGTATACTTTCCCCTCTTAAAAGCTTTTACATCAATAACCAATCAACCTGTGTATATTGACAATTAGACTAGATAGACTAAACTTTTGACTGATGGTCTTTTAATACTTATTAGTTTAATTGATTAATGCCATATTATAATACTAATTATAATTTCCGTATTATTTATTAACCTGTTGAATTTGTCTTCATCCAGAAGAGGTTTTCACGAAGACAGGTACGAAAACATGAAAATCAGTCAAGCCGTCCTGCAATTATAAAAGGTGTAACTAACATGACTTTGATTTATATACATAAAATTGTTATATATATAGATACACTAACTTAAGATGTAAGCAATAACAAGTCATTAACAAGTGATTATTAGTGGAACTTAAAGTTTTATTCTTCGTCAAAATGTTAACCGATATTAACTAAATACAAGTTTATTTGTCAATATATTAATTAATTTATTTTATTACACAGATAGATTTATTGAAAGTGATCACTTGTGGATGTTATGAGGGGAATTCCAAAAGAGTCCGATTCAATTAAAACTAGAATCAAAGTGAAATACCATGCCTTAGCTTGTATACAAATTATAAGACTACGAAAATGGTTAGGTAACAGCAATTTAACATTTAAACGCACTTTGTAGCCAACTGTCATCATCTACTTTTAATTTTATTTAATTCTAAAAGTTTGTTAGATGGTTAATTGGATAAAATATGGGTAATTGGTAACAATAGTTATTTATGTGTTAAATAATAATTTCAGAATACCTAAAAATATCAGAACATTATTCAACGCATTTTAAAAAAAAACTTACATATGTATGTATAAGTAAATAGTCTTGGACGGGTTAATCGACAATTTATAGCTGTACAAGTGAGTTTTGGGTTGTTTCTTAGAAGCAGCAACACTCCCTTACGACGGTCGTAAAACCTGCGGTAACATGTGCGACGGTAGAGCTTGTAGTGCCTGATGCGTTTTCTTTGTCTATCTATATCTATCTACAGACAAAATTAAATACATGTTTTTATTTAAGTACATGTTTTTTTGTCATTAGTACAATATTTTATAACGCTTTGCAGTCATGGGATAAATAGACTTGGAACGCTTGGAAGCGACTTTCATCCAGGCATCTTCTGACGACTTTAACAAAGTTGTCTGTTTGCTTTTTGGGTGGACGACTTACGCTGCGCTTGCTAGGCATGTTATCCATTCCTGAAACTTGAGGCTCGACGACCATCTATTCTATGCGTCATCTGAAATGCCGACTGGCGCTTCCACTTCCACTCTTCTATCAACTGGGCTATGTCGGTTACTTTCATTCGCCTTCAGATATATTCATTCTTGTTTTGATCTATCTCGTAGAGAAATCCCAAGCTTGCCGACGAAACGAGAGATGTTTTTATGCAGGGGTCCGTTTTAATGTACCGATTTCTAATCAATACACAGTAAGACATTGCTACAGAATATTACCAAAATGAAGTTTAGTGGAAAACGCAAATAAAATAACAGTTGTTTTTATACAACAAATGATAATGAAGTGTAAATGTAAAAGTGTTTGAAGATAATTTTGTGTCTATGTAATAGGTTTCAAGCATATTAAAGTCGTTATAACTAAAGTTTATGTAAGTTGATTTATCCCGTCCGAAGTTCTTGTTTTCAAAGTGTACAGCAATTTTATTATATGTATAAATATAGCCGCCATTTTTAATATAAAACGTGTAGTAAATATTGATAATAATATATATGGCCGGTTCGTCATAATGTTGCTAAAACTATGTATGTTGTCGTACATCCAAGAGGTTAACTGTAATTTCACTCAGATTGAGTCAACACGGTCGCGCGAATTGAACTCAAAAAATTATACGATATATCTATTTAGGCACTACTATGAGTCGAAATTTATAATAATATCCAATTTTTGTACGAGATATTTAAGCCTTAACAGAGAAGAGAAATATTTTCCTTAGTTTTAACACAAAGGTTAGAGGAAATAATTTGGTAAAATTACATGTATCTATATAATCTTATTATTAAAATCCCATAGTGGTTTCGTAATAATAATAAATACCCATCGAGTTTTGAACAAACACACTGATTAACTGGGTAAATTACTACAAACAAAACAAAAGAAAGGACAAAGCCTTTTATGTACAATAGTATAAGCAAATAACTTGGAGAATTCACACAAAACTCACAGCTAAAAGAGTTATACATATTGATTAACATACTTTTCATGCAAATTGTTACCTATTTAATTTTTTATTACCTTTGTTTGCTTCCGCTATAGTAACGTCTGAAAAAGATATCTCCATGAATTGGTTATTAGTCTTTAACTCTTGAAATAACTGGATAACAATGTAAAACACGTCGTCAACTCAAAATATATTTGTGAAAAAGAATTTTATATAGGAATTATGATCAGTTTGATTCAATCAAGTCTTAACGCTCACAGATAACAGCGAACAGTCAAACAGCGGTCAGTTTCCACCTGTCCTATTTTAATAAACCTGTTTTATATATATAATAAATCTGTTTTCATACATGTAGAAGCAGATGTTATTTTTTATTTACTATTACTCGAGTAATAATGATACGACACAAGTTACAAAAAAAAATTGCACATTTGTCTAAAAAATATACAACAGACTATAAATGGTTATCGAAACGGAGACATCCGATCATATGACGCGCAAACTCATAAAAAGTACATACGAGTCGAATTGATAGCCTCCGCTTTTTTTGAAGTTGATTGAATATAAAACTAAGCCTAGACGATAGCGGGGTGATGTGTTTCGGTTTACGCAGAGATAATGGCGTGTTACTTTCCGTACGCGCCTCGATGACTGCGCCTGCGCCGCCTGTAGGCACGTATGATCTGTTTACACATACGCCCGTTTGTTCGAGCCGTTTGATCTTTATAAATGCAATAGGTATTTCAAGAATACCACGGAGGAACTCAGACGAGAGCTTGCTTTAATGAACAAAAATACGAGAATGATTTTTAAGAACGACAACCTTGGTACGCTGTTTATTCTCGGCTATAGGTGCTCCGTTTATGAGCATTTTTTTTTATTTAGCGTAACTGACGTTTGTTTGAAAGTTTTAATTCAGTCCTGAATGTTCAGTCCAATACTTTTAGCTTCACCGTTTTCAACCAGACTGGAGAAGACTGAAGTCTTCGTATAACCCACTCAATTATGTTCAGCATGTTTCATATTAAAATGAGGTGCGTATATTTAAAAAGTATTAGAGAAACAACTAACAAGATAACTTTTTAACAGTTCCGTAATTTTTTAACGAATCTTATTTTATTTGTAGAAGAAGAGACAAATTATTTTACAATTTTAAACAATTTTTTACTAGTTTACGCCAAAATAATCATCTTAAATCTTAAATTAAAACTACCTTACTTAATAATTTAAAACTAATAATTTACTACGAAAGTTAGGGGGCTTAAAATAAAATAGTTAATTTAGTTTCCTTTTAATAAAGTTTGGAATTCCTTCATCTTGATCATTGAGATTAGATTTTTTGTTTTTTATGCCTGTTACCTAAATACACTTTTTTTGTTATAAATTTAATTCGGTAACAATCCTAGTAAATTTAAAATAGTTTTGCTGCAATATCATCGTATCGGCATCTAAAGAGACGACACAATGTATGTACCGTCCGTTTATACCTTTGCACGTTTAAAAATCCCTGGCTTGATCAAAGGTTGCAAATTAAAGTGCTATTAATGCTATTGCCTCTTAGGTGAAACGAAGCATCGTTGCTCGTGCTACAGTGTCGCTCTGCGAGTTATAATAGTTTCAAATACAATTATCGATTGAACATTATTTTAAAATTATTATTGGTGAATTATTATATTTCAACCAACAAATGTGCTTACCAAATCTATTAGACGGTAGGCAATGACAAATTATATTCTACTCTAACACACAGCGCATTGTTTCTATAGAGCGAATGTTATGATGTTATTGTTTATTTACGATGTGCATATTGGTAATATGAAATAATTGTTATTTTCAATCGCTACGTTTACATGTAAGTTTCATAATTTGATAGCGATATGCTCCACAATTTTACCATAACAAATTTATTAATAATTTTTTGTATAGATTTATTTGATCGTTAAATCCAAAATTTAACATTTATTTTATTTTGTAAATCAATTATAAAAAATATTCAATTTCAGGCTATTGCACAATTATTGCATGTTATGCATGCGCTTGGTTAGTGCAGTTAGAGTAGTACACACTCGCCTAATTAAGTACGCTTCCGTAACAATTGATCAACAAGAGTTTCGCCGAACACGAAGACTAAACAATGTAAATGTATTTCTTGCGCCGCGGTATTGGCTCCGATTTAGAAACTGTTCTAAACAAGTTAAAAATAGTCAGTGTAATTGACACTGAGATCGATGCATTTCACAGTTTTAACGCGATGTGTGCGGTCCGATGTCTTGAGCGTAGTTATCTGTATAAGGTTTCTTGCACGACAACCCAAAAAGCCGCACTCGACTACTGTAAATATATAAAAAATTACTAATCATCTGTACCGCAGCAACATATGATCGCAGTTCACCCTTTTACCCGACATCCTCGGTTTCTATTTATCTTGCAGTTTTTATTGCCCTAATTTAAAATAATACGACCCTAATGCTACACAGAAAATACGTCTTCATCCTTGTTTTATGCGATTTTATGGTAACCAATGTAAAATGATTTACCCTTGTGTAGAAATTCCTGTACATGAAATTCAGTGTAGTAAAGAGGAACTTCTTCTTTGTTATAACATTAATTTTAAAATAATGAGAGATGCAATTGTTTTGCTTCATCTAGGGTGGATCGAAGGCGCAATACCACATTATGCACGAAATTTTACATCCTTCGTGACCTGAAAATATTTGTCTCATCAAGATCTTGTTACAACAGGTACCACTATTTATATATCTGATAAAGTCAAGGCGAATTGAAACTGAAATTATATGAGTAGTTAAATATTTCAGATTTCGTTTCAATATACAAAGGAAGTAATTTTGTCTATTGCAAAAATAGTGTTGGCAGCACTTTTACAACCTTTATATATTTCACACGAATATTAAAATTCTTTTTGTCATATTGCGTCCTCGTGAATCCTTAATGTCTAAGTAACCGAATAAACCTATCGCTTTCTTACATTACAGTGTTTAGAAAAATAATTTCTGAAATAAAAACTTTCATTCGTCCCGCCTTGAAATCGTAAAACAATTTATTAGGTGAACATAACATCAATATAAAATGAATAATTTACTTTTTATTGCTGCAGTGACATAAAATATTTTGGTTGCCACGTATACCGCAAATATCCGGCATTAAGGATTCATATAACTCGCTAGCGATAATTCTGCAGTGTAATGACATTTATATATTTGCTGCGCGATTTATGCGAATTCCTTACACATGTTTCTTTTTTACTGTATCTTGAAATGCTTTGTTGGTTTATTCTCAAGTATTCCACATTCCGCCTGAACGGTCCACTTAAAAAACTATAAATCTATAGTTAAACATTGAAAGTACGGCAGTCAGGTTTGGGCAACCCCGGCGCGTGTCACTCGCCGCCTACCAACTTGAGAGCAATTTATCCCATCGCCGAAGCCCTCGACTTGATACGATGTGAAAAGTGATGACATGTACCAGCGAGCCGGCGGACTCACTGAGTGCACACTTAAATTTTCGATCACCAAATTGTAAGTCATCTATCGATAAAAAGTTCACCTTCACCGCTTTTAAATCTTCTATAGAATCGATCAGTCACCTAATTTGTTACGTATCAAACACTACTTTTAAATATATCCAGGCGTCGACACTTCTGAAATTATTATTTTTCGATCGGAGTGTTCTATAATAACACATGTTAAGATTCCGAGAAGGAGAAGCGCCCAATAGGATTTTATTCCTAAAATCGTCCAATTGGGAGGTTTGTTTAAATTACGGCTATTAGGTATTAGGAGTGTTCCACGTGGCCGACAACGGATGAGCAACAGGCGAGCCGCAGTCGATGGGAACGCACAAGGCGTGCAATTATAGCTAGCAGCTACAGATTTAATGTGAAATATGCTGCTGTATAATTTTATGCGGGCGTTACATGAATCAACGCACGCTGTCAGTCAAGCGCCTTACACGAGCGACTTCATTTTAGCAAATCCTTCGATTTCGAGGAAAATCATTTAATCAAACATCGGTAAATAGAGCTAATTTTAATTTTATTTTGAAATAATTACTAATATTTCAAGTAAAGTCATAGTAGGAAGAAAATATTTCGTTTTATAAAATATTTTAGTAAAAATTGAATGTAAGCCTGAAAAGTAATCATTAGGAGATAATTTCTTTTCATAAATAGTATCTTCTATCTCTAGTGCAATGACAGTTAAAAGTACGGTGCCTTAACGACAATATTAATATGATTAATAGATATTCATATAAAATTTTAAAACATCCCGCCTACTTTAAGCTCCTAATAAATTAAATCCTAGGACATACAGGGTTGTAAAATTATTTCTGAACGTTGCGTTATGTAGTTTTCACTATCGGCCTTCAAAATTTACACATGAGCAACATTTTGTGTACTATTTTATAAGCGTAATATAACGTATATGAATAACACTATTTTAAATAAAAACAATGTAATATACACATTATATGGCATCGAATGTCAAACATATGTATGTATACTTCCTATAGTTATTCTATTTATAAATAGGCTATTGTTTTATTTAATAATAAACACAAAATAATATTTTGTATTTAAGTTAAAACATAACATAGAAATAATAAGTAATTGTATTATATAACTCATGTTCCTGTCAAACATTAGCACGAACTTTTAATAGATTTTTTACTAACGAATTATTATTTCAATTCTTCAATTCTATTGCATAATATTTTTGTGTAGGCATAATGTAAATTTTACCTTTTGAGGTTATATAAATAAAATAGATATAATTTACCACAATTTTTTTTATAAAATTTTACACATCATTTATACTACAAAACCTCAGAAAAAGGCAGGGTTTTGTCAATAATTATATCATCGGCTGTTATCGTACGAAAGGCATTAGACTACCAGATGAATTAGTTTTTTTTTTTTTTTTATAAAAGAAAACTAGTTATTTTCAACATTACATTTGGTACTGCAGGATGTATCGCTAAAAGAACAACGTAAACACTGTTTTAGTTAAAGAACTCTTAGGTAAAATAAATTTCTTATTAACAATAACTTACAAACTATATTTCGTATAAAATTATGTAAAGGTTAAAATATTTTTTATAATACCTTCTTTATATTCTTACCTAACAATTCAAGACTTCTTTTCGATTTTTTTTTCTGCATTTTGTTTATGAAACAATCTGGACATTTATTAATGACGGAAATGTGTAGTAATCGTTATAAAACAAAAATTTCTTTCAAACGATAAATTTAAAGTTAAAAAAAACATTAATTATTCAGCGAGTTTCCTATTCTCTTTCATACTAGCGGTGCGCAAATAAATTTTAATAAATGGTGTTGTTTTTGAAATTCATTTTTTTTTCTTTAGGTGCGGCGCCGATGTTTGCAGGAATGCGGGGTGTACATCAACAAATGCTATCTGGGGGATCGCTTGCAAGTTCTCCAATCGCAAGCCTGGGCGGCTTCGGGCACCATTTATCTTCATCGTTGCCAACTTTGCCACCGGACCGTAAATCCACGACTCCATTGTCGGGTCTGGGTCCACCACCATCGTTAACGCCAACGCCAGCGCCTCCTCCGACGACTGCAACTAATGTACACTCTTATTACGACCATATGATATGATTTAATGGTTTAAAATGGAATATATAAAACATATGTAATGATTTAGTTAAAATTGTTAAATGTACTGATGGGATAGTTCTTTTGCTAATTACGAAAAAAAGGATATATCCATATCGGCCGTTTCAAGAAGCGTTGTCACTTCTAGCATTACACGATGCGGATGACGGAGTCATGAAAAGTGGTAGTAACTTCATACTTCAGCTTAATTAAAATTTATTTTACAGTACACGATAAAAGTTTAAGTACTGATGCAAATTTATATGTATCAGCCTGAGATATTTTTAAAAAATCGCTTTAGATCAAAAAAGTGAGAATATATTACATATAATGAATATATAATATAGATATATTTAGGTCTCGCGGCCTAAATTGATAAAATGTTACATAACTAAAATATAATCATAGTTAAGAGTAATTCAATAGAATTCGCAGGCTACTAAGAAGCCGGGAATTTTACGACATTATTAAAATTTAATAAAGCAAAAGCAAGAAATCCCACTACGTGAGTTTTACTCGTATCGATAGGGGTATAACTTTCTGAATTGTTTAAAATATTCATAAAATATTACTTTAATATGTAATCTAAAGGACGTAGCATTTAGCATTATGCCTGTTGTATTTAAATAATTAGTGATTTGCTAGGTTATTTCCAATCTTATAATGTCAACAATAATGTTAAAATATTTATATTTTTGTTAATACATTATTTTCTTTGACTTAAGACCGTAAACATATCTATTATAAGAAATTATTACGTCATAGTTAGAGATAAAATATATTTGTAAGATTACTGTTTTTTTAATAAATTATCTTTATTTAACACCGTTTTTTTCTTGTAGCTGATGAAATATAATGGCATCTGTATATTATTGTAATCTTATTATCAGTTTTCTCTATTTTCCAGGACACTTAATTTGTCAGAGAATTTTTTACGGAAATTTTCAGCTCCTGCCCGACCAGTTTCGAAAAATATTTTACAATGAAATCTTATTATCCTTGTTAATATATTTTTAAAGTTACCTAATAGTATCTTAACACATTGATTCTCTCTGTCTATATAGAGAATGATAATCTTTGGTTTACATAGAGAAAACATATTTTCAAGGTTTACATACCGTCGAGTTTACACGTTATGGTAAAAATTATTAATTCTCTGCGTAAAAACATAAAAAAGAAATTTAAAGAACCAAAAAATTATGCTTGAAGGTGCTCTTTAAATAAGTACAAGCATTGTAATACACCGCTAATCATATACATTTAATGATTTTTGTTTGAGGACAATTTATTCTCTAGGGTATATTTTACAAAAATAGCAATATATATAAAACCAAATTAATGGAAACCTTGTTTGTCCAAAATCATAAGCTTTAGAAGATAATTTAGTGATTTAGTAAACCAAAAACGAATATGGTAAAGGAGAAAACGAAAATAAACAAGAATAGCACATATTTACATCTTAAAATTACAAATTAACAAATCCTGTGACTCTAAATTGGTATTAATTTAACGAGTGAAAACGAATCTGATACATTTATGAACGACAAGAAAATAATAATTAAACTCAAGAGCTAAATGTTAGTTAAAGGGTTAAATTATGTACAGAAACCGAAAATGCTGGTAAATCTGTTATTTAAAAAACTTTATTCGCTCTATAGATACGAAATCAGCCGTTTTCATCAAATTTTTAAAGAGAATTCTTCCCATACACAAAAATAAATAGGTTTTCTTGGCTTCGCACTAGTTTTATGCGTTAAAGTATACATTATCCGAGGGTCGAGGGTTAATTTGTCTTGCTTATGCAACATTTCATGTTTTGCTCAACAGACATATGACAGACATATATTTCACAACGTATGTGGAATATCTTCAAACAAATTGTGTTAAATGATGTGGTTTTAAATACTCACATATAGAACTGTCAACAATATTTAAGAAGCTTTATTGTTCGCCGTATTTGCTCAAAAAGGCATTAGAAAGTCGGGCTTAAACTAATGATATATTTATTGCTTGTAGAGTAAAAATGCACTTATTTATATAATATAAGTTTATTAGTACAATATGAGCTTTTTAACTTGTACAGTATCAGTAATGAAGTAATATTTATTCATATAAAAATATTCTTTACATAAAAATATTAGAGGCAGTATAAAATATAATATACATATTTGTGCAATTCGCCACACCATCTACATAATAAAACTCATATATTTTTTTTAAAATAAAGCTAATAGGAGTAAAAAAATTCCGTAATTTTTTTTACATATGAGCATTTTGACATTTACCCAATAATTGCGTTCCTAAGATTGTAAAATATCCATACGATCAAGCACAATAAAAAAAGTTTGTTTATAATAATTGTGAAAACTGTCGATAGATGTCGTTAATACATTTCATTAAGAAAAATTGATTTTCTATATTACTATTTAAAAAACAAATCAGATATGTTTTGGAAGAGGAAAGTATACATATTTTTAAATTGCTTTTGTACTATCGTATTAAATTATAAGCAAAGTATCATTAATATATGTATTTCTATGTGAAACGTTTAGTGTATAGTTGGCATGTAAACATGGCGGAAAGTGGTAATTTGAAATGTTGCTCGTTGTATAGTCGTGTCGATGTCAATATTTAACTTTGAAATATGTTGGAGATTATTATAATACGTACAATTAATAAAAAAGCCATCCATGTTTGAAAATTATATATATTTATAGGAATATATAAGATATATTTTTTCTACGAACTACCCAAAACCTACAGCACTACGTAGAACTTATTGAACTTAGAAAATATTTCATATATCATATAAATGTCAATTTAATTAATTAATAAAAGTTAAAGCCAAAATTAAGGGACGTAAAAGTGAGTATACAGCAATACTTTTTTCTAGTTTTTTACTATAACCAGCATAAACATGCGCAGACTTATCGCTTATACGGCCAATTAACATGGTTGTCCAAAGGCGCGTCAGACCCCGCCCTCTTTCGCGGGTGCATTCCAACCGAGGAGACCTATAGTCCCGGCACCCCCTTAGCCCATCGTAGCAAAGACCAGCCGCACCGGCAGCTGCGCCATCAACAGTCAAGCCTGTAGTATCCAATGTCACTCCAAAAGTCGCACCGCCCAGAGAACCCTCGGCTCTGGCCGCGACATACTACTATTTTAGGGAATTTGAAAAGATGAATTGGAAGGCCGCTGAGCTCTTAGGTCGCTTTGGTGAAGGCTTCATGGAGTGACTAAACTCAAGCAGACCTCGACCTAGGCTGACACTTGTCGATAATACTGTGTGTCTGTGAACGACGCGCGGATTAGCATGCGCAAAGCATGAGCTTGCTTATGTGAAGACGTGTCTGATTACAACGTTATGCACAATTTTCTCTCAATTACATTTTGCCTGCCATGTTTATTTTGATGATCTTCAAATTCTCAAGCACCACTGCATAAGATGGTGGAGGCTATAACTGGCATAAAATGTGATGTGGATAGCATTAGCGATTGGAGAAAGATCTATGGATTAACCGACAATCCATCTAAAACCCAGACCATTGTAATCGGCAGCAGTAGGAGCGGCTATAAAACAATTTGTTATTATAGTACAGTTAAACGTATTTGTTTTAATTCGAATTTCACCTGAAGCTCAATTCAAATTCATACAGCTTCGCCAGAATGACTCACATTCTTCATCTACTCTATAATGTTCTTTCAAATCAGCTCACTCTCTCTAATCTCAAATCAAAATCTTAATTTCTTCACGATAAATATAAGAAATCTTTGAGATCAGCAGAGGATCTGAAATTAAAATGCCGGCACAATTTTCTTCGTTTATGGCCCAATGTTTTACCACACAGTTCATTGGTGGAATTAGTTACTGCTGAGCATAAGACGTGCTAAATCACTGTCTATTTTTAAGAAAATGCTTAAGAAATATTTGCTAGACCAATAATTTGTGCTTTAATTCTAGTTTTTCTTTCTCTATTTATTCTTTCTGAGACAAGTGTGATCTAAGCCTGTTAGATGTTTTTATTTATTTTTATATTTTTAATTATGTATTATATCATATTTATTACAAGTATATAAGCTATATGTGTCTATATGAATGTATGATTCTTTGTTTATATGTATGTTTGATTTATATGTACGCGCTATTTATCCCTTTACTATTTTTATACTATGGTTTTCTGCCCATTGTACTTTTTTCTTTATTATAATAGTAAAGCACTTATATAGCTACGTGCGTGTATAGCATGTAGAATAAAGAATATTATCTAACGAACTCCTTACACTCGTCAAATAATGGCAACAGCGCCAATAAGCCACTTGTTATCACTGTACCTAATAAGACAACTTTATCATACAATAATTTCACCCCTACTTATGTTTTCGGCTGTAGTGATTGTGATGTATGAAATGTGAAAAGTCGAAAAATTCTTGCGCGCGGTGTTGCCAGAGTTATTGACGACGAACATAGTCAAATGCAATCTTGTACAAAGCAACTCTCTCCGACAGTATCCAGTTTTTACTCAAAAGCTGTGTATTAGGAGATCGCACGTTTTTGCTACTATAAAACAGGGATAATACTGTATTTAGAGCATCAGCTTTTTTATTCATGCTTCTGAAAGCAATGATGTGTATTTGACTTATTATCAATATTTTAATTCCTTTGAGTAAATAACTGGAATATTCTGAAGCATTAACAATTTCAATATTTTTTTTTGAAAATTTCTTGTTTCATATTTATATTTCTATATAATTAGTAAAAAAAATACGTAAAAAGGGTTTCTAATTCAATA
Organism: Battus philenor; assembly: GCF_028537555.1. Lineage (NCBI taxonomy): Eukaryota > Metazoa > Arthropoda > Insecta > Lepidoptera > Papilionidae > Battus > Battus philenor. Next base: position 10,543,843 of record NW_027181661.1, read on the forward strand.
CAATCCAAAGTCATGTTTTAAAGATTAATGGAAATAGGCTGAGAACTTTCAAACAAAAAGTATAACGAATAATGGCGTATGTTCATAAGAGGATACATACTTCTGTTTCATTTAAATAAAGACATTAAGGCTGTATGATTATATCAGTGATGATTTCTATAGCTAAAAAAGGGACTGTCAACTGTCATTGCTTTTAATAATAAAATAATATGAACTCTTTGTTTGTAATAATATGAATGATAGAATTAAAGCTGTAATTAAGGTTTTAAAATTTACTTCATTTTGGGGAGGCGGTACTTTGCTTATAGCTTACCATATCAGACAGACATGTCGGCGTTTAGAAAAAATTATAGACCCCAGTGTACTTGACGCAGAAAAAAAATGTACACCGGAATATATTTACATTGATGATCCCCAATTTGCATTAAACATGGAACAGGCTAAAGAGACAGAACAGTCTGTAGGATTAGCGCGCATATGGAAAAGTTTAAGACACTCTTTAGCATGTAGACTTCTTTGGTTATGTCGTCATGGTAATCAAGAGCAACGAAATTTAGCACTGGACCATCTCGCTTCGTTCAAGAACAATAAAAAATGGGACTGTCTGAAGTTGGCCCAAGCTCTTGATATGAATACAGCAGTGTTACTTGCTCGAACTTATGGGTCTGATTTGCGATATTTTTTGCCACCACCAATCCATGTACGAAGAGCAGCCTTGACTTCAGAGCTTATGTCATTTAAATTTCGTGACATGATTTTTGCAGTTCAAAAAATCTGCCCTCATAGCTGTATTCAGTACTTTTTGTCCAAATATTTTGCTAATTTACAAGAACAGGCTATGGAATCTGACAATATACCTGCTAAGCCAGATAGTATTAGTGAAAGAGATTTGTGTATGATGTGTCTTGATGCATTATATCATCATGTAATTCTATTTCACTCTAATAACTATGATGAAGATAAATCATCTTCCACCCTAATCAACATGGGCCTTTTGCCACGCTTGGCTGAATTGTTATTAAGGTACAGAAATGATACAGATTTAGATCTATCCGTTTTAAAGATACTCACAGTGCTAAGCATACATACTTGTTTATTGAAAGATTTTTTCCAGAATGGTCTAATTGGAGAATTATGTAGATTAATAAAGTCTGAAGATGTTCGCTTAGCTAGTTCTGCTGCTGTGTGCCTTGCGAATCTTTCTGGAGAGAATTGTTTCAGGCCAGGTTTATATCTTCTTCATCCTTTGTACAGAACCAGAACAAAACTATCATGTGACACACTTTTAATACATGGATTAAGAGGTGGAGTCTTTGTTACTTGGAGACAAAGAGATCCTAAATTTGGTGAGCCCTTAGTGATTACAGATGTTGGAATATCAAATGTAAAAGGTCCCAATATTTGCATTGAAGACACTGTTGAAAATAATTACTTAGATATAGAACTGAAAGAAGTTTTGGAAGATTTGACTGAGTTAGATGAAGAATCTCTATTATCAAATGTTGAAGTTGTCTTACAAGACATACCAATTGATGCTAAGAGGGACCCTTCTGATGTAAATAAATTTATAGCAATGAGAAAAAGGACTGCTTTAATTGAGGAAAATGAAGACAATTGTACCTATACCCACTGCTGGCCAAAAGATTGGTTGCCAAAAGATTGTAATAATTTAAGAATACTGGGTGTTAATTACTGGAGTTCATTGTCTGAATGGTTAGAAGGATGTCCTTTACAGAGTGCAGATATTGCAACCAGAGCGACTGAATTAGCACCAGCTCTTATTGATGCTAAAGTAGGACAGAAAAACATTCCTATTATTTGGCTAGCTCATTCTATGGGGGGTCTCATAGTTAAACAACTTCTAATTGATGCTGCTGAAAGGCAAGATAATTTTAAAAACCTTTGTGAACAAACAAGAGCTGTTTTGTTTTACAGTACGCCACATCGGGGTAGTGCATTGGCTAACATGCCTCGGGCAGCTGCTGCCGTTCTGTGGCCATCCCATGATGTAAAACAACTTCAAGAAAACTCACCAATTCTATTGAAAATACAAAATGAATTTTTAAAAGTCGCAGATGTGTATGGATTTGAAACTATCAGCTTTGCTGAAACATTACCTACACTTGTGACCTCTTTTAAAGTACCTATGCACTTTGTTCAATCCCAGTCCGCTGACTTAGGAAGAGGTGTGTTTTATCAGCTGCCGCTGGATCATTTAACCATATGCAAGCCTGCAACTAGACAGTCCATTCTATACACGACAGTTCTTGATATAATTCAAAAAAACACAAATGCACAATGTGATCTAGCATATTCTAATGTGCTGGTGGACAAATTGCTTAATTTGTTTTGGTGGACTATGAGAAATAAAGCTAAGGAAGTTATTGATACTATAGATGAAAAACATAATAGCCACAACAAGTACAGATGGTTTGAGAAAATTTTGCTTGAAACTTTTATAGGCAGTTTTTCAGATTAATTCCAGGACAGGTAGTGACAATCAGTATTTATTTCTGAACTTGATGTGTTTGAAGTTGTTTGTAATATTTTTATTAGTTGGTGAATTTACAGAGAATTTTCATGTATTCCCATAATCAATCCTAGACAATAAATGATAAATGTATGTTAAATAACTTTCTGTTGGAAAAGTGTTGTGTGTGTATTCTTAATTCTTTAGAAAGTTATTTTTGTGTGACCTAGGACTTTGGAAGTAGTTTTTATGGATGTGATAAATTATTAACACCAAAAGACAAAGAGACCATTCTCACTTATTTAGATTTATTTATTTTTTGTGAATTTTCATTTAATGGTAAAGTTGTCTGAAACATGTATTATACATAACAAATCACTGTGTTGTTTGTGTTTTGCTGTTAATGTATTATTTTTATCTTACTCCAATTATATTTGAAGTAAATGCAGTTTTTTTTATTATTCCTGAAATAATTTTACGTGCAAAAGAATGTTGCAGGTACAAACTAATTCAGAAAATATTAAAAATTTTAATACTGGAAGATTAATAATAGCAAAGAGAAACTATATTAGCGTAATAGCTGTAATTGTTTCGAAAATACAATTCTCTAGTGTTGACATCTGTTATTTCCTTATATTAATTAAAATTTATCTTTCATCTTTAACATGTCTGTTTCCGCGAGATGGCGCTGTTGCAAATTATGGTAGCTAGTTAAATAAAAACTATCTAGATGGCTTATTCTGTTATTTTGTGTATTGAACATAGTAAATAATGTCGTTACTATAATATATTTTCAAAATTGACTATTAAAACATCTTTATAAAATAATCTGTTTTTATTCCTAAATGCAGAAAAAAAACTGTTTTAAGTATTTATTATATTGCTTTAAAAATTCATTTTTATTTTATTTAGCGCGCGCCTGCTCAACATAAAAGTCTAAAATAGTTTATGGTATGTTGTGCTTAAGTGCTTCAATATTGATCCAATAACTTTAATAATTCTGGGGACTATCAAAACCAGAAAGAAAATATCGAATAACAGGATAAATAAAATAAAAATCTGTGGCGAAGCGTCGTTTAAATTTTATTTAGTTTAATTTAGTTGTCATTTTAAACAATGCTAGCCACTATATTTGATGGGCTTCACGTTACATAGTATCAAAGAAATTAATAAACTGCGATGCACTTTAACAGAATAATTTACCTAAAATGATACGTGTTATTTCATATCTTTAAATCTATTATTGAAGCATTTATTAGGAAGATATTTCATATGGTCAATGAATTATTAAGATTGAGATAAAAAAAAAAAAAAAAAAAACGAGCTGACGATATTTACGTGATTTTAGATGTGCAAAGTACATTTACTTGCATGGATAACATGAGAAGAATTAACGTTTGCAAGTTTTTTTTTTTACAAAGTGGGAATAATAAAAATACCGTAGTCGTTTGCAATAATTTGATTTGCGCATGAAACGGTCGCTTGATGAACATTGAACGGAAAACTTTAAACCGCCTCCCACAAAGTGAATTATTTATTTAACATACTCCCAAGCTTACCTTTATTCAATTGAATCAATTAATAATTACTTGGAAACTTTGTAAAGCACTTGTTTGTCTAGTCATTCATACCACGATGTTTATCTCTACCATGTTCTCGCAACCATTATACAATTCTCCGGAATAGATATTTGTAATCAGATGAATGCTCAGCGTTTATTCCGTATCCGGTCTGTTTGTCATTTATGCAATAGACCGTTCGCGCAGCGATATCAACAAGAACTAAAAAAACCTGTCGGAATAAAATAAAAAGAAACTATTACTTGAGGTATTGTTTCCAATTATTACACTAGCATTCTACGATCGTCATAATAAAGAACATTATTACAGTTCTTTAAAAAGCGCAGACAAACGAAATTTTCCTAACGCGGGTAAATTAATTATATTAATGAATATTAAAAGAAATAGAAGTGAACTGAAAGCGTAATTCGAAATATGTATAATATCTACGTTGTGACCTTGGCTCATGAGTAGAGTTGGCTATTACAAGTTATTTAAACGCATCGTAGTTTGTAAAACCACTGTTTACTTTTTGTTAATATTTAATATTATTAAGCCTTTGTCCGCAACATTCTGGAAAAAATCATCATGTAGTTATGGACATGGTGTATATAACTTACCTTTGAGTACTGGGCCTTTTCTTGTATATAAAAATAAAAATACTTAACAGCATATCTAGAGCAATATACGAATATAAATCATTTACTAAACGACTCGCACGTATATTATGGCTTCTTATGTCTTGCGGCACTCATATTCCATAAAGAAATCACCTTCATATTACATGTGTCTTTACATTATGCACTGTGTAGGTATAAACGGATTAAGCAGTTTGCGAGGCGCGCCTTCCGGCGCCGTCCTTGGATTTAATAGTGTAGTAGTAATAAGATCAGAGATATCAATGTAATTTTTAATTTGATTTTTTTTTTACAAAAATCAACTCCTACATATACACATGCACATATTTTTGTGGTATGTACGTATAATTTAATATGAATAACGTATATTATAACTTTTAAGAAGATATATGCAAAGCTAATTTATCTTATGTTAAAGAAATAATAGAGGCTGAATGTTTGCAACAACAAAAAAAACAATCGTTCCAGTTCACCTCGATTCGGTTTTTTTTAGAATAACTTGCAGTAGCGGGAAAAAAATATCAATTATTTATCTAAATTCAGTTCTAATTAATCTTATTTTTCTGTGTTATTTTTAACGACTTGTCCAAAGCCGTTCTGTTGTGAATTTACTACAATTACCAGTCAATTTATGCTGAATGCATATTTTTGTAGAAAACAAAGGGCAATGGAGTTGGCTTTGCGTTGAAGACAGCTGGTAGATCAATACCGGGCTTTGCGGAATTGTTACCATGGTGATCACGTCTTTGTGGCCGTCTTTCAAGGAATTACTTAAGTTTAATCCAAATGAATCTTTAGCTTTTGATGTGTTATGATTTTTATTACAGATATTTGAATGTTTTTACCATTGTTTTGTTATATTAACTATTATTGTATTTTAATAATTCATAAAATTTTATTTCAAATTTGAGGTTATATGTAATTAATATAAATTGGTTATATTCTTTTCCTAATAACATATTTTAAATTACAGGTACTATAAATAGCTCAGTAGCCCAATTAATTAAACTTAAGATTATTTAACTTTATTTTCCCCTTGTCTTAAAGCATAGAGTCATATGTCATATATATATTGGCGTATTATTTCATTAAGTAATGAAGATAATATATAAATACTAGCTTAATATTGTAATGTTCGGAGGCTTACTTTTTTTTTATAGAAAACTTATCAGGTACATCATGAATTGTATGATTAAGTTTTTAACTCCTATCATGAATGTTTAATGGACACAACCAATTGTTCCAGTTGGGCTTACGTTTTCGTCTATTCCCTAGAGTTTAATCTTAATCTTTTCATCTATAGGGGTAGTCTTTTAAACATAAAACCTACTAATGTTATTTGGGCCCCGGTGTCAAGAAATAATTGATATTTATTTTCTATTACTTTCAGTGATTTTAATCCTATAAATAAAGATATTCGTGTATCAATTTATCTTAATTGGTCTGACGCTAACTTTAAATCCTCGGGTCGTTGGAGTTTTAAGAATTGTTATTCGTCGAATGTTCATTTTTATTGTTCCAATACATTGTATTATTTGTTCTAATAAATTGATTGCTTCGATTGGGTTTCGTATTTGTACTAGCAATTCGTTTGCTCTAGCAATCGCTAGCAAGTTATTACATGTTAGTACTTTTTGAATTTCTATGTACATGTTTAATTGTGGGTTAGTTTCTACACTGGAAAGCTAAATGACTAAATTTATTACAATTTAAGCATTTTTAATAGATGGGCTATAATTATGTTTCGAGTGCGATCTCAAGACGAGATTTAATTTCTTGTTCTTTAGAAATTGCGATTAAACTACGTCTTCGAATGTTGAAGGTTTTTGTGTATTTAATATTATATGTAATTGCGGCTGAAGACCACCTTTTAAAATATTTAAAGCTTGTTTTTCTTTAATAAATCCACATTTGCTTCAGAAGGTTCTTTAGTTAACTTTGGTTCTAATCATTTTATTAATTTTGACCGATGATCAAACTTTTGTCAGGAGACAAGAATTATAATATTTCAACAGCTCTTTGTCATCCTACTTCTGATACCAATTTACATAATTGATGTTCAGAGATCCGAAAGGGTTCTTGAAAATAATAACCGCACAGCGTCAATATTTATTACAAAGAAAGAACACTAAAGCGTAAAAGGTTAAACTACGACTAATTAGAGACTGGACTATTACTTATCTATAATGCTATCACGAACGGATTGCCTTTATTGAAGGATGCACAATTATTAATAGTTGCTTAAGTTAAACAACCCATTGGACTTTATTCTGGCAAACGATCATTTTTAACATGGATAACAGTGAGTACTTATGTCAATTCAACAGTATACAGACATAGTTTAGGTACAAAAATATTAGAAAATTACAATCTTATTAGACATATTAAAAAGCAAAGAGAAATAGGCAATTTCGTTGCCACGCGCCATCTAATAGATTATCAACGGCATATCCGCGCAAATACCCGCATGACCTTGAATCGAACACCGCCTTCAGTTGAGCACATAAATGCCCAGTAGCTCGCCTACGTTCATTGTACGAAACCAATAGTAATGAATATTAAATATTTCACTCTAATGCCATGCCATTAAGTCTCTATTTAACTAGCAAAAAAATTAATATGATATGATTAACAGATAAAACAGGAAGTTTAAATTCCTCCATACAAAGACCTCCGCTGAGCATGGTCGCCATAGTAAGTGCCCCATAACCCTGTGTTTAATTATGTGTTATAGAGGTGCATAAGCGCTTGGTACTTGAGCGGGTGACGTAATCTAATGATGTCAGAAGGCCGAGCCCGCTACTCCGCGCACTCTACCTACACCATATCGACCGCGTCGGTTAAAATTGTAAGCCTACACGGCTCTAACTTTAGGTCGGTGTGAATAACTTCCTTAACTTAATTACTTTCCATTCTAATGGCTGGTTCCTTAAGGTAATCTTTATGTAAAGGAGATTTCCACTAATGAACATCAACATTATATTTCTGGAACAATAAGACTTAAACACATAAAATTTGTAAGGGATATTCTTTTCGCCGAGTAAAATGTCAGCTAAGAACTGAGTTTATTTGCAAAAATGCTTATTTTCAAACTAAAACTCGTGTAGGTCTAAAACTTGACCAAAATGTGTTTTTGGGCATGCTAAAAATTATCAAGATTGTATTTTATGACAAAAACTTACAAAGGGCAGTGCGGGCCCCGCGAAGCGGGAAAGGGACGGCTAGTACTACATACAAGAGTCACAGTTCTGAAATGAACGTTATTTTTATTTTCTTTGTTGTTCACGCCAGGATATATTTAAATAATTTTATAAAATGAACAAGAAAGTATACTTAAAGAATTATTCTTAAACATAATATATGTTTAAGAATAATTCTTAAAAATACCGATACGGTTTAATGCGCTAGGATATGTTTTAAGTTATAAGATTACGAGAAGTTTAACAATATTATCCTGTAATAAAGTTGATTTATTAATTAAATTTGACATAAAAAATATATATTTGTTTTTATAACGTTCTGGGAATGACGTTCGATAGATTAAACGTATATTTGTAATTTTACATAATTAAATATAGTAGTAAAAATGATAATTTATATATTACATAGCCTATTTGTTTATTTATTACTGGTTATTATACAATTTTGACAAAGTATTAATTGATTTTGACATTGCACAATATACCTAGGTTTTTGCCATGTTTACAACGTTAAAATTTGAATGTCACTCAGAATTACCTCAAACAAACACCAATCGTTTTACCGTATTGAAGCTAATGAAATAAACTTCTTATTAGATTACAAAATTTAAGAATTGTGTGTGATTAAGCGATCTAGTAATAATTTTATATATCGATGGCTACCTAGGATAAGACCGCAAAAGCCATAGTGAACATTTTCCCCCCATATCTACGGACCCGAATAGTCGTAGTGCAATTCTTTCATAAATTTAACATGAAAACTCATCGCCATGAAATGTTAGTACTTGTAGAATTATCAAAACGTTTTATTACTAATGGTAATCATGATTTTGTTCCCCAATAAACAGTGTGGTACATGTATTTTAGCGCATTAACGAGTACATTTTTCAAGAAGATTTATTAATTCACGCAATATCAATTCAATGTTGTTACTATATTCACCGTACATCAATTAGTCCAAAGTGCGAGGGATTTCATACTCTTTATCTGAATAAAACATGAATGGACGGCGACAATATTCTCTATTTACCTTTTCAAAGTATTTCTTCTCTTTGGCCGTTTATATTCATTGCGGAAGGTTGCGCCTTTCCTGGAAAGCCTTGTTTGAGGATTCCACGTATTGCGTAGTATCTCTATGGGCTGCTTTTCGGAGTGCATTCGTTATCGTTACGCCCGTCACCATCCGTACCACCATCCATAGGGTTGATGATCACCCTCTTGGTGCGTTCCTTCTAAGGTATTTTATGAATATTAGAATGCTTGTCACCATTTAGGTCATTCCGGAAAAAAATACACATAGTTTGATATACTAGCATATTTTGTACTCTCTGTATTTTAGAAACTGATTCAAGGATTTCACTAAATCTGTTTTTGTTAAGTTGTATTTTCACTATTACGGTTTTGTTCCATTAACTCATTTAAATGGTTTAAATCGGGAAATAGATTAGACTTTTCGATCATAACGAGGTTAACAGCTGGACATAGACCTTCACATAGATTTAAGATAAGACCAATTGGAAGCGGCATGCATTCATTGTGTGTTGTTGTGGGATCTGCGGTCAATAGCTATTTTAGCGACCGAACGATGGTACGCGGGAGCAGTGTGTGCCAGAGAGACCACCAAGGGCTGTGTACAGGGTACCGTCGGCGGCCCAACGTTCTGGACCCTGCTTATCAACACCTTTCTTGGAGGAGGAGGTAAAGATCGGGACCCACTGCCAGGGGTTCGCAGATGACGTTGTATTGGTCTTCTCGGGGCAGAAGGCTAATAATAGGCCAAGTAAGGCCAACGAGGTTCGATAGAAACAAAAGTAAGGACTAAAACAAAGAGTCGGGTCAACTATATTTATTTAATAAATAAATAAAAAGTAAAATTGCAATTAAAATTTGTTAATTAAAAATTGTTTCATTGTCTTGCAAAATAAAAAAAGAATGTAGAAGAGGGAAATAAGGTGATTAGCGAAAGAAGATCAAAATGCGATGAATAAAAGAAATTGAGTTATAAAGAAAATGAAAAAGAAATTGTGAAGAATGAAGGGAGAAAGATAAAACAAAAATATAAATACTTAAAAATTATTTAGTCTCATGCCTCACACAAAGCAAGCGGAACGGGAGGCCCCCACAAACGGTGTCGTTAAAAAAACACCTTGCGGGAAATTAAGGTCGGGTAAAGAAATAGGCTAATATAACTTATATAGAAAGAAGACCTATTCAGATTTTAATAATTTCAATAAATTCTTTTAAAGAAAATTCTAATGAAAATTGTAAAAGAAAATGTAACCGAGGATATAAAATAAAATGTATAAAAAAAATAATGTTGTAATGATATGTATATAAAAGCAATAATGATATGAAAGAATATGTGAAGGAAGGAAGTAGATAGAATGCCAGACATAGTGACGATCGAAAGAAGAAAAATAAATCAGACTATATGTCTGGTACATAAGTCCAAAAAAATGACAGAGAACGAGAGGTCCCCAAAAACGAGTGCCATTAAAAAAAATGATAATTTGCGGGTCAATGCTTGCTGCTCCGTGGTCTCCACTCTAGAACCTTGAGGCTTCAATAAATATCTGTTAATCGATAAGAAATAATCATTTGGATTCACTTTTATAGCATTATCCCAAACGATAATTGGTCGCTTATAGGAAGTCAATCGCCTTTTATATTTGGATTTTAGAAAGCGTAACATTAGAATTAGGTTACCGCTGTTACAAACAGAATTAAGATTGACCAAAGTTTTAAAGTCGTCTACGCTGTCGCTTTATCGTTAATTAAAGAAATTGGAGACTTATCTACCAGTAACAAGGAAATCCCTCTTAACCTCTAACGGAGACACGAGTCTTTTATCGTATCAGGACACGACTGGTCTAAGTTTGCATGTAGTTGGCATCCAGGTAAACATTTCTTGCTTGTATATTATGTAATAATATCAGTATGCTAAATACCTTCTGTGTCTTCTTCTGTTTGTTAAAGTACAGAAGGCGCGCATAACCAAATGTAACAAGGAGGTGAAAGAAGATTTTTTTTTGTGTATCAACACATAATCGAATATATGTAAAGAAGGACGCTCTTTTACCTGTTATGTTATCCCGTTTTTGTTATTTCTTCTGTTAAGATATGTATTAGACAACTTTCTGTAAGAATTTTTTCTAGACAAATTTATTTGATACAGTTACATTTTCCTCGTCGCTTTGTTTTTTAGACATATATTCTGATATTTATGTCGTCTGAACTATTAAAATGTCTATATATAATTATATGACGGCGTAACAGCTTTGTAAAATCGCTCGTTTGTTTTAAAAATATTGTTGGAAATGCACATATCGGGTATATAATAAACGGCCAAAATGTTTGGACCTCTCAAGACATTGTTTTACTGAAAGCCAAATATAAATTTATTTATCGAAGCTGTGATACACAGGAAGCTTGCTGTAATTCCCAAAATGTTGTTACTATTGTTAGCGCAGAATAGGATGTCCAACCAACGTAAGAATCTGGATGTACGCCGCTTCAAACCTATCATTAGAAATCTGTGGGGGAGCTCTATGTCCACCCATGGATATACTACGGGTGAAATGACGACGATGATGTTTCCTGGGGAAAGGTTATATTTTCCACGTAATCAAATCTTTTATAACGTTTTCTGTGTCTCAAAAATAAGAAAAAAGAAATTGTTCGAAACGGGAAGCCGTTCTTGAGTTTCGCGCTTAGCAAAACATTTGCCGGTTCATTTTTATAGATATAGATAAAAACGTCACAACGACGAAAGGTTAATGACATCTAATAAAAGCAAGGTTTTCAAATGTTTACCGTTATCCTCATCATCTTTAAAACATGATAATATCGCAAACTGGTTACATAAAAGATTACGCAAATTATATAGATGCAAAAACATGGAATTACAATGAGGCAGGTTTGAAACCATGATAATTTTTATGTCACTGCTTAATAGCTGTTAGCTATTATATTCTGGACGTAGAGCGCTGCCAATTGGAAATCAGTGGAGTATATCATGTTTGTATGAATAAAATTTGGAGAGAGGATTCTTTTTATACAGATAATAAATACTGCTTCGGGCCTGTTATCGATTGTGCTCGCTCCGAGTATTGATTTTAAATTCTCCTGGCCTACTTTTTGCTTTGCAACTGGGTACGGCTTGTGATATCAATTACCACTCGTATATTGGGATTTCGTTTCACAGGTTTTATGACATTCATTTTTGTTGTGAATTTCATATATTTTATGTCTAGAACAAAACAAATTTAGTGGGATACATTATAGCTTATATTTATGTATGTGTTGTATTAATCTGAAAAAGAAATATGTTCAAAGAAACTAAAATTATTTCCAAAATTAATAATATCTGTTATTATATTGCTACATATATTGTTCACAAATTTGCTCTTACAAAAATATGAGCAATAAAGATGCATACAAATGCTTCAATTTATTAGTGTTTTGAACTCTAATTTCACTAATAATTTTTAACGTTTGTATATAATATTGCTAACCTATTATAAGAAAGCTTAAATAATAAATAAGTTTCAATAAATAACTCGTAAATAATAATTCTGAAAACTAAAGAGTCGTATTTTTGATAGTATTAAGTTAAAAAATTACATTTACAAAACTCTTATTAAATTTAATAGTCAATTTGCTCTGTATAAAATTCCTCATAGATTTCCGGGACGGGTCTGATGATGCCCTGGGTGCACACGAAATTGTCTCTTTTGTAATGCAAAGAAAGCGAATTATACAAAAATACTATGCGCTCCTTTATTAAGAGCAATAAAAGAATGTATACTATAATTATTAGTAAGCAACTGCTTCTTGGTTACGATTATGATAATGCTATCTTTTTAGGATTTCAGTTCAGCAAAATCTTCTATTATGTCGTCATAGTCAACTTTATCATTTTCTACGCACATATGAGATAAATTATTTAGAAATGATTTTCAAGTATGATTTTTTTTTTTTGGAAAAAAAAAGTGTAACGTACCCTATACAAAATTTTTTCGAATAAATGTGGGACAAATTGTCAGTCCTTCGAGGCTCTCTGAGAGTGGGGGTTCTGGGCTAAGGCCCCGTGTGCACTTATGGAAAAGACGGCACTGGTTGGAAGCAGCTTGCATCGAGCGTCTACCGACGACTTTGAAAAGGTCTTCTTTTAGTAATCTTAAAAATGTTTTTACTTAAAAACCTTGTAATTAATTTAAGTCTCTTTGTTATTTAATGCGCGCGTCGAAATATTAATTACAAATCTCATTAAGAACAAGGATATTACGTGTGAAGACGCAAAGCATCTGCGCAATAGGGATCATACATACCGTGAAATTGATAAACGTGGCTGATTGCCTAAGTGACTGGCAGACGTGCACTGATGTACACGATGAAATCTAGAGCATTTCAATCAGGCCCCATTTATTGTTCAACAGTCAACTCGATAGAGCAACACAAATTCTACGTTGAATCTTATTACACGGCAATAAAACACAAATTTGTTGGCTTATCATCTATGTCCTGAATAAAGTATGATCAGAAACGAAGTGGACGGTGGTATCTACTAACCCACTTGTCGGATATTGCAAAAGTTACTTACAGAGAAATACTGCAACGGAGAGTTGCGATGGAGAAATTTTAAATCAAAATACGATATTAGCATACATATTTTTCGATATAACCGAATTTAAATTCTCTAATTTAACTTTTCTAATTTATCAATATTTTAAGAAATAATTAAAAAAAACTCTATCATGTAATTAGAAAAGTAAAACCTTTTTTTTATTAATTGCGTAGTATAGGAAGTACTACTTGTCTTTCTGTGTTAATTTTTTACATCGTTTGAAAAAAATGTAATAAATATACAAAGTACATGATGCAAATATTTTTCCACTATTACAACTTTTTATAGAGCTTAAGCAACTTTAATCTGTGGTAAGCAAGTTTCAAATGATTTGGGCGTCCATTAATAATATATCATTCGCCACATTAGGATAAAAAGTTTCATATATATTATATATGTTTTACGAGAATGTACGGCATGTTACACGTTAACTAATGTTTGTTATTTGTAGAAAACAGTAGTTAATTTTTATATAAGGTTGTCTCGTAAGTTACTTCTCTTTTTTGATGCAAAATACACGATATTATTGGTTCAAGATAGATTTATTATGTTGTACACGAACCGTTCTGTTCTATGACCTTCCATCTCTCTCTAAGCCTCATTATGCCCTCTTTCCAAAACAGTTGAAGCTTAAATGTAAAATACAAGTCTATGTGCATTTTTATTTCGCTTATGAATTTGAAAGTTTTACCACGTAGCGACCACGATTTTTAAAAGAAAAGGAATAAGGAGTAATCGGATGAAGTAAGGTTTAGGGGTTATGGAGGATGAGGTAGTATGTCCCAATCAAACGGCAAACGCAACATGCGGTCTTGCGTTGTCGTGATGGAAAACGGCCGTTTTTCTGCTATGGAAGCTTTCAGATGATCCAGTTGATTGCATTATTTGTCAGGATTGAACGTGTTACCTTGAAGAAGGACCTCATAGTATGCTACACCTTTCCAGTCAGATGACTCGCTTCGGATGACGGATTAACGGCAGTTGAAAATTATTTTTACTATTTTTCTTGGACCAAGTGCGATTTCGATGCACATATGTTTATAAAATCCAAGTCTCGTCTTCAGTGACAAGCCTTTTTAAGATAGGATCTCGTCCATGTTGCTGGAAAAACAAATCGCACGTGCCGACGCAGTTCATAAGGCCGGTCTCCGTCAATGGGTGTCGAACCAAAACTTCATATCGATTCCCATATCCTATCTTGATTTAATGCTTATATACTGTTTTCTTGAGAATATTAGTTGAATCCACTTCTTCACGCACACTATATCGTGGATCTTCAGTGAGCATAGTCTTGATAACGTCCGTATCTGTCGTTGCTGGGCGGCCGCTTTGGTCTTCATCTTTCAACTCGAAATTGCCAGCTCTATAGATACAATAGCGGAAGATTGTGGTTGTACCATTCCCGTAAGCGGTGAAAATCACATTTACAGTATCCTTTGCACTACTGCCTTTTTAAAGCAATGAACCATAACATACTGAAAATGCATCTTTTAGTTCTCCATATTGAACGGTGCAGAACATATTTTAAAAGAGATTTGTTACCAACGAAACGTACTTCCGGAGAGCTCTAGAATGACTGAAAATAATGCCATGGAAGGCTAAGATAGAACCCTGGACGTTTATATAAACACAGCCTCACAGATAGTCACTCATAACGTGGCGCGGAAGAAACTCATGGGACAATCTATGTAGTTACAAAAACTCCGGTATTTAGTTTTTAATTGAAATTGTAATAATTAAGTACTTGTGTTAGTTCGTGAAAACGAATAAAATGAATACTGTTGCCACGGCTCTGAGTATATTTAATTTTATATTCCGCGCTATGTCTAAATGAACTTTTTTCATTACCGTCAAAAAGACAAGTTGCATTATTAAAAATAAAGTCACAAAATGAATTTATCAGATTGATGTAGAAGTAGATGTTTTTTTATTATTACAGTTATACTACTGAATATCCAAAACAAGCTTTCTACCATCTGCCTGCAACGAGTAATTTTTCGACTACAAATCCTCGAAAAAATTATGGTGGCTGAGAAACTTGATGGTACAAGTCAAACAGGTCATATACTCAATGGTAGGTCGGATCTAATCCGTTCTACTCATGACATCCATCTTCAAAGACCAAGTTTACTCAGTGTTCAGAGGAGCACGATCTTCAGCAAAGTTGACAGCGATGCGGAAAGGAGGATACCACTTTTCAAGTTGAAATTTTGAAAGCCAATTATTCTGAACATTATATCTCGAACTACTTTATAATATATTTTTAAATTTTAATTTAAAAAAAACTGCGGTATGACACAATCAGTGGAACTTTATTGTAATGTTAATATTAACCATATAAGTATTTGAAAGGAAATTTCAATATGGATTAGATCTTTCCTAGAATTAAATGGTCCTTAACGTTATGGACTGTATTCGGGTTGACTTCTTAATTGTCCGTCTGTGTCTGGCAAAAACATAACAATTTAAATTTTCTAAAACCTTACTTTTTTCTATGATAGATGATTTTAGTAAATTTTACTACCTACATTATTTAGCATCAGCACCAGTTTATACTGCACTTTACATAAATTTAAAGTGCAATCTTATAAAGCCTACCCTAAGATTGTAGCTGATTTAGTATTGCATAATTTAATATTTTTTTTTTAATAATGGGGAAACTCTATGAAGTTCATACACTGCAATTGAAATAAAGTTTACACAAAGAACTTGGCCAGTTTCTATATGGTACAGTGCCAAGTTTAACAAACCTCATGTATGACCTGAAACCTCATGATTTTTGTGTTCTACGAATTTAGTTTGCTCCAAGATTATTACAGAAAAATTGCAAACCTCAATCATTCAATGTAACCTAAAATATTTTTAGATCATATTGAAATCCTAGGTTTGATTAGACAATTGAAAATATTGGAATAAATCTCAAGTATATTGTAAACTATAATATTTTTATCTATGTACAGAATGCATCAAAGACCACCGATTTTTTTTCTAGGGTTGACGTGTTTTATTCAATGGAACGAATAAAATATCGTCCACACATTTGATACACCATCTAGTTTAGTTGTTACGAAGAAAACATTGAAAGATTAGTATGATATATTAAGTAAATATTAAAATTCTTTTAGTGTTGATGGTCAACATGACTAGAAGCATCATCACATCAAATATTTAAAAAGCATTGTACGGAAAGTACGTTTAATAAAGTTTAGTAAAATGCGTTTGGTCGAATATGTTATAGATATTAATAAAATAAAATAAAAATAAAATTAATAAAAAGACAGTGTTCTCCATTAAATAGTCGTATTTTTTTTATTCTCTAAATTATGTAGCCTATGTCATCATGTCATTTGACTACCGTTTGTTTTTTTAATGCTCTATAAGACATTCATTCGAAATTTAATTTATTAATGAATTGTAAAATATGTACAGAAATCATATCATACATTACGATTTACTATATAATCTTGGTGTTGAGTTTTTTTTTTAATTTTTATGTCATTGGTTTTATACAATAGATTTAAATAATGACTTACAAAAACGAACAAAAAAGATCTTTTATTTATTTTACGTATTACGCTGTAAAAAGTATATATTTTAAGTAATATTTTTAAACTTTTTCAATTTCGTTGTACTGTTTGTATCTGGCTGTTTCATGACATTAAAAAGGTTACATTAAAAAAAAAGTAAGTCGTAGTAAATTTAATAACGAACTAGTTTGCAATTGTTTTTCTGTATGTCGTAATTAGTGAATCATAAAAACAACTTCCAAAGATTTATTTTTAATATTTTCTAGTGATTAAAATTTTGTTGAATAAAATGCAACGCGCGCTGCGATTAAATTTTGTGATATTTGTGGACCCAGTGCAATGTCGTAGTAGTACAAAGTTGGTTAGCCAAAACTAATTGTCGTGGTTTATTTTTATAAAAAGTTCCAAAATAGTTACAGCAACGGCATCGGAGTCACTACTTGCTACAATACGTTTATAAGTCATCGAACGATATGGCACCTATAATTAAAGGTAGGTGAACATAAGGTAACTAAAATATGTTTCGAATAAACTTTTTCCCAACCAATGGCGTACAGCTCAACTAATATGGAAAATATCACAAAGAAATATTGCGCACTAACACCTAAGATATTTTCCTAGTTATTATTGTTAACAAGCATTGGCTATTTTGTTGAACAACTTTCCGCAAACCACCATATACACAACTTCCTCAAATATCGTATATTAATAAGACGTAATGTTTATTATACAATGTTTAAATTTAGAATTGACAATGATTGTTTTTACTTGATTCAATGGCAGCTTAATCTAATTACAATCATGCACTATAAACATAGGAATATAGAAGTTGTTCTTAAAACAGAATCATTATTTAACGGTTCGTATAATCTTGTACATAATTAATATACATGCAACGGAGAATAAAGTGGCACAAATGCGAATCGAGACTCGGGTCTTGACAGCATTTAACATGGCCGCCGCTGCGTATACAAGGCCAGTGCGTAGTAAGTACTGCACGGAGCGTCTGTTGTGAATTGCGACTTGTGAATTCAGAAGTATTAGAATGTAATGGTGGCCCTTCCTAAGAAGTGCTTAGTTACTTCCAGGTGCATAGGCACTCAAAATATGGTATATAAGTTGTATGTCCATAATCTTTTGTATTCTCTCTCGACCCCTTGTTGATTTTATTTTTAATTATTTTGAAATAATTTAAAAATATGATATCTTAGGAAGTAAAAAGTGAATTTCTATTTAGGTGAGTGGTATTATAAAAAAAGTAACATTTGTTGTCAATACACTAAGCGTTAGGAAGGTACGCAAGTTTTAAAGAGGTCAATAAATTTTATTCAAACATTCATCAGCAATCTTAAGGTTCGTGGCACAGTAATAATTTTTAATATACTTTATCTGTAAACGCAATTTTCCGATACTTTTGAAATTTCTTTCAAGCTACTTACGTGCCCACACAAAAAAGCGCAGCGCATTATGTATATCTAAATGTATGTGGCGGGTTGTGTGATAATTTTACCTTTGCTGTCTTTTTGTCTCCCTAGGGGGCATGTCAGAATAGAAAAAAGATGAAGACACATTTTGTCGGTAATAAAGTTTTTAAAATGTAATACACTAGTAATTAGTTGTCAATAGTATCAACCTCGCTTTTCCACAGATCTTATATTCAGTATTACTACATTATATTCCACATTATATTTTAAATTATATTCGCCGGACAAATTACATGACGCTAATGCATTTTCTTTTCAAAAATTGTGTATGAACCAATTTTAACACGTAGGAGCATAACACAAAACATAAAGGGGCTAATGTAGGATATTCAATAAAATCTTTTATGAATTTATAATTAAATTATCTTATAATAAAAATATAGAGCACATAAAATTATGCTACTACAAATACATCAGAAGTTCGCATTTTAGTGGCGACACTAGAAGTACGTAACCGTTCAACATACGTGCTCTAGTACGGCGTCGTTATTTAATGGCCGTGTTATCTATTTAAAGATTTAGCAAATACTGTATCACATACGGGAATCGTTTGGCATAGCCGCTTAATAATTTTGGTGGCAATTGAAAACCCTTATAGTGGATAAATTTACACGTCTAGTATAGTATAGCCCATTTACATTTATTGTACAGAATAATATTTTATATTCTCTATATATAGTCTCTCCGAAATGAAGTTTTAGTATTGCTTTAGTTTAAGTTTGTGCTTTACTTCTGAATAAAACAGAAAAAACTTAAGGGCCTACGATAGAGATAACGTGCATATGAATAGGCAAGTAAATGATAAAAATGCAGCTGATACGTGATGATCTAGGTATGGATGATTACTTACAGAGAAAAACATCTATTACGAATATATATTCCGTTCGAACGTAGCAGTACAGGAAGGTCAAATATGTACCTACGTAATGAAATGCGTGGCAAAAAGTGTTTAGGAAGGAAATTGAACCCTATTCCGCTGTAACAAAGGCAACAACTGCAACTTAAATAACTATTAGCTCAGATAAGCAGTTAGAATTTTCTCAAGGCTAGTTAACTTGTAGAGGAGTAAAAACATGTTTAGGATATTTGTGCACCGAAGTTGTTAAAAAGTACGATTCTTTTATATTTCTATTGGGATTTTTACGTATTAATTGTAATAAGAAAGTCATAAAAGTATAAAATCGCACAAAAATAGTTTTGTAAAATACAAAAATCCTTATAACGTACAACAAGCAAGTTAAAAAACAGTAGGGCATTAATTAAAAAAGGATTTGCTTCCAAAAAATATTGATTTGATTCTTGATAAATAATGGTATGTGTTAGGCTCATAACAGGGTGAGACTCTTTGTAAAATATCTTCAGAGCATCTTCACGTCTGCACCACATGGAACACTTAGGCGACTGATGTATACCGCGGCGATGCTTAGACGGCCATTAGCAACAAACATGTTCAAGTAAAAGTATTCTCCTCTATTGTTTAATTACTTAAACTTGGCTGATTACTCATACTTCTTTATACACTTTGTAAACATTGACACGGAGTGTTCTAGTAACATTTTCGCCTTTCAAGTTTCTGATATTTTAAAATTATAATAATGAATTAACACAAAAATGAAAATAATTTCCAATTAATATCTGTTAATTGGATTTTAATAAACCTTTTTATTATTTCGCTTGAAGTTTATTTGAAGCTTGCACCGCTTATTATATTTTCGATATCAATATGCACCTGAAATGTAGTTTAATAGCAACTTTATAATCACATTTTTATAGTGTGATACCAAAAGAATTTTTCTTCGATTTAATATTCATTTTTCATCGAGCAGTTTTTATTTTTCAATTTAATGTATTCAATGTCGTTTATAATTATAAGTTTCCCGCAGTGAAAAATCTAAATGTAGTATCTTTATTATAGGCTTCACTACAAAGAAACGTGGAAATCATACGAAAAAGTAAAACTCAATTATTTTTTTGATATTTACGTACAGAATTTTTCAACAAACACTGATTGAAACTTTTTGAAACCATTATGGTTTGAAGTTTTACAATGGTCTTGGTTTTTAATTCGATTCGTTTGCTTTCGTTCTTTTTGATGCCGCTGATTCTTTTAATTTTGGAAGAAATGTATATATTTCTATAACTTCATTCAAAATATGGTGAAGACAATTTTTGGTAATTACATAGTAGTTTTTGTGTAGACTTACTCGACGCTTCATGAGATATGGCACGGTCGGTTGGTCAAACGTGGCCCAGATGCGGGCGAGTTCAATAAGTATAATAATAATAATGGAATTTGCAAATTCTGCGGTTTCAAGGCGATAGGATGCAGAAAGTGCCTAGACTGAGACCTAAGGCAGCGAAACTAGAGGATTCCCTGAGGAGCAACCGCTAGCACCGCTACGTACCACTATGTTACCGGATTGCAAAGCCACCGAGCTCGTAGATTGCTTCGATTGACGCTCCTTGAAATGGCTCGGTTCTCAGGATTTCACGAGAGGCCTTGGCTAAGAGCTATTTACTTGTTAATAACACCCGCTAAGCATTCCGACACAAAGGCGCTCGAAAGGACTGAGCCTCGATTTAGTCGGTTGTATTACCTGGTTAATACCACTACCGCCACTTCGGGAAGCGCTAGCGAAGGGAGAAGAAGTAACGGAAGAAACTCCAGCAACGCTTTAATCTAGTATGTTCGGGGGTCGGCTTCCCCTGTAGAGAAACTAAAGAAACGCTTCAAACGCCATCCATTATGACCGGAGATTAACGTTCTTTGTGATATACGATACGGCTTCGTTTCCGACGATACTGGTTGTTTGTGACGGCGATGACGATGTGCAGTATACACTGCATGACATATTTTATTGTGGTCGTCTCTTCTGGAAACTCGAGTACGTGTCACGGTCTCAGGACGGTGCGCCGTTTGAATGTATCGGGTGTGGTTATATCGTAAGTGGTGGTTATATTCTGGCTGCCGCTCAGCACCTTACGTTCAACACAATTCACTGCTCGTGAATTGGTGTGTTGAGCGGCAGAGTAATGTATATTAACAGTTACATTGAATCATAAGGTTTTGTTAAGAAATCGAATGTTTTTTTTTTTTAATTACAATATCTCCAATATCTGCTGAACCATTGAAATTGTTGAACATATTGGTAGTGAAACGGATAGTTGTTGAGGTCCGCCAACCCGGGTGATCGCTTCGTATAATGTACCGTCGATCGTACACGCGTAGCAAATCATAACAAAGCCCTCTTTAATTAGCCATACAACTTTTCTAATTAGGTTATTCTTATAATATGGCTTTATGCTCAAAGTTAAATTTGTGACAATTAAATAAGATTTTTTATATTTATGTGAATTCATTATTAATTCGTGTGCATAATAAAATGTAATGCCCATTGGTCAGCTGTCTTTATGTAAATTGATAATACGTAGGAAGATTATCAAAGAAGAGAAAAAAAATCGTAAAAGTCTATACAGTATTAAAAAAAAACTTATAAGAACACTTTGGAAATTCAAAATAAACAATGTATTTGTTATATTCAACTAACGTTTTATTAATAATTTTATTATCTATACAGCTTACTTCTTATTAAAATATATAACTCATTGTGCGATCGGTTCTATAATTAAACATTCTTGTAATTCGCTGTAGCTTGGAATGTACAGTATAAGCCAGGGCAGTGTGTGTATTTTCGTTGAATTTAAACCCTTACCCATAAATAGTCTACATGAAAATTAACTTTACCAAGGTATAGCGAACTTTGGGTCAAAGTTACATTTGAAGCAAGCCGTAGACAAAATAGTGTAGTCTTTAAATACCATTTGACAAAAGCTTTGGGAACCGGGCAGTATCATAGTAAGAGTCGTCCCTTATCAGTATCTGGTATTATTTCAGGGGAAACTAACAAACGTCAAAGTTAAAAGATTGTTAATATGAGATCAATTTGTATTTTTCAAATAAAACATCTATTCGGAGGCTCCATGTTTTATGCTTGATTTAATATTTTAATGGTATAGTTAAATTTCAGTTTCATAATAATATACGCTGTGAGATCTGCGGCAAAGGGATAGAGGTTCACCTTAGAATTACAAATTAATTTAAAAATTAAAAATCGTCTTTTATTAAAAGTTTTCGGTCATTATCACGCTTAATTTATCTTATTAATATTCATTAAATTAAAAAAATCATTATCTTAAGCTTTTTTGTACAAAACATCAAATTGTATTATGTAGTAGCCGTACGACGTAACCCAATAAGAGTGTCTGAGAGGTCAATTTCAAATTTTAAGACTCTGTTGTCACAATGTTATTTAGCAGAGTTTCTTATGAAATTGCTTCAGCCTATATGCCACACAATTTGCTTTGTATGTTCATAATTACTTACCCAAAAAGCAAATAAATAAAAAAAAAATATTGGTTTAAATTAAATACATTGTAAATGAATCAATTAAAAAAATATTAATACGGGCAGATGTTTATCGTTTTAGTGTTACTTTAATATACTTTTCTTAGTCACAATTTTTGTGGCACACATTTCAAAGTGCATGACAATTGAGTATTATACTATTCTTCATAATAAATACTGAGGATGTAGTTTTTGGCTTAATTCTTAGTGTCATTATATGCTTCAGGTGTATTATATAAATGTTCGGTTATAAATATATATATATATATATATATATATATATATATTTATATATATATGTATATAAGTATTTCATATTAGTGCATAAATTGAGCCTAGAAATGATCAAAAGTTCGTACATAAAATGTCAGTTGGCGTCGGTATGTTTAAATATAAAATTGGAAAAAAGCCAACATGGCGGGCGCGACAAACGCGTCGTGCTGTGTGCGCAAAATAATAATTAGGCAATGTATATATAAAACTTACTAAACTGTTTTGTAACTAGTAAAAGCAATCTGGTGTGACATACAGGATTCAAAAGATGTTATTAAAAAGGAGACTCTTATACATCAGAAGTAAATGTAGTAGATCATTAAAATAAAATAAAACATGTGGCCAAAAGCAAGACTCTTTTCTTTTTTATATAAAATTCTTATTAAAATGTAGCACAAATAATGTTGCAATTACCTAATGCAAATAAATATCAGCTTTTACCAAACTCAGCTCAAAATCGAATAAATTAAATTCTAAAAGAACTCAGTGTACAATTATATGACATTAATACAATTTGATTTTTTTTCTATGTCTGGTTCTCTTATTTCAGTTAAAAAAGCACAAAATCGATCGTTACGATCTTGGTTTTGAATATCCAAAACAATGTTTAGTTGATAAATATTTTTAGTGACTATACATGGCCTCACATAGTTTGTATGTACTCATACAAAGGTACTTACAAATTATGTGGGACTATTATATATACTGTATAGAATACATAGCTTGCAAGTACTAATTTAAGCATGGCGGATTACAAAGGGTGACATGAGGAGGCCAAGCGGAACTATATCGTTGGCGTACTGTCCGTCAGAACAAATGTCATTCATGCTGTGTGGAGCACATTGAGCCGTCAGTCGGCGAATAAAAATATTAAAAGATTGTCAGTTGCAGCTTTATGCAATTATTGACTAAAAAAATAATATAAATTTTCTTTTACAATCGTCAAACAAAAAGTTATTGTTCAAAATTAAAATGTAATTTGAATTAAAATATATAAGGCGTGGTGAGAAATAAATTATTTCATAATCGGTTAAAAATCTATTAATAGTAGCTTATTTAATATTTTTTTCGCCACTTAGTGACGCCATCGTTTTTATAATTAAAATCATCGTCGACATTTTTCACACCAGTGTTAATAAATGAAATATTTCCAACAACGTAATTAAGTTCTTACTAGCACAGCACAGCGCTCTCGGGCGTCGAGCTCTGCGAAGAGGAGCTAATTAGTAAAGGCACATCTCTTCAGAACTTCAAAACTTGCAATTAAAGGCTTCCTAAATAAACCCGTTAAAAACTGGGTCACCACTACAACCTGATGTAGTTGCAAATTGGAATTCCACTGCGAGCATCAAAATGGATAATAATAAAAATATAAAAGATTCAATTACATACTCACGTTTGTTGAGTAACGAAAGCATTTGAATATGAGATAACTGCGTAGTTAGCGATATCATTTGTAGCAACAAGGGCGGCATTACTAACAATATCACTCTTTTTATTTTTATCGAATAGACATTATTGTAATATGTTTTTAATAATGTATATTCCACTGTTTGAATTTAGCCACTCAAACAAATCGTTACTCGTTATTGCTAATAAAAACATGAAAACGATTTTTGAGAGGTTTATATGACCAAAGGGTTTAAAGTTAATGATGGATTTTTATCTATTTGCTATTAGTTGTATTGTATTTAATTTTATTATAATATTTTAGTATTGAATTTTATAAGGTTTCATGTTAGATTGAATTAATTATCCATAAAAATGGATTGTCTCATTATGGATCAGTTTATTGTCTCCCGATATTATTTAACTTAACTATTGTAAATAATAATCGTCGAGTACCATCTATGTCATTGTATGCGATGTCTATTATCTAGTCTCCATCACGCTGCACAAAAGATAATTTACTCTTTATGGGATTTAAATTCTGTTATACGATGTTCCGTCTTTCTAAGTTATTCTATTCGATGTTTTTGCGATATCAGATTTATTTGGATGGAAAATAGAAATTCATGAAATAATCTTAATAATGTCTAGTTATCTTCACAAAGTGTTTATTTAAAATAACAAGTCTCTGGAGCCCCGCCATTAATGAGTATATTTAAAAAAATATAAAGGTTAACTGAGTATTAAAAAATGGATATCGTTAAGGTTAAGTCTGAAATTTCTTAAAGGTTGTAATTTTGTTATCTTGATACAATTCTTGCAGTTATGTAACAGAGTTTTTTGATTCTAAGTATTGCATCATATGACCATTCGATTAGAAAACTAGCCATAATAATCGAAGTTTCATATATTAGTTTGTCAGCAGTTTGGCGATGAAAGGTTTTCATGTCAGTATCAAATAAAAATGTTGTTGCTATTGTTACTATTCTGACTAATATGTATAGATGACGAAAAGATTAGGTGAAAAATTGTTAAGTCGGTGTCGCAGGAAATACTTCGCGACTACTATAGAAATATCGTCGGAACTAGGCTATTCAAGTGCGATGACACCGGCAAATTTCGGCGCGGGCGCCTCCCCTACTTCCCCGTGTAACGTTATAACCGATTCAAAATATAGAATTTAAATATATACATATTGCTTTTCGTATGTTTACGATTTTTATACTTTTTTTATTAGTTAATCTGTTTTAAAAACGCAAACACGGCGAATTTCGCTGTTTATTAATTTGATTCTTTTGAAACGCGATAAAACGTGTAGACAGCACTTTTACTCTAACCAAGACACAAAATAATTAACATCGGAACACAAAAAATAAATAAATCTTCATTTGTATGGAAAATTGACGTAGTCAACGTTGAATTTAGAAATTTTTGTTTTATATTAACTAAAAACCAACACATACGAGGGTGGTATAACATGACCATCACAATTGTTATTATAAACACGAGCACCTTATTCGTCTCGCTCGTATAGTATTTTTTAAAGTTAAGCATGACATAAAATTATGATTTTTATGATTGAATAAAACAACAGTTATTTAGCTAATATGTTAATTTAAACGAGATTTAAAGAATATTGTAAATTCGCAAACTAGCCATCTAAATATCTACTATATGTATATACACTGTAATATATCTATTATACGTGACTCATCAATGAAATATTATACTTTACTTTACCTAGTTATTTATTTAAATTCATTCACTTATAATCAAAAAGTTGCTTAGGCTGCTCACTAGTTTTTTGTAACGTATTACTTTATTTATGTTTTACGAAATGTATTACATTTACAATAAATACAACTGAATATCTGGGTTTAAGTAACTTTCACTGTGAATAAGTCAATTAGTGAAACTATATGGATATTTTAGTCCGTAATCATTTAAAAATCCGTAAATATAACAAAAAGAATATAAATATTGTAAAGTTATTTAGCAAAAAACCTCTAATTTTAAATAATACAAGTTGTTTTAAAATACACGTAAATAATTTAAGGTAATTATAATTTCAAATAGTACATGTCAAATAATGCGTTGTAATTTTCCTTGTCGGTTCCATTAAATAAGTAAAACATTCGTGTACTACAAACACAAACTCGTTGCCCCTTTCTGTGTCATGATATTAAAAAGTTGATAAATTGTGAATTAACAATCTTCTTTAAAAATATAATATTACTTTTATATAATGAAAGCGATAACTGAAATGAAACATTAAATTTAACATAACTAATAAATATTAAGCGAAATTAATAAAATTATCTTTCAATCCTAGATCCGTATGAAATCACTGACAGCGCACGTTTTGTGTATTCAAATGACAGTGTTCAAATCAACTGAGCAGAATCTTCTAAGCTTTTAAACCTACTTAGTGGATTGTATCAGCAGTAGAAAAAATATATTAAAAAAAATAAACGACGAAAAATATGCCGCTGTATACACCGTTTTGGACTACAAGAAGTCTTCATATAACGAACGTAACACGGTTAAGTTAATAATAGATAACAATTATTTAAAGTATTTAATAGTGTTGTTTAATAATTAAATAACTTAATCATGAAAGATTATTACTAATTTTATATGAATCAATGCATTTTTGGAAAAATATCTTTAACTAAGCTTCTCCGAAGTAATACCTCAAGAAGTAATATTAAACATTTATTCCACGAAAGGGAAAAAAATTCCAACTTTATATTGTAATGAAATTTGTTATGTGGAATGGCCGCACTCTAATGATAACAAATATTTTCTTCTTTTAAACCCGATACCTTACATGTGCAACAATCTGATGCGGGAGAGATTACGGAGTTACAATGAAAATCGTGCACGCAGAAAATAAACGGAAGAAACTGAATATTTTCTATAATACAATATTAAGTGAAAATGGCACACTGTACAGATAATTTGTTTTTTACATAGTCCATCATTATTTTTTACTTAAAATCAGCATAAAAACGTTTGATTAAATGTACAAAACATCAAAAATATATTGTCTTGATATCTTACATAAGAGGATAAATAAAAAGCGTATGTATTAGATGGGGAATTAAATTTTCATTGTTTTTCGTAAAATAACATTAACGGTATGTGTTAGATTTTGACATATCCAAACCGTCATACTTCAAGCTTAGACGTGTGGTAAATAATCAGCTCGAACAGGTTAATGATTTTATCGTGGCGTCATATACTTTTAGTTGTACGCTTCGCTTGCCGGTTTGTGGTTTCCGCTCCAGAACCTTAAAGCTCCAGCGGCCATCTGCTCTGCTTGTGTAGCCTGCCATCTGCCACTTCAACTTACCAACACCCTGGCTAATGTCGGTTATTTTCGTTTGCCTACGGATGCCGTCCGTTACCAACAAATTCTATTGGAATTCCTGGGGAAAGACAGTGCAATTGTCCAGCAGCGAACGTCTTATTGCTGAAATTATAATGATCACGTTGAAACTTTTAGTTGTACAAAAGTCACAATGAAAAATAATAAGAATGTAAAATATGTATTTATGAACGTTACGTAACCATTGCGCGTGTTTACTGTAAGTCGTACTTTATTAGAAATTGTCATTCGGCCGATGTACAATGTCTAGCGATTAATCTGGTGGAGAGGTGAGCACGTTTTTTCACAAGCTACTGTGCAGAGAAAGTCGGCTTTAGCCGGCGGTGAACGGCTATTTTTTGGCACTGCCAAATAACGTTGCTTGGAAACGCATGGCCTCGGCCTGTGTTCGCCTAGCAACCGTCGTCCGTTACTTTTTACGTCGTTTTTTACTTCAAGTTTGTTAGATCACGACTGACTAACAACTAACAAGGATTTTATACTGTTCTTTTTGGCACGTTCTTTTCGAAAGTAACGTTTCATTCATAAACATACATTCTTCTTTACATCATAATTATATTAGCAAGTAACTCTATACTGATGCCCTTTAGACTTTGATGGTCTTTACAAATATTATGGTTACTTTCCGGTGAAAAACGAAATGGGAAAAAAATGCCTCCAAGAACGCAACTAAACTTGATAAAAACACAATTTTGACGTTTTGTTTGTAATTACTGTTGGAAAAGTATTAAAATTGAAATTTATTTTTGATGCTTTTTATTTGGAAACTGAAAAAAAATAAAAATTTTAGAAACACTGAATCATCCATCTTCACTTTCAAATTGTCTTTAAAGGGTAAATTACAAAGCAAAATGTTCCATAGATATCAAAGCCGTACTAGCTTTAAATGTTATATTGTAAAAGAGAGTATGGCCTCAAAACATAAATATATTTTAAGGAAAACTGATTATTGCTGCACAATTGCAGCTTCCTGCAATTGCAGTTTTCCTTAGTCTCAGCTGACAATAAAGCGGTGAGTATGAAATTATTATTTTTTTCTCCAAATAATATCGATCCCTCCTGCTGTTTAAAATCATTACTACTTAGTATCAGGTAATTAATGATCCAGCAAAATTTAATGACTTCTTAAGCCTTGGGCACCATATTAAAGTCAGCAAAGCTTTATAGTTTATATCACGTCCTTTCAAATAATTGAAAAAAGTCCACTGCAATGCGAAGCCTCTTCCTAAGATCGCCTCAAGATGACATGTCCCGCACTGCCATAACTCAGCTACTTTCCGCGACTTTAACTGTGTCTTCGGATCCACCTATTGGGGGTCCACCCACGCCACGCCAACCGGCTCGTCGCCATTTAAAAACCTTTCGACCCTAACGGCCATTGGTTGCACGAGCGTTGCGCCTCGCTTCCACCTCAGATGTGCAATTCTTTGAGCTGCGTCGGTCATCTTGGTGCTTCTGCGGATCTCCTTATTTTTGATTCGTTCTGGCAGTGAAATTCCGATATCCCTCTTCATTGCTCTCTGGGTATGTTCAGTATCAATAAAATAGGCTTACTAAAATAAACATAATTTTTTTTATTACTTAGGGCATAAAATATTTTAACAAAACACCGTTAAGTTCTGGTAGGAAAAATGTATAACATTTTAAAGATACGACTAACTATTACTGAACAGTGGCACTCACATGAGGTTACTTAGTATGTCCTAGTCGACGACAGGTTGCTTATTGCGGCTAAAGAAGATTGATCGACACATTGTAATTGATAGCGCGCACATTGCATGTAATGTATGAGAACAATTGCAGCAATCTATGCGCCACTTTTCGATTAGTTGACGACTATAACAATGATTTATCGATATATTATAATTGAATAAAGATAAAATACGGAAATTTTAAAGATAACATTATAAAACAACTATTATTTTTAAAGCCTCATTGACTCCTATTAACAAAATTTCAAAATACACAAAAAAGAACATAACGTCATACGTGCTCTTTTATTAACAGATATGCAAGTATTATTTCTGTATTAAATTGTCGATTTAAATTAAACAGTTACACAATACAATCCTAATATAAATGTACGCTTTCGCGCTCAGAGCACATGTGTATACCGCGCTCGAGTAAGCAGTACATGACAACGTATTTATTCATATATTCAATGTAATCTTATCTGTTAGAATTTTAAGCTGGTAATTAATAATAGTAATCGAAAGATTACTCAAAGTGTTTTTGATTTCAACTATTATAGTTATTTTGTGTGAGGTAAATACTGACGCCGTGCTTACTATGTCTTTTATACTAGTTCGGCAGTGTAGCAAGGCTACACTGCCGAACTAGTATATACATGTATTTTAAAGTGACAATGATATACTTTGTTTCACCATCATCATTGATAGGTCTTCACAAAAGGTTCCAACTTCATCCGACGCCCACAACAAAGTTGTCTGTCCATTTTGTGGGTTGACGTCCTTCACCATTGTTGCCGGTCCTCGGTCTCTACTCCAGAACCCTAAGACTCCAGCGACGATCTGTACTTATCGCGCTGTGTGGCTTACTGACTACCATTTCAACTTTTAATCCGTTGGGATATGTCGGTTACTTCCATTCGTCTACGGACCTCCTGATTCGATTTCGTAGAGAAATCCCGAACATAGCCTTCTTTATGGCCTATTGAGTCATTGTGACCTTGCCAAAGAGACTCTTAGTGAGAAATTATGTTTCAGTGCCATAAGTCGTCTCTGGTAATATAATAAATAATATAATATAATATTCATTTTGATTGGGTTGTCAAAATTGTAATAAAAAAAATTGTATTTTTTATAATTGCATCTTTGTCATACTCGTAGTATCTAAGGTATCGAAAATGTAATAAGCAATTTACAATACTAGAATGTACAAATCGCTCGTAACCTGTACCAAAAAATCGTTAATTGTTGATAGAAACATACGTACTATATTGTCGAGTAATAATCCAACACTTACACTTACAACACTTACCATTTTTCGTATGCTATTTAAAATTATTTATGTTGTGCACTAGTAATTGTAAATTAGACAGAAGTACTTTCTCCATTACACTAGATGAGACACTTTATTTTCATTAAATAGAATACCGAATATGACTAGTACGCAAAGGACTGAAAGATAGGTTCACTATGCGATGCGTTTGTACAGAAATGTATCTACTAGTCATAGCTTAATTTTGTTAAATGGCAGAATATACTATAGATAGGGATACGAATGTGAAAATGGACCAACCTGGAAAGGTATTTTAAATGAAATCAGCCGTTCCGTTCCTTCAGCGTTCGACACTTCTAAAAGTTGAAATTGCGTGCAATAATTATATATACATATAATATATTTCGTAAAGGATATTTTGAAATAATGTCCTTTCGTAATAGAATAAAAATAATTCATTATTGATCTAATTTTAAATAAAAAAGCCGATTACATTTTCGAAATTACAATACATTACATAATATTTTTTATTTTGGTTTTTTAAACTGAACAAAGACATACTTATTATATGCTGAAAGCCTACCAATCGTGAAGAAACATTCAATAAACTTAAAACATTCAACATTTAGAAAGTGGAATTAATATATTAATACTAAAATCATAGTAAATACAAAAATAATTATTAAAAAAAAATAATGCAACTTTGAAAATAATAAAACGAAGAAAACGTAAGATCTAAAACTCGGAGTAATGAGTTATTTGTTGACAATGAATACATAAAATCAGATTGTGTTCAAGTTGCAACCATGTTTAATGCAGTTTCACTTGATATTCCAATTTTAACTACCAAACCTTCAAATTTTCCATCGGCCGCTTTCACATTATTATGACAAAATGTCTATGCATATTTTAACAATTCCAGTTATAACGTTTTTATTTATTTAATGCTGAAAACACCAACGATCTGTGGAGCATTCCTATTCACATTCTCGTGTCAATCTTTGAATAATGTCCTTGCCTGATTTATCTACGATATTTAATAGCTGTCTAAATATAAGAGCATTTCTTAATTTAATGAGATATCGATAAATAATTAGTTAAACAATTCCGATCCATCTAACTTTAGATTGATCTCTATACAAATTTTATTATATGTTATAACATACAATAACATTTAAAAAAAAAACTCATTTTAACACAATTGTACAAGCATTTTCATAAACTTTGAATATTACATGAAAGACATTTCGATTTGCATGGGGTCGCCCAACTACCGATCCTGGAGTTCAGTTGTTACTTAATATTTGTGAGGCCTAGAAGGAGTTACGTGATGCTCTTGGCGTCTTTGGTGATTTGTCCTAGGCATATCATTATTACTTCAAAAGTTATTGCTTTGGTTTAAATTCTAAGGCTAAATATGTCAAGTTCACTAATATTAATTATTTTGTGCAATAATAAAAAATAATAGACAATTAAATAAAAAGGGAATTAAAATAGTCGAAATATTTTTTCTCGGGTTGACCTTAGATGCAAAATGGCAACATATTAATATTTTTACAACAAGCTCTGTTTCGCAACACATATAATTGAAAAGGTCTTAATCTCTTATTATATATTGCACGAACTACCATAGTAGTTCGTGCAATATATAATAAGAGATTAAGAGACTCTCTCAGCGAAATCTTTAGCGATGAAAATATTATGATATGTAGTCGACATATATGAATATGGCAATTTGATCTGTGAGCATAACAAATTCAATTATTTGAAGAAAAATAGACATTTAGGCTCTAACACTATAAATAAAGTTGAGCTTGTTGTTGTATGTTTCCCTAGGTTTCATAAAACAAATAAATCTTTTGTGGATGTATGTATGTCCCATGTAATTTTCTCTAAATTCTCTCATAATAAATTTCAGAAGCTCATTAATTAAAATTTGTTAGAAAATTCTATTATAGTATGAAGAATATTCTATATTAATATTTTTAAGTGAATAAAAGGCTTGGGAATGCATTGCTCAACCACTGTATTAGGGTGAAAGTGCCTACAAAAGAAAAACCGTAAAGAAGGGAGCAACCTGATTCTAGTTTCTGTTAAATTGAGTTTTTCTGGCATTATTCTCATAACTTTTACACGTGGTTATTATAAATGATCCATGTGGATAATAATACGAGTGAAAGAATAATTTAACGTTGATCATTCACAATAAATTTACTCCTTTAATTCTTTATCTTGAATATTTTTTTCAAATAATTAAATTGGTAGCATTAACGAACTCACTCAAAACCTTTTTATCACCAATATTTATAGAGTGTAATCAAGAAATTCAAAACATCTGAAAATGTTCAAAATGCTATAATAACAACATAAGCGCAAATTTCGCGTGGTTCATGTTTTAAATATCATTATAACCGTTCACCATATTTTGGCACAGGGGCACGTTGCAAAGAGAGCACGATGAGTATTGACACGCAAGAATTCACCGTATCGGCCGTCCTATTTTTGCTTTATTAGATCGATAACTTTGTCTCGTTCCAGCACGTTTCACCTCCAAATGCTATTCGGCGAAGTCGGCTATTCCAGACAGGGCAGGACTTGTTAGACAGGTTTCTAAAAATAGCGGAAACAAGCGATTTTTTTGGGTATATCTTAGTTAAGGTCCAGGGGAACTAACTTATATAGTTTTGGTTCCATTCTTGAACTTCGTCGTCGAACTTCTTACCAATCGGCGTTAAAGGAAAAATTGCTAAGCTCGTTCTTGCAGAATGTGAAATAAGTTTATGCGAACTCTCGCGCGCTGACTATGTAAGAGAAAGTTGTTAGAATATAAAACTAAAAAGTAGCCAATCGAAAAAGTTTGAACGTAGCCATAGGCGATTTTATAGCAAGTGAACTGGGGAATTATGCGTGTAGTGGATAACGCATAAATCGAAATTTAAAGACCGGTCTCTCTTCGACTTACTAATAGGGTTAATTAGTGAGAAAACCGGATCGATGGCTCTTGTGCTTTCTCCGATTGGCCAAGAATTTTAATAAGCCCGAAACGACCCTTAAGTTCTAGATATCCAACTTAAAAGCCCAGTTTTTTTTTTTAAATTTAGAACGTGGTAATAAATTTTCATAATAAACACCAATTGAACCCGTAACTTAAATCTCTTCGTATCTCCCGAATAAATTTTAAAATCACTCGCTCAGTACTCTTGATCAGTTAATTGAGTAGTCAAGAGTTGGCTGCTGCCTAAACTTTATAGCAACTTATTTTTTGCAGCCAGCGAGAACAAATTGAGCGCCGTGGTGCGCAGGTTAAAGACCTTTACGCTTTAAAAGATGCCTTTACTTAAATAAAATAACCTAAATACGATTACGTTACGTAATTTTTAATTTGCTACTTTAAAACTAAGGTACGTTTACAGGCGTTATATTAAATATATAAATAAACGCTTTTTCATACTTTATAAATTATATTTTGTTAATACAAAGAAATAATTGAATTAGGTCTGAAAATGATGACAAATGACGCAGATGTGAGCGGCTGTCCGTTTAAGGGATAAAATTTGTTTCAAATCTCGCTACAACGAACCGAGTTCCTACCGACCAACCAACTAACCAACCCTTTGCACCTGTTTCGGAGCACTTTCCTTGTACCTATAGCTTCACCTGTAGTTGCTTGAAGAAAGAGCTAACGTTTTTATTTAACGCTTAATTTCTTTGTCTTTTTGAATTCTTTAAGTCGATTTACTATATATTATTAAGCACGCAATAGATGTCTTTTAGTTTCCAAATGCTTTATTTCTACTAATATTTAATTGACTTATATTTCAATGGGTATTTTATGTCCTTCTGGCAGGTACACCATTTCCAAGACCTTATCTAAGATTCTGTCCTTCAGAATACATGTTCTTTTTAACATCATTAACGTTAAGCATAAAATAATAAACTTCAAATCAGTCTGTTGGACCATACCATTAGTCCTATGTATATAAATACATAGGAATAATCGATAAAAATAGACTGATACTTTTTGAATTGATACTTCTTGTAAAGTAAATCTTTATAGCATGATGAATTTGAAATATAAATAAATGTTTCTCAAAAAACAAATTTAATTGACACCTTTTTTAATTGTCTCCTTGATACGGTTATTCATAAAACAATTAGATAGGAACCAGGCAATAACACATTCCAGCCTTAACAATGCAGAATTAAACAATTTTTTTAAATAATTTGAAATGTCATAGTAGCTCATACGAATCTGGAACACGTATTATAAGTTGTATCAGCACTAATATTTTCAGCTAACTCGGTCGGTCAATTAAGCAAGATCAATCTTTACGTTAAAAATATAATAATACCTTTGCATTGTGACCATAGACACAATCGGCGTAATAAATCTAATTTGTTTTTAAAAAGCGCTGAACATTGTACATCGTAGTAAAAATTTCAAATAGAGTGAAATCTTTACGCATTTTGATCCTGGTTCGAACAGCTAAAACAAAAAATTCTCATTCCGATGGAATATTTATTGATTAACGAAAACATTAATTTTATCGGTTTTCTCGTGATATCGTAAATGGGATGCTATTCGCAATTTCAACTGACGTTTGTAATTCAAATTAATATTATTCCAAAATTTACAATAGTTATTGAATGCATTTTACCGCCCAGTAAACACATTTGCGGTATTTAGCTATTGTTTAAATCCATTACATAATTAATATTAACAATCCAAGACTTAGTAAAAAATAGTTATAACAAGTTCAAATTAATCTGAAGTTTAAAGTTAAATAATTTATAGATAGATATTCTCATTAAAATATGTATGTGACATCTCTATATCACCTTGCTTTTTTATCCTTACATTTAACTAGATAATAAGCTAAGTATCTGATGGAAACGTTTTTGTAACCGTATATAAATGTACCTTAAACTTTTAAAGAAACTGTCATTTGTTTCTAGTAAAATCGGTAAATTATTTATTTCTAATTTATAGCTGCATGGAATTTTATGCAAAGTTAACGTTGTATCTTTACAAAGCTTTCAAGCGCTCGTACGGTAATTACCTCTTTTTACCGCTGATGGCAATATCATTCATTGAACAGCCAGCCATTGTTGAAATGAATATGCAGGTATTAATCTGTATTGTACTGACCGAATAAAATAGTTTTAACATAAATGAAATTATAATGCTTATCACTTGACATTATTATTCCATGTTCTAAACTAACTTTTGTCAATATGTGTTTAAAATAAGAAATGTGCGAGCTTCCTGTTCGAAAAGTTTCATACGTTACATTCTGTGCATTTTTATCTCAAAACTTGTTTCGGACAAATCGGCAAGACGATATATTAATGCAATGTCGTAACTATAGGAAAAAATTTTTTTGCAATATTTTGTAGCATTCATTTTTTTTAACTATTGTTTAATGTACACTTTCTATTTTGGCAGTTGTATTATTCAAACGTAATGAAATATGTTTCGTTAAGGCATACATACTGGTTGCTTATCATTAATCATTATTTATGTCGTAATTATTACGTTAAGCTTGGGCGAATAATCTAGAACAATTTGAACATAATTAGCATCGCGTTTGATTCGCATTGCATGAAAACTAATACATACATATTTTCAAAGGAATCGAAAAATATTGCTTACAACAATCAAGCAGCCGTTACAAAGGTACTTGGCTGATTTAAAAAAAAATGCGTCGGCACGTGCGAACAGCAATTCAATGCTGCATTCACGGCAATTAATCGCAGCGAAGCGAACAGATAAGCCGACATCGATAAACTCATAAATGGCGCAAACATCAGCTGTTTAAATCTGATTTTGTATATTTAATTATGAATATAAACGAAAATATGCTAAACAGACATTAAATTTTCGTAAAATGTTATTACCAGTTTTGACAATTGCCAAAGTTAAAAATTAATTAAAATTCGTGAAAAAAATTTTTGTTTGAAATTCACATACGAAATAGATACGGGGAAATATTAAAAATTAATGTATTATAATAAATGTATTCACAACTAACAGTTATTAGATGCAGGCCCCCTCTAACCGGTCCTATTGAAAATCTATGGCAGTAAACGTCCTGCAGCAGATACGATGGCAGTATTTATTTTTATTGTATTTACTTTTGATTTACATCCACGATAACAAAAGACAAGCTTAAATACTATGTTATATATAAACACTTCAGAAAAAACACAGCTGTAATGGTGATAAAGTATCTATTGTAAAATAATATTAATAATCCTCGGTTTACCAGTTTACCACCTATTGAATTATATTAAACGCGCTAAAGAAGTTACAGATAGTGAACCAAAAGAGCAAAACTGGTGAGTAGAGATGTATGTAACTATCTTTAAATGGTCCCCAAACGTTAAAACACATCTGAACAAGTGACAAAAAGTAATTATAAAATAACACTCTTTTACAATACTCTTTTTTTTCCTTCAACGTTTCATAGTTGGTACTTAAAATTTTACTTCAATGAACAATCATGTCACAGATCTTAATTAGAAAAACACAACATCAAGTTACTTCAAATTTTTGGCAAAAGCGTTATCGCAATTTGATATAACTTGATGTTTCTAATATACGACGCTGGGCATGTGAGCTTGCTATTGTAATTTTCCTACTATGTACAAAAGAAAAGCTTCGTTTAGTTGATAGAGATGTATAATAAGCAATTCTTGATCACATTTGAAAATGATACAGTGCCATACATTAGCTATTTTTCTGGGTTAACGGCCATGTAATAAAAAGTAAATTAATAGTTTAACCTTAATATCAAAGTTTTTCATGAAGTAAGTAGTTACACAAATAAAGGGCCAATTAACTATTTTTGGCAGCAAATCGAGTTGGAAATGATGAATCGAAAGACATAGACAGTTAATCCAAAATGAATTTACTACATATTCGAAATAAATATAAAAACGCAGAGTTGCACAAGATATACAAAACACATTATAAAACTAAAAGGCAATCGATAGAATTAAGCATAGGAAAATTTAATTTTCGCTTTTGGTGTTTTCCGGTACAAAATAAAAAAGGACCAAATGATGCTTACTGGTGTAAAACTAGGTATAATATATCGGAGCCATGTAAAAGGCGGTCTTGTTGCTTCTATGTTAGTTTCTATGTTCTAGACAAAAACTACGATATCATTAAAAGATGAACACTATCAATAGTTTTTAAAGCGTTAAGCTAAGCAAGCTTGTTGTTAAAGGACTAACAGGATTTTGAAAATTTGCAACAGTTTTGGAATAGATTGAATTATTTTAACCATTGGTTTATTTAACGTGTGATTAATGTTCTAAACAATTTTGTAATTTCAGATTTTCTTCGACACTGAAAAGTTTTCACGTTCGTAATATGAAAACTATGTTCAGGTTTTCTAAAAGCTATTCAATCGATATCTTTTCACCTTGTCTAAGGTTATCGCTACGTTTGCATATAGTAATAATACATGCGCCTTGCAGCTAGACAGGCTATTTATGATGGCAAGGTTTTTAATTATTCAAACCTTTTCTAATAACCTAAAGTTGTTTCAACGCTTCGAAAACTTCGCACTGGCAGTGAAAGTGACCCTTTGAAGTTATTACCAAGTTAAGCAAAAATCAGTCTTATCCCAATTTGGTTGCGATTTGCTATTTAAAAATAAAGGGATTTAATAATAATAAACCTTAGGTGGTATTTAAAGCCGCTTCCAACCAGTGTCTAGCAATGGAATTTTTACGGCCGAAGTAAGGAAGATGATTATTTGAAAATCCAAATATATACACGTACCCAATTGCAAAGTTTTCTGTGAATGGTGTGAATGGTTGCTAGTAATAGTGGTGGATATTACATTAACAGGTTACTTATAAATATCATTTGATCTAAAGCGTTCGATAAATCGTGTCGTAACATATTTTCTTTATAAGTTAGCAAATAAAATATTTTGTCCTACTGTAACTTTAATATGGATTATTCATGATAAATATCCTAAAGGAAATACTATTATTCTTGTTAACGGGAATCATATATAGCCATCACTTACATAATTGTCAACAAAAATATTTTCGTACGGTGCATTATTAATTATTTTTGTCACAATACATCTAATTACAATTAGTATCAATTAACTTTGTTTATTAATAATATGGATGT
This sequence comes from Battus philenor, assembly GCF_028537555.1. NCBI lineage: Eukaryota > Metazoa > Arthropoda > Insecta > Lepidoptera > Papilionidae > Battus > Battus philenor. Next base: position 10,582,921 of record NW_027181661.1, read on the forward strand.
GGATGTGTGGAATAAGTGTGGATGAAAAGGCAGGTAGTAGCCAACACAGGAATATATTAATTAATAAAAATCAGTTAAAATAGATGTAGTGATTATTTGAGTGTACATGTACACGTGGTTTCGTCAAGCAAAGTGTTACTTTCTTTCAAAGTCAGGCTCTTACTGTATATATTTTTATTTATCTTTTATATAATGGCTGTTCTCGGTAACATCAAACCGAATCAAAATTAGGAGGATAACGGTGATTAATGTTGTAGTGGCAGTAATGTAGAGAACATCAAAATGGAAAGATTATTTTATTTTTTGAATGGCAATTATTTTAGAATTATATGACTTAGGTTTTTATATTATTTTAGATATTACGACTTGTACTTCGAAAATCGTCAGTCTTCTTTGAAACCTTTATTCTTAACCTCTAAAAAGTTTTACTATACTTTCTTATCATGGGTGGACATGGTCAATATTTACAATATCATTTTTTCACAATTTTTTTTTTTAACTTGCAACGTCATCTTTGATCCTTCTAAATGTCTTTCAGAGGAAAGAATGAAAGACATTTAGAAGGACCAAAGATGACGTTGTAATGTAAATTAAATAATTTACTTTACAGTATCGCTCAAGTCTTTTCATATTTTCTTTCTGCACATCGCCTCATTTCCTTCGTCTTCCTTCCAAGGTTCTACAATTTTAGCTTTTAAATATTTTTTTGGCAATTTATTTATTCCCAGCTGTACTCTCCCTGAATTTTAACCTATGCACGTACTCGGAGAATCCCCCGAACCGAGTCCAACTCAACTTATCGAAGCACGCAATAGACCGACACGACGTCTGAGAAAAATTTTTTCGTTATCGAAACCGTTGTGGCTTCCATATACCTCTTATACCTCTTATTCCATTCACCCAATGTATCCAGCTTAAGCTATCGCTTGACATATGAAGAAGGGCATTTTTCATATTCCGGTCTCTTTTTACTCTTTAGGCCGGCGTCCTTAGCCAACTAGTTCGCCATCTCGTTCCCCTCTGTTCCCGCGTTCGCCTTTACCCAATACTGCCTGACATTCTTCTTTTTTATTGCTTTTATAATATTTTCTTTCACTCTTAACGCCAAGAGATGGCCGGTGTCTGATCTTGCGACACTCTCGAGGGCGGACCGTGTGTCGCTGAGAATCGAGCATGATTGCGACACGTAATCCGTTTCTTCCGCTAATGCTAGCAGCTCTGCCTGTTATACAGCTTAGTAGCTACCCAACTTAAGCTTCCTACCGTACACCTGTGCGGCGTCCCGCACCACGCAGAACACCGCGCCCATCTTATTTTCCATGCGACTATCGTCTGTGCAAATTACCAGATTGGCAGCCGCAGTGGCAAGTCAAGTCGCCTCCTTATCTTACTTCAGGCAGAAGAACTCCATACGAAACTGATCAGACAGGTGTGAAATATTTAAGTAGCTGATCAGTAATACCAGGTCCCGGTCTCTTACCATCTGCTGAGAAAAGCTGCGATTTATTTACAATAAACGGGTTTCGGTTCCATGAGGCAGCCCGGCAAAGATAAGGGCCAAGTGCAGAAACGTGATCCTATGAGTGCCTACACAATGTTTTGGATGAAGCTCCGCTAGACCTATCTGCCTGCGTACCAGCAGCATATCCTAACTCCCGTGCGCGGACTCGTAGCATAAAATATCGTCTGCTTTAGCACCGACAGATACATCGTCCTGACTACCTCCGGGTTCAAACCCCTACATATCTTCGCAACCTAGCACAGCTGATAATAGAGGCCCCCAGCCTTCTTGCTTACATTCTTTATGTGGCTGTTGAACGTAAACCTATTGTTAACTGCCCATCACATACTACTGATATTTCAACAGCGTTGGGAGAACTTACCTGTAGAACATCACTCTAAACCCGCCAGGGCTAAAATATGGCGGTTGGAGCAGGCTGCGGCTATTAGCCGCCCTATCACTGCTTAGGAAGAAGGATGTAGAGATGCACCATCGCCTCCCTAATGGGAGACAAAGATTGTCGCCACATCTTTTTGACGTATTGCCTAATAATTATAAGAGTTAATAAGTAAAAATGCATCTTAGGTCGGGTAAGAATTACGACAGTATAACAAATTCTTAATTAGAAGTAATTAATTACAGAAATAACATAACAAAAGTGTTAGGGTCCTGAAATCAAACAAGATTGTTGAAAAAACTCAAGATGTGACAAAACTTGAATAAAATCAATAAATAAAAATCAAAATTAAACTACCAAAAGGGTGGGCAAAGGAAGTGAATGGAATGTAAATAAAAGGAAAGAGAATGAAAACAGAAGAGGAATAGAGATTGGGAAGAACGGAACAGGAGAGTAATAAGAAAACAATAGCTGAAAAATTTTAAATAAAAAAAGTCCTCCTGTCCTCGATATGATGGGTGTTACGAAGGGGGGGGAGGTACGAAAGGGGGGGTACGAGAAGCCCCGTAGGCCCCGAAAACGGGACAATAAAAAAACGTCTACATACATATGTATGTAAAACATTAATTCTTATTACCAAATATTTGATATATTTTTACTTTTAATACAACTCTTAATTTTCTTTGTTTTGAGAAAAATTTTGTTTTAAAAAAAGGATCTCACGATTTCACCGTTGTGATATAAATACGATGATTTTAGAGATGTATAGCAAAGTTTTGGTAACAGGCCACGAACCAATAGTCAATTAAATTTCTAACTAGCTTATCCAACGTTAACGAAGATTGAAACAATAATTGGACATGTAGCTGGTATTCAGTGCACAAGTTGAACCAAATATTTAGCCAATGGTCGGTCCTCAAAAGACAAACGAATATAGATATTAACTTTTGCTTTGTTCTGATAAAAATTCGTTCTCATTTCAAATATTTTTAATTACACAGCTACTATACCAGCTTTTGGCGACGACCTGTATACCTGAGTAAAAGATTAGGAACTGGGAAATATCGAATATAAAAATATGTCTTTGCTTTTTGCACTTTTATAAATATTTTCCAAATTGTGTCATGGTTACATTTTTATAAAAGATTCTTCGTATGTGAGGTCAATAAATAAACATAGAAAATTAGTAAAAATGACAATGCATTCAGCACCATTTACGAATATGAGTTATGTATGTAACTATAATTGAACTATTTAATTTTCATTACTTCCTACAGACCTTTCCTCCTATAATAAAGTAATAAAGGAATATATTTTCATTTTGTTTTAACAAAGGGCTATTAAATAGATAATCATTGACGGTACGTTATAATGTCGATAAAAATGTACATTTTACATAAAACTGTTAATTGCCAGATGCCAGCGTGCTTTTGTGGAATTAACGCACGTGTTGTTTTTTATTTTCGTGTGAACTAATTTATGGTTTACCTACTTATAATTAAATTATATTAGCATATGTAAAGATAAAAAATAAAGTATTGCAATCATCTATAATTTCATATTTATAAATACCTATTCTGAAATCAGAATATTTAAGTAGTGTATATGAAGCTTAACGTATAATAGTTTCAAGTCTGTCTAAAATATAAGAAGCGTGTACACAGTATATAACTGGACCCATTCCAATTTGGCAAAACATGTGTAGCTTCCTTCGACAGATAAATTACGCAATTCAGCTGTTCACCGCCATCTCTTTTAATTCTATGCCTATTTTATTATAATATCCGACCTTTTGAATGATATCAAAACAACATATATGTTCCGCGATTGTTAAGGTGTCCCGTCCAGTTGACTTTAATTAACTGAAAAAAATCGTTTACACGTAATGTTCGAATGGCCTGTATTATCTATTTCATAGCATATTAAAGTTTTCAAATAGAGAAAAATACTGAAAAAGACGGGAAGTGAAACATTATTTCTTACCGTGTTCTACAGTGTAAAATTTAAATAGAGCTTTCGTGATCTCTAGCAACTTTGTCATATCCGTTGTTGCGATTTTCCGACATGTAAAGCTTGCAATTCACTTTTTACTGTTTTAGTCAGAAATTCTCTATAAAAGATTAAACCGCAAGTAGATGTTTATAAATAAATTACTATACATTTAAACCGTACGTAGTTATCAATTTAGTAAATTTAATACTATACCTAGTTTAAAAATAACTTGCAACTTTTTTATCGCTTACTTTTCCGCGTTTGACCACCTACTTGCCTAATAGAAAGTGACGATGTGGTTAAAGATATAGCACGCAGACTCAGTAGGTACCAATTCACTCGGACACCGAAGACCTGGGTTATAATTCTCGGGATAAGGTAGCCAACAGATCGGTCCATACTCAGGCTGTGCTGATCAAAAACGTTGAATCGATACGCTTGGTATAGTACGCCTCCAAAGAAACTGCACAGTATATAGCAAGTAGTTGGACGGCTTTCTACTCGTTCTGTAGAGAAACGAGGATGGTGGGATAAGGTGTTGTAGTTCCGCGGACTCGCTACTTCGTATTCTTCGAACTTCGAACGTATTCACCAGCTAATTTATCCTTACACTCAAGGTAGTGTCCATAGTTGTGCGTCCGGGTAATACAAGTCTCGGAGCTCAAGTTGGTCTATTAAGGGCACAGGGACATTTCGGAAGAGTAGAGATAGTATAAACTGAGAATTTAAGGTTCTTGTGTCCCCCCCAGCGAGACACAGACTCAACAACATCATTCATCCATTGTACAATGTCTTCTCCCAATGCCTGTTTTTCCGTCTTAGGGCTAGGTAAATTTCCTATCCACGCTTGTGCTATCGTCTAAAAATCCAAAAACACCGGGCTTAAGTAGATTATTATTAAACAACAAAAATAGAGTTGCGGGTAGAGGTATCCCCGATGTACGCGAGCATTAAGAGCCAATCAATCAGGTGAGTGGCCATTATTGACCACTCGTATTAGTCTTTCCCCAAGAAATCAGCATTTCATGCACAAAATCAAGCAGGAAGTCCACAACAAGGAAGCTTGTTAATAAGGCTGTCGATTTAAGGCATGTCATTTCAAAACGCGTACGCTTTAATAAATAGATTTTCTAGGGGGATAAAAAATTACCTCGTCACATTGTTTTTGTACGTGATTTGTTTACCGAGTTCTATATTTTCAACATTTTAATTTTTTGGATATCAATTTATCTTTGAGTTTCAACGCCGTACGACAACGCCTTTGGTTTGGCATTTGTATGTGCGGTGAAACGGAGAGGAGTATCGGTCGCTTTGTCCCATCAATCCGCCGTCGACGCTCTCGGCGATCCTGATGCTTTTCTGTTCTAGACCATCTTACCGCACTTTTCTAGGGCACGGTACATCAGTTCTTGTAGTACTATAACCTTGAAGCCCTAGGTTAACAAGTTACAAACAAATTCAATCTGATTGGGCGTCGCTAAAGTCGCGAAGTAGCTAAGGCGGACGATTGATTAAGTGACTTTGTAGACGCTAGGGCCTCCTTCGGAAAAGTACGGGTTGTTCAGCTTGGGATGTCACACGAAACACGTTTAGCATTCCCATTCAAGGCTGCTCTTGAGGACACGGCTTAATTCGTTGTTATAACCTAATTTAAGTTAATGAAATATTAAAATACATCTTTTTTTAGATTCAAATAAAAAAAAATATTTTTATTTTTGAAGTGTGTTAGCTTCTGATTATATAAGGAAATATATGTTATAAATAACATAAAAACATCTGCACTTACATTTAATTTGTAAGGTAATTTTAATCCTACGATCTGCTGCCATACATGTGTTAGTTAGCGCATAAATACATATAAAAATAAGGAAAGAAACTTACATCGATTTACCTTTAGATCAAATTAATTACATGTACTCTCGATAAAATGTCAGCTGCGCTTTTTTTTATATACGTAAAACGTGACGTGGTTAAATAATACTGAATTCCCGACATAGCCCGAACATAAGGAGCTCTAGGCCCTGGTCACTCACACATGACACAACCGCTCTGTTGGCACAAGAATTCGCGGTTTCCCAATCCCGTAGGAAGTAAGGTTTGGTAACCCATGAGAGCCTACTACTATACCAGAGCTTTACAACGAACCTCTTTACCACGCGTTAGTAGAGCGCGGTACAACAGCGATGGTTGGTTATAAAGTAAATAGCTTTACGGTAAAGCATCAAAAACGCTCTGCATTTTAACAGACTAGCTCAATCTAGCTATGAATACTCGTAATTAAAAAAAACAAGGACTTGGGTTAATCAATCAACACTGAAGGATTTTTGAAACTTAAACTCTTCTTATAAGAAAAAAAAACTCTTGGATTTAACAATACAAGTGACAGGTTTTACAAAGATCCAACTTAATAACATAAAATGTAAGAAGGAGGATCGACCAGTTGCGGTAAATCCTTGTAACATCTTCGGTTAAAGTTTGGACTTCGTTCAAGTTGAAACGTGTAACTTTTTAAAATAACTTCTTCATATCGTCCCGCTTAATCGGCTTCTTCAAGTTCTATTTAGTTTTATCCTGATGATTTATATGTTGTTTTAATTGGATTGCAGTTTTGAAATACCCAACTAAACATTAAAATAATTATCATTTTCTTATTCGATACTGGCCATTTTTAACAACATGATAGAGATTAAAATTATTATACGAATTCTTTTTTGATTTGTTATAATAATTATAACCTTTTTTACTCACATATTTTTTAATTATATTTGTACTAAACTCTTGTGTATTTTCCTGCTTTTTTGAGATTTATTTGTTTTTCCATACGTTATTTTAAATATTTTAAATAATTATATGTAAATAAGCTATTACATAAATTTTATAAATAAAATTTATGTTATGAATAACATCTAAATAATGTTAATTTATTATTATTATTATTTGACATATTATCATTATTTAACTGTCTATACATCAACGTCTTGTTAAGTTGTATGCCTTAAACATGCTATTCGTACCTGTTCATAGTAGATGTAAAAAAGAAACTAAAATATCTTTTTTTACATGGACAACATGAGTAAATTTTGGATTTCTAATAAAGTCTATTTTTAATAAAGTCACCGCGTAAAAATAGCAATACTTCGCTTGAATGAATCTTAGACCTCATTCATTTTGGATTTTAGGCTGGACCTATTTGCTAATTTTATTTGTTCAATGAACTGGTTATAGAGTGCTTTAGTGCGATTAGATAACCTCAATTTAATTTTATTGTCTATAATATTGTTAAGAAGTTTGGATTGTGTTACGAAGTATAATAAATAATTCTGTATTACAAATTCTCGTCATTTCGTGGCAGCCGCGTTGCGACTAGAAGAAAAATATATTCGATTATACGTTCATCAACATGTTTTTTGAATAAAAAAATATGTACTGGATTACCGGAATTCTATGAATTTAAAATGGTGATGCATGTGAAAATTTGATTACATTTTTTGGTTATAATAATTAGTAATAGGTTGATCGTATGATTTAATTAAAATGTGGCTTATTAAATTTTCACTCGACAGTAGTTAAAAAAATCAGTGTACATGTATACCACATTATCTAATATAGATTTAAAATTTTTCGGGTTTAAAATTCTATACCATTTTTAAGTAATGATTATAATGATTGTTGGATTTACTCGCTCGTGCAAAATGATATAAACGTATTGTGCACCAATAAAACTTTTACAACACGTGGAATTTGCCAATTTTGACTAGGGCATAGATTCAACTTGCTATTGGCCATTGCACGAAGGGGGGCGGGGCAAGGGTTGTAACCATTACTTTTCGGAACTCCCAGTCTACATGTCCAATACACACCATGCCATGAATTCAGCTTGTTAAAGTGAACATATCATCAAAATTTTCAATACCCTGATTACTAAAACAATTTTTTTTAATATAATTGTTTATTAGTACAAATCGCATCGCATATGTTTGTTAATCGCATTATTGTAAGCGCAAAAAAAAAAACAATCGCAAGCAGCGACAAAACGAAAGATCGGTCAAAGTGACGAACACCGGACACGGAGGCGAAAATGGTGAACTGCAAAAAAAAAAAGAAAATTAGCGAGTTCGTTATCGTAATTGTTCGGTTGAGTTCGCTTTGTGACTCTGACGCGAGGTGAAGTGGGAAGGGGTCGCGTCCATTGCCCAATTCTGCGGCGCGCACGCCAACGATCATTTCGTCATTTAGACGCGATGACTCAAACAGAACAATTACGACACAGATATTTCAGGCACAACTTGATAGCGGCGTCACTTCCAGAACTCGACTTTTCTTGTTGAATGATCTGTAACGGTCGTGTAATTAGCAGAAAGTTCAGAGATTTCGCAGCCAAATTTAAAACAGCTTGCGTAATCCCCGACGTCACTGCATACACAGTCGATGGACGCGCGGCCGAGGCGATGGTGCTGACATTTAACGATGACTTTATGCCAACCATATAGGAGAGAGAAAAAGACTGACTCGTACAAAGAAGTCGAGTCGATTTCTCACCCCCACACAGCTGACATCAATAAATCTTCATTCTTCTTATATAATTCTGGAACTCCAACTGCAATTAAAACGGTTCGCGTCTCAAAATATTAAGCATCTCGGTTATTGGGTAGTAACTATTAATTATGAGAGAAACGTAAGAATTTTGTGAAAGTATACTCAGTACTAAAATCTTTCTGAACAATAAAAAAAATAGCGGTATAACCACATTACGGTAGTTACAAAAGTAGGTCGTTAAAATAACACAAAAATTTAAAACACTTTAAATGCATTCGATATCACTATATATTCCCTATATCAAGAAAATAAACATTAAAAAAGAAAGATCTACGCGAGAAAACAAACTTAAAAAAGAGTGAAGAAAAGTTTTGAGTTCCACTAGTACAAAGCGTAACCTAAGGAAACGACCGCAGCCGTCGACGAGGTAACAACGAATGGTTGCCGCTTAGCGAGAGAACGATGCCGTAGTGGCAAGCGGGAGCGGAGGGGACCGTGGCGGGTGGAAGCGCGGGGGCGAGCTGCGCGCGCAGAGAAAGGACGCGATTGGTGATGTAATCGCGATCGATGCAATCGGTTCGCTGCGACGGAACTGCCGCGCCACCAATGATCACTGCAACCTTCACACCACGTTCTTCTGTCAGGACGTAGTATGTGATAAAAAGTGCATGTAAATCGTAACACGAGTAGTCATGTTCGTGATGGAGAATGGAGGAGAGGAGCTATCTTCGGCCCTGCCACATTCGGGGTCGCCATGCGGGTGGTTCCGAAAGGTGGACCGCACCGGAGGTGTAGTAGAGCGGTGTAAACGTATGATCAAATCTGTCGGAAAATTGAAAGAATCCAAGTGGTGTGTGCAAACTGGAACGGAACGCTTGCAAGATAATATTTCTAGCATTCGGTATTGATCAAAGTGTGGCGAACGGACTTGCTCGGATCCACTCGTGAGCGTCCGCGTACGCTCGGCTTTTATCTAGGTCACACGTGTAAACGTTATCCCCACTACGCCGGCCTTGGCTTAGTTAGGATCAAATAGTGTACCTCCCCTTCTCCGTCATCACCACACACATGACGGTACTCGGTCTTCTATATCTATTATAAAACTTCGCTGTGTCCGGCAATCAAAGTATGACATTTTCTTGTCTCTTATAAAATAAAATATAGTCAAGTCTTCATTAGAGGAATTAAAATCTTCTATAAAAAATAAACAATTTATGGCATAAATAACATGACGTACAGCAATCTATTTCGTGGATACTTTTATCCTACATGTGTAAAATATATTGAATAGAGTGATGGCACTAATGTCGAGTGTGCTGTTGAATCGAACAATTGTATTATAAAAAACCCGTTATAAAACAATGGTGACCGTTGAGCGAATCGTACGAAACCAAGTCACGTTATCGAGTGAACGGCGTACAACAATCTAAGGCAGCGTGCAATTTGCGAGGCCAACCCGCCCGTAGCGGCACCATCTAATAAAACTGACTACAGATGATGAAAACAGCGGTTGGGCCGACCTCGTTCCTATCTAGGACAGTACCAAAAATAACTAGGCCATCGTTACAGCGCAAGCGTTAACGCTCTTAGGCAAAAAATATAATTTAACGGTCGATGGAAATGGACCCGTTTGGAAGAGGCCCGCTGTTCAACCAATTTACTAAGCCTATGGTGCACTGAGGCATCGTGGCTTCCTTCTCACGATTCTTTTGGACTAAATCCAATTGACAGTTCACATAAAACATCAAGTGGTAACCGTGAACCCTACCAAACAAGTTGGGGTGTCGAGTTGTACATACAGTAGTCAATAATTAATAGCTTATGGTTAATTGTTCTTTGTTTGCAATTACTAGCATTGGAGCCAAAGTATAAAAGTTTTATGATCTGTAAATATCTACCTGTTTTGCTTACTTATTAAGATGTCGGTTTATAAGATTACACATTACAGTTTAATATATCAAGAATATTTATATATGTACACAAACAAAAGATTTCCGCATATACTGACTCATTGCGATATCTCTGGAATCATAAGGCTTAAAGATTGAAATAGAATATTTCTTACGCCAAGAAGCAGTTAGCCTAAAACGGATATTACGAAAATCCTACCATCCTTGCTCTCACATAATATTTTTGGCATGTTAAAATTACTGCCAATACAGTTTATGACACTACACCCATGAGAAGGAAAACAGGCCACTATTATATACAAGATGATTGAGTTTTAAAGCTTTAAAGAGGTAAATATTTGCTGTCAATTAATGTAATGCATATCATATCCAAAACTTATGGTCTGAGAAATAATAAAGAAAGTAATGACACACAGTAATATAATACGAAAAACTGTTTTCAAAATTCATAATACTACATATTACAATTATTTAATGTTAACTATCAGTTCCTGCTGACTGTATTGCCAAAACATATTGGTCGGCGGCATTTCAAAAAGACCAATTAATAAAACATATTTCAGAGTGATCACTTCATACAGTGTAATTAGAAATAAATATAAAAGCTTTACAGCTTTATGCTTCCCAATCGGCTACAGCCCTTTGAAGCTTTTATACCTATAACTAATTACCGACTATATGAAACATAGTAAATATTAGTTACACCTTTCTATTTTTCTTTCCGTAGTGTCACCTAAATAAATAGTCATAACAAACAAATATGCATGCTGTGGCACTGCCACACGTCTGTATTTTATCGCAACTCCTGTGATAAGTGCGAAAAAATAAGGTACGACATTGGCATAATTAATTACATGAGCATTTGTGGCGAATAGCCACATGCTCGAGTAAATATTCATCTGCAAAATAAATACAGGATATTGAAATTATGCTTTAGTTGAAAGAAAAGTAAGCAATGGGCGTTTACCTCCGTGATAAATACATGAAATTGAAATTTAGCTTTAGTTGGATGAAAAGTAAACATGTCCATGATAAGTACATGAAATTGAAATATAGGTTGAGTTGAAAGAAAAGTAAACACTGCCGGCCATTGACCTTCCTAATAAATACATAAAATTAAAATTTAGCTTTAGAGGAAGAAAGTAAACATGGGCATTCTCATCCATTATAAGTATATTAAATTGAAATATACCTTTAGTTGGACGATAAGTAAACATGACCATTTACCTCCATAATAAATACATAAAACTGAAATTACGTTTTAGTTGTAAGAAAAGTATACACGGCCATTCACCTCCATGATAAATACATAAAATTGAAATTTAGCTTCAGTGGAAAGAAAAATTAACATGGGTATTCATGTCCATGATAAGTACATGAAATTGAAATTACGCTTTAGTTGAAAGAAAATAAAATATAGATATTCACCTCCATGATAAATGTACAAAATTGAAATTACGCTTTTGATAAAAGAAAAGTAGAAGGTAAATCGTTGCATCTGTGGTAGTAAAAGAAATAAATCATAATGCAACCGTAACACAAATAATCAAATAAGTTTTATAATAAAAGTTGATGTAACTGTTTATGAAAAAAATTCAACAAAAATATTTATCAATGTACAAGTAAAGATAAATAATTATTATTATTAAAAGATCCTCAAATCAACTTTGGGCACAACGTTAATTGTTATACAAAACAAAGATTAACGTGTTTTCTCATTTTGCATTTAGCTTGTAATTGAAAAAATTGCCATTACTAACTATTAATACCAAATGCATGCTCTAGTTAAATCATATTAGCGGAAATAAATCAAAAGCGAACGAAAGGAGACATCTATTTATACTACTACATTACTTATAAAACTGCTGGCAAACTGTTGTTTTACAAACTGCAAATTATTATTTATAATATTATTGCTATCATATCCGCGGCCCCTTCGCTAACCCAGGACATGAATTAATAGCAATGCTCTTGATTATAATTAAAAATTTAAACAATTAATCATTATATATAAATTTCGATTATAGTTGTTGTTTTTGATGAGTTACGAGAGAACGGATTGAACACAAGGAGTTGTATAATTATAGTGCGTCGTTTACGATTTTTAAGTTTGACGAGTCTATTAAAGCTATTGACCTATCTATCTTATGTTCATAAAACAAATCAAAGCTAGATGAGACTCAACATTGTAAAAAAAATAATCTTTTTAGTACTACCACTATCAATTTATAAGTGAATTTATAACATGACGTATTATATTTACTTAGCGATTTTTCTTTTAACCGTGACTTTTCGATAAAAACTATATTGAATTCTTAAAATTTCTTGTGGTGAAAATTGGCACTAGTTCAAAATAGTACAAATCAACTTCATGCAGATAAAGATGAACTAAATTCATTCGGTGTTCTAGACAGAAACAAATAAGAAACAACCGAAACAAAGAATCAATTGTTTCGTTACAATAATTTGTACTTTAAAATTGTAAAGAAATACTATGTAATGTCAAAAATTATGTAGACGCAAGGTTCACATTAGAACTCATCAAAAACTTTATTGAGTTACTCGTAGCTATCCGTAACAACCTTGAACACTGTTTCCATAGGCTCAACATGGGTTCACGCGACGATGGTACTAAAAGTTACATCTTTAAATAAGCCCTTGGAGGCGAAAGCAGTGGGGTACTAAATACCATCGTGGAGATTCTTGCACTGGGACAGACAAGAGTATTATGAGTTCGTGTAAAATAAATGAAATAGAATTCCTAAACAATTCATAGTCGCGTTACGCGGACGTCGAGATAAGAGCGCGATAACCCGCAATGGAAAACGCCAGCGGTGGAACAGTTGGGGATTAGATCATATCGGACGATGAAAGTAAACGCTCAGCTTTACTTACCTGGCGGGAGCCGGATTCCCGGACGCGGCGACCCCGACTTTGCCTGCTGATGGTGTGGCATCGCTGACTGCCCTCTTATACGTTTTTATGATGGGTGCGGGCACTACTACGCTGGCGCGCAGACCCACGTCGACGCAGAGCGATGCCGCATTGTGTTCTATACCAATATACGTATGCGCGGCAAATTTCTTTCCCCGTACCTCCTCCTCTCCTCCACCTCTGCCCCCTTAACACCGTTAGAACCGAAACGGCATAATGACAAGTAGAACACGCTAGATAGAATTAGTCCTTAATGACGCGGGGGCTTGTGAGCCGACTTCTATCTATATGGTAACACTGCATCAGTTTATGCGGCGATCTAATTTATCGCCCACGGAATTCGACCTGCCAGCCTGTAGTTGCTGACGTCATACGACTTCTACATAGATAGGTTAAGTTTAATATTGCAATGCTAACTAGAATGTATGATGTAGCGGAACGTCAAACGGTTTTAGTTAATATTTTCAATTGATTTTTGGAATTAACAATCATAACGGATTTTACCAAGGACTTCCCTTAAATATTTATTTCTTGATATGAAAGATTAGTATTTTGAATACTCTTTAATAATAATAAAGCGCTCTAAATGATTGTTCGAATTTCACAGTTTTTACCGGATAGGTATGCCGCAAACTCAACAACGACCTTTGGGATAAATCGCAACCAGTTGCGCTTTTACGAATTTAAAGCTTTTGTTGTGACGTTATTGTCGGTCGACGAAAACCGGTCCTTTTTACTACGTCATATCGTACCTTATGGTGCCACTGATGTACGTAATAGTATGAATAATATAACACTATTTTACACGTCTTCGTGAGAGCACGAGAGAGAAAAGTTAGAGACATCTTCACACGAATATAAATGCAATATCGTTTGTTGTTTGTCCGTGACTCCTTAATTTTTTTTCAGTTCACTAGGCAGAAAAAAAACAATGTGTTAGTTATTCAGGCAAGTTTCCTTCTTCCATAAGATTTTCTTCACTGCAGAAAAAAAGTATCTAATATAATAATTGTGCGTTAGTAAGAAGCCATATTGTAACCAAGTAGACGAATGGGATTTGTAGCTTGTTGAAGTGACAATTGAAAACGGTTATACAGTTCTAGTAACGCTGTAAATAATTGATCTGATAAAACCGAAAGCTAGTTCTATATTAATAACAAACGAAAACCAATAATACAATTTATATCCATTTTTTGTTAATTTTTCATTCTTATCTTGTTAATTATTTTAATAACAATTTTTTTGTTATTGAAATACTTATCCCAGTTGTAAATTTATAAATGTTTATTGTCCATATCAGTTATACCATATTGAAGGCTTTAGTAAGGAGTAAGTTTGAAATACGACCTTCGGGAACCCTTCACTGCAAATTGTCGTTTATTCAATTGTGGATACGAGGCGAACGTAGTCGCTAATATACGACCTAAAGCGCTCCGATTCACATGTAAAGGGGGACTCGGAGGAAATTTTTCTATTCACTTGATACTTGTTCTAAATTCCTTCAATTAAATATTTTTTTGGTGTTATCTTAGTTAGATACTTATAGACTTATTACATCTAAAACAATGTATGGACACCTGCGCGGATTATTTTGTATATCACCCAAATGCAATTAAAATTAGGTGATTAAAAAACCTCAATGATCTAACCGCAGTGCCTAATTATGTACGAGTATATCATCCCACGTTTCACCTTATATAATTTATAGTTTATTTAATAGTTTCCTACCTAATGTTTATTAATTTCTAATACAAAATCTGTCATACGCATCCCGAGAATCCAAAATCCGTATTCGAAAAAGAATATCTAGTAGAATTGAGAAGCACAACCTATTCTGTCTGAATAATTTTACAATCTTGTTTTTATAAAATAAGAACATTATCGTCGTCATTTCAACCTAAGAACGTCCACTGTTAAACATAGGCCTCTCCCGCAGATTTCTAATAACACCTCTTTACTAGTCATGTTGGAAATCTAAAGCATGCATCCTGATGACTAACAAGTTTGTCTGTATTTTCTACAATAATTTTAAAAATACTATTAATTTACCGGTTACGACCGGGCCTTCCGTCAACCTTAAAATTGTCTGTCCACGGTGTGGATCGACTGTCTAACCTACGCTGCGCTTGCCGGTCTGGGGTTTCCACTCCAACATTTAGCCCCAGCGGCCATGTAGTCTGCCCACTGCTACTCCTACTTGCTAATCCGGTGCGCTACCAGTTATCCCTCATTCTAGATACGATCGCGTCGAGAAATCCCGAGCATAGCCCTTTTAATGGCTCTCTGAACCACTCCGAGAGACTGCGATCTTGCCTATTAGGCCCGTAATGTGAGACTTCATTTCTCTGCCGTGTGCTGTACTGGTGTTACCATTGTTTGAAATAAATAGCCTGATATAAAACCTCATAAAAGCTCCAAGATCAATTCTGGAATCGTTAAATAGCCCTGTATTGTTTTATGTTATATTTAAATCTATATTGGACATCAAGACAGAAGAAAAACAAATCACGATAATTAGCCAAAAGCAGTACAAACGGTTTTTTATCGCAATATTCTTAAATTATAACCTTTAGTAAATAATAATTCGCGAATTATTAATTTCTTAATCAGACGTCAATGCGTGTTCACTCATTCTCATCAATGGATACTTTTCTGGCACAGCGACTAACTTGTAATAAATTCCGGTCGAAACTCGAATATAATCTCTTGACCAGGCAATTAACCGGCAACCCATTCACTAACTAGTCGTTAACGTTTTCCTAGTTCTGAGTTAGAACGTTTTTAGTTTCATAATATACATTGCAAATTATTGCAACAGATTCAATTATTTATATGAAAATAGACACGAAATATTATTACAAACTGTTTATTAACTCTATGCAAACTTACGTTTGTATATCCCCATACAAATCTATAGCCATATATGTTAGTCACTTTATCATCATCAACTTTATATCGTCCGAAAGACACCCACTGCTAGGCTTAAGCCGCCACGATGACCGGTCTCGTGCAGCTTGGATCCAGCGACTTCCCGCAGCCATTACTAATTTACTGGCCAAACTCACTACTTACCGAAAAAGTTTTTTGATTTGTATAAGTGTTCCATGGTCAGAATTATTACAGGTGTCATAAATAACGATAACGTTCTAAATTGAACAACTTCATATTTTGATTCCTGTTAATTTAACCGTAACGTTCGTTTAAGCATATTCCACTGAAAGATAGCATGAATTATGGTTCTGATATTCCTTTTTGAATATTTCTGAGATAAGTTGTTTAATACGAGAACACAATTTCTCACATAACTTTCTGCATTATTTAATTATAGAAATACTTACTAAGGCTTACGGAGTTAGGACCGTACCTACAATGAACTACTAAGTACTGTATACGAATATTTCTGTGAACTGTAATGTCCTGTAGCTAAACTGCAAATAAGGAGAATTAAATTACACAAAATATTACTAGATACTACCCTTACGTTTTAAAATAAACGGATATTATTTAAAAAGTATTTAATCTATTTACAAAGAAAATTACGAGTAGCGCACACTTATCGTCCATTCTTACTTAAACTTAAATGCATAACTATAATTGGCCATTGAAATCTTCTTGCAATAGGAAGTACATTTTATTTAAGTAAAACTGGTTGTTTTTTTAAATGTATAGAACAGTAGCTGCACTGCATAATCGTAAAAGTTAAATACTTATGCCGATGCTTACGTGGCAATTAATTAACATCACTGGCTTTAATTTTTTTTTATAAAAGAGGTTTGTTTATGTTTTTACACTTCGCGAAATAAAGACGCATATAATATTTTTTAATGAACTTAAGTACAAGTTTTAACCGGTTGACACTCTTTCGGCTAAAGTCTACAAGTTCTTTACACATATTAGTAATGCTTCTAGGATATACCACTTTATTACGAAGATGTATAAGTGACTTATTATTTTTGTGGTCCAGCGTTAAGGATTTACAGAAGAAGAAATAATATATGATACATTTTATAGACCGTAAACAACTTTTACTTCGTACACAAATAAATATACTTTCAATAAATTACGGAGTAGTATAACATGTATACGTACATCATTAACTACATCTTTGACTTTAAATGTGTATAGTAGAATAGTACGACTACTGATACCGGTATAATTTTGATTTGTTATTGATTTATTGAACGTGTCCTTATTTTTGTTATTTTACACTATTTATTGTTTAAATTCCCATTTTATCGCTTATATTGTCAAAATCGAATTAACTAATACCAAAAACAACAAGGTTTCGATTTTTTCCTCCGTGTTTATCAACTAAAAACAGAATCATTTTTAATTAAGAAAACTCTGTACTCCTTTGTAAAATTAAATGTATGTTAAAAGTAATGAATTGGGCCATAAAGGGCGAGAGAACTGCACATACAATTTATCAAACACTGGCGGTTCACAGGGAGTAATATCCGTCCTTTTGCTTCTCGCCGTCTATCATCTACAAATAGCTTTATTTTAATGTTTAATTCTAATTGCAGGATTAAATATGTGATAACCTTCATTTAAAAAATTCATCGCTCTAAGGGAAAAAACTGGTTTGAGTTGCAAAGAAGCGTTCAAAGGTATAAGAATAATACTGTTTCCAAATATTCTTTCTCAATATCTTGTGGAAAAGGCATCTTACTAACTCTTATTTTTATTTCTTTCGAAAAAAATTCCTTTAAAAATCTTAAAATGATTGGTTTTAAATGGTTCAGTTTCTGTAAAGCAAAATGCCTCATGCATATCCATGAATTGTGAACCCTTGGAATATAGTTTGCCTAAAGGTTATTACAGAAAAGGAAAACAAACCTAGGAACATCTTTTTCACTTCATGTTTCAAAATATATACAAAAAAATTTATCAGTTTAAATTCGCAAGTACGATTAATTGTTTGAAATTAATTAACGTTTTTAAGAATATTTTGCCCTCGAGTTTTGTTTTTAATTGACTTGTAACGTAAGTTAATTTTATCTATGCCGGAAATGGGTATCAATGCAAATACTTGATAAATTTAACTTTACTTCTCTAAACTTCTACAGAAATATGAATTCTGTAATTAAGAGCTATATTTTTATTTTCAGTTAATCATTAGCATGTACATGTTATCTAAAAAGTAAGTAAGTAGAAACTGCCCATGACCTTATCCGAATTGTCAAGATTATATTGTTAAGTATAGGGAAAATACTTGTTGAATATTACAAGCAGCTGAGTTCTTTGGAAAGTTACGTGTCCAAAGTAATTCAAAATATTTTGACGGGGATAAATTTTAGTTAGACCAACATTAAAGTGTTTTCCTTCCCTTTAGCTGCATATAATATGCGATCGCGACAAAATATTAACACTAGCGCGTGTGACAAATTTATTATTGCGAGCGGATGGCCTCAAAATCGGATCACGTGACCTACCGAATACACGGCGCCTGAGATGGATTTGCGAGCGTCACGTTTATAAACTAACTACTAAATATATGTAGGTCTAAGAAATTCTTGCTTTCTATAAGTTTTTACATATGGAAATAAAATAACATATCTTTAAAAATAACGTCATTATATGTACAGTTTGATCGTAGCTACACGGTGTATTTATTGAAAACAAATTATATCTAAAAAAACTTAGTCACCTACCGAATGATTGTTTCGGATTACTCACATATAGTATATATAAAAAGGGAATTATGAGAAACTGGTCTTCGTAATGACGTAGAAACAGTTTAAGAATGACAGTTGATTTACGGCGAGTATTGAAAATAGGTCAAACAGTTTACCTGATCCGACGATTTAGATGCTTGAATAATTAAAACTATTTTAGATTTTAAAAGATCAATTGACTATATCGAGACATATATTGTATTTTACCAATTTCTGTAAACCAAGCATGTGTAGGTTTAGTAACTTTAAAAATAATGTTTATGTATTTCAATATCATAATATGCACGAAACGTTGTGTTGTCAAACAAAGTTGTACTATCCAACCGTAGTCATCCATAGTACATTGCATGTATTACCTTTCGCGCACAGCTCTTGACCATTATTCTGTAACTAGGTCAATACTAATATTTATAATCAGTGTTGCATGCGCAAAAGCGAAAGTTCCTTTGTGGTAGTCTTTTTTACTCTTCTTAGTTAATTTCACTTTCTCATACCTTACAAAATTAGTTTATATATCTGCGGAAACCTTAGCAATTCATTTAACTTTTTAGAAAAATTTTACCATGAAATTTTGTCACTATTTAAGAAGATTTATTAAAATTTAGACACGACTTCTTTATATTTAGAGGAATGATTTGAAACATGTTCAATTAATGTCCTAAAAGCAAACACACCTTCCATAACATACGTGTTACTCTTATCCTAGGTAATCCGAATGTATTCAACAGAACATATACACTTAGCATCTCTTCCTAAAGAAATCGGTAAAAAGTTGCATAATTATATCAATAAACAATACGATGTCATTTTATATATAAATATAGCCAGCCCCCTTATTGGTGCAAGGCGACAAAGCCAGCGGTGCGGTTACATAAGGCAGAAAATAAATAGGTCACGCGAGCACGGAATCCCCCAGAGTTGGGGGTGAGGGGGTTCCGAAGTGGAGGGAGCGTCGGCGGAAAACTAGGTGGCCTAAATGTAGACCTAGCGCCACTGCACACTGTTGTCGCTTTTTTACTGTAGCCTAGCGCAGAAAATTATATATTCGAGGATTCCGCCCAACACGCGAATCCCCCGCTCTGTTGCTACCTCGATCAAATCCCCGCTTAGCCGCTATGTTCAAAATTAATTCAAATTCTTTTTAAGTTTTGTTCGATACTTTGAAGATTATACTGTTCAAGACATACTAAGAAACGTTTAATTATAAGTTAAAATATTTTATATCATTATTTTTTAATTTTCTTTATTGATTTTTTTTTGAATATTACAATTCAATATTTTCACTGAATTTTAAGGCGACTGCTTAAGTAAGCTTAATCTTATCTTCTTAACAGTAACTAACTAAGCTCGGGAGCTCGAGCCTCGGTTCAGGCTTTTATATTCGTTCTTTCTCGGTCGAACTCGCTATTTGCGTGGACAGACGCTCCAAGGAGCAAAGCAGCCAAGGATGTTGATCAATACACGTTTAACATTTCTATTTGTGGGATTCCCCGAATTTGTCGAACTGTCTACGTTGATTGTCATTATGAGAAAATTTCGATTTAATGCGATTTGCTCAAATGTATGGATACGTCATTCAATAAGAGATGAATTAATATGTCATATAAACAATAATTAATCTCGTGAAAATTTTGCACCTCAGGAGGTTTCAGTTTAATTTTTTTACCTTAAATTTTTTTGATATAGCAGTGTCTGTTACTCTGACCACACGCTCACACGTGGCATGACTGCTATTACTTATCGTCGTTATTATGTTAATAAAATCACGATCCAACACTTTTCAGCAAAGGAAGGATACTTTCAAAAGATTTACCTAGGGAATTTCTTTTTATTTAGGGGGTATTCTTAAATCCCTAGACAATATCACTAAATAACATTATAGATTAAAAACCAGTTTAACTGAAAGTCGTATTCTCTCCTTCTTTGTTAACATTCGCTTTCATACCACTAAGGAATAATTACTTATATCTATATAAAAGGGGAGCCCTTGTATTAAGCCGATATAGCGTACAACGATTGTAAATGTTTCATTGAGTTACCACAAAAAAGTTCGTTTTCCTCTACTGAATACTAATTGCTTGGTTAGAACCATCCAACAATATAAATTCAAATATTTTAATTTCTTTACACTGTTCAAAAAAGTTCTCTTAAATTTACTTAATGTAACTAATACTTATGTCTTGGTGATTTGCACAAAATAATCGAAAAGCGAAATCAAAGCAGATATTTATTTATGTTATACCTTACGTAAAATTATTATTTTGGCGTAACTACTTTTTGTGTAACGAGTGAAATCGGCTCTACAGCCTAACGACAAATAATTCTTCATTGTAATATGAATAACCAGCAGGTATAAGATTAACAATAAAGGTGCTGCTTATATATACATAGATGATTTAAATGTTTATATATACATAGATATTTAAATTACTTCAGATGTTTTATCGCTATTTTCACAAATATATAAATTTTCCAACACATAATACAGTTAGTTGTAACATATTCTCCGCTGTACTGTTACAATTAGTTTTCCTCTATTCTATGCTTTATTCGTATTGTTTTAGACGTGAAAGAGAAAGAAAACGAGTAGTGATTATTATTTTCAAATACCTATAATTTTTTATAAAAACCAATTTTTGAAAAAAATAATTAAAAATGGATATACTAGATATATCCGTAAAGGATATAAGTAGAATGCTAATAAGTCTAAAAAAAATATTTTAACTCAATTTTAATCGTTCAGTTTTATAGACAACAAAAGAATTTACATTTACGAAGAACGAATACGGATGGTTAAAAAATATTTATCTTAATGATTAATTCAAGACCACATATCTGCACGTGTTAATTTCAGATAATGCTAACAGACGTGTCCGTCTTCAATTTCTATGTTAAGTCGCATCGCCAAATACTGAGTTCGTTCTAAAATAATAAATGGCAATTGGATTTATATCGATGGACAGATGCCCTTAGTGTAAACGAGCAGCTGTGGGTGGAGACGTTAAATAGAGAAGGAAAACATATCTACAGATAATTCCTCGTAAATATAACACTTTATAGAAAACTGACTTTTGGATGTAACAGAATATATTACTTCCGTACTAGATATGCGTAGCAGTAGCTTCATAATTTTCGTTGATTTCAATGTAACTTATGTGTAATGAAATAAGGATAAAAATTAATCCTAAAAATTGCATTATCCTTAAATAGTAATTCATAATGTATTAAATACGTGCTTGTTTGTCTGTGAATAGTATTTTTAGGTACATTCAAATGCATATTTACGATGTATATGATTTTTAAAGTGGTAAAAAATATTCAAAATGAATTGCCGATTTATTTGCAACATTTTCTAGTCACAAAATGCCTTAAAACTTGTTCATCGTCCCGGTTGGCAGTGTGGTGCAGCCGGCATGCGAATCTAGGTCGAGCGCCACGTTCCACGTACTGAACTAACACATGGAACCTGCTGGTTGCTGCGCACGTTGTACGCACACATAGAACTCGGCCTCGTCCGAGATATAGGCCAAAAACTCGCGCATGCGTCGATAGGTCTCTAATCTACTGTTGTGGTAAAGCCGCAGCAGACAAGATAAACAGTAGCAAATATTGAAAACGTATAAAATCCCTAATCTACTAAGAATATATAGTTTTCAATGACTTTCAATCTGGAAAACGAAGATATTTCAAAATTAAAAACAACTATTTACTTAAGTAAAATATCTGGTGTATAATTATTTTTAATTTTATGTTTCATGTTCTGTCGTGTGGCTCTTTACATTACAATTTTTGCAGAAAGAGTAATTATTTGTGTCTGTTTAACGATAAATCAGTTTTTATACGAGTTATTCATCATTTATTTACTTTAGAAAGTGAGACCTGATATATAATTGAGTATAAACAAATTAAGAAATAATATTTTTTTAATCGGAAAATTACAGATATTACTGTTTATTTAATTTCTTCCATACAGTGGAAAATTTAGTTGTAGTAACTATAACGCACGTAAAACTCCGAACATTTTTAACGAGTTAAAATTAAATTGATAGATAAATGCTGGACACCCGAGAAACTTATTTGACTTTACTGTGAAATGTTGCTCTTTCAAGAAGTTATACGGACGGGTACTACCGAGTCATCAATTCCGGATTGGCTTTTTATTACTAGACAATAATTGCCTGGTAAAAGTCATACAGAGCTCTCTTAAGCTCACTTTTGTAAGCAACCAACATTTACAGATGATTGTAGTGGTCGTCGATAATTGTAAACAATTTAAAGATGTTTATGTTTGCAATACACAATTACACATATTTTTGTTTATTGTTGATGGACTTTACGATGTATATATATGATCAGAGAGACAATAGTTACACATTAAACAGGAATCAGTACAGAGAACGAAAATGTAAAACAAAGATAAGTAAAAATCATTTCAAAAATTAGTCAATACGTAGGAGCAATCAACATAGGAGCCATGAAACGCCACCGCAACAAAACTTCCAAGATTGTCTTCACTAACGACTGGGATAATATAAGGAAAAGTTTCCCCTTTTTCTTCCTACTTCTTAGTAGTTATATATTCTAGTCATCATAATTGAAATGTAATGCATAAAGGATTGGTTTTGGCTAATTTTTGGAGCACATTTATTGTGTACATTCATATAATTCGAAGTTAATTATTTAATGAGGTTTGTTTTAAAATCTGCTTGAAACATCCGTCTATGAAAATATGTTTGCATCTGTAATGAATGACGTCGAGAATATTTAAAAGCTTGCGGATACTTTTATAATTTTAAACGCATCTATTTTTCCAACTTATCTGTATATTTTGTATTAAATACATTTATAATGTGGTAAAAATAGTTAATAACACACAATTATTATTTAGATGTATATTAGATGTCATTATTTTTACACAAAACAAGCATAGCAGAAGCTTTGACTATATCTCCAGCAGAATTAGCGAGCTCCCGGCTGCATTCCTCCAGCGTCACAGACACTTCGTCCCCAACGGTTATCTTCACTCTAATCATTTTGATCGCGTGGTGAACGTTCCAATCGCTGAGCTCTAAAGCTTCAAGACATTCTTCTGGTGTTGCCTGTAAATAATAATTTTATTAGATAGAAAATAATGTTATATTATGTATAACTAGCTCTCCTCCGCCTGCTTCGCGTAACCCGCTTTTTGCGCGTGTAATTTCATAAAATGCTTTCTTGGTAATTTTTAACACGCGAATAATATTTTACGACCAAGTTTTATACCTATGAGAGCAATTGTAGTTTCTGAATATGCATTTTTTTGTAAACGCCTTTCCACCCCAACCCTTCTTGCGGGTGGAATTTCGTAAAATCCATTCTTAGCCGGGGTCTGATTGCGAAAGGAATATTTCTACCAAATTTCAAGTCTCTTAGCTTTATGCTTTCAGAGATAGAAGATATAAAATATAATAACAACAGTTAAATATAAACAGCTTTCCAACAACTGTTTTTATTGCTACTTATACTTTTCTTGAAATTCTAGGCGCGTTCGTGTGAGTACAATTAATCTGTTTTTGTGGTAGTATTATTGCTTCGCAATCGCTTATCCAGATAATACATTAGTCAGTTTTTAACTGATTACCTGTTGTTTAAGAACCTTATTCATTATTCTCACTTCGTCAGACTCTACTCCACGTTGTCTCCCGCATGGTTTTTGATCCGCAAACTCTAATAAATCTTCGACGGATACATGATCTGCAATAAACAAAAAATGTTACATTACGTGATTACAGTAACCTCAACTTAATATTACAGCGCCGAGTAAAAAGTATACATTGTAAATTAAAAGAATAAGCTCTTCCGATATTACATATCTGATATTTCATATTTCTCGTTTTTTTAAACTTATTTTTATCTATTTTTTAATATTTTGTCCACCGAATTTTAATATTGCACAAAAGATTCAAATCTACTACATGCTATTAAGTTATTTTGTCCACATCACTCGCAAACAATCAACTTCAACAAATCACTGGTTGTAGGGAAAGTAGACGGTTAAAAAAAAGGAGAACGATCACCTATCCATTGCCCTGATCAAGTCAAATCAATAACGGGACTCGTTACTACAACCATAAGGAAAGCAGAGCATATACGTATGACAATAACTTGTCGCTAATTCCGTCAAGGCGTTTCAAAACGGTCACGATCTTCAGAAATGAAGAAAAGTCTGAGAAGAAGTATTTAAAATTATGCACAGCCCCAGAAGGGGACAAGCATTGCTTCATCATAGTTAAAAATTAGACAATATTGCATTATATTCACTGGACAGAGTTAATACAGCGTTCGTTTCCGTCCGTTTATTGTAAAACACACAGTTTATTGTGAATGCGTGAACAAATAAATGTAAACATAAAATAGTTTAATAGGTCGTCCACCATCGTTCACCGAAAAAACATCAAGTTTCAGATTATACAGGACTCAATGCAAGAACAGGTTGAAAAAAATTACACCCAAAACACGCCGATAGGCAGGGGGTACTCAGGAGCAACCAATATACAAGCGAGAGAAATCATCTGTACGTGCAAGGCAAATATAGATTGATACTTTGCCACCAGATCACTAACACTATGAGATACTTTTTTAATATTACGATATAAAAACAAACCTTTGACGAAGGATCTTTCTTCGAAATACTGCTTTCGTTCTTTAGCAGGTTCATAATCCTTTTCATTGTCAATCGTTTCAAGATAACAGTTGAATGGGTTAACAGAGCCCTGTCCCGTTACGTTTGTGAATGGATTTGTGTCCACTTTAACAGTTTCCGGGCCATCGAATACATCGACTCCATTCTTATGCATGTGCTGTATGTGTTCTTGAATCCTCTGGCAGTTCCTTTCTTTCATTGAGCAACTTACGGTGTTTTGATATATAATAAGGCGATCGTTATGATCGTTGTTTACATTCGTGTTTATGTTCTTAGGCGTGTTGGGCAATTTCAAAGGATACTTCCGTATATGTCTTGGTTTATCGATTAATTTTGGTTTCGTTGTTCTAGGTGGAAGTTGTAGCTCATTTTTATTCTGGAACTAATATGTTTGAGGCCATTACTTTCAAAAAAACTAAAATTAATAAGTATAATTAAGACTACTCCGAATCTCAAAAAAGGAACAAAATAAAGATTTTTTTTTCCATTAATTTAACATCATTTAGAGAGTTGCGATTTATATTAGGGGAACTGAAAAGTAACGTTATTTCTGCGCAAGTCGATATTTGATTGTAATTTGGTAACTCATTACGTACTTGGACGACATTGTATACTAGATGGCAAAATATTTTCGATAGCGAAGGTGAATATATTGTTGATAAGAAAGGAAATGTTGTGAAAAATGTAGTCGTGTGAAATTGAACTTAAGAAAGTGAAATTATTTTCCGGTCCCCGTAATGTGAAAAACCAACTGGGTTATTATCTATACTACCAGAGCTGCCATTGATATAGAAAATTAATAGGTTTAAAATGAAGTTAAATAGCAGAAAATAAAGAAGGCTTTTTTATTTCCTACTATTTAACTGGGAATGGCAATAAGTGAAAAGGGGGGCTTTGTACTGACACTAGGAGTCATGCGATATACTTTTCATTAAGACTTAAATCTGTTTAATGTTATTTGTCCTTTATTATAGACATCAGTTAATACTACGCAGCAGTCCGTGACTATCGCTTGAAATGTCATATGCACAAGTGTAATAATTATCTGTTATTTATCTACCTATATAAATAAAAATGAATTGCCATATGTGTTGCTTTTATATTGCTGGATTGCAAAAATGGACGGCTCGACCAATTCAGCTTTTTATATTTTGCTTAAGGCAGGACAAGAGTTCTTATGAAGAAGAGAATAGATAAATTGCTAATAAAATGGAATAATTAAAGCAAACACATTTGTGTTATTTTTGTGTATCGTGTACGGTAAAAGGTTAAGAACTTTTGTATACAATAAAATATTTAATGAAACTTACATCGCCATCTTTCGTCCGTTGATCAACAGGCTCGTACGTCGATGGTCTAAAATTGTAATTCTGTGATGAATACTTTGATAAAGTAAAATGTGAACGAAAAGGCATTTCTTTAAAAAAAAACTCATTAAATAAGGTTTTCTGTCTGTCATCACTTTCATTGCAATATGATGTCCAATAAGATTGCCGAGAACGTTTCCCGACGACCTCAGCTAGGGTTTCACTCTACGTTTGCCAATCAACGGGGCTCTGTCTATATACATGCAATTATATATTATAACGTATTATTTTATTGCAAAGCATATAATTGTAGTTTCAGCTACAAGACATCCTCTGCTGGACATAGGCCTCCCACAAAAATTACTAGTGGACTATAAGGATATTACTATAAGGAGTGTTTGCGTCATTAAGGCTATAAACAAGGTGCGTATAATGCGTTAAAATCTTGTGAGTCCTATAAATACTTACTGATTAATGTAAGAAAGCTGCTTTTGCAGCGATAGAAAGTTTACTCGAGATTCTTTGAGCCGCGGCGCAGGCTTCGGTATTGTTGCGTGCATAGGCCCATGCGCACTCTCCGCTTGCGGCACAAGCGAAGTCGACGGCGTCGGGTCCTCGATCAGGCTCGTGTACGCGAGCTTGCTCTCCTCCGTTATTGTCGACTACTCCAAATATAAACAACACATCAATGAAACACAATTACAACTCAATTGAACAAGTTAAACCAATTTACCTGAATATCCGGTACACTTTTTGCTTCTTCACTGAAATTCCGCCTTTCTTGTTTACCTTAAAACAATAACCACATTATTGATGGTGAGCTACTTGAAAATAAATATTAAATTAAAAGAAACATTAATTATAAAAATGTAAAAAAATACTACACACACATAACACGTAGCGTTAAAAAATGATTATGTGATCTGAATAATTCATCTATTATATGATCTGGATCATTCACCTATTCTATAATCTGTACCATTCATCTATTCTATTATCGGAATCATTCATCTATTCTATGATCTAAACCATTCATCTATTCTATTATCGGAATCATTCATCTATTCTATTATCGGAATAATTCATCTATTCTATGATCTGAATCAGTCTAGTTTAGGTCAGTTAAAACCTTTTTCTTGATATGAAGATGGCCGACCGTTGCGCGTTTATCGACACCGGGAAGTGGTCACACTTTGTCATCAAAATCAAGTAGTCTCCCGTCAATCGTTCACCTACAAATTTTAACACTTAACGATAGAATTATCAAGTGAAACTACCAGAAAACACCCCTAGACCTGTGTGTAATGCCTCGTTGAAAAAAATGTAAAGAATTATAAAATAATGCCGTGACCATGAGCAGCAAGTAGAAAATAACGCATTTGCATATTGGGATAGTCGAATTTACTTTTTTTTTCATTTATTCAACATTACACAGAAGAGATTTAATTTTTTGAAAGCAGACAGCACAAGAAAGAAAGAACTTAAAACAAAATAGTTTAGAATCAGTGAAAGAGGACAGCCTCTGTTACGAGTTTAGGCATTAGCTTACTACTAGTTCAGCTGCGAACTCTAATGAGTCCGTCGTTAGTTACATTATTTAAGATGTAATACTCAAGCTTTAGTTAAATATTGTATTATGAATTATTTAGCAATTCTGTAGATAGATAGGTATTATTAACCGTTCGTCGTAAAAGATAGATATTTTAAACCGTAGATTGCCAACGGAGGCTGTACCGCCACCTTGTGGGCGCTGAAGTTTTTCTTGTGGGCGATTTGTGAGAATAAGAATTATTTTTTTAAATCGTGATTATTATTAGATAATGGACAGATACTTGTACAATAAAATATTAAATAATTTATTGTATATAATTACCTAATTTATATAAACTCTGCATTTGACGTGCATGAAACAAACACGTTTATTAATCAGGAATACACACGCAAGAATAAAGTAACTAATGTATTTACGCTAATTAACACACATACTACAATTAATGTATACAGGCTAACTATGCTATGTTACGATCACGAGGTACCGTACCCGAGAGCGAGTGTCGTTGGTTACGGTACCACATATGATGTGTTTCAAGTAATGCTGCTAGCACATACAGGCTTTTACAGCTTCATCAATATGGAGTCCGCGGAAACAGGAGGACCGCGGACTAAAGATTACGCTGGGTGATTGTACCCCACTTACAACGACACGCACGCGCACACACGTGGAGGGACTATACCCGTGCAGGTGTATAGTGTAGTGAATGAGGTGTACTGTAAGTTGAGCGAAGCGAGGACTACTCGGCGGTCGGGCCTCTCCGGACCACCCTTTTAATACGGATTAGGCGGCGCGGGGCCGCCGAGACATATGTATGAGCGTGATGGCTGTTTTGTGCATCATGACTGACGGGGCTCGATGTGCGGCACATATCCTGACGTCGAAACGGGGCGGAGTTTATTTAAATTCCGCTTTAAGGGCGGCGAGAAGTGCCGAATGCTCCTCGATACATAGAAAGAATTCCGAAGGCCCGGAGTCTCTGCGGAGTTTTGCGGCAAGTATGCAGACCTCGTCGAGGTCTAAATTGTGCGAGGTAGAGCGCAAGGGCTTTGAGTTCCTCGGTAGGCGGAGAGGGGAGCAGAGGTTTGAGAGGTTGTCAAACTTTCCCCGCGGGAGCAGACGGGAGCAGCCTGCCATCCGGTGATCCGTTAGGCACTTAAGCACCGGGGGCTGGAGAAGCAGTTACGAGCAGCGTGCCCATACAACTGGCATCTGTGGCACCAACGATGCCTTTACGATGCGGGGCCTCGAACGAGACCCCTAACGGGGAGCAGACCTCCTTGAGGCCGAAGATTTTCTTTCCCTCGGAGGAAAGTTTGGGTGTTGCTACAATGAGTGGTATAGGGAGTTTTGACGTTGAGAGTTTTCTAGACATGCGCTTTACTTCGAAGATTGGGAGGCCCGCTTTTTTGAGATCTTCGATGACGTCGGAGATTTCAATTTCGCGCGGTAGGCCGCGGATAACCCACCCTTAGGCGCTTATCCCCGGGGAGGGCGTACGTGTGGAAAGGAGATGCCTTCCTCACGCAGGTGACGAGAGAGACGACGGTAATCATCGACGGTCAGAGGGCTGATGATGATCCCTTGGCTAGTATTATTAACGTTTGTTTTGTCCATCTCATTGGCGAGAAGCCACAAGTGGACAGCTTTCCACGGCTATTTGTCGTGGAGGAAGATGGGCCGAGGAGGTTTAGTCCCGCTGTCGGGAGGCCTCTTTTTGTACCGGAGGGTGTTTAGGAGCCACCAAGGGGCGGGCTCGTGTACGGCTTTTTTGGCTGGGCTAGCAGAACGGGAAGCAGCTCCTTTAAGGTACTGCCACAGTGGGATGGGGAGGATGCAGCACGGAGCGGCCTCTTCCTCTTTCCCGTGACAAGAGTGAAGCCGTCGTTCCCGGGAGCTGGCTTCTCTCCATCGACCTCCATCTCTGAGTTCGAGCCTGGAAACTCGGATCCAGAGGTGTAGACCGAAGAGCCGTCGCTCAGGTGCCGGTCTTCGAATGAGAAGGATTTGCGCGTTGCATAGAGCACCGGGGTGTCAGGTGACTGCGGCGAGTCACTTAGGACGCGGGTGGGACGGTTCTTGGCGTCAGCTTTGTACTCGTTGGATATATACTTTGTTATACATATAATGTATAATAAACTATTTGGTAATAAGACATGGATTTTTTAGGATAGTCCACAAAAGGTTGGCCTAACATTTAAGTGAAACAATGATAACTCACCGGACGCTTCAAACTCGTGTGCGGCGTTATGATGCATGGAAACTAACGGAAATTTGAAGTGGAATTTTGAACGATCACTTGGCGAATTTGGCATCTTCTGATCACTGTCAAGATCGTTCATAGATCTGTAAACAGGTACAAAATTAAATTATACAATACAAAGTGATCGAGTTTATTTGCTGATACTGTAGTTTCATACTAAAAATATAGGTTCAATCTGCGTGAATACCTACTACATAGCCCAATCTTTAAAATAATGTTATTTGGAGTAAGGAGTTTTTTGCTCACTGGCAATGCGACAGTAAAAAATTAACTTAACCAAGAATATGCACATGTTAGGTCAATCGATTAGTCGTAATTAGTTAGGAGTGCGGTAACATCCTCGTTTTTTAAACGGCATTCTCTTACATTAGTTTATTGTACCTACTTATATTTATACTACATAATTGGTTTAGGGGCTGAGGAGTGCTATTTATAATGTTAATTAGAATGTTCCGCTAAACTATTTTATCTTTAATTCTTTAAAGCCAGCCTTTAAAAATACCAAAAGAAACCCAGCCCTTAAAAAACAAAATGAGAAGAGAGTATGAATTGTAACTTCTACAACTTTCCAAAATGTGACATTTGATGACGCCAATAATAATCATCGACTCTTTGTCTTATTTATAAAGCATACATGAATAGAAAAATATCAGAATATACATTTTCAGTAAGAACTAGGCACAAATAAGTTTTTACAATTAGAAACATTGCAATTTAATAAAACATATCTAAATATATATACTTATTAGTGATTTCGTTGGCAAGGGCTACAGCTGTGTCCAGAGTTCTCTCATCGTGTGCCGACATCGGCTTCATTGTGCCTGTGTTCAAGTTTTTCTTCTTCTCTGCCTTGTTTAGCGTGTGACACCTTGGCAAACAGAATAGAGATACAATCAGCGATAAAACTAACAACTGGTATTGGTTCTGAATTTATCTATTACTGAAAAATTGAAATAAAAGACACATCATGTTCAATGTTTAGCTAGATAATGTGCCGTTTCTACATTTTCTTACAAAAGCACACAAAAATTATAGATTATGCGAGCAAAGTTTTTACTAATCTATTGAAAGTCGTACCTCATTGCTGTATCAATGTCAAAATGTTTGCTTGATATCTGTAAAGTACAAATATAATCATTTTTATTTTATAATACTTTCTGTTAAAATATTTTGAGAGTACAGTAATGCAAAAGCAAAAAAAAACAAACAAATATATACAAATAGTGATAATTTTTAATCATTTAGTGACGTATTCAGGCTGATCGGCAGAGCACACCCACAACATTTAAGTGTTATAACTCTCTACTACTGACATTTAAATATTTAGGTGTATATTCAGTCAATATTGAAATGTTGCCAATTGTGGAATTATTATTCGATGGATAAAAATTAAAGTTTTAGGGATCAATGTTATATGTTATGTACACTATTTGATTCTTAAATATCTTTAAATAGAAAATCATTGCCATACCTAGACATGAGTTTGTATGTCATTCTATGGGCAATGTATGCGTTTTTACAATAGAATCCCGGATGATGAAAACTTTCGATTACTAGATTCAAAACAACTGTGGAAGATTGTTTCTTTAGTAACTTCACTGTCAATTTCTTTCATAGATTAATAGACACGCCTTGGGAATGTGGTGCTCTTCTCCAGGTTGTTGCAATGAGAATTAAAATAGCCTGCTAAATTTCTTTTGTCTGCTCTGATCAGACAGTCAGATCAGATCCGATTTATTTATTATTTAAAAAGGTGATTGGATCATCTTGAAGTCAATAAAAGACGTAATACATTCTATGTAAGATAAAATATCATGAATTTGTATTTGAATAATAAACCGCCTGCATAATAACTAGAAAAAATATTTTAGGCTTAATAAACGTCTCTGATTAGAAAGATGTCTTTTTTCAAAAAGTTTAAAAATCTAAATGTATAATGTATAAGAATAAAATCACTAGAATATATCTCACCCGCACCTCCACATACATTTAACCTCATTTAATAAAACTAATTCTGAAAGTTAATAGTCTTGATTATTCCTCTTTCCTGTTATTTCATAAGACTAAGAACTTACATCGTCCCGCTTCTTGCTATCCAAACTACGAAACATAGACTCCATTTCGTCTAATAAACTCTGTCCGAAGTCGGTGTAGCTCTTCTGTAAACAATAACATAAAGAAATATCAACTTACACTAATGTTAATCTTAAACTATAGTAGCCTAAATTTTTTTACCGGGATTATAATTGCCGAACCGACGGTCCACAGCACGTAATGTGGACCAATCATTCGGACTTCTAAATCTATTAAACACAGAGACTTATCTACCGTGCGTTGATAAAAATATTAAACGCAATGCTAATTGTTACGCAATACAAATTGACACTGTGCATCAAAAAATATTGAATCTTTTCTTCCTTCATCCATTCGAAAATAAAAAATATTTATGAATTGTAACTGATAATATATTTATTGCAATATATTTACGATTTGTATAATTTTCATGAACAACAGTTTTCGTGACTTACTGGATTCACAGGACTATCAAGCACAAAGTTATCGTCCCTTATAAATTCGCCCGCCATTGTTTCCTGAAACATTTTATTTAAAACCAAAAAATTAACGGGCAATAAAATTTGGAAAAAATGTGTAATAAGTACGTACACCTTAGGCAGAATTTGTATAAAAAAACACAACTAATATTGATATATAATTCTGATTATGTCATAAAATTTGAAAGACATTCAACATTGAAACCCATTTTCTGGTATTTAAAAGTCAATTAAATTTGTTTAAACAAAAATGTATAAATGAAACTAATTTAGTAGTTCCCTTTATATATTTTCATTAGTAATTATCAACAGATTACCCACAGCATGCGAGATAGTTGAACTCCAAACATAATTAAACACAAAATTACGTTTTACTCTCTACATAAATTATCTAATGAAGAACTTGAATGTATATCCCAATTACTCCTGGTTCCACTTTAAATTAACGCTTGTCCTCTCTCACTTATCCCCATTGTCTCACTTAATATCTGCCTTTTAAGTAATTTTCATTTTTATTCAATATCAACTTTGTCACCACAAATACAAAACCCGGTCGTTACTTGTAGTATTAAAAATTTGTAACTCTTCAATATAATAGTAAATAAATAAAAAAATATATGATATAGTAAAGAGGATTGAAAAAAGAAGTTACCTAGTGTCTAGGTAACGGTTGAGCACTACCAAGTGAAAATATTAGTGTGTGACATATTAAATTGTAAATTAATAATTTTTGTACTGTGCTAGCCTAGCTTATGTGCTATGGATTGTAACCGCGCAGAATTTGAATTATAAGATGGGCAAATATAAAAGTACGGTATTAAAGCTCACCAACCGTGTCAGTGTCAGAAATTTCGTGATACTCGTGCACCTCGTCGCTTTTCACGGCAGAACCAACGCCGTTGTCCGGTTTATGCGACCGAAGAGTGGCGCTCCGTACCTGAAAATGTAAAATAATACATTGAATGAGTAAATATACTTAAATAAGCAGCACACATGGCCGTTGGAGCTTTGAGCTTCTGGAGTAGGCGACTTACCGACTAGATAGTTTAAACCAGTCATATGTTCTTAAGAGAAATTGCTAATAATGTTTCTGTGAACAAATCCCTATAATTTTCTGATGATCCATTCTTATGATCGTAGTAGAGATTCGCCCGCAATTTCATTACGAGATTAAATCTAGGATAGGGAGATCCGTAGACGAACTAAAATAACCAACATAAGCAGGCTTAGCCAGGCCAAGTTAGCAAGTCGAAGTGGCAGTGAGCAGGCCACGTAACGCGCAGAAAAGATTCGACGAGTGAGGACAAGCCAGTAGATTATCTACAGCAAAGCAGAAATACCTCTTCAATTTTTATAACATAACTTGCCTTACTCAAGATTCCTTTACTACCAATCGATTCAGATACCGGCTTCGGAAGTGTTTTTTTCAAACTTTTTATTTTATTATCAGCATCTGTAAAAGGAAATGATCATCATGTATATTGAAATCTTATAAGATTAATGAAAATGCTGCCATATTTTTGAATAAGACGGTCACACCGTCAGTTGTGTTTCGGGAGGTTTGAGTTAAATGAATGGACCTCTTCATACTCACATTAGTATAGCCAATTCGATAGTGAATAAGTTGAATTACATTGTATTGTACATATTATTTATTACATATTCCGTCTATGTTGTATAGTATTGGAAATTTAATAACTTTGGCAAATTTATCTCGCTGAAATGTGACAATTTTAATTAAGACGAGGAACGCATTATCCCCCAGTTTTTAATAAACCTGCCTGTGTCACTTTATTTGATAAAAAAAAATGTTTTAACGAAAATACAAATTGACAATTCCTTACACGTCATATCTAGCTCGTCGCAATCTTTGCTGCTGTCAGCACGCGTGGCAGTTAGCATAGGATAAGGTGGTGTGCATGACGCTCCAGTTAGATGTGACGGCGAATTGGGATTTAGGAGAGGCACTTGTTCCAGATCCTCGGACGGTTTGTACGGGGTCACTATTTGGCGCGGCGGCTGTTAAAATAGAACAATAACAATTTTCATCGCAACCCTTCATCTTAAATTTGCATAATATAATCGTGGAAAAAATTAAAGACCCAATGTTCACAAAGTTTAGAATGAGATGAATTCACTATACCTAGTCTAGCCATAAGTTCTGTTACAAAGAAAATATCCGATAATTTCTAAAAATACAATTTTATTTTAAATTTTTATATGTAATTATGTAGAGTGATAAAGATACATTAACATACTAAAATAGTTATTCAAAGTATCCACCCTTAGCTTTAATTTAACGCACGCTTTTAAACGATTGGGCCATTCGTCGATGGATTTACGAACGGTTGCTATTGGAAACTTGGTCACTGCTGCCTTCAAAGATTTCTTAAGCGACTCAATATTTGGGTGACGCTTAAAGCAAGCCATGTACTCTAGCACAGATCACAATTTGTAGTCTAAAAAGTTTAAGTCCGAACTAGCCGAAGGCCAGTCGTTAGGCTTTATGAAGTCTGGAACATTTTGCTCAAGCCAAATTTGGATAGTGCGCGCTTTATGACTTAGGGCTGAATGCAATTCTATTCTCTTTAGTGCCCCGCTGAATTCAAAACATAATTTCTAAACAAAAACATACAATAATGACGGAATAGGCTGGGTATATTTTTAATCGTAGGAGCTAATGTTCGAAATTTAAATTGTTTTTTTTCTAAAATGTATGTAAACAGCCATTAACAAAATTTATGGCTAGACTAGGTATTAAAGAGGACAGGCTATAATACGACAGTTTACAATAAAACAGAATTAAAAACAAAAACCATTAAGTAGAGAGATTTTAAATCGTAAATTTTAAAATCACAGAGAAAATAAAACATTCATGGAAAAATGAAGAAACCTCCTACAATCAATTTAAAGTGTGGAGAAAATATTTAGAGAAAGGCATAAGATACAGTAAATCCCCGCTTAACGCGTAAGTACTGTACATCAAAGTAGAGCGTAATGCGAAACAGCAAAACGAGGCTATCTGAATATGTAAATGATGAGGTTTGGGGAAGATAGAAAATCGGATCCGTATTAAATTTAAGAAAGATATTTTTTTAACTAAAATAAAATGAAACATTTATTTCTTACAAAAATAAAAATAATCAAGGCGAATATACTTCTAAGAACAAATAAAAATTTCATTGTGTATTCTGTGTTTCCAATTTTCTGCCTTTTTGTCAAGAAGGCATCTAATGTAGTTAGCCTTCTCCGTTTGAGAACTTTTAGAAGTCGTCGGTATGTAGACAAAGCATCTATAACATCCCTTTTTGCTTTTTAACTCGTGTCAAAATTTGGATCATTTTCAACAAATTGGTCCATAATTTTAGTTATAGTTATCAAACTCCTTTTTATATAACACAAACGCCGTCGAAACTTCTTTACGCTCTCCTTCAAAATTACTACTATGAATATCTTTGTTTTTTTCTTGTTCATATAATTTCTTGAGATCTTCATTAGAAAGACTAGCCGCGCTTTTTTGAACTATTCTCTGTACTTCGACGTTCTTCCACATTTACCTAATTTAATCCAGTTTGTTTCGCTAATTTCACTATCTCTTCCATTATTTCAATGTCCAATGCCTTCGCTCTTACTTAAATCTGGCGAAACATTCTTTGATACTCTTTTTTGAAAAATCTCTCCGTGATTTCATTCTTAGAGAAATTTATGTTGACTACGCATTCATAATAATGTGGTTTTTGCAAAATTCTCTTTTTGATCGCTTCTCTTGTCCGTCTGTTTTTTCGCATTTGTTTAAATGTTTGCCGTAAGTAATAAGCCTTACAATTGAATGTGACACCTTGAACCATTGGCTGAATTACGTTTAATGAACCTATCCTGAAATTTTCAAAATTATCTATGTTTTTTATTAGACTCAATCACAGGAATCACAGGTACAGTTTAGATACGCTTTTCATCGTTCTTGAGTTTTTCGAGTGATAAAATGCTAGTATTTCTAATTTCAAAATCTCCGCTTACATTGTTACTTCCCATACGTGTTAATCGATCTTTTGCGGCTTTAAATCCTGGTACCCGTTTCTCTTAACGGGATAGAAGTGTTCCTTTTGGCAATCTTTTATCAAAAAGCGCCTGTTCCATCAACATTTAAAACCAATTCTGAGGTTTTCTTGTTTAAATATCGCTTTTTATACCGCTGTTAATTCAACCGCCGCTTTCTGATCACTACTTGCTGCTTCTCCTGTAATCTTTATGTAGTACTTGCCAAGAAAGTTTCACTTGTGTGGCCTGCCTCGGCCTAAATTGAATTAATAGTTTCTTTTATTTATTTTTTTCGTTATGACTGATTAATGGAATATTGCGTTCAATATCATCGTCAATCCATGTAGACAGCCGTTTTTTTTCTGTAATGTCATTTCTAGAACTGGTAATTCTTTTTGAAGAGCTTTACGTAGTTGCAGTTGCCGATGTCAGTA
The DNA here is from genome assembly GCF_028537555.1 of Battus philenor. Lineage (NCBI taxonomy): Eukaryota > Metazoa > Arthropoda > Insecta > Lepidoptera > Papilionidae > Battus > Battus philenor. Next base: position 10,620,697 of record NW_027181661.1, read on the forward strand.
TTTTTTCTTTATTCTTAAGAATTGTTCTTAGTGTTGAACTTACCAAATCTAATGCAGCACTAATCTAAGATTGTTATTCCTCAGAATCTAATCTTCTAATCCCTTGCATTTTAGTTTCCAGTGAAATATTTTTTCTCGTTTTACATTATCACCCATGACAAAACTGATATATATTTTTCATTATATAAATAGTTATATAGTATTGTATTAACTTATACTTACAACATTGTGAACTAATGTTTTTAAATGTTAAACTGTACAGGAAGCCTGTACAAGCATCGAAATAAACAAGAAACACAACCAAACTGTTTTAGACATGTTCTGTGCATGTTTAAAAACCCATCGCTACGCATAACTTTGGGGAATCCCCAGATTGAATTAAAAGAGCGCTAAACTGAAACAACTCTAAGGGGCATCTTACTGTATAAGGTGTTTTTAAATAATAATGCTGCATATGTTTCATATTGTGCGCCTTAGAAAGGTGATGCTGTGTGTCCCCATGTCTATCTCTCAAATGTCTTGTAAATCCCGTTGTCTACTTTCTCACCGACCACATACCTCCTGCAGTGGCCAGCCTTTCCACGCACCTGTTTCTTCACATTTTATTAATACAAAGAACTATATACACCTATATATAGATTATGCCTCCTGATGAAATATTATTTTGATTAAATAAAAATATCACTGCGCAATTATGGATTCATAAATAAGTATAGTTGAGAAAAGTAACAGCGTTACCCTGTACTTACACAACCCGCAGGATCAAGGAATGATATGTCACCGAAGTAAGCGCCGTCTAAACCGACATGTCCTGTGTGTTTGACGTCGCCTTGTGGGCTGGATATCATGCTACGCTGAATTGACCTTTTGCCAGTGTACGTGTGACGTTTAACGTCAGAGCGGAGCATGGAGGGGCGCGGGGAGCGCGTCGAGTTGCGGGCCGGGTGCGGTGAAAGCGAACCGGGCACGACCCTCTGAGTGACACGGTGTTGATGGTATGCAATTAATGGTGCTAGTGTTACAAGTGCTGGGTTAGATTTAATTACGAAATTGTAATTACTCACACAGACAAGATAAAAAATCATTTGATTTCTATAAACATAACATCACTTTAATAAGAATTACAGAGAAGAAACATAACACAGATTCTCAAAACAAATTAGTTAATGTTAAAATAAAATAGTTTTACAATTAACATATCAACTGTAAGGAGATTTTAAAGATAAAATAGTAAGCAAGCAGTGATTAAAGGGAATTAAAATAACAGCTTAATAACAAAAATATCTAACCTCTGATTTGACATATGGTTTCGTTTGATAAGGATCAAACAAACCACACGTACCGCCGGCCAAAACGCCGTACCACATCGAAGTTTTAGTCATATTTCTAGACAAAAAACATAACGTATTAAATAAATTAAACACTGTAGTCAATAATTAAGTATATTTCATGTGTTTTTTTTTTAAATCCAAATACAGCTGGATTTTCGTACGGTATTGGATGAAATGGTATCTTTTATTTAATTATTCGAAAATTGATAATTAATTCCTAAAGCAGTCTACACTTATGTTCACATAAAATATTCGTAAATTGGAAATGAAAAAAAAAATTAAAGCTATTACTCTTTTCCAAGTACTGTTATTATTTGCCCAACTTTATATTCCAAAAAATTGCTTCTTCTACCATCATCTGATTTCTTAAAGTTTGCTATTGCTTGAACCTGCAATAAAGAAAACGAACTTTCTGAACATTTTGTCCTTGTTGGTCGTGATATTATATTCATGACTGGTAAATATCTCATTCGTCATCAAGTACAGTGAAAAAAATTATTTTTAATTATACACACTTCAATTTCCCTTCTATGTTGTTTTATTATTTTTCCTTTAAGTAAAAACAGTAAATGAACAAATTAATAAATTATCGTTCTCCCAGTTTAAGTAAAAAACTAGAATTCATGAAACGACATAAATAAGATACTTTCACGTACCTGTTTTGGTTGAATATCTTGAAGCCTTGGACCTAGGTCCTGAAATTTTGGTCTGTCATTTGGATCATGAGACCAGCATTCCAGCATTACTGAATAGTATTCATCTGGACAACATTCAGGACGTTCTAACCTCTGTAATCATAGTGTAAGCTTATATTAATTAATTTCAATCGTGAAAAATACTTTTTATTATTTTATTTCAATATCATACAATCAGTCAACAGACTAAGGGCAGATGTGTTGGAAGATAAAGGGCGGTAAGATCTTCAGCGCATTGTCTGGTTAATGGTCAGCGGCACGGCGAGTTCGTTGGGATGATTTTATAGCCTCTTTCCCGGTGCACTGTGTTGTTCTTTAAGTGTTTGGGTGATTTAAACATTTTTGAAAACCACGTTAGATACTTGCTAGAGGATACATTTCTGAGATCTCTAAATTATGCCTTTACTAGAGTTACAGCCTAAACCCTAGAGCTAGAGCTGAACTCCACAAGCCCACATAGGCTTTGTCGTTGTTTTTTAAATCAAAAGCTTGTTGTGTAGAGAGAGTTTGGCATTTTTATTAAGCATTTATAGGCTTCTGTATCCGAGGTTCATCTCATCTCTTTTGACTTGTATATGTTTTTTCCACGTAAGTCTGCGATCCATGTACATGGCCAGATACTTTGCATTGCCATTTATGAGACAAAATATTATTTTCAAAACTAAGCTAATTACCTGAAAATTGGGCGCATCTATTGCCTCTAAAATCTGTTGACCGGAAAAGGCGGCCCATGGTTGGAAGCCGTAAGTAAACATCTCCCAGAGGCAAACTGCAAATGCCCAAACATCACTGGATGAAGTGAAACGCAAGTAGAGAATGCATTCCGGTGCACACCTAGATAATCAAAAACGACATTGTTACTTTTTATAACAATTTTTTTTTTACAAAGGAACAAACTTTAAGCCTAAAATGATGATTTTCGTTGCTGTAATTAATTACTTTAACAGTTTGAACACTATACATTAACATTAAAAGTTAGGCAGGCACATACATATATTAACATTTTATTATTGCGTTTTTTCATTGAGAAAAATAATTAAAACAGAAAAATAATTGGTATATTGTGATGGTTTATTAACCTGAAAATACCGTCTTCGTTTTCTACCAGTAGCACTTATGAGAAAAAAATTTTCAAAGCTCACCAAGTTACGATTAAAAATACTAACCAAGCCACAGGCAATTTCAGGTTAACATTGTAATTTGTTTGATAATAATCCTTCCCGACTCCCAAAGCACGCGATAATCCAAAATCGGAGATTTTTACCCTGTCTTTGCTAAACACTAGGATATTTCTTGCTGCTAAATCCCTGGAAATAGATCTTATTTCTTATTTTCTTTATAAAACATCTATAAAACACAACCTACCAATTTACCTTTTACCTACCCTTTTACCTATTCAATTACAAAAGTAATTGAATAGGTAAAAATATCTAATAATTTGTACAACAGTTAGCATTTTGATTTGACAATATTCCATTTTTTCCATGTCAACTATGACACATTTAAATTATAATTTGAATACTGTATAAAATAAATTGAGGAGAAAGACCAGTCCATCATCATGATATTAATAAATTGGAATTATTCTATAAAATATTTCCGTTCCCCAAAAATTAGTTCCAAATAGGAGAATATTGAGTAATTATTTTCCATATTACATATCCACAGTAGTCACAAAAATAACGTGAATGCTTTTATTTTAGGTATAAAGTAAAAAGTTATGATTATTAAAGAGTTTTATGGTGTGCTTAGTGCACACCATAAAACTCTTTAATCTCGAATCACTATTGATATGATTGAATTTGATCTTGTAATAATTATGAACGACATATATCTACCTATGAATCAGTCTTTTGTTTTCTAAATAAGTCATGCCATCACAGATTTGTTGGGCGAATCCGCAAAGGTTTGGAACTGGAAAGTTTGTTCGTAGAGACACTTCACGCAGACATTCTAAAAGCGAACGTAGTGGCGCCAATTCAGTTACCTACAATGAAAAATGTTAATAGGCAACTTGAGAATGTGGAATTTTAGAAATATTATACAGGTGCAGTTTCTGACGATATTAACATGTAGTTCAAGTACATTTGCACAAAATTACAACTTAAATTTGAACATTACATGGTTAAACTTTTCTAAGACATACCCTCCAGTCTTTCGCAAACAGAGCCTAATAAGAAATCTCATCCTAGAAGACTCCTATCCTAAAATCACACAAGACACACACTACACAATAGTAAAAATGGCGTAGATTTAATAATTAATGTTGTCAGATTTTTCAAAACATGAATTTATTTATAAAATTTCAGAATTTGAGAATTTTAGATAGACTGCTTTTTCCACTTTCTTCAAAAGTGATCGCATACACAACTGTATTAGATTTGCGGCCACACTGTTCGTATTTACTTTTTAACAAATGGTTCTGTCTCAGACCACATAAGTTGCACTGGCATGAGTTGACACTCGTAAGACTTGGAAAATGAAGTATGAGAAATTGCATGATAGAATTGGAACTATCACTTAGGACAATATAAATCTCAGTTAAAGTTTTCAGCTATTTAAAATATGCTGAATCAAAGTAGATTATATATCATTAGTTTCATGTCACAAATTTAATAAATCAAAATTATCCATACCAACATTAGAGAATCCAGGTGTAAAACAACACCATACAGTCTAACAATATTGGGATGCTCTATACTATGCATAACAGCAGCTTCCTTCAGAAACTCTGTTGAATTAGAAGTCATTCGTTCATGACCTAAACACTTTATGGCCACTTGAAGCTGTAAAATAAAATAAGTTATTTAACATTATTTTAATTAAAACCATTACATGATATAGATTATTTTGTGGATTTTGATGGCTCTTTCTAAATATTTAAAAAAAAAACTAATGTTTCTATTAAAATGCTACTTAATAGTAGTCTTTTATTATTAATTCTAAAAGAAATTAATTATTAATGACTCAACAATAGCATCACAGCCAAAAGTAAGTTTAGTCATAAGTTATACTCTAATGATAATAAATAGTAATAGGGAAACAATGATAGGTTAGAAGTTAAGGGCTGTGTGAATTGTAAATTTAAACATGCGGATTTCGTTGTCGACAGGAGAACACTTTATACTATGTATATAAACAATGATAGGAAAATATTGCAACTAAAACTAGCACAACCTAGGACAAGAAATAAACAACACAGAAGGATTTTCACAAACCTCTTGTGCTCATGTTTAATGTCATTTCTTCCCATGTATTCATATCATAATACACTTTGGATTATTGACAATAATTATCACTTAAAAAGATTGCCAGAAGAACCTAATTTTAAAAACTAGAATGAAATAAAGTTCTCTTTGAAAACATTAACATATTTATCCAAAAAATGAGAAAATAAAGGTTTGTCTTTTACAAAATAAATCACCAAGTTTCTTGTGTCTCTCATTCATATGAATCACATCACATTTTCATTTCATCACGATTATTGTTATCATATTTTCTTTAATATACAATGTAGTCTAATGTAGAAAAATGGAAAATTGTGATAAAACAACATATTTTCCCTCACATACCATTGATTGAATGAAAATTTGTTAGTCTGATGTCTAATTATTATTAAAGTCTTGCACTATTATTAACAAAAAACTATTTTTGTAACAATGATTATTTATTAATGTCTAATAGAATCAAGTCGCAGAAGTCCATCCTAACTAAGAAAGAACAAATACATAGCTACTTCGACCGGTCTAACATCTCCTGAGGATGCCCTGTGCAGGAGTGAAACATGTGTACATTATACATGTATAGATTAATAGTAGTAGTTGTTTTTCGCACTGTTTAACGCACGCGCATTTATCAGCAGGCTGACGGGCGGTGCACTTCATTGCATGACTGTTACTGTATAGCGGAAGTAGCTATATGTTAATTCTTTTCTTAGTTAGGACGGTCTAACATCTCCTGAGGATGCCCCGTGGAGGGGTGAAACGTGTAAAGAAGATTAATGATGGTGGTAGTTGTGTTTTGCATTGTTTACCATACGCACATTTATCAGCGGTCTGGCGGGCGGTGCATTTCATTGCATAACTACTAACTGCATAGCAGAAGTAGCTATATATTAGTTTCTTTTTAGTTAGGATGGACTTCCGCGAGGTAAATCCTGATTCTATTAGATATTTAAGATCAGCATACGTAGCTGAACAGGCACCTTTGTACAGAATGGTCTAACATCTCCTGAGGATGCCCCATGGAGGAGTGAAACACATGTAGAGTAGATTAACAGTGGTATTTGTGTTTCGCATTGATTACCGCATACACTTTTATCAGCGGGCCGGCGGGCGGTGCACTTCATTGCATGACTACTATTGCATAGCGGAAGTAGCTATATATTAGTTCCTTTCTTAGTTATTTATTAATGGAAATGATCCTGAAATGTGGCACACATTTTTCTAGTGAAATTTGACAGAACAATAACTTTTGACAGTGAACAAATTCTCAATAAACAAGAATGTAATCTTTATTATATTCATAAACAAAAAATAACTCACTCTTTGATTGCCAGTCGTCCAAGTTCCTTGCTGTACTACACCAAATTGTCCCATACCCAACTCCTTATTAATAGTAATGTCTTCAACAGATATAATATGTTTAGTGGGCACTTTGACATTATTTTCAGTAAATGGTTGGAATTCAATGGGCAGAGAGCAATGGCCAAGGGGCAACTGTAAGATATTTATTATATAAAATTTGTATACTTTAATGACTGAAATAATTTTTGCTAATTTATATTTTATTGAGAAACAAACAAGTGTACATACAAGTTACAATGTTGATATTTTTAACTGTTTGTTTTTCTCAAAAATTAGCACAATTATTTTAATTACTCTTCACAAATAATTAAAAATATTATGTTCTTAATAATTATTAATTAGTTATGTCTTGATTTTATTGCAGGTACTATTAAAAACTGACCGTTTCATTTCTTTTGTTAGTTGATAGAAGTTTTTTAATTTTTGATATATATGGATTGGGAAAATATTTGGAATAAATCTTTTTGTATCTTCTTTGTTCTGGTTTTGAAAGTCCAATTTGAACTAAATCTTCAGTTACAACAAACTTCAACTGGGATAATTTTGTAACTTTCAATATATCTCTGGAACAAAAATTTTACTATAATAAAGTACTGAATCATTCATAATAGATTTTTCTTCTTCTATTAGCCAGCAAAAATAAATGATGTGTAGGTTAAAGCATCCCTTTCTTTAGACTTTTACACATTAACATTACACATTTTACACATTACACATTTACATTTGCTCTAGTGAGGTTTACAAAAGTTTATCCTAAGACAGTATTTTTAGTGTAAAAGATAAATTATAACAAAGCTAATTTAGAGTATTAAAGACCTAATAGTAAATATTAAATGAGTATTCAAAGCCAAATGGAAAATTGTTTTCAAACCTGAATAATTCGAAATATTGTTGAAGTTCTGCTTCTTCAAGAAATTCTTTTAAATTTTCTTGATCGTCTACTACACATTCTGAAACAAAACATCCACGTAGAAATACATTTATAAACATAGTGTAACGAGTATTAAAGGAAATCTAATAACACACCCATAATCGTGTCACAAAAGTACAGTTTGAAGACTAAAACGCTAAATATGTTTATTTTAAGCTAACAACATAAATGTAAATAGAAACAGCAAGTTTATGGTTTCGTTTTTACTTTGTCAAAATAACTTTCAAGACAGAAGCGACAAAGCACAGATTATGTGAAGCGGTGTTAATATTACCACAGATTAAATAGTTTCAATAATAGACAAAATCTTTAGAATTTTTGACAGATTCACGACATAACCTTTTAAATAAATACTTATACTTTTTACGTATTTAATTTTCCGCATAGAGTTTACATACGACTTGTGGCGGCATTAATTGATTCCGCTGCACTCTTATGAGGAAGTAATAGGAACAGATATTTAGGTGTCATATTAAATCAATTTTGAAGAGAAATATTTAACGAGAATACGAGACTGCATCGTAACATACACAGTTAAAGAACATTTCACCCGCATATTTATCATCATTATATCAGCCGGTAGATGCTCACTGCAAGGAGTATGCCTCCCCCAAGGATCCCCAAGATGACTGGCCTTGCGTTACCCGCATCCAGCGACTTCCCGTATTAAAAATTCATACTTGATTATTACTAATCAAAATTTTTATATTATAGTTTATTTACATATCTCGCACATTGGGTAAGTACTCGACATGCAAGTAATTTATTTCTCTGTAAGAAAAATTAACAACTTTTTGTAGCCCTTTTCCTGTAATTTTAATAAAGGGCAACATTTTATTTAGAAAATATTGTTTCTTGAATAAGTCATATCTTTTTATAATGTTAGAGGTTTAAAATTTTATAATTTCTATTTCAGATTATTGTTTATAGACATCTTTATAATTACTAAGCACTTATTTCATATTCTGAGTACGTTTGTATTTTTAAGATTAAAAAGTTTTAAAAAATGTTGCTATCCTTAAAGTACGTTTCTTGAAATTCAATGCAGTTTATACCAAACAGCTTACACAAAACGTAGAATAGAACAGTAGGGTATAGCTGCTTACTTTTAAAGAAGAATAATAATAAATTTTACGTGTAATATGTATTATTATACTGTAATATAATGATTACTTGATTGAATACTAGCCATTTCTAACATCAACATTTTGTAATGTTAAAAAATATAAACAGGTACTTTTTTTAAAAAAGGACATGTGTGTGTACATGCGATTTAAAGCAATACTAAAACTTTAAACAGTTCATACTTGTTTTTATTTTAAATTAAAACACCAAATCATTCGAGAGAAGAAAGGTTTAATAAATAGATACAATCATCATATTCTAAAACAGTACCATACTATGATGATCGATCTTATAAGGAAAATATATGAAATGGGAATTACAAATTGATTGCAAAACAATCAAGTCAAAATGCGTATGACATTAACATTAGGTCCAAATGTTTCAAGACTTAAATTATACAGAGATGTTTAATTTATAGTTGCAGAGCAGGGTGCTATCAAACTAATAATTGTCTTTAACACAGTATATGTTGCATCATTAGCGAAGCACATTTTTAACAACCGCATGTAGTATTAAAAAGTATATTTATTTATAAGCAATATGATATGTTTCTCACAACAAGGTAATTTAAAAGATTTGTCTAAATTAGATTCAGTGTTCGATGTTTATGAATATTATACAATTTGTTTTACCAACAATGTAATCATTAAGACATACTTTTTCTGATCCTAGAGAGCATTAAACTTTTAATTTAAAGTCATGTTATCGTTGCTTGAAGAGACATATCATACAGCACCTTAGCATGCTGCAGATTTATTTGCACTTGCATTCCACTTATCCAACTTTGTACTTTAATCATTATTGCAATTTTAATTCATTTATAACACTTTATGATAAGAATTTTTTAAAAACAATGTAACAACTTCACTAAAGACAGACATTTAAACAATAAAGTCTAATTTATAATTACGAACTAAGTTTTTACTTTGTTAAAATATCTCTATGCTGTCGTAAAGTTAAATCAACGGAAAATCAATCTTTACGAATGTGTCGATTTTCAGTTGATCGAAATTATAAAAAAGTGTATTTGAAATCTGCAGTCAGTTAACACACAGTTCCAAATAGGCACTTTTTAGCGGTGTCAATAGCACCCTGAATTGTTTGAATATGTAAGGACTAAACAAGTTTAAATAATATTAATTATTACTATTACATACATTATCAATATAAAAGGGAAAAGTTATTTTAGTGTTTTATTATCTAACATTCCTATAACTTTAGGACATTTTATGCACCATATATTTTAAGTGTTGTTAATACAGGGTATAGTGAGGTAACTTACAGAAGGCGATCAAGCATAACAAGTGAGAAGAGTAAACTTGTAAAACTAGATTAGCAATAGGGAATATTACATAGCCTATAGTATTCCAAAACTGTTCTGGCCACAGACATGAGAAACGATATTTAAATGTTTAACTTAAATGTATGTAACAATTAACACTCATAGTTTATGTGCTTACAAATTTTCTATTGCTTTTTGACACAATATGAAAACCGAATTTATTCCTTCTCAGTGTAGTCTTTAATGTGTGTTTAGGAATAATTAATTATATTGTGCATTGGTGTTTAAAATACTGGAAGACAGTAGTTATTTGTGGAAGGAAAATGTTCAAATTTCCTTTTTGGAGACAGTAGTAGTATAATTTTGTTACTGGTGAATGAAGGGAAATCCAAGAAACAATAAAATTTAAAGGTGATTCCCTCTGACAAGAATGTATGTATTGTTAAAAAATCAATCTATGTTTTGATTTCTTTCTTAAATTTTAATGCAGTTTAATCTAATTATATTTCAATACAGAGCTAATGTAGAAAATAATTATGCCATTGTTATTCATCTTTGTTAAAAAGAATCACCTTGTATGGTTAAGCTTTTGGTAGATAGATATTCAATATTTTTTTGTATTGATAACAGAGACTACTTGAATTTTATTAGAAACGAAATCCAAATGAAAATTTAAGTCGATTAAAATAGTGCGAAAGGGCGACAGGTGTATTGATCCTCGTTGATATACATATTATCCTTGCACAATATAAATGCATTAACTAATCCACTAAACTTCATAAAATTTTCATATGAATATCCAACAATTAATACTCGTTTTAAAATTATCTAATAAAATATTATTCTCTTTTACATCACAATAGTAAGTTGAAATGAACATATTATTGTAGGGTATAGGGGCATCCTAACTACAACATTCCTTATGGATTCCCCAGGCAAAATGCCTTAAACATAATTTATTCAGCTCAAAATTGAGACTTAATTTCTTTTTATAAAAAAAAATCAACTCTTGGGTCTCACTCGGTGATCACAAAAAAAAAACAAAATTATTTGTGCAAAGAAATATTGTGCTCGTAAACTAATAAAAAATACGAGTGTTACAACGGTTTGTTTCTGTAAGAATAATTATTGATGGTCTAATGTAGTACACATAAAAGTAATTAAAAACAAAGAAATAATATATATAAAGAAAAAAAAAATAAAGTTTAGTGATACTAGTCACTTTGCTGCTGTTATAATTAAGCTTTATCTATTACAATGATTACAGCCAAATTTCAATTCACAAAATTTTTCAAGTGTCTATTGATTATAAAAATCCTTTTTACAATTATAAGTATGCTAAATAAAAAATATAAAAAAGTTTTAAATAAAGGGCACATTACTAATATATATAATGTAGCAAAAGAAACAGCTGCGAGAGGTTTAATTGACAAGCGTTTGTGTTAGTTAAATTAAAATGAGAGTAGTTAACACACAATCGTAATTTCATTATAATTTGTTAAATAGAAAGTAACATTTATTAAGTGCCTCACATCACAATAAAATATTATCAATAAGAGGATAAATGTTAATTACTTAAATAAGATAAAAAGCTAAGGATTATGTCAGTCGAAGTGTACCTGATCCTGACTCGTAATGAAACGAGCTAGCAAACAGATAGGGCGGGATAACTTCGATCCAATTATTCATTAAAACTATTTCTTTAACTCTTACATGTAGCTACATCTTAGATATGGTTTTCTTAGATATGCTTGCTATCTTACCATTTAGAATATTTCTCGTGACCCAAAATCCGTGCAAATCTAGACACTTTCCATTAGACAACCATATTTTAATTTCATCAATCAAAACACCATTAAACAAAGCATTTTTTAATCTTTACATTTATGCTACCTAAAAGTGGTACCAAATAATATACACCAAACATAATAAAAAAATAATAATACTTAGGCTGACTTGGGGGACTACCTTTTTTTAAAATTTCTCCATTGTTAAGACTAAATCTTAATAATACCAGCTCTACTCAAACATTCAAAAATTATTAATAACTTCTTTTATATAATTATTAATTAATAAGATCTGCACACCAGAAACTATATTTCTAATTCGTTTGTTGCGTAAATTTCGTTATTGTGCAAATGTATTTGCTGTTTCTCTGTATCATAGGGCCAAAAACATAATCTGTGGTATATCTCGCAGGAGCTTCCTTATATTCTAACATTACATCTTATTGATATTTGGTGACTACATTCATTATTGTTTGCAGAGACACAGTGAGTATGGTTAGATATGGCAAATTGACATCAGACATTCCATTCTATCTCGGGCATTGTTTATGCATTTCTTGTAAGCCTTTATGGAATTAACCATCCTTTAATGCAATTCAACATATTTTATCGCTCTATTTAATGTGAAATTATACCCTCTGTATTTGTATTAGAATATTTTAAATTTGTAAGGACCCAAGCTGTTATATCTTGGCAATGTAACATCAAAATACTATTTTCAATCATACTGTTTCATTCATCTAAATGCCCGTAACTTTTTTATATTGTTTGAATACAATATGATTATGTAATATTAGAGAATAATCTAAAACTTCGGCGTCTATAAACTTTATTGAAATTTAAAAATTGTGATCTAAATTTGACAAATAAAAAATGATCAAATAGCCGAAATGAGATACTGATCAGATCATTTAAAAGTAATTCTATGTTGATACATTATACATAGTATCATTAGGTGGTCATTTGATAGAATCGAGAAGAAATTTCCATTAAAGATAAAATTAAAATATAAGGAAGATTCATTGAAAGATATCTGCCCACAATGCATATTTATGGACTATAACAAGTGTTTATTACTAACTATAAAATTGGAGAAAAGCTATCGTATATGCACTAGACCGGAGTGAACAGTAGCGTTTAAATTGTCCTGATGTCTGGTTGCAAGCTCTTGCGATCACATGCCAGGTTGTTGCTACCGCTTCATCTGTTAAACGTCTAAATTGCAGATTCAATTTACAGATAATGCAACAGCTAAGAAACAATAAGACCTAATGTCATAAACTTTTTCTAACCAATTATCCTTGTATTCACAAGAGGACGTGGTCATGAATTACATAATTTTAACCTTAAGGCAATAAAATTATTGGAAAACATTTATTGTGTAGAGCACCTAACAAAAATGAACCTATCATATATTGTCATTTTTTTCATACACATTAAACTTTCTATAAATAGTCCTTGCGTTTTTTCCAAATCACAATATCAAGTAAAATATTGGTATAATTTCTATGTTAAACATGCAACAACGGGTGTGACAGCCAAGCAACAGGACAAATTTGGTACAAGTTGTTTTAACGAGCCAGATCGCTAAACGCCGCGCACTAGCTCTTACAAGCACGATGAGAGTAACAACATTGACAACGTTCGGTATGTTTTACTTTTACGATTCACTTTTAAAGGCGGGGCGATGTACGCGGGCCTCTTGTAGCAAACTTAATATCTGGGGTATCACTGCGACTGCGGGTCGCATTGCAGCAGCCGAACGATGGACGGGTCACTTTTAGCTCCCTCGATGAACTCCTCGAGCGAAAGCTTTCCATCCTTGTTTCTGTCCATTTGCCGGAAAATCTTGTCGGTTCTCTTCTCCGGCGTCGACTCATCTTCCGGCATCTTCATCACGGACCCGACCATTTTGTAAATCGCCTGTAAAAACACGGATAAATAGTTATAGATACAATAATAATTTTTAAAACCTATTCACTTTAGTTTCACTAAGAAATTAAATTTATATTATCTTATTTCGTCATTGGCTATAGCCCTGTAAATACTTTTCACTTCACAATAACAAATTATTTGTTAGAACATAAAATTATTTCATGGACTAATAGAATCGTGTTACGTCGTTAGGATTCAACTACACATACTCTTGCCTGCGCAAATTTGTTTTACAGATCCAGGCCATTGCATTGCTGAAAGCATTTTAGCAGTTTAATTATTGCTTGGACCTCGACTTTACACACGGTTTTTTTTTTCGTTAAATCCTTATAACATTTAATAAAGTTTGAGTTCTTAATTGAAAAAACGTGTAATTTTTTTTACATATTTTATTGGTTTGTTGTAATATAAATTATTTTAAACCCATTAAAATGTGTATTATTACTAATTTGGTTTATTGCATGAAAAGAGAATGAAAAAACTTTAATACTCGATGTTACTTTCTTTTGTCATCCATCAAATATTTACTAACAGGGTCAGATCAGAATTCTTTAGAAACGATTGAAATTAGATTGACTTTAAAATTAAGAATCAAAGTTCAGAAGGCTCTTTTATTAAGGATTGACAACAAAATTAACAATATTACATACAAACAGAGTAACAAAAAAGTACAGGACTAACCGTATGCCGTAATGATTCATCCATTGGCAAACCGCATACGTTAGTTAAAAATATTATTTTTGAAAATAAAAATTAGGTCAGTAATATATATTTTTACATACAAATCTAATTCTACTTTAAAAAGTTAGTTCGTAAATATTATCCTTTAATTAGCCATTTGCTACTTATTTATTTACTATATTATCAGAATCACATGCATTGTCAATGTTTTAAATTTTTTTGTTGTTGTCTTTATTTAACAACAAAACATGAAGATAAATAATGAACTATCTGAAATCATTTACAGTTATCATTTTTAACCGCAATAAGCTACGAGTAGAAACGCCTTTCGGTCTCTATATATAAAATTAAATACTTGTTTTAAATCAGAATAGGAGAGATAAACTGAATATACTTACAGTAACAATTTCCAACATCTCCTGGCGAGAGATGTAACCGTTACCGTCGAGATCGTACATGGAGAAGGCCCATTTGAGTTTTTGCTCCAGTTTACCGCGCGAAGTAACGCTCAATGCGCAAAGGAACTCCCGAAAATCTATAGTGCCGTCACCATTCGCATCAAACGTTCTGAACACGTGCTCCGCAAACTGTTATACAATAAAATTAATTACATACCACACAGACAGTTTCTAGAACATTGTAACTTTTTTAGCCAAAAAAAAATTCTTTATACAAATTTTACGGTATCGTCGTTGCTCAAACGTTTCGAAAAAAATAACAACTTTATAAGGCTAATTCAAAAACAAACAACTATTTGAGTTAATACTAATTCTGAATGTTGTAATAAATAAATCACCGTGTTAATCAACCGCCAGTAGTATATACAAGCAAAGGTATCAATGTATCAATTTGCGGTTCATACACACACACAAGTTACAAGAAACAATATTCGTTTATGGTTATTTAGTAAGTCCAAAATTAAAATCGCAAAGACAAATTATTAAAAAAAAAAACTTAATATAATGCTACATTGTCACTGATGATTACCCACATCAGAGAAATAAGTTAAAAATTATTAGACTTATTATTACGTAAGGCTTTTATTTAAGGGAAACTTTCTTATTAAATCAATTTAATTTGTTTTCATAGTCTATGCATGTGTAAAACGACTACGTTTGTTGTTGTGTCAGTTACACTATTTATAATTCAATTACGGCTGGAATAATTTTTAAGATCTTTGTGTTTGTGGATTTCTCTTTGTCCGGAATACAATTAAAATATGATGTTCATCAAAAGTAAAAAGTTTTAATATTAATAACAGCCATGTAAATAACTGTATGCTTGATAATTGTGTGAAATGGAAAATGTCACGTCTGCTCATTGATTGTGTTAGGCGGAATGAAATTCGCCGGGCTAGTTAGTAGGCAATAATTTTTTAACACTGTACTAAGAATTCCACTGGGCATACCTTACTTGCATCCCCGTACGGAAAGAAATTTCCATAGATTTTTTTAAATTCCTCAACGGATAAATGGCCACTGGGACAGTCTTTCAAAAAACCTTTGTACCATTCTTGTATCTCAGCGTCTAAAACCAAAAGTACATTTGATTAAATATGTAAAATTGTTTGATTATATTTTTATGCTTTATCATTAGTAAAATATTTGAATAGTGTATTTTATTACTATCAACATAGAATTGTTCCACTCTTTTAGAAATTAGCATGGTCTTAAATGCATTGCGCCCATCGAAAAGATTATTGTTTACAATTTGTTGCAGGAGCGAGATTTATCACTATCCGTATTAACTCGACAGTGTTGTGAGCTCTGTTTGCTTCCATGTGATCCGTTGCGCGATCAAAATGGTACTAAAGAACATAGTTGCTTTACACCGATTACAATTGAGGACATTCCAAGAGTTCTATTACATTAATTATTTAAATATTTTGTACAACTGAATCAAAAAAATGCAATTACCTGAAAACTCGGTGTTCTGTTTGAGATCCTCTAGTACTTCCGGCTTCAGTTTACTGTTTTGTTTCCCCATTTTAAATATTTTTTTTATCTGATATAGAAATTGTAACGATACGCCTACGATTTTCTTGAAAATTAATCAGTTTTCCATGTATTTTTCCTACAACATAAGAGCCTAAAGAATGTAAAGAAGAACGAGTAGCTACCTCCCAGTCTCCCATAAGCAAAATTATTAATAACAGATAAGCTAGGCTAAGCTAAACTTGTAAATAATTTATGGAGTAAATCCAAAAAGCAGTCACACATAAAACAAAATTAATGTAATTCGCTAAAAGTACACAATGTTACATTGAAAAATCAAACAATTTCATAAAAGCAGAAGTAAGTACTTTTCATACACCCTAACAGTTTTGTCAAGAAAGATTAAATGAATACGTAATGTCAGTTTTGTTCTGATGAACAATAATAAATGGATCGGAGTTTTTTCTAAATGAGACATTTAAAAGGGTTTCAATAAAGTCTAAAGAGAGAAGGAGAGAAAACCAATAGATTATCTAATGTAAAGTTTTAATGGCAATCCCAGATAACTTCTTGTCTTCTCCAGAAATAAGTTAGCTGGCGGTATCTAGTCTGCTCAGACAATTTTGTCTCTAGACTTTAATATTTTTACAACCGCCGCTGATTAGGTTGAACAGGCTCTGAAAGTATAAAAATAACTTTTTACTGAACAAATAAGACCGAAGTATAGATTACTAGTTACTAAAATTGTAGTACCATACTAGACACAGGGTACAAGAAAAATTAAAAATAAAATTTATTTTACAAACAAAAATTAGAAATTTAAACGTTTAGTGTATTTCATTTTGTTTGAATTCGTTACAACAGTCCTTTTCTGCAATGTCAAAAAAAAAGCAATTTCATTAATTTAACATAACGAAGTTTTTTAAAAGCTCGGTTCGCTTTTCTTGCTTTCAACAGATAGATTTACTACGTTGCATCTGTTGATAACGTAAAGTGCAAACAAATTTTGAAAAGAATTTCTTTCATGTTCGGGTTATTCTTACCTGTGTTAAAATACATAAGATGACTCTTGAATATCCATCACCCCGTTTTCAGTCCACACTGCAAAAGGGAACGAACGCCCACTTAGTTTTCTTCTGCAGCGACATTTTAGAAAAATAAGTGTAATAGAAGGCGTGGTGCTTAGTCAATAAATTATTTATACGAAACATATTATTCTAATTGTAATAGTCGCACTTCAAATGAGCAATCTGATCATTCGCCGCACAGAGTAAAAATATTTAAAGGTAAACATTTCGCTAAGCAAAAAGAATTATCATTCGCACTTTGCAATTAGGAATTACCTTAAAATACTCGATGTGAGTTTCTATAGTATCGTCTTACACGTCGATAAAAGTCGTCGAATATTTCCTTATGGATAGTATGGGTGCTGAAAACAAAGTGCAAGTTGTGTACAGAGGAGTAAAGTATAAAACTTTACGGCGGTTTTCTTCGACGAAATTAAGCAAATTTTTGTCAAAGCGAAAAATATGATAAAAACCATGAGTAAATATAAGTGTACCGTTAGTAGTTTTAATAATATTGAATATGTTCAATGCCTATTACATCTATATAATTTATGTCCACTACACCATATGCAAGGAAATCCATCATATGTAAATGTTAAACATTTATTAAGGAAATAAATTTGATATCTGAAGTTTTGACCGGGTATCGAAACACAAACTGGCAAAATGTCCTTAACATTTGATTATTTCTTGTTATTCATTTCGTACTTTGTTTTATGCTTGTTAATCGCCTTATATTATTAATTTAAAAAAGACTTAAATATGAATAGAAATAAATTGCTAAATATGTTTCATAGTGTAAAACTCGGTAACGGCACGATCAATTTCGCGATGATAAGAGAGAAAGAAAATTCTTATGCAGAAAAAAGGGAGAAGTTGAAAAAGACTTCTTTTACCATACTAAAACCATAGAGTAAAAACTTTAACATCCATCTAAACCTAAAAAAAATCCTCAACAAGCCTTACACTGAAACCTCGACAACATTACAGTAAAAATATAGTCACATTATTATATAAGCCTTGCAGTGTAATAGAACATACATACAAGAACATATTTTTGTAAGCACTATTTTATTATTAAAACATTAAATCAATAAATACTCATTCTAAAATACGTTTTATTGATTTATTTTTCTATTTGTCAATCACTTTTGCAAAGACAAGTACAAAGCCAGTTGGGGCAACTATTTTTAACCTAAAGAATGATGATATTGTTATTATTAGCAATATCATCAAGAAGCTCACGAAACTCGGAACAATGCAAAATTGCAATTAAAATGTAAAGATATGACATTTACGAACGAAGCATATCCTCTTCCTCGGGTAGTTATGTTCTCTTTAATTATGCTATATTTAGAGAAACTACATAAATTAAAATAGCAAAAGAAATTATGCATCATAAAAAACATTTTAAACTTCGTATATATAAATAATTAAGAATGCGTCGTTTATTACATTTATTAAAGATGATGATATTCACTTGTTTCGTGTGTTAAGTTGAATAAAAGCCGGGCTGTTAAAACGACTCTCTATTTAAAATAATGAAGACTATTTTCCTGTACACAGCTGTTAAAAATATTTATCAACATTTGTTGTAAAAACTTACCGATAAAGAAATTCTGTGAATTATTTCAATGCAAAGAAACTAGTGATCTCCCCTTCTAAGCGACCGTCACTGAAGCCAAGCCGCAATTGCAAAAATTTTAAAATCTCTTTGAAATTTAAATGATTTTAGACAAAAGCCTATAAAAATATCTCAAAGATGGGTTTTTGAGATATTTGTATGGGTCTTTACGGCAACGGTAAAACTTAAAATAAAAAAACTAACTCGTGAAATTTATTTTATTATTATTTAAATTTGCAAACACGCACGAACTTAAGTTGTCTTTGTCTAGATAAGAACTGCGTGGAATTCAAACCGATTCATTTTCAGTGAATTATAAGGGGCATAGTTCATGTAGATTATTTCGAGAGGCTTCGGTTCATTTCAAGACAGGTTTTAAAATATATGGTGAAACCGCCTTTAATCATGTCATCTGTCAACTACCCGTGTCTATACAACTGTTTTGTGTTTGAACTTAGTGAATTTGCAATTGTTATTCAAAATTTAAAGTTAACTGTTAAATAGACTATATAGATCTTTTATTACGTAATTGTCTTAATTTTGAAAATATTTCTTTCTGTTTTTATGAAATGTATTTGTTTGTTTGAAGTAAATAATCTAAAATTATTAACGTTAGGTGGTCATGCTGAAGGTGTAAAAGAACGTTTTTTTTTCTCCTACGTATTTAGGTGGCCTAGCGCTTTAGCCTACTTAGGTACAGAGGTTTGGGCTGAACGCACATTCAATTATATTTTCATAGACGATAAGAACTTAAAAACACGTATTAACTTATTAAGTTTATAAGTTTATTTTCGAGTCATTCGTGTGTAACTGATGTACATGGCCATTTCTAGAGTTTTGAGCTTCCAGGCAATTACAAATTATAAAAGGCAAAAAAACTAAATTAAACAACTATAACTTAACTACAGACGAGCAGTCGCCCGGCAAGACTATTTGTTTATCTGGCGCTGCATATGAATGTGAAAACATTCATGCGGTTAAAAACATACTAGGAGTTTCCAGAAGGAAAATAGACCTCAGCTTCAAAATAGGACATTGCACAAACACTAATTAAGCCTATAATATACCACTCTTTTTTTACCATAGTTTTAATAAATCTTCAAATATCAATAAACGGGATAAAACAAACTCAAGTTCATATTTTAAAAAAAAAGAACTAGGTCGTAATATATAGCCCTTTTGAGGGCCTATTTGTTTAAATTAAAATAACCTCGACCTTTTGATGGCCTAATTAGTTAACACCGTAGCACGAACAGGTGTTAAAAATAAATAGGTTTTACGGTCGCATCCATAAAGAGACGTAATTCCTGCTTGGAATTAATATGTATCTATTTACTATTGCACGTTGCTCCTGCAATGGATAATTGATGCCTATTGAGGGAATCTCATTTAAATCACTCAGGGGATTAAAAACGGCTGTAGGTGGTCGGAGCAGCAGAATTCCATTTTTATCAAGTGGAATATTTTGTTTAGAAAATCTTAAGTATTTTTTTGTTCATTTTGTGTTCTCCTTATGTAAATAAGTCGACCAGAAACCACAAGTGCATTCAAGCTTGTGCGGTTTGGTGCAGTTCATTTCGCAAGTTTAATTTCGACAAAAATTTTCAATGTCATCAAACAATACTTTTGTATAGAAAGAAATTAGCTCTTTCCTTGTAAAAGAGTTTTATAATTCTAAATACCCAAATCTAGAACATGTGATCTGATTTTTACAGTCGAAGTAAAACAACAAAAAAACAGAATTTATATATTGTATATGTTCGGAACTTTTTTGTATAATATAATATAAATACTGTGTAATAATTTATTTATATTACAGTGTTTACTGTGAATAAAGGGGATAAGTGAAGTTAATTCTGCTGACGGCTATAACAGATATTTTTGTCTGCAAGCAACAAAGGCCAAAGCACAATGTAAAAAATGATAGCTTTTATCGCTTCTTTGGGCAATAAGGACCCTAAAAATAAAAGATAAACTAGTTCAATAAACAACGAGGTGATGGTAAAGAAATATTTATCATAAAAAATATATTCACAGTAGAATTGCAGCTAACATTACATCTACCTACATTGGTCAGAGGTCTTTTTGGCAACAAAAAAATTAATGACCTAAAGATTTTACTATCTATAGAAAAAATTATTAATTTTAACAAAATATTTTGACCTATAAATCAACACTGACGCTTTCTTCGTGTCAGAAAACCAACGCTGGCTCTTGCTTTAGGACAAAAAACATTGAATATATAAATAACGAAATAATGTTTTTACTGATTCGTTCCAGAAATACCAAAGTTATTTACTTTAATACTGGCTTTTCAGTAAGGAGCATGCAAAAGCATAAGTTCAATATGTTTTAATATCACGTAGTATAATTTCAATAAAGAAATAAATGCAGTTTATAAGATAATTTTTATAAAACTTTTTTTTTCCCGCACAAATAGTTTTGAAGGTGCTACTGGAATATGTCTAAAATATTTACGTTGTAGATTAACTACCTACGTTACAAACGGTTCCTTTACAATGATATCAACCGTAAGTCGGTCCATCGCCGATCTATTTCTTTGTTAACATCTCTGCCTACAAATGCCTCAACTGTCTTGATGCAGATACTTCGTCTCAAAGGACTTGCAAATTCTAAAGCTCTTCAAATATTATCTAGTAATCTTCCAAACGTACAGCTACAAAGTAAGCTTGTTCTAGACAGTAGATAATGAGAAATAATATCAGATGGAAACCATATTGTAATATAGCAACTTCAAAGTACATCAAAGCAAAATACAACAAGGATTATAGTATTTTTTGACGGTATGAACGAATCGAAGGATTGATTTAGTAAATTGTAGCTAATTGCAACTTCAGTTCAAGTCTGTTTACGAAATAATAACGTTTTTATACCGATAGTTAAAATATCTTAAAACTTTGTGGATGAAACAATTTGATTGTTTAAAGAAAAAATGAAGTGGAAATTGCCCGGGATTTCCCTACGAAATCGAGTCAGGAATGAGATCCGTAGACGAACGAAGTTGATAGACATAACATACCGGCTTGTGAAGTAGAAGCGGCAGTGAGTAGGTCAAATAGGGCTCAAAACAGATAGCGGCTGGGGCGTTAAGGGCCTGGAGTGGAGAACTCGGACCGGTAAACGCAGCATTGGACGACGTTCAACCACTAGGAGGACAGAGGAGTTTGGCGGAAAACGCTGAATGTAGACCACCTCTAACTGAATTATGTGAAAAATTAATGAGTGAGGTCTCTGTCCACCAACGGGCGACCGAGGCCTAAAATGATGATGTGTGATGAACTGTGTAATAATCGTGTGCGGATACACAAATAAAACTTGATTCTTAAAATAATTGTTTAAACAAATTAAACATTTGCAATTTTTATTGTTGTTATGGCAAAAAGTATTGAAAAGAGCGTTCTTCTGATTTATAATAGCACGGCACGTTTACAACACATGCATGTAACGCTATAACATAATTATACATTACATGTGACTAATAAACTGCGTATCTGCGTAATTTATCGTCTAGACCACGGAGGCATTAGACGGTACGTCAAGTCGCCTCGTCGATATTCTAGATTAGCTGTCTTTAATCAATAAGTGTTTGAAAGTACGACAATGTATAATCTTATATTTTCTTATACTATACAACCATAGCCAGAAACGGAAAAGGGGCTAATTAATATTATCATAAACATGTAGTTTTAACGAAAAGACAAAACAATTCAGGGGCAGTAGGCAACGGTTAAGCCCTAATTTTGTAATTGTTTTGTCGCGCTGTCATTTCTCGAACTTCTTGTAATTTATTCCATAACCATGAATATGTCTAAGATCGATTCCTGGCATGGCATTTGCACATACAATAAAATTGTCATCTCTTCCGTGTCTCTTTTACAATCTTTTCCTTTCCGTAACTGCATGTGCCCTATGGTATTTCTATTTAATATTGCGAAGAGTCACATACTTGAACACTCGTGTCAACTCTCAACAAGCTTGGAATTACATTGTAGTTTGAGTTAACTTAAGACGGAACTTTATTTAATTTCTCAATAAATCATGACATTTTTGTTAAACAAACATCTTTATGTATCAAAGAAGTTAATAAATATAACGGACATCCAAAAAATAGAATTATATGTAGTATTTCTTGTTTCAATACACGTAGGTTACTGGTACAATAGGCAGAGTACAAAACATCAAAATATCTTTGTATGTATATCAGTGTGTAACAAATACCATTTAAGGTAACCGAAGTCTATCAAAACTTTCTTGCTGACTAAGATCGCAATTTTAATAGTAAAAAGTCTTATAACTAAAATGATTACGTGTGAAATCCTTCACTGGACGCTGAATTTTAATTTTTAAAGTTACGGTAAATTTGACAAAATACATAAGACAATGTAAATAACGACAACGCAAAATATTTTAAAAAAATATTTCAATTCCTTGTTCCGATAACACGCACCGTGATCAGTAGCAGTCTTGCATAGGGTAGCAGTCTTGCATAGGTAACAGTCATGCAAATTTTACCATTTCTTGACGAAACGTTTAAGTGTCGCCATTAAAACACACTACCAGCTTAGTGCAAACTTAGGCAATGTGTGACGCACTGCAGGACGTAATAACTCCGTAAATACAACGCCATGATTAGAAGCACAACAGGCGGGCCGCACGATGCTTTAATGTGGGCGAGCGCTAGTGAAATTATACATTAAAATATTATCCACTGATGAGATTTGGTAATCTTTTATAAATACCTTTTGTATTTGAACCAACAACAAAAATTTGAAAAAATTAATATTGCTACTGTGTTATTTATGCTACATAAATAATACGAGAGTAAATAAATGAATAAATGATCTCTGATAATTGAAAATTACTCATACCAAAAAGTAATTTTGAAGCGGAGTATGATTGCTCATGGATAAAATATATGATGATTCAGTCCGCTTCGTGAGAATAGACATAATTCAGTGTCCGAATAGATGATTATGGCGAGCGATACTGATGTCATATCGTGAAGCGTTTAGAACAGTACGTACTTATTTCATGACATCACAGCCGCGTTTATTTTAGGGTACAAGTCGGAGACAGCGACCAGATTGCATGGCCGATGTGTTCTACGTACTAAATCGAACAATGACACAATAAAATTATAGAAACTATAGAGTAAGTGAGAGTTTTTGATAGAAAATCAGTGTATCGTTTTCATTGACGGCTTCTTTACAATGTGCGACAGTATAAATAAAAAGATAAACACCATGCTACAGCTAGCATGTTTTAACTTAACATAATCCAAACAAAAAATTTGTTATTGAAGTTTAGAATGACTCCTGGTAGAACAAAGTATTTACACAAATGGGAACTTTTGAATTGAGTTTTCATTTACTGCAGTGAAAAAGACAAAAGTAGGTATAATGGAGAGAAATAAAAAGTAATTACTAGGTTATCAACATGTAAGAATAAAAGAGGTATGTTTCCATTCAATAAAATGTAGGAATTAATATAATGTTGGCGCAATTACATTCAAGTCTTAAACGACTCGTTTGAAAATTGCAAAATCTATGTGTTCCTAATGAAATGTTCGGTCAGTGTAAAAATATCTAAAAGTAATAACAAATTGTATAAAAATTAACATTTCTTTAACGAACTATTGTTGTTAATCGTTATTTTTTTATATGATGGCTCGGACTAAATTAGTGTGTGAATCATTATGTAAGCGAAAATCTAAATTTTAAAATATAAATCATAATCATAAAAGGTAAACAAATACTTAAATATAATAAGATTATAACGGGCGCGTTAACATCGAACTAAGGTTAGGTCAGGTTATCACGTCTGCTTTGGCTTTTACACATCAATGATAATTCAGCCAACATCGGGGTTCGTTGCGCAGAGGTGTAGACAGACAGTCGTTAAACGCGCATTATATTAACAACGATATTTTTATAACCACAAACTTTTACGTTCAGAGATGAGCAGCTACTCCGTTAACTATGGCGAGCAAGAAACCGTCTACGGGCGTAAAATACACATTTTTATGACATTGACTTGAGCTCCCCCCCACTAGCATCACCGCTCATTACAATGTCCCTGACATTTGATGTGTGTTTAAAATAAATATGCTTAAATTAACACGACCTTAAAAACGGTATTCCATTTGTATTTTTCTTAAACTCACTATGACGAATGATTATAAATATGCAGATGCATAACAAAAGAAAATACTGTATGGAATAAATTTTATGTAAGGCCGTTGAAAGTTATAACTATGAAAAGAAAAAATTAGTAAAGAATTTTTTTTTTTAATAAACATGTTAATAGCTTATCCGTAAAACTCATTGGAATATTGAATACGTTGCTGCATACAGGCCTACCGCATAGATTGGAAACGGGACCGGTTAGAAGTGGTCGTCGGTCGGAGCTCTCCACTCCAGAACTTTCAGACCTCAGCGACCATATGTATTTACGTTGTGTACCAATTGCTTGCTTTATATTAAGTATTTACTATCTTTATTGTCAAATACAAGTTCAACTATTAAAGATATATCTGTCATCGTGAACAAATTCGACAGGTTTTTCGCATTTAATAATTTTATGGAAAGGGAAATATTTAACAATTGCCAAAATTACGCCAAAGATAAGGTTTAAAATAAAAAAAATAGTGTGCAAATTTTCATTAAGGATTTAAAAAAATATATATAATATTTATAAATTGGCTTGTTTTAATGTAAGTGGCATCACAGGTTTAATTCAGGTTTACGGTTTTTTTTTATTATTATTGTCTTACTTAGTTCCGCCATCCGGTTGTTCCTTCTTATTTCTACTAACGTCGTAAGAATCAATGAGTAGTTTTCGACTTTTACAACCTTGAATATCTGAGCTCGGAACTAGAAACAGAACTGTCAGTGAAGAGTCTGTTTCAAGTAATATCACAAAAATAGGTTAGTAAACGTGATTATATTATGGATGGCCGTATGAGTTTGAGGCCAGTCTAGAAGCGTTTGTTGATAGCGTGGGTGTCGACACACCAGAGGTGTAAATGAAGGTACCTCCTCTGCGAATAGTATGAACTCCACATCTTTGACTCGAGGGATGTCACTAGGGTAAAAACGTATAAAGTACCGGCCCGAGGACCGATCCTTGAGCCACGCTCACCTGTAGCGGACGTGGGCGGGAGCAGAATTCCTAAACGCGATTCTGAAATGTTTGATCGCTCAGAAAGTATCTCTCTGCATACGCGACAATCCGGCTTACTGGCATCGTATCCATTATGCCATTATGTGCAGGAGTGCTTAGCGTGAAATTCTAACTATTTAGGACTAAAATAGAGAGTTCTTACGCTTCAATGAATTTCCTAATTCGTGCAAGGACTAATCTTTTTTAATTTTTTTCAAAAGTATTTAAAAAAACTAATGTGCTGGTATGACGTGGGATTGGTAGCGTTTTCAGAGGGCTTCAAGAACCCTATAACTTCCGCACTTCTCTACTGTTTGGGGAAGAATCTGTAAGTCATGGCCGTGTTAAAAATAAGGACTATAACATGTATTACGAAGGTCGGGAGTTTGGACACCTTGTTTGTTATGCCATCGGAACGCGGCGCTTTACGCGGGTGTAATTGTTAAGGACATCCTCGACTTCATTGCACGTGACCGGAAATGTTTTTTAATACAATAAAACAAATAACTATATACAAGACAAACTTAAGAGTTGTAAGCAACAAGAAAAAGTGAAATGGTTCATTAAAGCCGTCTTGATAAACTTTAGTAACTAACTAAACAATATTCAAGTGAGAAGCTCAGGTAATAACACATTAATGGTGGTGGTACTAAAAGTGAAAATTAAGGTGCAGTTACCAGCTCTAATAAAAATGATTCGAAGACGAATGTCTCACAGATAGGACATCGATTGTATTAGGAATTGAAGCTTTGGCTGAGGCGAAATTTTGGCGTATTGTCGAGAGTTAGTCACTTGTCGCATTGCCGAAAATATTACAAATCGTTGATGGCATATGTACAAATATAAAAACTTTTAGAACCTTTTGTTTAGATGAAATTTACTAATTGTTTCGTAAAACGCCTTAACCAGAATAAAGATTTAATTGTGCTGCTTTTAAATACTATTTGTTTTTATTTGTAAAGCTTCTTGCTAGAATAGAAATTGTCATTGATTTCTTTTCTCAGTTCTTAACTGTAGTTATAATTTACAGATATTATCTAGGAATTTTATCATAGGTATGGTCATAGATGTTAAATATACGTCATAAGTACAAACAACATTATATCAGAATGCACTATTGCTACTTGAGATGATATTTACCTATGACTTTACAAGCCCCACGCCACTAAAAAAAATATTAAAAAAAATAATATTATATAATATAACGAAGAATATTAAAACTCTTATACACTAAATCTCTTAACTAGTTATAGCAGCTGACACGTTATTAATATTAAGCTTTTTAGTGTGAAACCCCAAAAAACAGCGAAGACCAGGGGTTGATGTATTATCAACATTAGCGAATAAATAAACTCGCGAAAAATCATACTTATATACAACTTTTACTTCATACTATTTTCTCTGAGCACACAACGTAAAGCTTTGTAAAATAAATATAAATTATGCAGTAATTTCATAAAGCGGTTCTCTTTTCTGCCATCGTACTAAACTACTACACTAAAGACTGCGTTATTGAAAAAATTAATGTCTCTTTCATTATTTAAAATGACTATCTCGGAAAATGCGGTTTAGAATAATTGTTTACCCGAAATCGTACATAGTTATGTACAAATGTCAAAAAGTTATCGCGATGAAGTTTAGATGTAATATTTGTAATTTAAAAATGTATCCGTTGGATTTGTTGGGAGAATGTAAAAACAGATGTAACGGTTACTTTAATAGTAGTTGCAATAAGTAGGTGGTTTAAGTACAAATTTCAACAGGATGTGTTATGTAAATCGCTAACGGGAATTGTGCCTCGGCAGAATTAGAAATTGGAAATAGTACTCAGTATTCCTTTTCCCATTAAGCCAAAGGAAATCAATTAATTGATGCGATATAAACACACCACAAGACAACGTCTTACAACTAGTACTTTGATTATCAATTGCAAACGGAAAATATCCGAACTTAAATCGTAATTGTAGTTATTGATATATAAATGTATTAGGATTTAACATTATGCGAACAAGCGTAAGCCATATGGTCATAATTTGCCGTACACATGTACATATTCATGAACATTGTGTCTACCAGCTGTACTTTACATCTATTTTACTTTTGCTCACTAAAATGCTAAACTTAATAACATTACCATGCTTTTATATGATAAAACAATAAAAAAGATTACATAATTATTATGACGTAATTACGTCAAGACATCTTCCTTGATCGACAAACAATCTTACGTCCTGGATTGTATCCGCAATAACAAATAATTATCTAGCCTTTGTTTCAAGATATTGTCTTTGCACATTTACTTTGTATATAACATTTTCTAAACGCTTCGTGCGTAAAGGAAATAAATAAGAAGGAAATATTTTTTTAATTATTTACTGCAACTGACTTTAATTATTTATTGACTGACTTTATGCAATTTTCGACTAAATTATTTAGAGTGTATCTTTAGATAAGTACTTATAAATTTAAAATAATACAATACAAACAATCTGTACAACTAAATCCAATATAAACGATATTGTGTAAAAAATTAGTAATTACTTTATACTCTATTTTATCCAATGTTTTACAGACGGTAGCCTTAATAGTGTGTTGTAGATTTTTTTAGTACGTTACTATTTACAAAAAAAAACAAACGTTTTTTTTCTTCTTAATTTGTGTAAAATGGAATTAATTACTTATATAAACTATTTTGTTTCTATATATATATATATATATATATATATATATATATATATATATATATATATATATGTATATATAAATTTTTAAACAAAGTTAATATGTGAGTTTATAATTATTTTAACAAAGGTTTTATATTCGTCTTACGTGTAGTTTCTTTAAAGCACGTTACAAAAGCAACTTTCTCTCTACATTAATAAGACTTGTACATTATTTTTTAAAGCCTGCAATAATAATCAATGTGGTCAAAAATTACTGTAAAATATAAGATTTCAGACATGGTGTTATTAATAAACAATAAAAATTATGTTAATGAATGAATATTCATGTTAAGTTGATTTATATGGTAAACTTACCGGAATGCCAGCGACATCTTGATTACAGATGAAGAATTTTTTAAACTTGTTACTAAAAATCTCTTTCTCTTCTGCAATATTTCTTGGTGCCACGCGAATTCAGATTTTTTTTCAAGAAATTCCCTAACTATAATTTCTAACATTGAACTATTAATTAGGTAAAAAGGGGTAAATAATTTCAGGAGATTCAAACAAACGCAAAAATTAACCTAATAGAATAAAAAACCTGTCTTGACAAAACTGTATCAAAAACATTAGAAGACACAGAAGGTTACGTAATAAAAACAATCAACGTGACGTATGAACTAATAAACTACGGGTTATTTACCACCACAAATTAGGAAAATGGCAAGTGATCAAACACGAAATATTATTTTAGTTCTATGAAACTCAAGTCTGTACCTACATTGCGTACACATTCACTTAAATAAATCTAGACTCCAATGGGTTCTATGCCACTAATTCTCTGTGCATGTTTCTTAACAAAATTCCGTAAAGACAACTTTAACAAATTGTCTTCCACTGCATTTTGTAGACCTATGCGCCATATTTGCGAAAGGTTTAGGCAGTGTTGCCAGCTTATAAAACTTCTTCACTAAATTATGGATTTACAGTCTCGTCAATATTTACCTGAAAACACAATTAAATATTGATTGTGTTCGTTACTAAATTAAACATAATCGTAAATTGAATTATATATCTAAAAATATTTAGCTCTGCATTGAAATATACAAATGAGGTTTTTTTTTAAAAAATTGTACATAATTTATGATAAAAGTGCAATACAATTTTTATATTACACTTTTTGCCCAAATTATTTTAACAGGCGATTTATAAATAATTTTAAAAATATAATCATATTTTAAAAAAAGGCTATGGCTATTCAAAAGCAGCAAGAAATTCTTATTAAGCTGCATTATTCCTGTAATTTTTAAATGAGAATGGATTACTTACTATGTGGTATTAATAACAACTTTTAAAAATACTAAATTAAAATTTATTAAATAAAATAATGTACAAAATATGTATTATAGCATATTATCTCATGAAGTCAATACCATAAAACTTTGTTCGCAATACCAATCTCAGCTTAAAATTTAATTTACAGTTAGAAAAAACATTTATTTAAATTAGGTAAGTATATCATTGTGGTACCATTTTTAATTAAAATAATAACAGTCTTAACTTAAAAGGGTAAAGTAATTTTAGCTGGCAACCCCTGTCAAACCCTGTCAATACATGCTTGCACCCGCATTCGCAATCGTCTATAGCTTTGTATGTAGGATCTGTAAGTTTATTTTTAGAAATCAGAATTTCACACATTATACTTTAAGAATTTAAAATGTATCGCACGTCTATTATAGTCTAAACTAATAGTTACAAATGAACCAATAAAATTTTCCTAGAATAATATTAATTCAATAATATGCTCTTACTTTTTAACATTTTCTTACCCTATGTCAAAACATTCGGGTTATTAATTTTTAATATGTATTGCACATAAGAATTGTTGAAACAAAATACAGGGTTGAATATTTTTAGTAACAGGGGTCGTTTATCACAAGAAATAAAGTCTTTCAATAAATTACAGTAATAAACAATTTACAGGGTTTTGTTTTTTTTTAAAACAGTATTGCTTTCACAATTCTGAGCCGCGACTTTTGAAAACTGAAAAAAAAAAACAATCCCAATATTTCCTTAAAAATCCCCATATTTCCTTAAAAATAAAAGAACAGGAAATTTAAAGCAAATTAAATTTTGCGCTGAGTTTTGGAAATTTTTGAATGACTACAAACTCAACTGCAAGCATGAGTTATGATTTTGAGATTTGTTGTCGGCAGATTTGAACAGAGGTCGGTAGATGGCATTATTTCATATTACACTACGACATATATTTTGAATTATTCCTTTATTTATCAAAAGTATGCGACTAGTTGTGCTAAATATATGAGGCTAAACTTTTCGATCACGGAATGGGTTTGTATCTCAACAGTAGAAAATATTCATAACCACATAACTTTTGTTAGCAGTCATTTTTATTTATTAATTTCACATACTACTGGCATAGAGTAACTATACTAGTGTAATAGAGGGTTATCTTCTATACTTCAATTGGAACCTCGTTAACTCGAGCAAAGATAGCACCAGCACTAGAGAGAGGAACTAACTCAAAGTAGTAGTTATTATTTATTGCTTGTTTTGTATCTACCACAACAGATGACGTTAACTTCTAAATATTAAACTTTCATATTGATATCACCAGTATTGCCAGTATTAATATCTATCTGCCTTACGCTAGTGTTAATTGTTATTTGTGATATAAATAGGTTAGGTTAATGCTATATAAATAGTATAGGTTGAATTGTTTATTTTGAAAGTTCGTCTCTGATCACTATCACTACGTAGTATAAAAACCAAAGTCGCTTTTTGCCGTCTGTCCCTATGTATGCTTAAATCTTTAAAACTGCAACGAATTTTGATGCGGTTTTTTTTTAATAAATAGAGTGATTCAAAAGAAATCGAAAACTTATTTATTCAAAATAGATTGAATAAGGAATTCTTTTTGAACAAAGATATATGGTACAGAAACATAGTTATTTTTGAGGTTTAGCGCGCACTATGCCGCGGGGCAGTAAGCTAGTGTATTATAAAAATATGGAATAATGAAACTGTGCGAATGAATAGGTATACTTTTTAAAAATAATTAATTTATCCAACAATTACTTTTATTATTAAGAAAGTTTAATATTTTTGGTATTTTAAGCGTGAATATTGGAAATGCAACTTCGGGTAAGGTAAGGACACGTACGGCGTACTGGAAGTAATTAAAAAAGCAAAGTTTGGTAAAACTGTAGACAGAGAAAGCTATAGACTATAGACCGTGGGCTAGCGTGTCGCAGAAAGGGACAAAAACTGAAAATTTGTGCAACTTCAAGGTTACCTTCTCTAAGAATATTTTACCCCATTAATCTAGCGTTATTTCAGCTCCAACTGCAACAAGTCAGTGGCTACTTGCGTTGATACTCAGAATAAGATTTAAGAATTTTGCAAGACTAGGCTTAGAATAATAAGTGATTTTGGCACAGTAAAATGGAAAAAACATTTTTTTGTAAATATAGTTTTTATTGTACTATAAATCTTAAAATCTTGCGATACAGGGTGTTACAGAAAGGTGTAGCCATACATTAGGGAATGTACCTATCCATTAAACTGAACAACTTTCCGCAAGGAACATATGTCGAAATCCGAAAAAAAATTGTAGAAATCCCATACTAAATTAATCAACTGATAAGCACTTTTGTACAGGAGACCAAAAGTTTTTTTTCGGATTAACAATTTGTTTCTTGGGAAAAGTTGTTTACTTTCATGAGTAGTTACACTTCCCAAAAAATGAGTACACCTTCCTGTTACACTCTGTACAAACATACATAAACCACTGGAAAATTGTCAACAAATGACAAACCATCAAACGTTATCTATATTACAGATGAACTATTCTACATGTTACCGGCAGTCTTAAAAGTCCAAGTTCTCTATAGAATACCTAGGTCGTCTAGGCAGTGTATGAAATATGTTTTCTGTCATTCGTAGCCTAGCTAATGTATGACAAATAAAACAAAGAACATTCATTCCATCAATTTAAAATTGCTTTTGGCTAAACATCCTTCACGATATTCTAATCATATTATTAGCGTACTTAAATAATCACAAACCTAAAATCGCTTCAAAAATTAAAAATATTTAGACATCCAACAAAAAGAACATCGTGTCTTATAATAATGAGAATATTTTTTCACATGTTGGTAATCGTGAAACTTAATTGTTTATTTGTTTTCATATGAAGAACTTATAGTGCTACCGTTCCGACATTTAGTGGACAGTAGAGTGACCTGCGAGGTTAACCCCAAAAAGAAACAGGCAGGACGATGAAATAAACTAACACGTTTATTAACTATACACGCAAGAATAAAACAATAACTATGTATTTACACTACATTCACACAACCTGTAACTAATTATTACAGATTATATTATGCTATGTTACGAGGTACCGTGCCCGAGAGAGAGTGCGGTTGGTTATGGTACCCCGGTCCCTATATTCATTTACTCGGGCCTGCGCACTGTTGGGAAATGTATCGGGGCGTGGGATGCGGGATGGAGTTTCGTGTAAGCACGCTCGGCGCAGGTCGTCTAGGTGCGGGGCGCGGGGAAGGGTTACAACCGTCCACAATGGAACTTTTATTGAAATTTTAATGATGAATAACATTTAATTCAGTGGCAGCTCTAGCTCGTGTGGCGCCTATAACTATAAAGTTTGTCGTCGTAACAAGAAAGTTTTTTCATATTCCAAATATTATTTTGAAAATATGCCACGTGTCAATTACAATTAGAATTTTTAACATTATTTCTTTGCAATAAAGCCGAATTCGCAATGATTGTCGGTTTGTTGAACAAACGCGTGCCGGCGGGTGTCGGGTACGTGCTATTGATAGCAATACCGCCTTACGCGAGTATAAACTTTAACTATGTGCGATAAGGTTGATTTTAAGTTAAACAAAATGGTCGAAAAAGGAGCCGCCCATAGGGCGCTTGCGTTCGATAATTGCCGCCACCGCGCTGGCTGGGCGCTTCTGTCATATCATTGTTGTACCATGATGGTCCAAGACGATGCTCTTAGCTTTGTGTGCCGCGGCGCTCCCTGAGACAGCGACGCCCGTGTGCATTGCACACCCTGCACTATAGGTTAAGTTGTCCTTGACTTAATTACATCTGAAAACCGACAGAACTTACGTGATGACGCCACAGGTGATGTATAATAGACATAATAGTCATTATCTTTGCGAGCACCCCACTTTTGTGAGTGTCGACTTGATATGAACACATGGTTCGAACAAAAAATCTACGTCTATTTAAAGACCAAATGAAACTTTAAAATTTTTTAAAACTTAAATTTTTTTACATTTTCTTTTGTTCCGGTTTTCTACAAAAGAAGAAAGAAGTTCATTCTTACCTCTCCTTCCACCCCTATTTTGTTGGGAACAGGGTTTTTTATTTCTTAACAATTTTTTCACATGAATTTTTTATTTTCGTCCTCATCTTCCATAGTTCACAATATCTTTTTTTCTTCCTTCTATCATTCCATAATTCCATTTTCCTTTCTCAATCATTCCATTCCTTTCATCCATCCTCAAACACCTCAGTTGTATTTTCTATTGCAGTATCACAGCTTTATTTAGTTTATCAATATCAATTTGTTTCACAGATTTTTACATTTTTTATTTTAATTTCAATAAATCTATCTTAATAAGATTAAATATATAATAAGACTTACAATATTTTATATTTAACTATGTTTTATTCCTATTAATTAAGTATTGTGCAACTTTACTAAAGAATTTGAGGACGGACTCTCTTGCATTCTTTTCCATTATAATGGAGGCGAGTGTGGCCTTCTCAATCTTTTTTCCTATCCAGCATTCGGTCTCGTACCGGAGCCTTCCAAATGCAGGACATTCTGCTACCAGGTGGATTACGGTCTGTTCAACGCTCCGTTCACAGAAGCATGAGTGGTCCTCCCTGAGCTTAAACCTATGAAGGTACTCAGAGAACCCCTTGTGCCCCGTGAAGAGCTGGACCAAGACCGCGTCCACCTCCATGCTACGGAGCGTGCGGTAGGCCGCGACGGCGTCCGGGAAGAACTTCCGCGTTGTCGATGCCGTCGTTCCATTCATGTACCTGCTATTCCATTCGTCAAGCGTTCCCAGCCTAAGCTGTCGCTTGACGTATGAGATAGGGCATTTCTCATATTTTAGTCGTCTTTTACTCTTTAGGGCCGCGTCCTTGGCGAGTTAGTCCGCCCTCTCGTTTCATTCCGTCCCCGCGTGCGCTTTCACCCAATAGAAACTAACGCTCTTGCTATTTTCTCTTGCTTTCATACAATTCTCTTTTACTCTTATCGCTAAGGGATGGAGGGTGTCCGATCTTGCGAATGTCTGGAGGACGGACCGCAAGTCACTCAGTATCGCGCATGACTGCGCCGACCCGCTGGCCGCGTACCCTATTGCTTCCGCTAAAGCCAGCAGCTCTGCCTGGTATACCGTGCAGAAGCTGCCTAACTTGAGCTTTTTACTGTAAAGCTGTGCGGCGTCTCGCATATCGCAGAACGCCGCACCTACCGTGTCCTCAATGCGGCTGCCGTCGGTATAAATAACCAGTTCGGCAGCTTAGGTGGCAATTTGAGCAGCCTCCTCATCCACCTTCAAGCAGCAGAATTCCACACCAAACTGACCAGACGGGTGTGGTAGTCTCAGGTAGCTGACCGGCAACTCCAGGTCCCCCCCGTTTTATTTCAAATAAATGGGCTGCTTCTTGGACTCTAAGGTACAGAGGAAGCAGCCTGGCAAGGATAAGGACCGAGTTCAGGGACGCGGTCGTATCGATCCTCGCGATCTTCTGTGCGAAGCCCCTCTGGACCGCGCCCAACTGCCTGCGTACCAGCAGCTTCCTAACCGCCGGCGTCCATACACTCGCCTCATACAAATTTATCGGCTCGATCACCGCCAGATACATCGCTCTAATCACCACCGAGTTCAGGCCCCAAGATACTTTAGCAGCCCCGCACAGTTGACGATAGAGGCCCTGTGCTTTCTTGCTCACGTTCTTCAACTGTGAGGCCTTGTATCCGGACCTCCCGAGTCCGGCCAAGCGGTTCACCCCCCATGTTCAGTAATGAGTAATCATACTTCCGCTTATTGGTTAGCACTATCACCTTTGTTTTGTGTGGTGCAAACCTCAGCTTATTTTTGACTTCCCATTCATGAACATGGGCGAAAACCGCATTGGCTCGGCTCGAGATGTCCTGGGCCTTCTGCCCGGAGAAGACCAGCACGATATCATCTGCGGACGCCTGGTAGTGTGTCCCGGTCTTTGCCACCTCCTCCAGGGGAGGGTTGATGAGAAGGGTCCAGAACGTTCGGCCGCCTACGGATCCCTGTACGCACCCCTTGGTGGTCTCTTCGGCCCACTCTGTCCCCGCGTACACCTTTTAGCAGGCCACCAGGCGTTATCGAAGGCTTCCTCTATGTCCAATGATACCAGCACCGCGATCTCCTTCTCCTTCAACCGAGTCCGCAGATGCTGGACCAGGACATACAGGGAGTCCTCGGTACACCTCTGCCGCATTAAGCCGTATTGTTGGCGACTGATATAAGGCGCAGTGTACCACCGGATCCTACGGACCATCATTTTTTCCAGGACCTTGCCCAGAATGGGCAAGAGTCCGATAGGCCTGTAGGACTTCGGGAGTGCGTAGTCTTCCTTATCCGGCTTCCTAAACGCCACAACCACTGTCTCTTACACTTCTGTGGTCCGCATTGTCCTCCCCGGGGTTATCCTCCGAGAAGAATACCTCCGCCAGCAACCTGGCAGATCCCGCTGCGTTCAGCAGAGCTGTTCCGTCCACTAGGCAATTCCGCTCTCCTACGCTTGGAGGCCTTCGACAGGACCAACTCGCAAGCGTCCCTCACGGTTTCTACATACCGATCGACCATGCTATCCAACGCCCCTTTTTCGGTGATCTTATTCACCTGGGTAGGCGTCAGGCACCGATCCGATAGCAGCCGAGCGACAGTTCGATGGAACTCGCCCCAGTCTGCCCTACGGGTAGTGTACTACCGTGTGGTTTGCTCGACGTCCGTGCCTTGGGACCTCACAAGTTTCAGACAACACAATTGTCCTGTGATCGGATGAAGATACTGTGTCCGTGAGGTTCCAACCCTCCACTCGATCGAACGTCGGCTCAGACCCCTGGTTGAGCACATGGAGCTCTAGCTCATCCAATGCGGGATGCAACCTCGGCTCCCCTCCGGTCCAAGGTTTGGCAGCCCCACTCGGTGTTCCGGGCGTTCATGTCACCACCCAGCACCACGTTGGCAGTCTCCAAACCCTCCACGGCTTTACCGAGGTATGGTCCGACGAGCGTATTTGGCTCAAGGTAGACGGACACTACCCCTATCTCCCAAGCCCCAGTTCTCAGCCCGGCCACAGCAACATTGCCAGACGTGAGGTGAGGACATTGAGTGATTTTGATGGTGTCGTCGAATAGTACAATGACCGCCTTAACAACAACCGCGTTGTCTCGGGCGACGCATTGTACCACCCTTGTTCCTGGGTAGTGCCGCATCTCGCCAATAGCACCGATGTACGGCTTCCTGGATCAATGCGAGCGCCCAGCCTCTTTTTGGCGCTTCGCATATCAGCTCGGCTGGGAACGATTGACAAAATAGGAGGTGTATGGACGGTACGACGGCGTTGACAACGTGGTAATTTTTCCCGGACGCCATCTCTGCCCACCGCGTACTCTGCAGTGTCCAGATGGACGCGGTCTTAGTCCAGTTCTTTACGGGGCACCTAAGCGCTTCTGTGAACCGGGCGTGGATATGATCGTGGTCCACCTTGTGGCCAACTGTCCTGCGTTCGGAGGACTCCGAGTCGGCTCCGAATACCGATTAGGCACTAAAATCTGCGACGACGCTATATCCTTGCTTAAATGAATGATGAGATGCGACCCGAGTTTGTTAGGCTATATAGAAAAATTGTGATAAATGTAATAAAAAGAGATAAGACTCGATAATCTAAAAAAATGTTAATAAAATAAAACGAATGTAAGCAAAATAATAAGTGTATAAAAATTATTAAAAACAAATTTAAATAAAAAGTTGTAAAAAACTGAGGAACTAAGTGATGGATGCAAGGCATCGGAAAAGAGGGAAATTGAAATGAAAAGGCAAGACAGATGAAATGTAGAATGTAAGGAAATAATGAAAGATCTTAAGATGCATGAAAGAAGAGCGCAAAAATAAAAATATCAGTGAAAAAATTATTAAAAAGAAATAAAAGTCCCTAACCCATAAATAAGTTAGGGCTACGAGAGGCCTCCAATAGCGGGGGACTTTAAAAAAAAATCATGACGTATGCTGGATGATGGCCTCGCTGAACTTTGGCCAC
Source organism: Battus philenor (assembly GCF_028537555.1). Classification (NCBI taxonomy): domain Eukaryota; kingdom Metazoa; phylum Arthropoda; class Insecta; order Lepidoptera; family Papilionidae; genus Battus; species Battus philenor. The sequence continues at coordinate 10,658,901 of NW_027181661.1, forward strand.
TACCTCGGAAGCTTCTTTAGAGCTGTGTGTATACACTCCGTTAGTTTGTTTGTTGTATTGCTTCTCGATTGTAATAAAATTTTATCTGTAAAGAAAATTTCTGTGTTTTTCGTCTGCGTATCGAAGTAACAGCTGTTTTGATCTCTCGACTCTATTTTGTTTTAGTGCTTTTGATTTAAAGTATGTATCTTCAGTAAGCGCCTAGACTTAAATTTTGTATGATAATCCGAAAAAGTGTCCTTGGTGGGATTCTTATTTCTCTGGAAGGGATTTTCTGCTTCCTTATGGGATTTCGACGATTTCTGGCCTTGACTGCATTAACGGCCTCGTTAGTTCGAATAGACCGCGGCCGGCCAGATCTCTCACGGTCATCAACAGACATGGTTTCAGTGAATCTTTGGATGGTACGATACACAAACTTTCGACTAATTCCTAGCTTTTTCAATGTATTAAAAATGTCGACTGACTCTTTACCTACTTTGAACAGTGCAATTACTGCAATCCTATTCTCTTTAGTGCCCCACTCCATTTTCAAAACAAATAATTTCTTATAAAAAACACAAAAATGGCTAGAAAGAAGTCTATTTTTTAACGTAGAAGTTATGGTTCCAAATTCGAATTATTATTTTTTTCAAATGCATGTAAATAGCCAGTAACACTGTTTCTGGCTACGCTAGGTATTTATCAATTCTATGAATGTTATGTTGAACACTAGATTTGATGATTTGAAATGACTATTTTACTGTTCTTATAAATTTTATTTGCTGCTTTTTGCGTTCCTGGCTAGCAGCACTGTCTTAATAATATTGTCGTGGGGTCTTCTAGCACACACACAGATGTCAGATAGCGACAGTTACTCTGTGCATGGGTAGGGATTAAAAAAAAAAACAAAAAAAAATCTTGTTGCAACATTTCGACAGATGACGCAATGACAATGAAAACTGATTTAAATTTTTATCACTCGTTTATGAAGAAATTTATAATTACAAGGTGCCATTTTATGTCTAAATGCATAAGTTTCTTACAAAAGTTAGAAAAGAAGTGAAAAATATATCATATCCTAAATTGGGGTAAGTAGTGCCATCTGTCGCATTTGCCATTTGTCGCAGTGCCATACGTCGTTAAAAGTATAATGTATGGAGCTGACTAGACATGCTACTGGTTACTAGTAACGCCAAATACGTTTGTGTAAGTAGAAACAAATGTTAAAATACAAATAAACATAAAAGGTACTGTATTTAGGGATTCCTCCTAAGGCCGGTACATATTGACGTAATAACAATACGAAGACCGAAGTAGAAGTGTGTATTCATTCGAGCTTCGCCCGTATTTATACCGATGTAAATGGACAATTTCATTTCTGTGCAAATCCTCTTTTCGATGCACCGCTAACGATGATAACGATAATGTTGCTCTTACATCACTCCCTTTGTAGCGAAGCGTACGGATGGCTTGACGGCTCTTCTAGTTCTCGTGAAATAAGGTTGCTTCGCTGTATATTGGAATTCTTCATCTTCGTTGTAGATGTTGGCGGGCTTCAAGCTGATCGACTGATACTGTAGATGGTACGTAGTGGTAGCTGTATCTTGAAAAACATGTTGCAGCGCTGTAGTATCTCGTACGGTTCGTAGAAGGGTAGCGTCAGAGGTACTGGATCTGTACCGTTACAAACAAACGCCTGTGTGCATATGGTCCTTTCCATTCTTGTACGCAAACGTTCGTGGTTGTGTTGAGCTTGTTGCAAGCGTTGACGTCAACGTAACCATAATAACTGCTATGTTGACGTTTTTCGGCGTTGATATGAACAAGTTGGAAGGTACTCGTAGCTTTGCTCCGTAGCTCCGTTCATTGCAGGGCTCAAGATGTAATGTCGTCTTAACGCTGTTCTTAATCCCAATAGTACAGTAGGTAGTTCCTCTGATCATTGCCGCGCGTATTGAGTGCTGTCTTCATGCTATAGTGTCATTTCTCGACCTGTCCGTTCGCTTGCGGATGAAAAGCTGTGGTACGTATACATTGCATTCCTAATTTTTTCATAAGCGACGCGAATACTGTGGAGTTGAACTGTCTGCCTTGGTCGGTTGAGATGCGTAACAAAACAACCAAAACAAGCTAACCAGTTGTCGTAGAGTGCTATGGCAATGGTTTTGGCGGTGATGTCTCGAACTGGTACAGCTTCAGGCCATTTAGTGCAATGCATAATCATCGTGATTCGCCTGTTCCTAGCCGCGTTGTCTATAGTAGGTGGATAGGCATAGCGGGCCAATTGATGTCTGAGTGAATATGTTCGAATTGTTGTGACCGCGGGTATGTATCGAGCGAAGTTAGTGTGTGGCGGGTTACTTGTGCTCGTTGACAGCTGATACATGCCATTGTAGAAACATCGACGTCGTGATTGATGCTGGGCCAGAAGAACTTCGATGTGATTTTTTTTCTAGTAGTTCGCACGCTGGGATGGCTTTTTTCATGTTGAGCCTTGAATAATACTCGTCTGTAGATCAAAGGTAAAAAAAGGGCGGGGCTTCATAGTCGATTTTATCGTCATTAATGTCTGTGTAGAATTGACTTATGAAGTGTAGTTGTCGTTCGCGTCTTGGGGTGTCGCTACTGTTTTGTGTGCGACTGAGAGCAAAAAGTAACGGTTTGTTATTGGTGTAGATTATTACGTGCATTTACCTTCAATAATTCTTCGCAGGTGTTTCACCGCGGTGTAATCGCTAGTAATTCGCGATCGTACACGTTGTAGGGTCGTCAGTAGCACTCATAGATTTTGAAGATAATGCTAGTGGCTTATTGTGGTCCAATGCATCAGTCATGATTGCGAGCTTTGAGCTGAATGAGTCAAGGTATTCAAAATGCTATTGCGGAAATTTTTAAATGCTACTTTGGCTTGCGGCGTCCATTCGACTATTATAATTTTTTTATTTTAACCTTTATAAACCAGACCTTAACCACTCCAAAATGGCATTGACCGCGATTGTATAAACATAGCAGTGTTGTCAGTGATCTCTTGTGGCTTGACAATTTCGGGGGGGGGGGGGGGGGACGGAAGTGTGGTCTTTTTTTTTGAGTTACAAGATTATATAATTTCTTCCGAAATGTTCTTGAAGTCACCAATGTGGGTTTTTCCCTAAGGTCGGCAGGACTAGAGGTAATAACAACATAGTCTTTTTTTACTTATACCGATGTAAATGAACAATTTTATTTCTGGAATTTCTCTTTTCGATGCGCCGCTGACGATGACGTAATGTTATTACTACAGTATCTCAAAGTCTATACTCGTATATGTCCCCGCCTATTTCGGATGGCTTGCACTGCCTTTTGTGGGTGTAATTTAATAAACTTCATACTTTGCAATTTTAAACATGAAAAATCGTATGAATTTATGCTGAAGACGCCTCTTAATCACCCTTGCCTTATCTTAGCTGACATAAACTTGAAAGGGAACTTCCTACCAATATTGTTACCCTGTGTTTTTGTAAGTAAACCGTTATTGTAGGTGTATATTATGTCTCTGAAATTATTAGGCTCAGAGAATTGAAATTTGATACGTACATTCCTTTCGAGTTTATGTCAGCTAAAATTTGCTTTCATAAAATCGCTCAGTTAGTGTTATGTATAAAAACATATATATATATATATATATATATATATATATATATATATATATATATATATATATATATATATGACTACCGAGCCAACTTCGGTTGTAAATTGTGCAGGTGGTAAGCCAGGAACATCCAAGGAATTCAGTTGGATAATTAGTGGCTTCTTCTTCGTTTGTTACACCAGTCGATAGATTTGAATGAATACAGAGTACCTACGATTTGATTTTGAATTATAAAATTGAGGTCATCTATATCTTTATTTTTAGCCGCTAAAATTGCTCGCTCACGTAACCATTTAGTATTTTTGTGATTAGCAATGATATCCGGAAATACTTTGTTGATAAGCTTGTCTTTTGATAAGACGAAATTGCAAACATTTGGAGAAAATTAAAACAAGCCGCTCGATTCGTCAACAGGAACACAGCCATTACCGATAGTCAACAATTGCTTCGGGAAATCATCAGCATATATATCGTTCAACAATGCAACTCTCATATTTACAGACAGTTGAAGTTTCTTTACATATCGCCACAGATTTGATGCTTTGAGGCAACCGTTTATTTCGTCGACAGCAGTAGATCTTGGAATGACTGGTAGTGTGTTGCTATCGCAATTTCGGATTGTGCGCGTACAGTGGCCAAATTCAATGACATGAGGAATGTTTTCCCAGTTCCACCGGGGGCATCTAAAAAAAATAAGCCACAATTTCCATCATCAATTGCATTAATCAGTGTATCACAGACTTCTCTCTGCTTAGGATTCAACAGTGGTACATTCGTTTAAACTGATTGGATTAATTCATGTTAATCATATTCAGGTTCGGTACGTTCCAATTCTCTATTAAATGCGTCCTTCATTCCGTGATCTGGCGCTGGCATTCCTAACCTAACTATCAAACTGCCGCACATGAGGTAACACATATCTTCGATCTAGAGCAAAGCCTGGTTATGCATCTCCTCATTCGCCTTAAGATCGGGATTTCTTGAGCTGACACGAATTCGATGTAAAATGTCTTTTGACATGTTATCTTTTTATTTGTTTCACAGGTCACGTGGGTTCGATGGGAAGCATGTGGAAATGATGATAGCAAATAATGTGCGTATCTAACTTGGATATGCAGAAATAATTGCTTCAGCAATTGTCGTGTCTCAATGAGTATCGTTTTCAAGCAAATTTAGCCCTTGACATGCTGGAAGAAATGTGGGGCACACTATACCATTAACAGTTCATAGTGATTCAAATGATGTTGGCCCTCGAACATGTACCAGCAACAACCGCAAATAGAAACATTCGTCATTCTTCGGATGTACTGTGTAAATACGACCAAGAACATCAGTAGAACGCATATCTGGATGACCAGGAACTGCAACGCCTTGCTTCCGACGTTAAAATTTCTTCGATGTAGCGTTCCAAGTGTAATAACGTGGCATTTCCAAGTAAAGCAACGTTCGTGCGAACGGATCGCTTTGACAAATCGCAAAGAAACTGGTCAGTGTTGTCGCTGGAGGTGTTTCGGTACGTTGAGCAGCGTTCGACGCTGCGAAATATACTCTCTGACCATTTTCTAGATGCACCCCCAAATGTACAACAGTGGGATGACGTTCGTGAATAGGGAATGAGAATTTACGCCAAATTGCTTCATTGCAGTTCACATATCTACCAACTGGACAGCGTGTGATGTCATCGTTGATATTGGATGTTTGGATACCAAAAATGTCGCTCCCTTTCGTGACATATTTGCAAATATATTTAATTGATTTGACCGAATTACAATACTCAACATTACAATGTGCCTTGAATGTTTTGGAAAGAAGTGGCGAATATGGAACATTCCAACTGTTGTCAACTACGAAATCGTTTCCTTTCACTTTAGTTGTAATAGTTCTACCATTATTATCGGGCGATCGACACCAATACAATGGATAACCATCGTTTTTTGTCGTGTCTGTAATGGTCTCTGCCGTCAATTTTCGTGGATACCGTTTGGAACACTTGCCGTCGACTATGTACGGTGATTGGCGGTTGATAGTGCCACACGGTCCATGAATCATATTCGTGATTACAACATCATGTAGGTCTGGATCGGTTTCAGGAGCAGGAATCTGCGCACATATGATGTCATCTATTTGATCTGGCCGAATTCTTTCGACTAACCAAATTAGAATGTGAGTATGCGGTAGGCCTCGTTTTTGCCATTCGACTGAATTACTACATTCAGCATCGAGTAATCCCAAAGACGTGTTCCTAAATGTAATTTATTGGTGACCGAATTTTTTGCTTGAAAACACGTGCGGCGATGTCGTGTCGATCACTTGATGCTTGTTCGGAAAGCAATTGAATAATTTCCATCCATTTCGGATTACATATAAATGTAATGAATAGATCTGGCCGACCATAATGACGAACATATGTCATTGTATCTTGCGCATATTCATGCATATGACGCGGGCTACCTGTGTATGTCGCCAGTAAAATAGTTAATCGACCAACGTTTTCTGAATCTCCTTCTGTGCTAATTGCATCGCGTAAATGAATATACTCTTCCGAACGCATTTTAGCTTGATTCAATCGAATGAAAGGCAGGCGCTCCGTTTCGATATTAACGTACACAACGCAAAATTGTTGAAGCAGTCGACGAAATCGCAACAAATAATTGTCAGAATTTTCACGAATCATCAAACGTTATGCGTAATAATTTATCGAACTAACCTTTTTGGTAGTTTCCTCACCTGAAACAAATAAAGTAAAAATTGTATTTTAGAACCCCTAATAGGTTAACGACTCTTACAGCTACTCTCTACTAAATTAAGAGTGACAACTTTTTTGGGTACCAAAAGCAAACAGTATAAAATGTATATCAAGTTAAAATGAAAACAATGATATTGATCTTTTCATTCAATGGATTAATCATTTTGTTTTTAAAGTGGTATTCATCGTCTCCTTGCCAAAACCTCCGCGGGTATTGTAACGCTTCATATGAATGGTGTGTTTCATAAATTCTTTGTAGTTGCCCAGTATTGCGTCTTTCACGTGTTTCCAAGTTTTCACCAACGATCAGGATTGCCACTTCATCGATTGTTGGAGCATTAAGTGTGCGTTCATGTGTTCCAGTTGGTCTTTTATCTGCACTTTATGGTCATCACTTGGCATGCGCTCTAAAGTAGTCTTGAACAGCCTGACCAATGCATGATGTTCATGAAGTATCTGCCGCAAATCTTGGAGAATTGCTCTTTTCGTAGCTGCGTTGATCCCTTGACGCCACTGAAGTTGTTCTTCCATATTGCCCATGAAGCATATTTTCAAGAATTAATGCTGTGTATCTTCAATAGGTTGCAATGATCCATTGCGATGGTTAATCTGGCCTTGAATCTGTAAAGTCAAAGTCATAGTTATAGTTATATTTACAAACACTTTTTTTTCAAATAATAGTATGCCATTTTTATTTTAGAGACAAACACAGAAATCTAACAAACTACATTCCAAAATTTTTTTACAATCATAGAAAATAAAGTTTTTAACGTAAATTACCTTAAATGTCGGAGGATTATATTCGTATTCTTCGATAATTTCCGCCTCAAATAAAGTCATTTGGAAACAGACATTGTATTTTTGAGTGTTCACTAGAAAATGTCATGATTCTAGTGTTTCACTTTAAAGCAGGGAACGCAATGGTTCTGGTGGCGGGACCAATAATGGCAATGTCACTTTACCACTAAGGCAGCACAAACCAGGCGTTTCACCGGCAAACTTCAATGCGCCACAATGCTGGCAAACAACGTCCATTGGACCAATGCAAGCTAAATGATGCAAGCTGTAGTCGATGGTGCAATCATATAGAAACGCTGCTCGGTTCAAATCAATACTTGAACCATTTCTTCTTGCAGTTTGAAGGCTATTCCTCTGTTCATCTGTAAGATAAGCTCGACGATTTCTCGTTTCTTACCTAGCCGTTTCACGGGCTGCCTCTCTTTGCTCTTGTGTTTGAGAAGCACGAATTAAGGCCCTTCTTTGCTCCATACTAACGCGGCGCTCTTCTCGTGCAATTTCTCGTTCTTCGTCAGATAATTGATTCGCGATATTCCGTTGCCTAATTGCTTTACGACTCCGCTGGGAAAGATTAGATTTTCTAGGACGCAGCATTGTTATTAATAGTAATACTGAATATGCACTCGCACAAAACCACATAAAACAATCAAATATAATAACAGCGCCTGAACTTTCGAGACACTATAAAAAACATTTACACTTTTGTTTATCTGCAGAATAAATCTAAGGTATTATTTACGGAAATTAAAAATTAAGTTAATAAATAATTTACACAAATTATTGTCTAAAACAAACAAATATAACAGCACCTGAACTTTCGAGACATTTTACACAAAATAAATTTCTGAACGCACACATGAATAGTTGTTATAACAACTATTCATGTGTGTATTTGACAGGAGTAGTATTCGACAGGATTGAACAACAAATATTTGACATGTAATAAACAAATTAGCATTTATTGAAATGATTAAGTATTCATTACACATATCGAGTTTTCATTGTTTAAAGACGTATTCTGATATTCGGGGCGGAGACAAATCCAAGGAATCTATAACCATAAAAATTGGTTCAGCAGACCTCGAGTTATAAGTGTTGTAACACACTCGTCTTTGTTTTATTTATATATAATAATAATTTCATAGACGTACCTGATTTGTCACTTTTGTTTTCTTGACGTTTAACCGTCAAGTCGATGAAACGTCACGAGAAGTATAGGGTGAAAGGATGGTTACGCTGCTAAGAATAAAATAAAGACTTGTGTTCGGGACCACCGCCGCTTTTATTGTTTCACAATCCCATGTACGTACTTACATATATATGTGTATATATGTATACGATTGTCATAAAGTTGTTATATTAATTATATACATAAAAAATACAACATAAATGGGAAACATTGCCATTATATTAATAAATATTAAACAGATCTGCTGTGTAGGTTCAAGTAGAAACGAGTCAGTTAACAGAATTACGACTAGAAAGTTGAAATCTATTGTGGGATTCGTAAAGGGTTACTTCGTCATAACACTATTGCAACCATTGTTATAAAGAGCCCAAGCTACAATTACAAAGCTTTGGAGGCCGCGTTTGCTGATGGAAATATAGAAGGCAGTTCAGAAGATACTAAAATTAAAAAAAAAACTTAAAGAATTTGTGCACGTTATTGTTTTCCGTATTAACTTTTCTAAGGTTAACCTTAATTTAAAGTTAATTATTTAAATTGTGGTTAACAAAGTTATAAAACAACTTATAATAATTAGTTTCAATTTGAAAATATATATATTTTTTAATTTATGTTAAAGTCTTCAATGTTAGAAATCTAAGTGGCGTAATATATTAAGTTATTTTATGTATAATAAAAACTTTGCTGGTAAATACTACTACAAATTAAAATTTAAAATCTGATTCTTAAGTTTTCTTTAGATGATTATGAAACTCATTGCGTGCTATTACTTGTAAGAGTTTCTCGAGAAATTAACAAGGTGTCTTAATTAGCGCGACAACATCGCATTGTTCACAGAAATTGCTATTGACGATCTTATTTACAATTGATTTCGTTATAATAAATAACCAAACAAAGCACGCAAATTTAATTTCTAGCTTATACAGTAAAATACCGGAACAATAATTAAATCCTCGAGGAATCATGAGTATGGGTTTTTATTTCCAAATTGTTCATATGTTCTACTATAAAAATTCTTATTTCATGAATATTATCAATTTTCAAATCTAGTCAAAAGCTCATCATTTATGCATAAGCTTGAAAAAACTAAGATTTATGTTCAAGTAATAATGTTAGGTAATTTATAAGATAAACTGTATAAACGAAGATCCGTCTAACTTTATAGTTCGTATACTGATCTCGCGGTAAACTTTTTAAATTAGAGTACGCTTAACTAGTCTGGAACTTCTATTTAGTACAATATTATACATTAGTTACGAAGTTTCCTCTAAATTGCCCTCCGCTAATTCTTACATTTTGAAAATAAAAGATTTAAAAGAAGACTTCATGGGAAACTAAATTATTTTTGGGTTTTTACATGTAATAAAAATTTAATAAAAAGCGCCACCACCTACTAAACAATCTCTGCGAGGCAAACGTGCCGTGTCCGAACGACTTTCTTGATCGATCTTTCACTGTTGCCCAAGTGGAATTTGCAGACTCCACGGGTTCGAGGAGACTCTAACAGCACAAATATTGAGAGAAACCAGTTAATAGTAAATAGTAGTTAATTACCAAGTAACACGAGAAAAAAAATTTTTCACGTATGCATTTTGACAATTTGCCAAATACATTAGATAAAAATACGACAGTGTAAATAAATTAAAGTACTTTTTAACATCAAATTAAAAACATTTACAAGCTTTGTACGCTTGTAAGTAGTACTTTAGTATAGTAAGCATATCTTATTTTGTATTATAAAGTACGAGTTACTCCGAAGTCGACAATACCGAGATATTTCACTTAGAAAAGTGTAATTTATCAAAGGTATCCCACTCCGGAGAACCGAATACTTTGTAAAAAAAATCTTTACATTCATGTTAATTGAGGGCATTTTGTAGTGAATAAATTTCGAAAATCAGTTCATAATTCTGCTCCTCATTCCCCTGCTAGCGTTGCGGTTAGTCCGCGGTGCGATGCTGAATAGGTCTGCTTGCGCATATACGTCCCAAAACACTGAGATATGCCGACACGCAGGCCAACGTGGAAGTTTAAACTAGAACAATTAGACATGCGGTGAGTGAAGCCTGGAAAGAAAAACAAGTACATTGAAAAAAAAGTTAGGTATTTTGCTTTTTAATTGTTTCAAAACTACGCGATATCATTCGTTTTACTGCGTAGTAACTTAATTAATTACCGAAATTTTGTAAGAAAGTTTCGGAAATTATGTAGTGTGACCAATTTGGTTTCGGCTGGTAGATAAATAGTCAATGGGCATTGCCCATTGACTATTATATATGAGGGAGTTCTCGATGCATTTGATGTGTTTTCTTAGAATGCAAATAATATCGGCAAGTTGAGCTCGCTGTAGACAAACAAACGTTTTTTCTGAGGTCGTTCGCATTATTGCTTTTATGCAAGTATAACAGAAGCTTTTGCCGCAGCTTGAGTTTACTGGACGAACATAATAGCGGATGTAGTTAGCCCCATTCGAAAGTGTCTTTGTTCCATACGTTCTTCACGCGAGCCGCGAATAAGAGAGTATATTCGAGAGTGATTCAAAAGTATTATTGTTGTTATCCAAACATCATTATTGTTATGTTTGTGTTCTGTTAATATTACTATAGAAACCTTACACTGTTTCTGTACAAGATAGCTTTACAAAGCTAAAATACAAAGCTAATTTAAAAAAAATTATAAGCGGTCCCATTGGATAAGAGAGACTCATGTCCAGCAGTGAATATTTTACGCCTGAAACGACGATGGTGATTATTTAGATATAAAAACTGTACTTTTTATAATAAATGACTCGAAAAGGAGAGTTAAGAGTCAGAGGTACTCAAGTATGACGTGTGATAAGACGCACATAATATAATGCTGGCGTTTACAGTTACCGGGGATTGGAAGAGCAGATCGTATAAGTCGTCACACATAAAGCTCTTTTTAGTAAGCCTAACCCAATTATTAACAAGATCATCTACGGGTTTGGAAAAGGTATCTCAGCTTGAGTATCATTCATTACGTATTTAGTTGTTAATTTACTTCGACATAGAATTGCCGGAGAGAGACGAAATGCGACTTGATCAATTGCTATTGCTGTCTGACTACCATTACTAACACTATCGAAATCGAGGGTACAGTGAGTCGCACGAGCGGCAATTTCAGCGTCTTTTAATTACATGATTGAGGAAAACATGCTCGGTATAAGGCTGTTTGCAACCGTAATCACCGGCTAGGACGGCGTTATTTTGTCGTCCTGGTTTTGCTTGTTTTTGCATGAGTTATTTTCGCATCATCCGACATGTGAAGGAATGTTTTAAAGTATATGTTTATACAAATTTTAGCTAAGATAATATTTACAACAAACATCCTAAAGAACCGTCGAAGGTGGCAGCGAGGCGGTGACATCATAGGAGATAATATCACGGTATGCCACTACCACGATAATTTTATTAACATAGTCCTTAGTTATTCCAAGAGATTTTCTTTTTAAAATTAAATTTTATAAACAATGAAAGGCCAAGACTGTATTTATTCAGTAAAAATGTTTAGCTATTTTCTTTTAATCAATGTTCCTTAAATTTATTACATTTATAGTCATTTCACAAATCACTAGCGATGATCAATGGCGACTAAATAAATTGTTACGTTTCATTACGCGCCGATATCTTTCTGTTTAGATGAAAAATGGGGAGTACCGTTATAATTAATCTGTGCGGCTAGAGCCTCAAGTAATGAATGAAATTGTTTTGATGCAGACTGTGCTCGTGTTTGCTATCATTCCGTAGATTCGATTGTATACTTAAATATTCAGGTTAAGAATTAACTAGTTTTCTGCGCCTGTCATACTTTTGAACAAAAATTAAATTTGGTCTAAATGGAAAACGTACGAATAGTACGTCAATGTTTCTTTAATTGCGTTATATATTGTTTGTATTTATTTAAACAATTCTTCGCGAATTACGCATTGTGAGTCAACATTAATTCTAAAACTCTTAATTATTTCATTACCGAAAATGTAAACCTTCTTTACAAATAGTTTTTTTATGAATTTAGTGTATTTTACAACTATTTTGACTGATTATTTTTACAAGAGTAAGTTAGCAGAATCTAGAGTATAAGTGGTTGGTGAAATAAGTTATGGGATTATATATCATTTGTACTACGTGCTTCGTACTTCGTACTCATGTTTTGGTTCGTCGCCCTAAGAATGGTTTTTTACATATTCATCACAAATTAGATGTTGTATTTTTAGATATTGCACCATATAATCTAATCGTTTGTCTAGATGCTACAATTTGCATAAATTATTGTGTAAAATAATTGACATTAATTAACAATTAGAACAGAATAATACCAAATCTGATTCAACTTAAAACCGAGTGATAATATGGAATATTACAACGATGTCTCATCACGTTATTAAAATATATATATATCTGTTACAAGAATGCATAAGTGAGTTGTTACTGTGTTGGTTATTGGGGTGTAATGTTTCGAGTCTCTTTTTATTAATGAAACACAGTTTCACTATTGTAATAAATGATAATGCAGACAGAACACCGAGCATATCCGCACGATTTCTCGATTGGTGCGCGAGTGTCGTAGTCAGGTTGTGCATATACTACAGGGGGTATAATCTTTTATTGTGAATAGTGGTGGTATAGCTACTCATGACGAAACAATTATTTGAAGTTTGTAATTTCTATTATATATATTTCTATTATACCAAAACTCTTTGGTGGAAACACAGAATACATACTAACCCTTCTTTTTAAACTGCATTTCAATAGAATTTTCAAAATGCATCGCTTATTGGTACCAAGTTTAGAAAAGCGAAAATCCTGATATGCGAGCCGCAATGAGTTTGTTCACATTTATTTTAAAGATGTAAACATTTTTAATTGTTTTCCTTGCAAATATAAAAATACAGGGCTTTATAAATTTTAATTTCTTCTTAAAAGTATTTATACACTAATTTAGTAAAATTCAGTTCTAGGCATAAGTTGCGAAAAAAGTTCTCTCACGTTTTTTCAGTTTTTTCTTTATATTTGATTATAGTATATGAGTGGTATTTTGCTTGATTACTTTTGATTGATTTGCCGAATACTTTATAATGCTGTTGTTGCAGAAATTTTGGGACTTTGAATATAAAAACCACGTACAAGTAGATTTCCAGTCCACCTCTGAGCCTTAATCCTAACCAATTTTTTTCTTAGGGGCTAATCGTGTCCAGAATTATAGTAATAAAAGACCACACCGCTCCTATTTAATCATTCCGGCTTCTATTTTCCCAATTTCTTGCTTTAATCTCGTCAGTTGTTGGCAGTAGCGATCAAATCGATGATTCTGCCCGGCGATAATAGCTTATAATACACCAATATCCTTTCAATTCCACCACAATATATTTAGTATTTGTTACCTTACTGCGAATTAACCTGGGTTTTGGCACCACTTGTTAAACCTGACCGAGCTTCGACCAGGACTCTTTTCGCACATTCTTCTCGTACTTGCTCGTACGTGATTCGCTTTTCATAAACCGTTATCAAACTTTTTAACAACGGATTGGTTTCATTGTATCTCAATAAAGAATCACGCAGGTGTCTTTCAATGAGCTCGTGTGGTACCCAAATATTGATCTTTTCAAACGAGTCATAATTGTTTTGTAATCAATTTTCAATTTTTCAGCTACTTTGTAAATATCGACAAGCCGATCTTGATCTACTTTTTACCAGTATCTGAGCGACCAGAGCAAGGTACATATTTGACATCAAAATTCTTGGATGGAAAACAAATTTTGTGCTACTCTTATTGAGGCTGCATGACGTCAAAATTTTAAAATATATATAATTATCTCATTAGATTCACATATTTTGATAGCAAGAAAGGCCAATATAAAATCACTAGAAACAAAAAGTTACTATCTAGTTTCCTTTTATAAAAAGGTTATTTTTTAACATCATAAATAAACATATTCCCCGATTGAATCCTATTTAATTAAGAAGATTTATAATGCCAGTTACATTATTCGATTCTGTTTTTGGACAAACATTAAAAAAGAACATAGAAAAATAATAAAATTTTTTAATTCTTCTGTTATTTAAAAACTTCTTGTTTAAGTATAAATAACATTCGCATTCGTTTATCATTGAAAATGTTAATTGCCTGTGGTAAGAACTCATTGATGGTAAAATAAAGTAGCCTTTATAAACCGCCTAAGTATTAACCGTAAGTTCTCTTAAAGATTCCTTTTTACAGCAGGAAATACGCAACTACCACTCACTCGTTTCTGAGAAAATTGAAATCCACAATTTCAACATCTCTGCAATCTTTTACAAGAAATAGCAAATACTTTCTAGGCGGAAATTTCTTGTGTAATGTCGTCAACATTTTGTAAATATGAAATGTACTTTTGCTCGTTGTTGTTGTGTGATGTTTTGCGTTTGCAATTTAACTTGATTTTGAATGACGCTTTATTTAACTTTTTTCTCTTTCCGCGTTGTTGATGCCGTCGTTCCTTCCATGTACCTCTTATTCCATTCGTCAAGCGTTCCCAGCCCAAGCTGCCACTTGATGAATATGATGGGGCATTCCTCGTAGTCTGGTCTTCTTTTAAACTTCAGAGCCGCATGCTTGGCCAGCTGGTCCGCCCTCTCGTTACCCTCCGTCCCCGTATGCGCTTTCACCCAATACAGTTTCATACTCCTTCCTTTCGCTCTCACTTCCATTTCATTCTCTTTCACTTTTAACGTTAAGAAATGGAGGGTGTTAAGCCTTGCGACAGTTTCGAGCCCTTGGCGGACCGCTTCTACGAATGTCAGCAGCCCTGCTTAGTATACAGTGCAGAAGTGGCCTAATTTGAGCTTCTTAGGGAACAACTCTGCGGCGCCGGAAGTAGCCCGGCAAGGATAAGGGTCGAGTGCCACCCTCTATCCTTTAGCGTTCAGAGTGAAAGAAAATGTTATGAAAGTGAGAGAAAAAGGGAAGGATGTAAGATTATATTGGGTGAAAGCGTACGCGGGGACGGAGGGGAATGAGAGGGCGGACCAGTTGGCCAAGAACGCGGCCCTGAAGAGTAAAAGAAGACCTGAATATGAGAGATGCCCCATTTCATTCGTCAAGCGACAACTGAGATTGGAGTCGCTCGACGAATGGAACAGGAGGTATATGGAAGGAAGGACGGCTTCAGTAACGAGGACATTTTTCCCGGACGCCATTTCAGCCTACCGCGTGCTCCGCAGTACGCGGTCTCGGCCCAGCTCTTCACGGGGCACGGGGGGTTCTCTGAGTACCTCCACAGGTTCAAGCTCAAGGAGGACCCCTGTGCTTCTGTGAACCGGGCGTGGACCAGACCGTGATCCACCTTGTGGCCCAGTGTCCCCCATTCGGGGGACTCCGGCTCGAATTCGAGTGCCAGTCTGGCGTTAAAATCAGGGAGGAGACAATAGCCTCCCTGATAGGCGGAAAGGAAACTAGGGAAGAATTTCTCTCATGCTGCAAGAAAATAATTAAAAAATCAATAGAAAAAAAAAATAAAAATTTAAATAGACAATAAGAAAAAAGGTGATATAATGTAACTCAAATGTGATATAAAGTGTGATAAAAATGTAAATGAAAGAAAAAAGATAAAATGTAACAAGTAATGAGGGAGGAATGAAAGGACACAGAGCAAAAGTGAAAGAAAGCAGAATTGTGGCATAAAAGAATAGAATGAAAGATTATGTGAAGAATGAAAGTAGAGAATGAAAATAAAAAATTATGTGAAAAAAATTAAATTGCAATAAAGACCCTGTCCCACCTAAGAAAGGGGTACGAGAGGCCCCCAATAGCGGGGGCCATAAAAAAAAGGGTCGAGTGCAGGGACGCAGTCCTGTGGGTCCTTGCGATCTTTTGAATGAATACCTAGTGCACTCGCTGCATACAATGATTCGAGCACCGCCATGTTCATCGCCCTGATCACATCCTGGTTCAGAACACAAAATACCTTAGCGGCCCGGCATAGCTGACGATAGAGGCCCTGGGTCTTCCTTTCTTTACATAAGTGTTGAACGTAAGCCTATCGTTAACAGTGAGGTCTAGTATCCTGACTTTCCTAGTCAGACCAAGTGGCTTACCTCCTATACTCAGTAGAAGGCTGTCATACCTCAACTTATTGGTTAGCATCATCACCTTTGTTTTGTGAGGTGCGAACCTAAGTTTGTTTCTGACTTTCCACCTATGTACCTCGGCGAGAACTTCGTTGGCCTCACTAGAAATACCCTGGGCCTTCTGCTCCGACAAGATCAGGACGTTGGCATCTGCGAACGGTTTTTTAATTCCAACCTCTATTTCGTGAACAGGTGTGTCTATTCTTTCTTTTCCGGCTTCCTCAACGCCACAACCATTCACCTCGTGGGAAAGTGGGTCACAGCGAGACACCGGTTAGAAAATGCGAGAAAAAAAACGCGATTGATGACAACCGCCACACGACAGATGTCCGCGATGCGTCAGGTACCTTCTTGGCATAGAACGTTGACACGAACTATCGGAACTCCTCCATCGTAAACGGGTGGTTGCGTATTTCGTCCTGGCCCCCGCGTTGTCTTCATCGGATTTCGCTCTCACAGTACAGAGGTCTGTATTGTCCTCTCGGGGATTATCCTCGGGAAAAAAGACTTCCGTCAGCAACCTGGCAGATGCCACTGTAACAAGCACGTTACCTCACTGGACGAAGGGAACGTCCTCTCGTAAAGCGTATCACTCAAAAGACCCAGCCCCATATGATCTCGCGGTCTTATCTCTCACAGAACATCTTCCAGCTTTGGGTTTGAGCGCATCTAGCCATAAGGCGGTAGACTCTCTGTGCATCGACATACTGGCGCCAGACCAGCTCCTTACGGGCCGGCCACACGTGCCTGGCCCGTCTCTTTTTCGTCAAGACATCTAATTTGAGGAGAAAGAGAGAGAGCTGTTTCGACCACTAGGGCGTTTCCTCCACTTGGAGACCTTCGACAACACCACTCGCAGTCATTCCCCACGATTGCCACATACCGACAGACCATGCCATCTAACACCCCCTTTTCGATGATCTTAATCACCTCGACAGGTGTTAGACAGCGATCCGATAGCAGCCAAGCGACAGTTCGATGGAACTCGCCCCGTCTGCCTTACGGGTACTGTACTTCCGTGTGGTCCGCCTGATGTTTGTGCCTTGGGGCTTTACAAATTTCAAGCTGAACACAATTGCCCTGTAGACGGACGAAGATACCTTGTCCGTGAGGTTCCAACCGTCCACTCGGTCGAGCAGAGTGGTCGAGCAAGCAGTAATGTCAACGCGACTGGAGTAATGCCTCCCACCCCAATAAGTGTCGATCGTCAGCTCAGATATCTAGTTTAGTACGTGCAGCTTCAGCTCATCCAATGCCTCAGCCTCTCTTCGGTCCACGGATTGACAGCCCCACTCGGTGTTACTGGCGTAAACGTTGCCATTCAGTACCATGTTGGGAATTCCCAGGTCCTCGGGGCGTATTTGGCTCCAGGTGTCTACCTCCGAAGATAGGGGCGGTGTCCACCCCTATCTCCCAAGCCCCAGTTCTGAGCCTGGCTACAGCAACGTTACTAGATGTGAGTTGTGAACATTGGGTGATGTTCATGGTAATGTCGAATAGTATAATGGCCGCTTTTACAACCAATCCGTTGTCTCGGGTACATATCGCCCTTGTCCCTGAGTAGTGCTGCATTTCGCCAATAGCGCCAATATATGGCTCCTGGACCAATGCGAACACCCAGCCCCTCCTCGGCGCTTCGCATATAAGTTCGGCTGTAGCAAACCTCTGGACCTCTGCTAGTTCAACTGCACAACGAGATACTAGTTGTACCCAACACAGGGAGTACGGTGGGTCACATGGGAACTCTTAGAAATGAAACAACCTATTTTAGGTGCTAATTTTCCGGTTAAATATGAACTACTATTAGACTTGAGTAAGCGTAGGTTAGTCGATAAAATTACTGACCTTAATGTAATTGGTACCGTACGTACTCAAAACAACGATGTTCAAACTGGTAAAACAGTATACGACAGACATCCTTTTGCAAGTGTTTTGTCCTGGTACCCTGACGTCACGAAAGGAGTAATTTTCAAAGACTCCCCCAAGCACAGCGTGGTACACCACATCGAAAAGGCAGGGCCACCATTGCGAGACATGGCAAGATCACTGCCACCACATAAGTACGGCAAGGTGAAAGAAACTTTTTGTGTTGCAAGAAACGCAAGAGTTAGGCGTCTGTAGGCCAAGCAACAGTGAGTGGCCGAATCCAATTCACTTCAGTGCGTATCCAAGAAAAACGATGATGAAAGGCCGCGCAGTGGAACTACAGGAAAATTAACGCCATGACCAAACCAGACAGGTGTTCAGTACATCGGTTAAGGGATTTTGGTAAGAAGACATGGTAAGAAAGAAAGACAGAATCATGTATCCTTTCATAAGAAGATTTTTTCGAAGTCAGATGTCAGCCGCGTTTATCATTGCATTCCGCGATATTGGCTCACCGGTCGTCCACTGTACCCTTAGCAATTATGGCTGATGGTTCTGACTTAGAGGTCGGTGCAGTATTTCAGGAACAAGATAACTGGACATGGAAACCTTTAAGGTATTTTTCAAAGAGCCTGAGTACGGCCCATTCCAAATATAATGCCCGCGGGAATTATTATCGATCTATTTAACAGTAATTCACTTTTGACATATAGTAAAGGGCCAGGAACTGATATTTTTACAGATCACAAACCCCTGACTTTCGCATTCACTAAAATAGGAAGCGACCGGGAAACTCGACTCAGAGCCAGGATGTTACTTGTTATTAGTGGGTTTACCTCAGATATGCGACATTTATCGGGGACGGAAAATGTCGTGGCAGACACATTATCTCGGTTAGAAACAAAAACATACCCAACAACTTTCGATTATAATACGTTGGCCGTTAGCTCAGCAAAGTTGATCCAGAGTTGGTAGAAATGGTACGCTGAAACAACAGTGACCTATTGCTAAAGCGGACTAAGTTGCCGAAGCAGAACAACTAGGAAACCTTTAAATAATAGGTTTTTTTCTAACCGGGTATGAATTAAGATACTGATACATGGACTAAAAGGTGCATTAGTTATCAAAAAGCAAAGATTTTACGTTACACTGTATCCGAATTAAGTAGTTCCGGTACAGCAGCACGTTTTGAGCACCTGCATATAGATATCGTGTGGCCATTGCTAACGTCACCAGACGGGTTCAGGTACTTGGTAACGGTCATTGATCGGTTTACACGGTAGCCAAAAGCATTTCCTACCAGGGACATTACGACTGAGGTGATAACCAAGGTCATGTTTTGTTCAGGTGTCTATATGATAATTATCGTGTACATCATCTAAAATTAAGGTAACTTGCAACAGTGCTTAACCCTGGGAAGCCATAAGCGGTTTAAATGTAACAACGGTAATAATATAGCAAAGTATTCCAAGTGGACTTTACAGTGTAACGCGATGACATTTTCACTAAGAACTCACTTCCATAATACTACGCCGGTGCAGCACAGTCGAGCTACGTAGAGTTATAAAGTCAGCTAAAATGGACTTCACTTGTTTGAATTTTGTGTTTTAATACTTGTTTTCTACACGGGTAGCTTAACCAACAGTGCAAAGTATGCAATGCGCACGGGCGCCGTTGTCTCAGGGGGCCCCTTGAGGCAGCCAAGAGCATTGAAAGCAAATCGAATCGATCGATCATGTAATCGAAAGCAAAACAATAAGAGTTATTTTGCCATCATAAGAAAAAAGACCGTAACTAACACCATACTGTAACCTATACCTACTTATAAACTAGCTTGTTGGAATATGAAAAATATTTCTTGTTATGACGGTAAAGTTAATAGTTATAGCCTGGGGTTAAGGCCTAGGGGGCACCAGGGTTTCATTGCACACGGGCGCTACACGATCTAACGCCGCTAATGGTTCTCTACATCAATAATAGTGTACTGCACTCGAACTGTAGGAGTAGATGTTTGTTACACATGGTGCAATACGTCACCGCCTCGAGTACGGGAAACGCCAAGTCAACTTCTCCGCGAACTCGAGTGGCCGGATAATAACATAGTGCGTCGGAGTGTATTGCAACAAGGCATAAGAATTTCTATTAATTACTTATGTATGTTGTGCCGGTTAAGAAAAAGGAAAGTATTTAATTAAATGGGTAGTTGGCAACAAAAAAAGCACACAAAGAAAAATATATATATGTATTTAATTATTTAACTAAGGGTAGTGGGCAGAAGGCCTGGTCTAATTTTGCACCGCAGTTCGGTACTCCCCTGATGGTGGTGGTAGGCAGCTGCACGATCTCCCAGGACTGGTCAGGCGGCAGCAAGTCGAGAGCAGGGAGCGCCGGTAGGTTGCAGTATGTGTCGGTTCCGGTGCACGGTGATATAATTTCAACGGTGTAAAACTTGCAGTGTAAAACTTGCAGTATAAAAGTCGTAGTATAAAACTCGCACCTGTGAATAAATGTCACAGTTATGATATACATATATAAGTATATGTACAATTTGCTCCGCTGACAGTAAACCCGGAGATGGCTTGCGATGAAGTAAGGGCAGAAACCGAAAGCAGTTGATGTGATTGTTTACTGTCAGAACGGAGTTACAAAATGTAAAGCATGTAAAACAAAAATAGAAGAGATAAATAAATAAACAAATTGAAAAGTAATAATGAATACATAATGATGGAACTATGGACACAGACAAAATGTTGAGCTCTAACTTATAGATAAATGCTACTTAATAAAGATGTCTTCATAATATTTGTTCAACACTTACCCCTTGGGGTGCGAGACGATGTAAAGGTTGTGGCGTGAACTAAATGATGCCCGGAGAATGAATAGGATCAAGGCGTGAATTTATAACGTAAATTCTAACTGGCCCCGGCGCGTGAGAAGACACGTAGCTGGTGAACGCAACCGACACAAAGAGTGTGCGTCGGTGCGTGAGACGACACCTAGCTAGTGAACGCGACCGAGGCCAGGATCCTTCTGCCTGGCAAATGTGAACTGCTGTCGCTGGTGCGCGGGCGCATAGGAATTTTTGTTATAAAAACAAAGATCCGTTAAACCAATAGCATGCTCCCACGACCCCACGCCACTTGAGACGTACCGTTACCCGCTAAGGGTTGAACAATTTTTTGCTGTATTGCGATTTATGAGACGTTTCTCGTGATTATATTTTTTTGGTTAAAATTTTAACTAAGATTTATGGGACGTTAACTTGCAACGTTACATTACCCCGCGCGTCACCGAAGGATTTTATTTCATTTAAAGGAAATAAAATCCGAACTTATTGATAACAATTTCATTTTTATCCTTTTAAACTCATTCTTTCATACTTCTCGCAAACAAACTAGCAATAGTAATCATTATAAGGATTACTAACGCGACCAAACAATTATGAAGGTTATAGATTCATTCTAATAACCCAAACGAAATATTACGCGGTTAATGGTAATGCTTTAGTTTATGTTATGTCGCATTATGTTTGTTATTCATTCAAACCTATTATTTTTAAATCCTTTATGTGCCATGTTCCAACATTTTTACCGGCCATGTCTTCTAATACATACACTAAGAGAGAATTATTTTTAATTATACATTTTATTTAAAGAATCAAGAATAACGTATGTCTTAACAAGCACGTCTTCTGCGCTATCGGAATCGTCCGAAATTTGATTGACTCTATTATTATAAAACACCCTCAGAAGGAAAAAGAGGACCCAGTGTAGCAATTTGTTTACGTAAATTGTTAACAATAGCGCCATGTTTAACCTACTTTTATAAATTGGTAAAGAGAGAAAGAAGAAAAAATTAAATGCACCACAATAAGGAAGGTGTTGAACAAGTATTCTACTCAATCTACTCCGTTCTGTTACAAATTCACTAACGAACGTTATGGTTGCTAGTATAAGAATTAAAAAAAAATAGCACAAAAAATATGAAAATGATGCGTATAACTGCAACTAATGTGTACGGTCCTATGAAAAAATAGCAGAAGCAAAAAAAAGTTACAACATAAGAACAAAATGTATGTTAAACTAAACAAAAACTTTTTTAAGTGAAGGATGTACACTTCAGTTGCTGGCAGTAGAAAAGGCAAAAATAACGTTTTACAAAATTAATTAAATAAAAAAAACAATCACATAACTACACTACAATGCAAAATCAGACCTTTTTCGCCCCACGTTGGGCGCCAGTGTGCCGGTTAAGAAAAAGGAAAGTATTTAATTAAATGGGTAGTTGGCAACAAAAAAAGCACACAAAGAAAAATATATATATGTATTTAATTATTTAACTAAGGGTAGTGGGCAGAAGGCCTGGTCTAATTTTGCACCGCAGTTCGGTACTCCCCTGATGGTGGTGGTAGGCAGCTGCACGATCTCCCAGGACTGGTCAGGCGGCAGCAAGTCGAGAGCAGGGAGCGCCGGTAGGTTGCAGTATGTGTCGGTTCCGGTGCACGGTGATATAATTTCAACGGTGTAAAACTTGCAGTGTAAAACTTGCAGTATAAAAGTCGTAGTATAAAACTCGCACCTGTGAATAAATGTCACAGTTATGATATACATATATAAGTATATGTACAATTTGCTCCGCTGACAGTAAACCCGGAGATGGCTTGCGATGAAGTAAGGGCAGAAACCGAAAGCAGTTGATGTGATTGTTTACTGTCAGAACGGAGTTACAAAATGTAAAGCATGTAAAACAAAAATAGAAGAGATAAATAAATAAACAAATTGAAAAGTAATAATGAATACATAATGATGGAACTATGGACACAGACAAAATGTTGAGCTCTAACTTATAGATAAATGCTACTTAATAAAGATGTCTTCATAATATTTGTTCAACACTTACCCCTTGGGGTGCGAGACGATGTAAAGGTTGTGGCGTGAACTAAATGATGCCCGGAGAATGAATAGGATCAAGGCGTGAATTTATAACGTAAATTCTAACTGGC
Source organism: Battus philenor (assembly GCF_028537555.1). NCBI lineage: Eukaryota > Metazoa > Arthropoda > Insecta > Lepidoptera > Papilionidae > Battus > Battus philenor. Next base: position 10,682,238 of record NW_027181661.1, read on the forward strand.
CCCGGCGCGTGAGAAGACACGTAGCTGGTGAACGCAACCGACACAAAGAGTGTGCGTCGGTGCGTGAGACGACACCTAGCTAGTGAACGCGACCGAGGCCAGGATCCTTCTGCCTGGCAAATGTGAACTGCTGTCGCTGGTGCGCGGGCGCATAGGAATTTTTGTTATAAAAACAAAGATCCGTTAAACCAATAGCATGCTCCCACGACCCCACGCCACTTGAGACGTACCGTTACCCGCTAAGGGTTGAACAATTTTTTGCTGTATTGCGATTTATGAGACGTTTCTCGTGATTATATTTTTTTGGTTAAAATTTTAACTAAGATTTATGGGACGTTAACTTGCAACGTTACAATGTTTTGGGTATAAAAATTTGTGCCCAAATTTTGAAAATAGAGGGAAATGATACACATTTACACGTACATTTTATGGAGTCAGAATACTTAGTTAAGTGTGAACCGCGGACGGACTGTGTCGCCAGTTGCCACACTCCTGTTGCGGGCTACTTGTTAACCTTATATTCGCGTATTAATTAAAGATAATTGAAACTGTTCCCAAACACATTCTTTTCATCTCCCGCAGCTGTGTAGACCCCCAGTGAACACACTGAACTCTTTTACCCTACAGTTTCATTCTCATCACTGTTTTCACCGTAGGACATCCACTTTTGGACATAGGCTTTTACCCATGACATTCCTGCAGCGCCGGCTGGAAGCATCTCGCATCCCACCTTTGCCAACGGCCTTAGTTTACCTATAGTCAATCACCAAGAAGATTAAAAAAACTATCATGGTTCTCAGCAAAAGTAATTCGGTTCCAAAAAATGGTTTAACTATAATATACCATCTAAAAATTAAGAAAGAGCAATTAAGCTGCTTAATTAAATCCATGCAGGTGTAAGAAGCATACTTTTAAATCCAAAAGAGCTGTTTAAAATAAGCTTTTTACCGAAAATGTAAACTGCAGAAAAAGTTAAGATATCCGTAATGATAACTAACCTCCATCTGTAGTTGGCGTTTCGACTGCAGTTAGGAAAAAGGAAGAACTGTACTCGATAGGTTTTACTGTTTATAAATTTTAATTTTAGATTATAAATTATTTGTTTCATCTTTTTGCTTTTCTCGCACAAACTAAGTTTTATTACTTGCGGTTTTTGTATATATAGTAAATTATAAATCTTTATTACATTTTCAGATTATTTGTTGGTTACGTATTTCATAAATCATAGTCTCCTAATCACCCTCACGATGGATAGGAAGATATGGCTACCGGTCCTATTAGAATCCTATAGGAGTAGTGCATGGTTAGCTAAGGACATCCTGCGGTTGAAATGTTGATGATGATCTACTACTGCATGTCCTATGGCGGCAAATATAATGTATACTATTAAACTTAAACGGTATAATTTTACCGTCAGTAATTTTCGGGTTTTAACTTTCGCTTTACGATGACGACTTCAATTGGTAAGCGATCAATTGGTAGCAGCATGGTAATGGAATGCTAGTTGATGCCGTAATTGCCGTCATTATAAAATCTGTAAATTTAAATTTGATTGACCGACAAAAGGACGAACACCATACCTATATTGTGTTTCTTATTATTTAATAAAGTATCTATAACAAAAAGTATAAAAGGAAATTGATTAAAGTACCCTATATAAAATTATTTAAAAAAAACATTTGATTTTCTTCTACGATGCTTGATATATAGACTTCGTCGTAAGTCCCATTAAAACTGTCGTCTAGTTTTTCCCCTTAAAATAACTTTAGCTTCTAATGAATTACTCGTGGCTGCTAAGGAACCCTAATGAGAATTTTTTTGTTGTTGTAGAAAAAGTTATAACTGGATTCAGTAAACAGACTTTAAATTCGTCGTGGAATAAAATTGAATGGAAAAAGTTTCATCGTAAAATAATAGCTTCCCTCTCTGTGTTTCTAGTTGACTTTCTCTGTGTTGAGAATGACTCTCTGGTTTCGTCATACAAGATGTTAATTATATATTTACTCATGCCTAAAACACTATCACAAAGAAATAACAACATTTTTTATTATACGTAACGTTTATCACAATTACAGTGTGTTAGTTTAAAACATTAATATAAAACGATTAAAATATATAAAGCTTATTCGATGTGGTCTCTGGTTGCAATACACTCCTTTAAGCCTTGAAGCTGCTTATCAATAACAGCACTTATTTTTCTATGGGAAAATTCTTCACTGCCAAACATGACAGTTGTTTTAGGGACATTAGAGTAAGCCTTATTCCCTAAAACTGACCATAAATCAAAATACAGTGGAATCAGATCTTCATGATGGCCAGTCTTTAGCTTTGTGGGAGGTGTAAGATTTTGTGGGCGAGCGTAGTCGACGGGCGAACTTAGTGTGCCGAATTAGTGCAGCGGGCACATGCACGCACCGGTGACGCGGGCGCAGACCTTTTGTTACTTTGGTTTCTATTGCCCGCTTTCACTCGGTCGCGGAGCACATTGCGCCCCAGAGTCCTACGACGAATACACGTCCTTTTTGCTCGCACTCAAGCGCTAATAAAAATTTGTTCGTGTGTTAAATAAATTGATAAAGTGTTACAAACGTCTTTTAATAAGACACTAACTCTTTAGCTTTGATATAGTCCGGAACGTTGGTTTCTAGCCAATCTTATTTTATGGCGCCCGTTTTTGGGCATCTGTACTTGCCCAGAGTCCCATGGGCCAGTAAGACTTCGGGTGCACGTAATCTTCCTTGTCTGTTTTCTGCAATTCCATGACTAGTGCCTCTTTCCATCTCGTGGGGAAGTGGGTAACAGTGAGACACCGGTTGGAAAACGTGAGAAATAGGACGGGTTCAATTTAACAATAAATAAGGGGGTTTTTTTTAAATTATAACAGTAATTATAGCCAGACTAAGTATATTTAAATATATACGTCAGGTCACTAACCGCCTCTAGCCCGCTTCGCGTGGGCCGCATTACCTTTTGTATGTGTAATTTCATAAAACCCATTCTTGGTCATTTTTAACACCCTAAAAATATTCCGGCCAAGTTTTATAGATATAAGCGCTACAATTTGAGAATAAGCATTATTTTTATTAAATGCCCCACAACATCCTTGAGGTAATGATAAGTCTGTAAGAAATCTTTTACGTACATGATACATAAAAGATTAACATACTTAGCTTTTACTCTTTAAAGGGGTAAGTAAATATGTTTGCCATTTACATTAGACAGTAAAAATCTAAGAAGAATTTAAGTTACATTAATTTATTTTTTACATTTGAATGCGAGAGTACACAGTCTACAAGGACAAATAGTAAACAATAATTAATTTATATGTATAGTAATCAGAATTATGACCACGCATTTATTTACTGTATTATCATAACATTATTTATTATTTTTCAAACCTTTGTTTTACGGTAATAAACTATGCATCCACAACTTTACATATTAACCTATAATAAATCAACCTTTATATGTAGATAGATATATAACCCTTACCACCCGCTTTTAGTAATTCACGATTTTTTTTTCTTATTGGGAATAGCAGAACCAAAATAACCGTTGCTTCTGAGGTATTAGAGCCGCTGATATCAATGTCTGGGAGCTAGCTTTGAGTATAACCGTATGCAAAGGAATAGAGGTCGATTTTCCGGAATAATATTAATCAATTTTCTAACTGAGACTTGCAGAGTTTATGTAGGTAGCCAAATTAGTTCGTATATTACCATACGTTCAATAATATGTCTCAATTTTGGCACAGGTTTTTAGCTAAAAGTGTTGAATCGATATTATAGAGGGAAATAAAAACACAAATAAAAAGGTAATAATATTTAACTTGTGTTTTTATTTAATAAGATAATAATATTTAACTTATAAGTTTATTAATATACCGACCGCCAATGATATATCACATAAGCTTAGACCACTACTGAAACATTGATAAGATTATCAAATTATTATATGCTGCTTTATAAATTGCACCCTTTAGTCAGGATTTTTTTTACATTTTTATCAACATCGATTAATTGTACATCATCATTGATCTAACATGTACAAATAACGTTTTGACAAATATCTCTAAAAGCCTAAAGACGAAAGTTCACAACAAATGGTTGTTAACATCAATGACTCATCATAGAAACGTGGTTCCATTTGGGCCTCATTAGTAAGTTCAATATCGCACAACGAGCCTTTGAAGGTTTGATATCGGGATTTGTCTATGAGATCGAATTAGGAATATTGAGACCCGTAGACGAACCAAGTTAACGATATAGCTCAGCAAATTAGCAAGTTGAAATAGCTGCGCAAGCCCTAGCAATCGATTTCAAAATTTTAATTTAATTACAAAACTTTTTTTTAACTACAAAATAATAATTAATAATTTTAATTACAAAACTATGATGCACATGTCTACGTGTAAGCGACGTAAAACTGTAATGATAAATGATGAAATACCGTAATAATTTCAGCTTAATTATAATTTTTACCTGTTCAATATAATTTTTTTTATGTAAGTAGTCGTTCAAAAAATTTACTCACCAGACTCAATATCGCGGCTAAAGCGCAGAAATTGCATATATATTGTCATCAGTTGGATATAATGCTGTGGAATTAACGAAATGTCGCTATACTAGCAGTGTCAATATCAGAGTGACGTTTTAGCCTCCAAACGGCATTAGCTGCATGCACCATTGTACCATTTTGAGCGATTCACGTTCCGCCCTCCAGATTGTCGCAAGATCTGACACCTTCCGTTCCTTAGCGTTGAGAGTGAAAGAGAATATAATGGAAGCACATGCAAAAGGGAAGGATGTAAAGATTTATTAGGTCAAAGCGTGGTGACCACGGATTGGAAAGGTCAACGTCGGACGTTTACCCACAAGGTGGAGAGACGATCTCGTCAAGGTATTGGAAAGACGCTGGACGCAGGCCGATAGGGCTTCCTCTGGTGAAATGATAATGTTGATAATAAATATAATGCTAATATAAAAACTGCAATTTCTATTTACGTTTCTTGATAAGCGACCGTTAATCGCTGGCTAAAACGCTGGTTGTTCTATAAAGCGTGTAATCAACATAGATTCAATCGCGTCCCATACACTAGCACATGTGCAATTAAAAGAGATTTAACGTTTTATTCGAACTCGATAGCAATCGAACCTTGTCTGTTGAAATATGGAGAAGATTATAATTTATGCAATAAAAGTATGTTACAAGTAACGAAAGCGCTTTGTGATAAGACTTATCTATTAAAATACTGTAGAGTATTCAATGACTTATTTTTTATTAGTTTTATAATGTGTATAAAAATTAAGCATTATTAAAAAAAATGGTCAATCAAACCTTTGCATAATATCTACGTAAACACAAGTAGAATCAATAAAAAATAAATTTCTGTTATAAATTAAGTGATTTTAAATTGGCGATTTTTTACTGCCTATGTGTCTGTTAAGACACGCTATAAAGTATCTCGTTAGTGGAGAAATTTCTTAGTATTTGCAGTTTCACTTGGCGCCGGGACAAACGAATTTAGAAAAGGTTTTAATAATATATAAGGTCGTAGAGAAAATTATTGAGTTTTGTAAAACCAAAAGGTAATATTAAATACAAGCAGCGGATATTCTGTACATGTATTTAACAATTGAAAAGAAACAGTAATGATTGGAATAGAGAGTACAATCTGACGACTCTCCATTACCATGAAAATACATATTAAAGGCTTAATTACTGTTTGAAACGACGTGAACCTATAGATCCATATTATTGGCTTCTTTGTCGAATCATGAGAAAGAAAAATAAAACCTCGCGAAGACGATTCGTAAATGATTTGATGCTCTGAAAACTTTTTCAATCAGCAAACATTAATTCTCATACACGCATATGTAACACTAACAAGTATTAAATTGAGAAAAATTATGAATTGTCTACTAGAGATACGACAGATTTATTAGAAAATTATACTTTATTCATTTGAAAATATTAGAGAAACTATCATATTTCAGATAATCGCAACTGGATAGAATTAGTACCGGTCAATTAAGAATAATTAAGATTCTTTTTTAATTTCAGAGAACTGTCTTAAAAGTCTAAAATTCTAAGTTATTGGCGGGCAATAAATTATACACGAAAACATTTAAGCCTTTACACAAATTATGGTTTTGTTTTTTTTTACATATATATAGTTAACTAATGCTCGAAATTTCATTATACAAACTATTACACGCCTTTTAACATATTTGTATAGCATGTTATCAGTAAACATTTATTGTCCGCCGGAAAAATTTTTCTATTTCCTTGCAGAAAATATTTATTCTATAATATACTCGAACTTTTATACTTTAGATAACTTTCCTCTGCAGGTGACAGCTTCAAATGTTATAGAACGTAGTTACGACAATTTATGATATTTGTGACAAATTCAATTATATTTGAAAAGTATTTCAAAACTGGCAATCAGTTTGTGTTTTCAATTAGAATTCGTGTATAAATGCAAAATATGTGAAGTTCTATCTTAATTATTTTATAGACTACAACGACTTCTTATGATGTACGTAAATGTATGTAGTTAGACTATTTTAATTGCGAAAATCCACATAAAATCGCTCGACATCGTGCCTGCAAACAGCATAGAAGAAAAACCACTGAATGGAGAGGCAGAGCACGCTTCATATGGAATCTACACGAACATATTTTATTTTCATTTGAATGAAGGAAATTATTAATTTACTTTAATGCATATCGTACTCATATGGAATTGGTTGATTACTTTATCTGCTTGTCAAAGCCAGAACACCTTTTCAAAGAATTTCGATTAAAAATAGAGCTATAAAGAGGTAACGATACTTTATAAGAGGAACGAGATTTGAAATACTACCACTAGTTTACTAACATTCGCTTTAATTTATTTTATATTGGGATTACGCTTATCTCCAATTTTTAAAGATTCGTAATCAAATAATTAACTCAAAGAAATAAACGGTATGTATAATTTGTTATAAAATATATAAGAAAAATCGACACAATCTACAGTTTGAAAACTCTATGAATATTTAACAATTAACTAAATACTATATGCAATAAAACAATTTTTTTTAATTCACATACTCTTTAAAAGTCGGGATGCGCGTTCGAAATATGAAAATAAAATAAAAAATCATCTTCACAACTGATAAAATAGAAAATAGAAGGCAAAACCTTTGCTCGTGGAAAAAGAAACTAACGTTGTACAAAAGAGGTCATTAAAGATTACTTTCATAGATGTTTTATGCAATTTCTTAAATACTCGTAAATTTACATTAACTCACGGTATAGTAACCACAAGATCATCGGCAACGTAGATATTATTTTTATAATGTTTATCACAAAACAAGTTGGTACAGAAGAATAACATGTAAATTTGGAAAAAAAGTTGAAGATACTTGTGGTAGCTGCGGATGATTTTCATTGGCCCGAAATTATAAGAATGACTACAATGTTAGTCTTCTTCTAAGTTTTCTATGTAATTTGTATTCTTGTTAGTGCGCAAGTAGTTGCGTATTCAGATATTGTTATATAGGTAAATCCACCGACTCATATTAGTTACCTGAAAGAGTTATTTCTAGTATATTTTGTAAACTATTCAGGCTTTATTTATACGGTACAAAATGATTACAACATAAAAATCAACAATCAATATTGTCAAAAGCTGATTGTACATTTTCTGTCATAGTGTGGTAACGAGAAAATTTTGAATTGACTATACGGCTACGCTCTTGCGCCGGTTTTAGTGTGAAAAGAGCTTTTCGAACGGGATGTTAGAGCCGAGCGTGTTTTGCGCGCAACTATTTTAATGATGCTCGTTCGAGTGAGCCGCGCGTTTCTGATCCGTTGCACTTGCGGCTGTTTCAGTTCGCATCTACTCCACTTGCCTTTATTTATAGCAAATGAACAGAGATGCACATTCGTACGTTTTCAATCACGATTACAGTCAAATGGTTTGTTTATTGTACATGATACACGGAGTAATCTCTTTTTATAGACTTTGCGCCGCGAGTTAATATGATGCAATGGAATATTTACGTTTACATATTTACGATATGCGGTTTGTTGTATAATTGCATAGGTGGATTGTTTCGCCATGTACTACAATAGTGTTGTAAATATTTTCATCGTCCTCATTATTTCAGCCGAAGGATGCCCATCCACAGCGGGGCATACGCTTTCCCTATAGATTTCCATTAAAACCGGTTTGAAGCTGTCTGCATCTAGCGTCGTTTGACGATATTAATAGGGCTGTCTGTCCATATTGCTGGTGGACGTCGTACGTCGTGTGTTTGCCGGTCCGTTACCTTCAATCCAGAAGCTTACGGCCATAGTGTCCGTCTGTTTTGCTCGTTATGTGGTCTAATCAAAGCCACTTTAACTTGCCAATCCGCTGGGCTATGTCGCTTAACTTACGTTCGTCAACGAATCTCCACAAATTTGATTTGACTTGATCTCATAGCAAAATCCTGTGTATGGCCCGTGGAGCGACTATGAGTTTGCCCGCGAGGCCCAATGTGACGGACGACGTCTTAGTGCTGTAACAAACATCGGTCGTGTATTCAATTGAGGAAGACAGATTTGAATTATCTTGAATAATCGAAAAATGTTCTCTCACGTATGTCATTTTTAGGTATGTACTATTTAAGTTTACCGCAGATATACGGATGATTAACGATGATTTAGAGCAAAATAAAAAAAGTAAAAAGGTAACAAGTAGCTAAGACGTCGCAAAGACTCTGCCGATGTAAATAGTTTACGACTTATTTTCCGAACCTGTGGACCCCATGAAAGCAGTTTATCGAAATGAATGCCAAGGTTTTTAACTGTCTCACTAAAAGGAATCACTGTGCCGTTACAAGCTACGGATAACGCCCAGTTTAGTTTTGATAGCATCCTACTGCTGCCGATCACAATGGCCTGCGGTTTAGATGGATTGACGGCTAATCCATAGGCCTTGCTCCACTTGCAAATGCTGTTCATATCACAGTTTATGCAGGCGATAGCTTCCGAGCCTACTGCGTGCTCCGCAGTGTTGAGGTGGATGTGGTCTTGGCCCGTTGTGGTTGATTACGTTAGCGTTGTGGTTGTGGTTGATTACGAATGCAAGATAGAGGAAAGGAATATCTCGGCCATCATGCAAGAAGAAGGGGAGAGAGAATGCTTCCTCAGCTACTGCAGGAAGGTGGTGATAAATGGCAAAAAACATAATAATAGATTCAAATAGACTTGAATATGAATAAAAAAGTTAAGCGAACACTAAAATAAAAAAAAATTAATAAAGTAGTACCTAAGCAGTGCAATAAATAGTATAATATAATATGATAATTATAAAGAAAATATGTGTTAAATGTATGAACAATAAATGTAATGTTGCAAAAAAAATGTAAAATGTGATATAAAATTGAAAGGAAACCTAGAACGTAGTGGTTGAGGATGGGTGTATGGCTAATGGAATGAAAGAGAAAGACTGGGAAAACTGTAGACCGAAAGAAATACTGTTTACGACAGATAATATGATACATGAAAGAGGAGAATAAAAATAATTAAAAATTATATGAATAAATTATTAGAAATAAAAAGTCCCTGTCCCACACAGGATAGGGGAACGAGAGGTCCCCAATAGCGGGGACCATGAAAAATAAAATAAATAAAAAAATAGCTTCCGCAATCTTATCCAAAGGTGCTTGAGAATAAATTTGAAGATCATCTGCATAAAGATGGCAGGCAGAACATAATTGTTGGGAAATTGTATTAATAAATAGAGCAAGTAGAAGAGGTGATAGAATGCCACCCTGTGGGACACCGACAGTTGTAACGCAATAAGAGGAAAAATTGTTGTTAACGATAATTCGCTGTCGGCGTCCAGACAAGTAACTGCGAAACCACGTGATTGACATTGGAGATGTATTAAGAGAACTCAATATGCCGAGGAGAACATCAAAATCGACGGTGTAGAAGGTATTACAGCAATCAAGGAGAGCAAGAACTGTTAACTTACCCTGCTCCATACCTTGTCTGATGTCATCTGTAATATTAAATATAGTAGTGGTAGTGTTGTGATTGGGTCCAAAGGCTCATTGAATGGGATTAAGGAAATTATTTTTAGACAGGAATCTACAAAGTTGAGTATGGATTAAACGTTTCAAGTCCTTGGATACTAATGGCAGGATTGATAAAGGTCGAAAATCCGCCAGGGTAGACGGGTTAGACTTTTAAGGAATGGGAGTGATTTGAGCATTTTTCCAAACTATTGGGAAGGTACCATTGGTGATAGAGAAATTAAGGACATGGCAAATAATTGGTAAGATTATATCGAGGATGGAAAGGATCATTTTGCGACCAACACAGTCACTTCCAACGGCCTTTGAAGAAATTGACATAATGCTTCTCACAACATCACATGCAGCAAACGGTTTGAAAGTAAAGAATAGCTGGGAGTGCTACGGTTAGACAAATGCCTAAGAGAATTTTCTTTGGATGCGTCACCAAGTATGGATGAAGCAGGGAAATAATTATTAAGATAGTTAAGGTCTATATTTCTCGGAAAAGAGTTCCGTTTCGATTTACCTATTCCTAATGACTTTAGAAGTTTCCAGACCCTGGATGGCTCTTGATTTATGAATATAATGGCGCTGTGCATACCTACATACTTTCCTGTAGTTATTCCTAATTGCGGTATACTTTTTCCAATTAACATTAGTTTGGCCACATTTGTCTCTAAATTTTGCAGCGGCTTTTTAGCTAATAAATCTTTGATGTCGCTAGTGAGCCAAGGCGAAGGAAAATGTTTCAGTTTGATCGATCGAAAAGGATCGTGGACGTCATAAAGTTCGATCACTTTATTGTTGATAAATGTACTTTATGATCGATACTGTTTGAGCCGAAGAGCAGATTCCAATCAATTTTTTTAGCATCACTGTGTAGGTGATGACTTCTACATTCATAATATCATTTCATCCAAGAAGTGTTCTATGAGTAGCCTTTGGAGGTCGGATAAGATTGGATATGAAAAGTAAATCGTGATATGAGAAATTATCAGCAGAGCATTGACCATATTTAGCCACATGATCACAGGAGGACACAAATATCAGAACAAAAAGAGAAGGAGAACAGTTAGGAAAGTGGTGATTGGCAGCAAGTGGGAGTATAGAGAGCTGGCTTGACTGAACGGTGTTATGAAGAGAGGAAGAACAGGAATCTTTCTTAAGGAGACAGATGTTAAAGTCACCCATGATTATGCTATGACTATACGAAGGTACGAATTTCTCTGGAAGAACTTCCAAAGATGAGAAATAGTCTATTCGAAGTGAGGGACAGTAGTAAACGTGGACAGTAGAAAAAGTTGGTGTGCGGTGTGCGAAAGTTCTAACTCTAATAAGAGATGCTCGCCAACATTTGGAACCGGGGCTGTGATGATGCACTTATTACAGTATATGGTATGTGAGCTACGTGATCGTTTCGTATGAGATGGAATCCAGGAAGAGAGTAGGAGGTCGAGGACCTTGTCTTGGTTTCAACCAAGATTCGGAAACAAGGATAGCGCTTATATAAGAACAGTCAAAGGTAGCCAGTATATCCGGGAAATGAGCAGGAATGAGAAATGAGCAGGAATGAGAAAGCAGACTTTTAAAGCTATCATCACTACAGCAACAGAACAGAGTCCATATGCCGGTTGTGTCTAATATAACTAAGAAAAATGATGTTAACAATAATTAATTATTACAGAGCTGAAGAATTTTAGTGTCGTTTGACTTTTGATTTTTGTCCGGAAAAATTCAAAACACTTTGCGAGACGCGAATATGTGAGAGTCAACCAAAGGACAAAATTACACTTTTAGTATGACAGGTGATTGAGTAAATTGCAACTAAAAAAAACTATTGTCACCGAATTGAAGAGTATTCGACGTTAAGCCAAGAACAACGTTACCTTCTGGTAGCTCATCTAACCTTGGCCGCTGCTGTTGTTTTTGTGGCCGTCAACTTTTCTGCGTTTTCAGAAATCATGTTAACGTAACGACGTTACGTGATGACGATTTCCGGAACATAGTACATAAATATTGCCGTCGCGGGTTCAACAGTTCGTAATGCCAAACTTTTGACGTGCTGCCGTAAACACCCTTCTCGCCTTCTCTTGGTCAGGAACTCTGACAGTGTGATGCCGAATCCCTTCAATTTAGTTTTATTGAACCAGACCTTGTCGCGAGAGCTGATGTCCCGCATCTTAAGCAGGATGGGTCTAAGCTGCTGGGTTGACAATGGTCGACCCATGCTGCTGTTAGAAAATCTCTGTGTTATCTGCAACCGCTTTTTAATAGTATCCGTAACAAGCTGTGCAGTGTTTTCGCCTTGCGCCTCTGCAGCACCGTGCAGCATTAAAATTTTCCGTCGCCTCTGCATTTCTATGTTGTCTACTGCGTGATCCAAAGTCTCTATTTGCTTTTGCAGTAAACATAGGGTTTGGATGACAAAGGTACGGAACGCGTTAAATAAATCAGCCAAGTTAGGAGTGCTGGATGTCATACCGGCAGATTTTCTAACTGAGCTTCTAAGGCAGCCATCTTATCGTTAAATTCTTTCTTTACTTCATCTACAGAGGCTTTTATTGAAGAATCCATAGCGGGGTAGATGAGTTTAATATTAAGTAATATTACGAGACGATAAACAAGGCATTTAGTCAAAAACAGCAAAGAGAAAAACACAAATCCCGGCAGATAGACACTTATGCTTTGTTTGTATACATGTAGTAAAACCCAAAGACTTTTACACAAATTTTATAACTATAAATATTCACAGAGCACTTTTTTGTGTCTATACTCTTCACTACCCTCGTAGTAAACTCGTAGTAAAAATAAATTTTATGTGGCATCAACCAACACGAAGTAGATAATCACGGAGTTCCGTTTCTTTTTCTACGAGAGGAAATCTTGTCCCAAAACAGAAACACTTAACGTTTAACATATATTATCAGGAGCCGAAAATGGGGAAGGTCTATATCCAGCAGTTGACGTCTTTCGTTAGAAATTGTTGGAAAGATGAGTAGCGAAAATTATTAACCGTACCGTATTAATATTAACCGTTAATTAAATTAAATTATACAAGAATATGCCATTTTGAATATTCCACATTTACAATTTGCATTAAATAACATGAAAAAATTTTTATTTTTAAATATGAAGGAGAAGCCATAATTATACTTTATCTTCATGAAGCAATTTTGAAATCTTGTTCCTAAAAGTTAAGGTTCTTGTTTATTGGGTAATAATAAAAAATAGTGTGTTGATAAAATAAACTATCAATGTAGTACCATTGTCTTATTTATTCCAGAAAATTCGCACTTTTAACTAGGCATGTTAATTTTATGTTTTATAAATGCTTTTACTAAATTTCTGTAGCGATAGAAACGGTAATAAGTTTATTTGATTAAAGTTAGAAACTATTTTTATCGGGTCATTTAAAATTAAAAAGAAACTTTTTATTGTTAAAGTCATTTGTGTTGGTTATCATTTAACGAGGAAAGCTTAATCTATAGTTAAAAGCAATTTGGTAAATTATGTAATTAATGCTTTGATTGTTTAGAAATAGCACTAACATAATTTAGCGAATCCTTTCGTTCCGCGAACTCAGTTTCGATGAAGCTGCATATAGGCATAGGCTATCAGCATTAACATCAACAATGAGTTGCACTGTTTATTATTAAATATTTATTGCTTTGTAGCTTTATAGAAACAGATTAATTACGACTTTAGTAAATAACAATCTTGAAAATTATGCTACTTTAATCTTATTTCGCTTACTGAAAAAATAATAGGACCCAGAGTTTCAATTAAATGTCTCTCATTTAAATATGGAAGAAAATCGTTTTTGATTTAAAAACTTATTACTGATGCTTATCGCCAACAGTCTACAGTGTTGAAATAATTACGATTTACATTAAAGATATAATATCTTTTTCAACTCCTTTTGACGACGTATGTTAGTTCCAAGAAGTGGCAACAAGTCACAATCATCCTTCATCATTATTTTAGGCGTGGGACATCTATAGCTTACAGTTATAGGCCTCCAGCGTCTTCCGACGACCGTCAAGGTCGTAGACCTATGAAGGAATATAGAAGGACATATGTTCATATTAAGTATGGAAGTTTTTAGCTGCTTATTTTCTTTTAGGCCCCAGCGGCTACTTGTACCGCGTGATATGTAGCCTTCATACAACTACTTTGCCTTGCTGAAGGATACTTCCGTTCGTCTAGCCTTTATTCCTTTTGCCTTGGATGCGCACGGTATATTACGAGTATTTAAGCTTAAGACCTATTTCTTGGCGATTTTCAACTGCGCTGTGTTGCCTGGTCTTGATATTTCTTTATGCTGCTATTGTGAGTCATATATTAGATTACGCAAACGTATCTTTAATAGTGTGTCTTCGAGAGACACTGTACACCTAGAGAATTAAAACAATTACATTTTTACTGAAATGCCACCACTATAGAATAATACTAAACATTTCAAATAGGCTTTGGCGGCTTATGTCCTGTTACCAAAGTCAGGAAACACTTGCGCCGTGTGGTTAACAAAAATAACAGAAAACGGCATTTCTTGCACTGGTGAAAATCGCTCAAAAACTTACCATATTCGTTGCAGTGAAGGAGAAAACCTAACGTCAGCCTAGCACAATAACAGGATCTGTCTTGATTATCGCGCTTTGTCGAAAATGGGCGGTCATGGAATGGAAAACAACACAATCACCCCAATCTGTACATCAACCCCTCAAGATAAAACCCAAATCAGCGATATCCAAGTACTAACAAATGATATTTGCCTTTTACGCGAGAAGATGACACCTTTCAAAAATAAGCTTAATGGGTCGATCAGCTCCTTGAACTCCTGTCGCGAGCGTCTGGACAAAATAACTGCGAAGCTGGACCTAACTGAACAGCGGATAATAGTACTAGAAAAACGACGAGAGGACTGCGTTAATACCAAAATCACTCTACTTCAGTTGCAGGAAGACATTAATATGCAATTCCAATTCGCTATTAGGAATAAAGTGGAAATAAGAAATTTGACAGAGTATAAAGAGGAAAATCCTCAACAACTTGCTCTGGCGACCGCTACCACAATAGGAGTTACAGTTGCAGACCTGTACGCAGATTCCGCTTATAGGGTAGGCCCGGAACTTCCTACAACTGATATTAATAATGGTAAAAATCCCATCCACTTGTGATTAGCGTTGTAAGGAAAACTAAGCGTGACGAATTTTTGAAAGTGGCACGTGCGCGTAGGAAAATCAATAGTAAGGCTATCGTTAACGGAGGCATTCATAAAAAAAATTATGTAAATGAGAGACTCCAATACACCTCAAGTTATTTCTAAAGGCCAGAATTAGAGTCCAGCACGGCGAATACAAATCCTTTTGGATCAACAAAGGAGCTATCTTTCTTCGGCAGCGTGATGGAAGTCCTCCTGATGTTGAAAGTTACGGAAATGTATCCGTAATTTTCAACATCTTGATCAAATTTTACAGACCACAATTCCACAAGCCTGGTCTACTTTTATATCTAACACTCTTCGTAGCAGCGTTATTAATTTGTTATTATTTTACTTAATGTCTTTCGTTGTTTGATATTACTGCAGCTTGCTAATTTATTTTTGAAGGAACCATTTTCAAATCCAACCTTGAATTTGCAAATCAGTTAATTATATCTTTGATGGCTTCAATCTATACAAATCATTCGTAAAATTACTAAAATTCTCATTAGCTGATTTCATTGTCTTTTTTGTCGAAATGGTAACGTTTTATTTTATTAATGGGATAGCACTCTAGGCGGCAGGATATTTACTTTACCAGTGCTTTATGTTGTGTACTGTAACTTCAAACTGATTTTATCACGGGCGCTGTAAACTTAGCAAAAGAACTAGATAATCTAAAAATAGACTGCCATATAATGAACAGCGCAGAGCAAGGTGCCTTAGTTTTAAGTGACAAATACAATTTAAATAAAGCTCTAACATTCAACATCCGTAGTAGCAAGAAAAAATTTGTTACCTTCTGTGTGACTTTAAAAAGAATGAAAACATAATTTGACTTGATATGCCTTACAGAATGCTGGATTGATGAGAGAATATCACAGGTGCAACAAATACATAAACCAAAATGATGATGTAGTAGTCTATATTCGAGAGAAATGGTCTCTCGCGGTGTATGAGTCTGCCAACTTGAGCGATGCCAACGGTTTAATAGTCGAATTTCCTAAAACTATGGCTATAATTGATAATTATTGGTACCCGTTTGTCACTAATACCAAAGACTTGTCACTCACAACAACACAATTCCCTTGAAATCTAACCGAAAATCATGTCGTCTAAGTACAGCGAGCTGATGTTAACAGGGGACATATATATTAATATATCATATAAACAGTCAATAATAATTTGAAATATATTGACTACCTTTGCTTAATGGCTGAACATGATTTAATGCAAGCTATAACTACGCCGGCACGAGCAGCCGCGACATAAGACTACTTTATTGTGAAGTCTAATAAGCCAGAAAATATAATCGGGATAATTTACAAGGCTGTCATTACGGATCACGATATTGTTATGGCTGGGGCTGATATTAGAAAATCTAATTCATTACGCTCCAATAAATTCAGGGTAGAAAGAAACATGGATGCTATAATGAAGGAGCTTTCGAAAACTGATCGCAATCACAATACAAATGTGAATGGAGCCTTTCAACTTTTTATTCAGAAATTAAGTTCAATTATTTAAAAATACACGTGCTTGAAAAGTATCATCAAATCTAATTACAATTTCAATCCCTGGATCACCCAGAATTTATGCGTTCCATGAGACACCGTGATTATCTACACAAAAGCACTAAATATGATCCCGATTATCGACGACGTGTGTTTAACACCGAGAAAAAATTGATTCTTTGCAATGACAATTCAAAGAGACTATGGGAATTTAATAAAGAAATATATCACCTAAAATCTAACTGTCAAGACCCAGTCGCACATCTTTCACTCCAAGGCTCATCTGACCCCAAACATGCGCTTAATAAGTGAAATAGTTTCTTTACAAATGTTGGTTAAAAATTAGCCAATAAAATATATTACTGAGCACACACAAAGACTAAAACGATCTTGCAGGGGCCGCGGGCAAAAACAACACTAATTTCATGGACCCTACAGATAAAATTAAAGTGGAATCACTTATTTTATCCTTACCTAATGGTAAATTTCTTGGAGCTAACGGGATATTTATATTGTTTATAGTAGAATTCTTAAGTCTTGTCAAGATATTAAACACTACTCTGTACGTGAAACCAAATTCAAAATTGTTGATAACACTTTTAAAGCGTTATAATAATAGTTGGGTGTGTTTCTCAATTTTCCACCCAGAATGAAACATTTATTGTCTCTTCTAGAGCTTACTTCACTACAAATATTTATATTTTTTCTGCGTGTATCTTATTTTGTGTGTTACCGTGCAATCTAATCCGTGAATGTCACTGCTACCGCCCCTGCGGTATCGGCCTTGCCAAGTGTGGGGAGCAACAGTGCTCACGTTGGCACATTTACATTGTTAAAATTGTAACATTCATTTTATAATGTAATGTGGTTCTTCATACTGTAATTATAAGAAATGCAGCTTTTGTTTTTACATAACATTTTCTTCATATCTTTGGGATTTGAAATAAACATTTATCTTATCTTTCTCTTTATTCCTGATATCCCTGAGAAATCCGAAGCATCCGTCTCCATGGTTTATTGAGCAATTGTGAGCTTAAAAATGAGACCCGAAGACAGTCTCTAATAATCTCAAATTACAGCCGTTAGCTATAATAAAATATTTGTTCAGTTAGTATAGTTCAGTAGCTTCGCTTAATCTATTTCTTTACTACGACTAAATAATTATAAATAACACAAATAATAATTATTATATTTGTAGCTTCAATGATTTGTATATATGTATAAAATATTTTTATGTCTAAATAGAAGAATAGCATATCAATTTAAATATTTTTGTACCACTAGTATTTAATATGTAGAGTTTTCTAAGTGAGAGAAATTTTGACTTCAATACGATGGTTTGATCTGAAGTTAAAAAATCTTTAAAAAAATAGTATTGCGGTAAATATTATTAGGTGAAACTTGTTTTATGAGCACGTGTATTTACTGGCAAATGCGTAGCGCGAGAAACTTACACAAAATAACTCTTTTTATAATAAATTGAGGTGGAAATGTTCCTGAAAGATAACCAGCTAGTTTAACTTAGTCCATCATGCAATTCTGGGTTTATTCTGTGTTAAAACTAAATCTTTGCTTTTGCACAATTTAATTCACTAATCTGCCAATAGTGTTGCGTAAACCTCAGTCATTAAAGTAAAGCAAGTAACAAGACTTAATGCTTTTGCAAATTCACAAGAACTTTGTAATTAAATTGTGTTAATTGTTTTTACAAAGTGGAATCCTATGTACTTTTCTTTGTTGACCTCCCGATGCATGCAAGTGTTAAACAGAGTAAGCCATCGATACTATTTCTTAACTTTTAGCGATGCGACAAAGGGTGGGGACTAACTGATTATTGCGATGGCATATGTCTGCTGAAACGCACCGAATGGCATATCGCAAAAGCCAGCTTGTGTGTGTGTGCTCATTTGACCATAGCGTATACGCGACTACCTGTGTGCGTGTGGAGTAACGGTTTTACCTACTCGCCGCGGAGCAGGGGTAAGTAAATGTTTCGGAACTTGCCGTTTTAAGTCATAGATCGCGGATATGCGCGCTTTTTAAATTTAAATGACCTAAAAGGCCGTCCTGGGCGTCCCCTAGGTCGAACAACCGGTAAGCGGTAAGAGGTTAGTCATCGTTATTGAACGTCATAATGTGTCAATACATGTAACTATAATCAGAGAAGGCGTGAACCCTAAAAGATCCTATAAACGCGGCGTCACCCGATATTTTTAAAACGTGCCTAGAGTTCACCCTATGTTACCTACTTGCCTAAAACGACCCACGCGAAGGCCCGATATAGGAGCATCGTACCAGCTACACGCGAAACTGCGATCCTCGTTCCGGAACATGGGGAGGACGGCTACGACGCGCGACTTTGTAGCGGATGCGAGCGCAAGCAACGCAGAAGAATAATCAATTTGCAATTGGACTAGCACATATAAAGAAGTCACCCAGAATGATGCAGCAGGAGCAGTGCTGGTCGCGGCAAAGGTTGCGGACCTGATCATGATCGCACGTTTAACTTCTAAATCTCATTAACGACTATAACGTTCTCTTAATAACCCTTTAACAATATCTTGTTAGAAACTCAATTGCGTCAGTTATGCCCTCATTGCGTCAGTTATGTCTTACGTACAGTCTTAAGTCTTACGGACAGTCGTAAGACACTTACAACATTACGAGCGCTGAGCTCGCAATGGTATCTGTAAACGATTGTGTAGGAAAATGAAAGCCTAATTGCGACAGCTCTAAGGGAGGCGAGAAAGTCGTGAGGTGAGACACGTCCGAACACTACAAGTGCTGAGTTTGCAATCTTTATTTTAACCTACTTACTTTTATTAACTATGCTTCATCATTTTTGGGAAACCGCGGATTGATTCGATACATTATTTCATGGAAGGCTGTTAAACTCTTGACCTCTTGGGCGGATGATTCATGGACCAAAAAGACGCAAACGCACTTCTGGGCTTCCGCATTTATCATTTTAATTCGATAATACTCGAGGGAGTCGAACATTGGCTATTAATTTATGAAAATATTAACTAGCCTTATAGCCGAAATAATTAACAGCCATGATTTTTCTTACCAATATGGAATTGTTTTTACTTTTCTATCCAAGGATAACAAAGGGGCTGTACTCAACACGATTCTTTGATGTTGAGTGAAGGTAAATAATATATCAGGTGAGCGGAGACGTACCATTGCAGCCATAACAGGTGCATTTTTGCCGCATTCCTATTTTTTTATGTAAATGTCCATGTTAACCGGCACTACTAGAAATGTATGATGTCTACGGCTGAAGCGACGATGTTAAAGTTTAATTTTTTAAAAAGGAAAAGATTAGTTACAAGCTAAGTAAACATTACAGAATTTTTATAATTTTAATTTATAAGACAATTTGATGTTCAGGTTTTGTATAAGTTTTAACAGTAATTATAATTGTAATTCGACATCAAGAAGTTGTATTTGGTAAAATAAAAAGTCACTATCTATATTGAGATATCGAGTGTTTCACCTGTATTCTGCCAATATTATAGAGTATTGGAATATCGTTTATTGCTTGAGCAAATGTTAAAAAAAATCTTTAGAAATTGGAAAGCGAATATTAATCTACATGTTAATGCTTCATTTATGAACGAAGATTTGCGTTTAAATGAATTTTTGCGTAAATGCTTCTTGGATGCCTTTTTTTATTAGGTATAAATTTATATTAATAGCATATAACAGTACCACAGGTGATTCGACCGCGTGATATTGTCTTTACTTTAATTGTTATAAACATCGAAAAAAAAAATTCTTTTTATTCTATTTTCTTCGTAATTCATCGATACATTTTTTTTATTTTTGTGTATTTTTATAAAACGTTCACATCATCAAAAGTTGTTATAAAGTTTTGTTACATTTTCAAGATTGCAACTTCCTTCGACTGATCGACGCGACCGTTCTCCCGGAAGGTGTCGAGATGGAGGTTCGCGACGGCGAAGTTTCCGCATTTCCACACGCAACCTCCGAAAAAATCTGGCATTTGCGAAATTCAAAATAGCGGACGCACGCGGGTACCGACTCTTTTCCTAAAGCATTTTTCTCGAAATCGGTATCGTCTTCGGGTGTACGAGAGACGCTTTATACAATAAAAGTACGGAGAGTCAAAAAAAAAAAAAAAAATAAGATGGCCGCCGAAATCTAGCACAGTCGTGTTCGAGCGTTCGCTTCGTGATCGCGTGACATCTGTTTTGTGACATTTTCGCTTTTCCTTTAAAGAAATATCAATTTACTGTTTGTTGAAATATCAGTTACTTTATCTTTAAATTCACCTCCCTGGACGGATTTCTTGTCGCTCCTCCGAAGGCACCCTTCCGGGGCTCCGGATTAAAAACTGCAAAATTTTATTTTTTCGAATTCCAAAATATCTCGCAATCGCAACGTCGGAGCCTATAGTTTCTGAGGTTGCGATGTCAAACCTCTCATTGAAGTTCCCTTCGTGCCTTCGTTGCCTACCCTTCGTGCATACAAATTTCGAATTTTCATTCGAAAAGATCCAATAAAAACGAGCAATATTTTTAATGAAAAAATTACACCTAGAGCGCGTCGCGTCGAAGTCATGATGTTTGATTTTCGTCTACTGGCGAGATTGGACGCAGGTGATATTTAATCATGGGCCATATTCAGTCTTTCTCCCTAAAGATAGAAGATAGAGACTTGTAATGTGAACGAGACATTTTTTAAAACACACCAGTGTTCTCTATAAAAATATACGAGTAACATCTGATAAATTCAAGATGGCAGCCGCGCTGCAAATTTGTATTTTTTGGATATTTCCTTTTTCGCAATGTCGGTCTTTGACCGCTAATTGGCAAATAAGTAGTAATACGGTTAACTTAACAAAGAAAATAAGTTAATTAAAAATAAAACAATAATGTTAAAATGACAAAAACAAGATGGCCGCTGAGATGTCCGAGATATTCGTAACTTTGCTGGCTCACGTCGGGCAGGATTATGAACGGATTTGTGAAATAAATCTTTCATCTTCTTCGAGGAGTTGTAACGTTGCAAGTTAATGTCCCATCATAAATCTTAGTTAAAATTTTAACCAAAAATATATACACGAGAAACATCTCAAAAATCGCAATACAGCAAAAAATTGTTCTACCCTTGGCGGGGAAAGGTGCATCTCAAGTGGCGTGTGGTCGAGGATGCGTGCTATTGGTTCAGCGAATCTTTGTTTTTATAACAAACATTCAAATACGCCCGCGCACCAGCCACAGCTGTTTACAGTATTGCCCGGGAGAAGGATCCTGGCCTCAGTCGCGTTCACTGGCTAGGTGTCGTCTCACGCACCGACGCACACTCTTTGTGTCGGTGCGTTCACCAGTTACGTGTCGTCTCACGCGCCGGGGCCAATTAGAATTTATGTTATAAATTCACGTCTTGGTCCTTTTCATTGTCTGGACATCATTTAATTCACGCCACAACTTTTCCTCGCCAACCAAGCCTCGCACCCCAAACGGGTGAGTGTTCAACAAATATTATAAAGACATTGATATTAAGTAGCGTTTAGTTATAAGTTAGAGCTCAACATTTTGTCTGTGCCCAAAGTTCCATTATTATGTATACATTATTACTTTTCATTTTTTTTATTAGTTATCACTTCTATTTTTTCTTTTACATGATTTAAATTTTGTAACTCCGTTCTGACAGTAAACAATCACATCAACTGCTTTCGTCTTTTTTCCTTCCTTCATCGCAAGCCATCTCGGGGTTTACTGTCAGCGGAGCAAATTGTACATATATTTATATATGTATATCACAAATGTGACATTTATTCACAGGTGCGAGTTTTATGCAAAAAAATAACCTACTATCATTGAGGTTGAATTTATATCACCTTGCACCCGACGCAACGTATCCTGTGAACTACCGGCGCTCCCTGCCCTCAACTTGCTGCCGTCAGACCAGTCCTGGGAGATCGTGCGGCTGGCTACCACCACCATCAGGCGAGCTGCGGTGCAAAATCAGACCAGGCCTTCTGCCCTGCATTTTAAATAAATAAATATATTTTTCTTCTATGTTACACTTTCATTTTTAATTATTTTTCTTCGATAACGGCAAAGAGCCCTTAATTTTAATGGGTGTGAAGGTTTGTTTTCAAAAAAGATTTGGCGGCGTGGAGTTATTCATGTGGTACCTTTGATTAAATGCACTTATAGAAGTGAAATGTCTCGGTGATGTCGACATCAGAGCATAATACTTAAAAATGGCAATAATGCACCTTATTAAGCAGCATGTATTGTCATTGAAGTTTTATACTGGGTAATGTGTCGTAGTCGTAGCAATGGCATTTGACCATTTTTTTGCTGACGACTGGCTACACCAGCCGCATAAATTTTTTTTATACACTTATGATTTTTTTTTACATTTTCATCCATCTGTATGGATGAATATGTGGAATTATTTTATGACAAAGTTGCACCATTTAGAACAGATTTTTATAACGAAAATTTGGGGTTTTTCCATTACTTGTCAAGTATGTCATGATTAGAAAATTTTCGGATTTTTCAATTAAAAAAATTTAAAAATAGAAGGAAACGTATATTTAATAAAAACATTATACCGGGCGACGTGTTGCTGTTGTTACAAAGACATTTGACCATTTTGGTCCCTAGCAACTGGCAATATGGCCAGGATCTGTTTTTCATTTTCCACGTATCGAATTCCACAGCCGAAAGTATAAGGGGTTGCCAAAACCTAAACACACAATAGCCAGAATCGAATGAGACAAAAAAAAATAATCAAGCGACTTACAAAACCGTGCGAGAAATCACCTTGTGTTACAATTTCCATCTTATTTTTCATTCGATCAGTAATATTTGATATACATTCGAGCTGTTAAAAAACCTATCAAAAGATCAACATTATACTCCGCAACCTGACGTCATAGACACTGAAAAATTTCAAAGTCACAAATCTTGGCAGACAGAACGGGATAAAGACGTTTACAATAACCAAGATCCATCAATCAGAACCAAAAATAAGACCAAAGTTATGTAGGCAAATATTAATAATGCTGTGTTTGTGTTTAAAAACCATGACTACACTTTATATTGTGATGTCATATTTCTTCAACTCCGTCAACCGTGTCAATCAAATATATCACATACATACGTACATTTTAACTATACTTAATAGTCAATCGTATCGTAATCAAATATTCAATTATTTTATTATTTTGTTGGGCTCTTTACATTTTTTTTAATTATTCTTAACTACATGTAACTATACTTTTATCGGGAGGATTGAGGGAGGACGATCCTGGAGCAGGTGGTAAAGATCGGGACACACTGCCAAGCGTTCGCAGATGACGTCGTACTGGCCCACGACATCTCAAGTAGGGTCAACGCAGTTCTCACCCATGTTCATGAATGGGGTGTCAGAAATAAGCTTAGGTTCACCTCTCACAAGACAAAGGTGATTGTTCTAACCAATAAGCTAAAGTAAGGCAACCCCTTACTGACTATTAAAGGTTAGCCACTTAGCTTCACTAGAGAGGTCCGGATGTTAGGCCTAACAGTTGATGATAGGTTCACGTTTAACAGCCATAATAAAACCGTCAGCAAGAAGGGCCAGGGCCTCTATCATCAGTTGTGCTGCGCCGCTAAGGTATCTTGGGGTGATACCTTAGTGAAATTGAACCCGGAAGTGATCAGGACGATGTATCTGGCAGTACTGGAGCCAACGATTTTGTATGCTGCGAATGTATGGGCGCCGGTGGATAAAAAGCAGCTAGTTTGCAGGCAAGCTAGGTGTGGTTCAGCGAGACTTCGCGCAGAAAATTGCGAAAACCCTCAGAGCCGTGACTCTGCAATTGGCCCTTGCCGAGTTGCTTCCTCTGGACCTTCGGGTCCATGAAGCTGTTCGCTTATTTGAGATCAAGAGTGGTCTTTCCCGGCCGGGGGCGAGGGACCGGGATCTATAGGTGTCAGTCAGTCACTTGAAAATTCCGCATCCCTTTGATCAATGTGGCGAGGAATTCTAATGTCCGGAGGAAAGTGCGGACGACGTCCACTTGCCACCGACGACAGCCACTTTGAGGATAAGGTGGGTGCGGAGTTTTGCGTTACGCAGGAAGCCGCGCAGCTGTACTGTAAGAAATTCAATTTGGGTAACTTCTGTACTGTCTACTAGGCTGAGTAGTTGGCATTAGCAGAAGCGAATGGGTATGCGGCCGAGCGATCTCGAGAGTGCCACAAGATCAGACACCTTCCATCCTTTGGCGCTAGAGTTAAAGAAAACATTATGAAAGCTAGAAAAATAGGAAAGAATATCAGGTTATATTGAGTTAAAGCGCATGCAGGGGATGGAGGGGAATGAGACGGTGGACCAGCTGGCCAAGGACATGGCCCAGGAGAGTAAAAGGTGCTATTTTTTATTCATCAAGCGACAGGCTAGGCTTAGACACGTTTGGTGAATGGAACATGAGGTATGTGGAAGGCACGACGACTTCGGTATTGCAGATATTTTTTCCGAACACTGTTTCATTTTACCACGTGCTTGGGCGGTTAGAACTGGACACGGTTCTGGTCCAGATGTTCACGGGACATAGAGGATTCTCTGAGTAACTTATTAGGTTTAAATCCAAGGAAAGTCCCTCGTGCACCTGTTACTTTGCGGTGGACCAGACCGGTACTTATCCGATCACCGGCTGTCCCGTATTTGTTGCGCAGTGTATCTTACGGCTTATCAGTTTCGATTGTAGAAGAGAAAAGGGGAAGGAACATTTCCAGGCTGGTAGAAGAAGAGAAGAAACACTACATCTTCTTAGATTTTTGTTTTTACATACAATAAGTGATAAATTCTAGTCGGATTAAGTTCAAAAGAGAAACAAATTATGAGAAAATGTGATAAAGAATTTAATAAACCAAAAAAATGTTAATAAAAAATTTAAATGTATAAAAAGGGAAAAGTAGTAATCTGGAAATAAAGGCGAGTAAGGAAGGCGATGTACGAATAGAACATAAAGTATGGAAAGGAATGAAAGAA
This sequence comes from Battus philenor, assembly GCF_028537555.1. Taxonomy (NCBI): domain Eukaryota; kingdom Metazoa; phylum Arthropoda; class Insecta; order Lepidoptera; family Papilionidae; genus Battus; species Battus philenor. The sequence goes on from NW_027181661.1 coordinate 10,708,031, forward strand.
AATGTGACGTATAAAAGATAGCGATGTGAAAGATACTGTGAAGGACAAAAGATGAGAATGAAAATAAAATAGTCTGTGTAAAATTTATTGAAAATATGTTATTATCAGTACATACCTAAGACATGGGTTGCACGAGAGGTCTCCAATAGCGGGAGGCATAAAAAATAAAACAACAAGGTTTCTTCTTCTAAATATACTGCTACGCCCGCAGCAGAGGAGTGCTTATTTACTGGCGGCACATGTCGTCATGTCGCAAAGTCATCATCGAACACATGCATCACCGAACACATGCAACACCTCCGCATCCTGTACCCTTGCCGCTCTTTGGTCGGGGACTGCAAAAGCCATGACCTAATATATAACCATATCCTAATATATCATAGCTATTCCACGATCCGCTACCTATGGACCCCGGAAGTAGCCTGTACCTAAGCCATACCAAGCACACATACCATTCATTTTAAGCTAGGGGTTAATAAAATACCAAATTAAAATTTATGAATTATTGATTGTCACGAAAAAAACTCAGGTGAGATCTCAGTACATAATTGCTCACTATATGATGATGGTGTTGCCCACTTTTTTGAGATCGTCGACGACGTTGGCGGTCTCTATTTCGAGCGGAAGGCCGCACATAACGACCAGAAGTCGCTTATACTCGGAGAAGGCATACGTGTGGAAGGAGATGCCTTCCTCAACACCTGTATGAGGAAGGTATCTCCTTCCATAGTGAGTGAAGCGACGGTAGTCGTCATCGGTGATTGTGTTAATCACTGACGAGCCGTCGTTCGGGTATGGGTACTCGACGGGGAGGGATTTTCGCTCTTTATAGCGGACGGGGGTGTCAGGTGACTGCGGGGAGTCACTCAGAAAGCGGGTGGGACTGTCCTTGGCATCTGCCTTGTACTCGTCCGGGTATTTCATGGCCATCTTACTGCCAAAGGTGATGACCGGGTCCTCGCCGAAGGGAGGGCCCGTGTAGTGACGCCAGGATTGCGTTATTGTTGGGTGAAGTGGGGAGAGTGGGGTCGAACTATTAAGAACCTCCCTGCCGAACGGCAGGGGGAAGGGAAGAATACTGCGAGTCCGGAACGGTGGAGAGCGGAGGATCGCGGGAGTCTAAATGAAGTGACCTTCGAGGTCACTTTGGGCACCCCTGTGCCGGACAGTAGTGTCCAGCGGGAGGTAAACCCCCGTTACTGAGCGTCAAAACGCATCAGCATATCTAACTATACTCGGCGAAGACTGAACTCTAAACGGTCGTCGGACGCGGAGTCACCCGGCGTCCGTAAAACGCGCCTAACGGCCCTAGCCTTACCAACCTAATTCCTTAAGTAATCCACACGGGGACGCCGCTGGAGGGTGGTGAGACTGAACGTGCGTTCACTTGCGGTTTCTCTGAGACGACCTTAGACGTTCTCTAACAGTTAGAAACGATAGTCTGCGTCGGCTACTAAGGGGGCGGGAAAGTCCGGAGACACTTCCGACACTCCAAACGCTGATCGCAGGGTTTTCTTGCACTGAGGTGCAAGAAGGCGGACACTAGGTCGGCAACTACGGGACGTGGGATAGTCCGAAGACACTTCTGACACTCCAAACACCGAGCGTAGCAAATCCATGCGCAGGGGCACAAGATTTAACGGGCAGCAACAGCAGAGCGGCCGGAAAGTCCGAAGACAATTCCGCACTTCCAAACGCTTTGCGCAGGAAATCCTATAAATGCGCAGAGAACCTAATTGCCGGTGAGCAATACGGGAGGCGGAAAAGTCAGGAGACACGTCCGAACGCTCCAAGCGCTGAGCTCGCAATCTGATGCTGTACTGCGCGATAATAAAATACATTTATATTATATAAAATGTAAGAGAGACAGACGCCTTATAATATCGTATCTCAAATGAATAGTTGGCAATTATTATATTAAGTAATCAATTTATTTTACCTCCTAAAAACTTAGTTTTACAATTGTAATAGAATTGCTTTTGCGGTTGTGTTAAATAATTATAGAACTCTTTAAAAGATAAATTTTGAAATAATTCTTAAAAAGTTAATTGGTACTTTTGTAGTAGTATTGGCTAATCATTTCCTTCTTTATTATCTATTTTGAGAGACAAGTAGTTTTAAGAAGTAATAACGCCGAATCGATAAAGAAAAACCGAATATAAAAAATAATCGATAAAATTGCATTACATGTTTCTTATCATCTGTTATTATAATTGAATAACATGGTGCAACTTAAATATTTCATTATGTAAATAATCTGCAGTGGATAAAATGATAAAGACATGATTAGTGGTTTTGTGGTATTAACGAATCCTTTTCATATTTAACCCACCATAAGGTATTCCAAAGTGGCATGGGCTTAACAACCAGGAAAGTTTGAGCGAATCACCGATAACTCATTAAATTTCCAGAGTGCGTCGAACACTAAGCTAACAAAAGCCTTCGTGTGGAAGTGGTCATGTCAACGTGTACCTTCTCTGGACTACTAGTAAACAATGTACATGCTTACAGTGGTTTAAGGTAATGTTTGCAATATACTATCTATAATTAATCTGGTATTTTTACAGATCTTTCTGTTTACTACTTCTTTAATAATATCTTTTTTTTTCAATATTTCGTGTGGTCAGTGCTTTATTTAATACCACATGCTCTGCTAATTTCGCATTCCTTCTAATTGCTCTGCTAATTTCCAAGATCCTTGGCTATTTTCTTTCTTTTCAAGTCTTTGTTATTACTGGAAATGAGACATTTACGAAATAAATATATGGTTATTTACACAGCATTTTAAAAATTAATGTATCAATAAAACTTTTTAACGACACAGTAATAACTGGTAAAATAGACTACTGATACAACAAAGCTATTTGTATTGTATCTCCAAGATACAGGTTTTCCATTTTAAACGAAATTTGGAAACAACAATCGCACGGTCAAATGTAATTGTGTATTTAATTCAATGCCCCGTGCGTTCAGTTTTGGCTGAAATGATATGAAGTTAATTTCTCTTAATGGCATATCGCTCTTTAATTTCAATGCTGAATAATGAATCTGAATCAGAGGTTCTGTTAGCAATACCAACAAAACTTTTGATTTATGCATGTTTGCAATGTATGTAAAGTTAGAACTAAATGTTCCGATTTAGAATAAGATTTATTGTGATCAACTTTATTCTAATACTACAAAAAAAGACCGCCTCTTCTTGTATTTCTTCTTGCTGTTTTAGGTCACGCGGGCATTTTTATTATTATACGCGGACTTTTTTTAATAAGTCCATCAACTAGTTATTTTTCTGGATGAAAAACTAAACTTAAATGCGCACGTCGCTAACGCTTGAAAAAAATGGTCCTCGTTACTAAACAGTCCGAGTAAAATATCACTGTCAAATAAACTGACCTGTAATCAAACCCGTGTTTACATGCGCAAGCACGCGCTATGCTCATGCAAATCAACGCGTCATGCACAGTCTCCAAGTCGTACAAAACAGGTTTTTGTAGAAAAACACGGGCGTAATGTTTTTAATAAGGGCATCGATCCATTACTTCAACTTTGTCGCTCATCGCTGTCGCTGATTGTAGGTGCCACCACCTACAACATAATTTCACCCCATACATTCAGACGCGGGGCTGTCTAGAGACCATGTCTTAATCTTCGGAAGAAGCGACCACCCTAATACAGGTTTGATACAGATCAATTCGAATGTTCGAAAACTAACCGGCCTCGACAGAGTCAATTCCGGCTCGAGTATCACAAGGATCGTCAACCCCTGATCATTTTAGATGGAAACGTTGCTGGAGTTTCTTCCACCACTTCGTCTCCTAGCGCTTTCCGAAGTGGTAGTAACGTTAGCCATGCAATAGCAGCCAAAGGTTATAAAGGGGAATATTTTCTAAATATAACGAGTGACGTGCATTATCGTCGAGTGACACCCGACATGGCGCATGAGCTTAATCACTCCGTGGCGTATCCTCTGAAGCGATACAAGAGCTCGGCGGCCTTCTAATCCGTTGAAACTGTGGTGTTGTTAAAATGTTAGTGGCCCGAACCAAGGCTCCCCAGAGAGCCTTCGAGCTTCGCTACCTTAAAAGAGGTTTTAGGCTAAACGCTTCCGGCGACTTCCCTTTTGCACTTGCGGAAGCTGCAAATGAAACTTGAGTAGCAGCGCAAGCCAGGTTAAAAAATACTTTTTTACTTTAAAAAATACGGCGGCGTTCTCAGGTAAGAATAGCGCTCTTAACTTTTTCTGTCTTTATAACTTTGTTTTAAAGCGGAATCCTTTAGCAGAACATACGTTACTAATTTTATTACAATATTTAAGTTTACTCTCACAGACAGCATATTATATTTAGTTTATTTATTTTTTAAACGTATTGTAATTTATATTATTCAGTACCGGCAGTTTTCTCAGTTGAATAGTACTCGATTTCTTAATTATTCTATCATTTATGTAAAAGGGACAAACCAACGTATAGGTGAACACAATTTGGGAGAATTCAACAAAAATTTTCAAATTAGCTTTGTGAGCAATTTGATAGTTGAGGTCTATAATATAATACATCATACAGTAAATATATGAGTTTTTTAAATCGATACTTTGAGAATTTTCCTTATACGCTGTCGCTGTGGTCTAAACTATATATAATAAAATAAGATGAGAATTTGTTTGGTGATAATCGTGCATTTAGATTTTAGAACAAACACAATTGTACATAGTTACTAATGCTGTTTAAGTGTAACATCTCTATAAATTATGAAAAAAAAAAACTCAAAGTTCACACACTTGATAAAAGTCAAAATAAAAATTAGAGGCTATCAAGGAAATCCAACGCTCGACATTGACAGATATTTAGTGACCGCGTAATTGTAACTCCATTTAATCACTTGCAAAAGGCGAAGTGTGTACTATCACTTACCCATCACTGTCACGATCAGAGAAATGTAAACATTGCTGTACCTTACCTTGAAGGGAGCTCTAATTAGTAAACTCACTATAGTGATTTATCTATTCGCGTATTTAGATTACAAATATTAACAGATGCTTCATTCATGCTCCACAAACTTTTTAACAGAGTATCAATTTTTAACAAAATTTAATTACAATTTATCTAGATAAGCCATTTTTAGGTACTGCAACTTTTAAAGTTTATTTCAATTATTGCTTATAAACATGTCAATTAACAAAGGGATTACTTTGTTCGCGTTTATTGGTTTCAATTATCATTTTTTCAGAGATTTTTCATGTAAAATAAAATTATGCTTTGTTTTCTTTGGAACGATTTGAATTTAATGTTTAATTTTTATGAGGAATCCTTTTGTTGTTATTTGAATTTAAATAAAAATTAGACCGAGAAGAAAAATACGGTGACTAATTTAACCCTGGTTTCAAATAAATATTGTTTACAGGGAAGCAATTAGCGGCCCCTAAACTTTTTAAAATCTCGTTTTTGATATTGTAATATATACATATACTTTTTGTCATATACATAAATGTTCTCATATGTATAGACATGTCCAGCAGTGGACGTTCTACAGATGTAACGATGATGATCATTTAGAGACCGTTAAACAGATGTGAAACTGAATATTAAAAAAACTGTTATAATTTTGCTATCTTAATTGCGTATTGAAAGAAATTTACCGAAAAATAATATAAATCCATACTCGCTTCGCCCATTGTTAGGATTATGTACAGGAAAATTTCCTTTTCTCTGACTTCTCGAAGTAGTCAAGATAAAATACACCCGAGTTTGTACTAATGCCTATATGTCTGTACAATTTTTTTAAGCATAATGGAATAAAATTATGAAAAGAAATACGACGCAGATTTGTTTTCCTCACACGCAGTAATAATGTATATCTCGCAGGCTAGCACGCATTGGAATACAACTACAACCATCTACATTGAATGGAGGCGGCGCTGGGATCTCCGCTTCACTGCGAATCGATACCTTGCCATTCTTATTCGACGCTTCTACGAATTTTATTATATTTACACGACGTTTTCTAATCGAAATGGAAAAATATAGTATAGGTATTTTGTAAACATTAAAGAGACGTTTTTACAATTGAATAAATCAATTAAATTAATAATTTAATTAAAAAGTTAAAATTTTCATTACTTATGTTGTTGAAGTTATTTCTTTTAAATTGATAAATATGGGAAATTGATTAAACAGTTAGCCTAACAGCAGTTATACTGACTGGTTTCTGATGATGATGATGTTGTTAGCCTTGCGGGCTTTCACAACTTCGTCGGACTCAGGGCTCGCGGGTCGAAGACCCGCGAGCTCATATTTATATACTATCCTACTGCTGACTCTCGGCGCGTGTGTGCGCTGCAAGAGACTAGCTAGTGTTGCTGCGGCTTTCCTCCTTCGATGTTGGTGTTGGAGTCGGCGTCGGCTTTATCGGTGTTTTCGTCTTCATGTCTTCTGTGTTGATGATGATGATGATGTCTTCGTTTTCTTCTTCGATGTTTTCTTCTCGCTACTGTCTCTTGGCAGTAGCTATTCGGTGCGCCCTCTTCGTCGGGCGTGTCCTGGCCATCTTGAATGTGGTCTACTTGGTGGTGGCCCCCTCTGATGTTTTCAGGGGGCGTTTTTTAATGCCTTTCGGGGTCGGAGCGTCCTCGTCCGGCACTGCGTGGCGTGGCCTACGCTTTGTTGTCGTTGCGTGTGTGTCTGGTATGTAGTTGGCCGCTTGGACCACCAGACTGTTCGGATGGTGTATGGCGTCATGGAAGTATCTCCTTGACGCCTCTCCAAAGTATTCTCTGATTGTGGGGAGGTCTAAGTCGCTGTGGAGGTCGACGTCCCTCTGGTATGGTGCCGCACCGGTTGCTTTCCGGATGAAGCGGTTTTGAATTACCTGCAGGCGATTCAATTTCAGCTCGCTGACATGAGCGAAGACTACGCTTGCGTAGGACAGTATAGGTCTTACGCAGGCTTTATAAATGTGAATTTTGTGCTTCAGCGAGAGTTTGCTGGAGGCACAGAGTAGAGGGTGGAGTTTACCCAATACGAAGGCTGCTTTGTTCCTCACGGTTTTGATGTGAGGTGAGAAGTTTAGTCGGGAGTCTAGGGTGACTCCTAGATACTTGACCGATGCTTTCCATGGGATTGGACGGTCGAAGAGGGTGATGTTGCCTAGTTTCCTTCTCTCAGGTACTGGCTTGAGTCTGCGCATCGGCTTTCTTTCGAATTTCCGGCCGAAGAGGACAGCTTCGCTTTTGTCCGGATTGATGTTGATTCTCCACTTCCGGAACCATTCGCCTAGGCGGTTGGCCGCGGTTTGGAGTCTGATCGTGATTCGGCCCTGATGCTTGTCTGTGTAGAACAGGGCCGTGTCGTCGGCGAACATAGCTAGTCCGACCTGGGGGTCTTTCGGTATGTCGCTGGTGTACAGCGAGAATAGGAGCGGTGAGAGGCAGGAGCCTTGTGGTACTCCTGCCAGGAGCGGTCTTTTTGAGGACCGGGCTCCTTCCACACGATATCTGAACGTGCGGTTCTTCAAGAAGGCTTGTATGGTGAGCACAAGCCTGTCGGGCACCTTGAGTTGATAGAGCTTATATATTAAGCCCTCGTGCCAGACTTTGTCGAACGCTTTTTCGACATCGAAGAAAAGTGCGCCGGTGAGGACGGGCTTTTTTGATCTTCCTTGACCTGACAGTATGTGTTCTGTCAGTCTGTGTACTTGGTGTACACATGAATGCTTCGGTCTGAACCCGAACTGTTCGTCCGGGATGAGGTTTTGACCGAATGCGAATTTCTTCAATCTTGATAGGATTATTCTCTCGTACACTTTTCCCATGGTGCAGAGGAGGCTGATGGGGCGGTAGCTGCTTGGCAGCTCTCGGGGCTTGGCTGGCTTGGGGATGCCGATGACGACCGCTTCTTTCCACTCGTCGGGGAAGGTGCAGCTGGCTAGCAGGACATTGAAAATACCTGCAAGCAGAGTTAGTAGCTGCCCGGGCAAGGCTCGGAGCACCCTATTGGTGATGCCGTCCGGCCCGGGTGCCTTATTAGGTTTGAGATCTGTTATGATCTCGGCGACTTCCTTTTCTGTCACTTCCGGTAATGCATCTCCCTCTGGGGGGAGTGCGGTTCTCCTACTTACTTCTGTGTTTACCAGATGTAAGTGAATAGGGTCGGTATAGTGCGTAGATGGTGTGCACTGGTTTTCTAGACTGTCGGCTAAACATTCGGCCTTTTTTGAGTCCTCGAAGGCGAGATCGACATTGTTTGTCCTAACTAAGGGAGGGATGGTTGCGCAGTTGTCCATCTTCAGGCTTCTGGCCAGCCGCCAGAAAGCGTACTGCGACGGTTCCAGGTCCTGAAGCAGCGCATCCCACCTATCGTGTCTAAAGTCTGAGACGCGCGCTTTCACTTGCCTTTGTAGGCGGCGCAGTCTCTGTTTGTTTACCTGAGAAGGATGTTTGTCATGCTGCCTCATAACGGCATTCTTTTCCCTAATCAGCCTCCGAATGGAGCCTGGGAGAGCCCCGAGTCGGTGTTCCGATTCGGGTATCACCCTTGTGGCTTCTTCGATTGCTGATGAGAGGTGAGCTGTTAAGGATTTGATCGCTCGGCATGCTATGTCGGGCGTGTCAATTACGTCTGGAATCTCATCCAGGTACTGGGATTTCGTGGCCTCGAGTTTGACCCCGAGGCTACGCCAGTTGACGACGGTTTTGGTCAGAGGGACCTCACCGCCGGACCGGCCCAGCTTCATGACTACTGGTCGGTGGTCAGATGTAAGGTCTTGTACCACCTTTATAGCTGCTACTTCTAATGTTATGTTTTTAAGCAGCGCTATGTCTAATGTTGACGGCCGATGGGTGACTGAATGTGAGTACCTCGTCGGCTTATTTGGAGCAACTATGTCATAGTTAAGTGTCCCCGCTAGCTTGAAGAGCACCTTACCGTTTTGATTTTGACCTGATGCGTTCCAGGAGGTGTGTTTACTGTTGAGGTCACCTGCCAGAAGCACTGCTGGACCTAGATTCATAATGGATTCCAGGTCCGATTCTAATATTGGTTTCTTGCATTGTTGGTATGCAGACACAATTACTAGGGACTGATGGCCCGTCATTGCCACCTTGCAGATGGTGGCTTCTAAGTTAACTAAAGGGGGGGGGGGGTGTGATAGGCACACAGTGGAGTTTTCTTTTGTAATAGATCAGGGTGCCGTCTAATGGTCCGGTCAGCCTGTCCTGTCTAACTATTTCATAATTGGCTATCTTGGGGTTGCGAGTTGCTGGTTTAAGAAATGTTTCTTGTATGAGCATGATGTCTACATCGTGCTCCCTAAGAAACAAGCCGATCTCGTCCCTCTGAGACTGGAGTCCGGCCGCGTTAAAGTACGCGACAGTAAGTGTTTTAGGTTTAGTCCTTTGTATGTTTGTACTACCCATTGTGGTTAGTTCTTGTGTTTAGTGCTCTGCTTTGAGAGCCCTGATTGTTGCGGCGTGTCTGATCGCCACCTCCATCCTTTCTTTCCACCCGCTAGCGGCGTGGAGGTCATTTGATAGCGCTAGAACGCTATCGATGTCTATACGGTCCAAGAATCCCGTAAGGGACTCTAGTCCCGCACCTAAGTCTGTCATACCTGCCCTGGGGGTGGGTTTTCTTGCTGCTGGTGCTGGTGGTTGCGGCCTTGCGGCCGCCGCAGCTCGAGCTGACTGGGTTCCCGGCAGGGGTTTGGCCCATGCCGAGACTAGTGGAGCCGGTGCCGGGCGCAGCGGCGCTGGCGGTGGCTGGGTGGCGGTTGTGGTACCGCGTGGTTCCGGGCGGGGGCGGTGCTGGTAGCGCTGATTGCGCTTAGCACCCCCGCGGTGCCTGCGCGGAGCTTTGGAGCATCCGCGATAGTTCGCGGGATGTCCTTCAGCCTTACACAGGCAGCAGGTTGGTGGGTCGGCCGAGTTGGCCGGTCTATCGCACTTAATTGTGCTGTGATCTCCATCACATTTAACGCATCGGGGGCGGGCGTAACAGTTACGCGCCGAATGTCCGTAGAGTTGGCAGTTGTGGCACTGCCCTACCTGTCCTTTCCTATGCGGGGTTTCTATTTTAATGCCGCTGAGCTGGCACAACGTTTTTACGTTGTACACTTTTTTGCCCTCCGGGGAGAGCTCAATTGATGCCATCAACAAGGGGATGGGTTGTTTTGTCCTAGAGTTGGACATCCTGTAGACACTCCTCGCCGGAATGCCTTGTGCTTTAAGGTCTTCGAAGGCCAGGCCTGCGTCAACCTCAAGAGGGATGCCTCTGATGACAACCCTTAGCTGTTTATCCTCCGGGAGAGCATAGGTGTGAAACCCTATGTTCTGTGCCCTGAGGTGCTTTGTAAGTTTACGGTAGTCGTCTACCGTACCTATATTGATAATGATACCCTGCTGGGTATTTTTTGCCTTAAGGCAGGAAATTTTGTTTCTGGCTATCCATTTGGATAGCTCATCCCATTTGCCCTTCTCCTGAAGGATAATGGGCGGAGGGGGTTTGGGACCCCTGGGTGCCTGTGGTTCGATTTCTTGGGCGGGGGACGGAGCCTTGCGCTCCGTCTGGGCCACTTTCTTAGGCGGCGACGCGCCTGGGGATGGGAGGACCGAGGTGTCCTCGGTTTCGCTTTTTTTGAGCGCACGTTTGCGCTTTTTAGTGACGAGGGTGAAGCCCTCGTCACCTGTCGTGTTCACGTGTTCGACCTCCATGTCGGAGCCACTGGACTCCGACTCTGAGGACGTTTTGGACCTCCCGTAGGAGGTGGAGGGCCGGCCCTGTGGGGTCGGACGGGCCTCTGGCCTGTGTGCGGCCTTTGAGTTCTTTTCCGGCACTGCTGTGCCATCGTCGGTTTCGCTTCCGAGGAAGCGTTTATGCTTCGCTATGAAGCCTTCCCATAACTTGGGGTGGGATTCTTGGAGGAAGAGGACTAGGTGCCTCCCTAGATCCTCCATCGTGATGCTGTTTCGGTGGTCGCGTCAGTTACTCCCCGCCTAGCGGCAGGGAGAGAGAGTCTTTCCTCCCTCGGTAGCCTGCTCGCTTGCGCGGCAGCCACCAACGGGAGGTAAGGGCGTCGAATTGGTCTCCCAAGGGAGACGAAATAATTGGTGTACTTACCCCACTGGAACCCAGCGGCGGTTTTTCAACAGCAGTTATAAAATATTTGGCTATGACTACATGGAAGTTGAGCTTACCAACTTGCGGTACATCTATGCAAAATTGAATCTTGAGAGAGAAAGAGAGAGATTGAGAGATATAAAGTCCACACAACAAAAAGAAAATGATGATGAAGATGCTTCCATAATGTTATTCATTCTATGGTGAAGTCATATATCGCACCTGTAAATTAATCTGTGAAAGGGTATATTTTTTAAAATCTATTACTTTCTAGGCCACGTAAAAGATACGAAAACCACGTTCATATAAATTGAGGGCGTGCTTAGTTAACTCTCGATTAATCTTTAACAAGTGTGTCGTAAACATTTTTTTTTGTAGTACATGCTCGAAGACGTACTTCTCTGTGGCCACTAATGTGTGCTGTAGTGTCTGCTAGTATATATTTGTTTGCGGGGCTACTCCTCTTACTATTTTAATGGTATTGTTGTTGTAGATGGCCGCATTATGTTTCTCCAGTTTAGACCCCAGTAGTTGCTTGAACCTCCTTTATGGGCTTCCATTTGAGTAAAATGGCAAACCCAAATTTTAGCTTCCCTGGTAGCCCGAGTAGCTTCAAATTCGCGAAAGGCATTCTCCATGTGATGTTTTACGGAGGATGCCTACAAGTACCTCGGAGAATCTACTGTGCCCAACCTGCTTTGTCGTCCGATGTCTCAAAGATTTTTCGGGGATTTTAAGATGTTTTTGCAACGTGTTTTTCATCATGAGATGTTTCGGAAGAGCATCTAGTACCATAGGGGTACATCATGCGGAGGCGTTTAGTAGCGCCAGGAAGGCAGCTGCGCGTTCAAGCTACAACTAATACTATCCTTGATGTTGGTGAGATGGTTTTTTGCATCTTTGTTAAAGCGTTCCTACAATCGCTTCCGTTTCCGCGTTTTGTAATGCCTAAGGTTTTGGCCACGGTTCCCGTAAATGACAATTTCATGCTTAGTAGCCGGTTCTCGTAAATGACTATTTTATGCTTGGAAGCCGCCTCTATACATCCCCAGTAGTATTCCTACTCCGACAGCGGCAGCGAGTCTGCCAATCTGCACCTTATAGCAGGACACCAGGCGTTATCGAAGGCTCTCTCTATGTCCAATGATACCAGCACTGCGATCTCCTTCTCCTTCAACTAAGTTCGCAAATGCCGGACCAGGACATACAGAGAGTCTTCGGTACACCTCTGCGGCATAAAGCCGTATTAATGGCAACTGATGTAAGGTGCAGTGTATCACCGGATCCTACGGACCATCATCTTCTTCAGAACCATGCCCAGAATGGGCAAGAGTCCGATGGGCCTGTAGGACTTCGGGAGCGCGTAGTCTTCCTTATCCGGCTTCCTAAACGCCACAACCACTGTCTCCTTCCACCTCATGGCGGTCATGGACCCTCGCGTTGACTTCATCGGATTTCGCTCTTTCACTCCTGTGGTCCGAATTGTCTTCCCGAGGATTATCCTCCGGGAAGAACACCTCCGCCAGCATCCTGGCTGATCCCGCTGTGTCTAGCACTTGACCACACTGGACGAGGGGGACGTCCTCTCGCCTCACCTACGTACGAGGTATCACTCGATAGATCCCGTCCCACATGGTATCGCGATCCTGCCTCTCGCAGAACCGCTTCCAGCTTCCAGCTTAATCACCAGTTCACGAAAATACTTTGTACCGAGAATATAAATGCTTATGTATTACAGGATATTCATCCTTCTTTATATTCTTGAACTTAAGGGCTCCCTCGGGAACCTCGGCTAAGGAGATTACAGTTTTATTACCGACCAATGGTGTAACTAGGCGAAAGGATTCCAGAAAAAGATACTCGATTGTACTACTCCGACAAAAGAGTCGACGGGACAGCCAAACCTTGATATGTTTCGAAGCTTTCAAATGGCTGCTTATTACTACTACTTAGAAAAGTGTTGGCGGAAGAAACGTCAGCAACTCTGCTATCTTTAATAGTAGAAAACTAGCTCTGTAGATGACGTTATATCCTGTATAGTCTTATTTGAATTGATTATATATTAGTGCCACTGTCGTCTCATATCATTGCAGTGATTGGGTTAGGCATTCCCTGAGCAGTTTTTTAAAGATCGGATTTAAATGTTGCCAATAGACAGCATAAATCGCTACATATGAGTTGAATCATATATCTTTGACAGATTTAATTATCATCGAGTAATAATGACATTAAAACTTAATCCATTCCGTAAGAATTCATCTAAATCTTAAACGGTGAGCTCGCTCCGTAGTTATTCATATGTTCCTCTGCATAGGAGAGTTTGAGAACGATGTCGTGTTTCTTTTGTACAGCTCGTTATTATTAACAACAGAAAATTATATTATTTATGTATGAAAACTTATTGATTTCATATTTTTATAATAGTTTTCTATTTGAAAAATATATTTCATTCATTAACATTGTTTAATAAATCATTAATTCATTAAATATTTAAATTTAATATTTACGTCTTTCAACTAAAATACGTAGGTTTCAAATGCCCACGATTTGAGGACGGTCTCTAATAACTCACCTAATAAAAACTCAGACTAGGTTTTTATCTGTTTATGTTAATTTTCATCTTTAAAAAAATATTTAGAATGGTATTTCGAAGTTTTAAAAGCGTTTTTGTTTTTGTTGTACTCTTTTAAATTTATTGCATTATAATTTAGATGTATTACACAAGTAAACAAAGTTTATATTCATTATTATTGATATTATTTTTATGGTCACTGTACGATAAATGGGTAAATAGCCGTTATAATCTTATTTATTTTGGTATTTTCGGTATTTGATTCTTAAGTAAATGAGTATTTCGATTACGGAATATTTTGTAATAATTAAATAACATTAAAATTTAATCAGCAACCGCGGCGAGCAACTGAATATGTTACTAAACTGGTTAGATGTCACTTTGTGGTGTTGCATTACACAGGTAATTGCATATCGTATGATGAAACTTGTGTTTCGTCAAATTCCGCGTCGATGCGTCCCTGGTTTCCAATCCTAACACTCCAGCAAAACTTGATTATTTTTTCATTTGGTGGTTTCAAATAAACATCCATGACATAAAAGAGAGCGTAAAGACGCAACTGCTTAGTTTGTGACAGTTTTAAGGACAGATTCAGTTTGCCGAAAAAACAACATTTACATGTACTGTTTAGTTGTGGATTTTAATAAAAACGTGTCTTATTATGTTTAGCTATTTAATATGTTTTGTTTTTATAACTCCGAAATTATTTATTTGTTTATTCATATAAAAAGTAACTTATAAAGGTTGTGACTAAGTGATAATAATTGAAGCTTATTTATTCGTTCGTATGCCCACAGTAATATGGGAATGGAAGTGGGTTTGATATCAAATAAATGTCATAACTGTTTACTTAAGAAAACATTAGAAGTAAAATTAAAATATAGTAGAAGTTCGAACCTAGGGTTAATCCTAAAAACACCGTGGAGCTAATAAACTTAATAGTTTCACGGTGAAAAATTAAGTTAGGCTTCTGTTTCCTCAAAGTTTGTCATTTTATTTAATACAATTAGTTTTATTTACGTTTAGTAAGTTATTATTAAACCAAAGAAGTGTTTGCGACATTGCGCCATTTATATCGCCATAGTTATCGTTATTACGTTCTACTTTAAAAATTAAAGAAGTATCATCAGCAAACAAAGCATTATTGTATAATTTGTTAATGTAATTAGAAACATCGTGTATATATATATATATATATATATATATATATATATACACACACACATAAATATATGAATTTAAGGAGCGCAATTCCTTATCTGTTGTTTTATATGTTGTAGATCTGCCTCAATTAAAGCTACATTGTGCATTATAAAAATTTTTGTTATCAGTAAAGTAATTGGTTGAGTATATTTTTTTACAGACGACTCAGTAATAGTAATACATACGTCGCGAAAAACACCTCCATGAACACATATTTAATATAAATGCTAACTGAGGTGCAATATTTATTATAGTAACTTAACTTTAAGTAACGTAAAGTTTAATGTAACTTTAACCCACAAATCGTCATTAATTTTGTAACATTTTTTTTTTGAGTTTTAAAGTTTTGACTTACAACTAATGGCGATGATTTTAATGATGTAGTTACTTTAACCGGTATTCCTGTAAAATTATTTAAAAAAAATATTTGCAACTTCTAAATCTTTACTCATTAACTTGATATCTATTTTTTATTCTGCCGGTTTATTGCAAATTTTAGATCTTTCAGCTGCACTAGTTATGATGTCTCAAGCTGTACTTATTATTGTAATTTAATATTTTCTGCTGATCTCTCTTTTCTGATCAGATCACGAAGCGAATCTTCGAGTATATATCTCACCATTGCCTCTGTGTTACTTGTGTTTAAATTTTTAGACAATCATTTAGGTGAAAATTAATAGGATATACGATGGTGTCATTAATATATTGGTAAAGAAATACAAACGCTGCTCGATCAAAACATACTTTTATTTGATTCTTGAATAGTAAGTTAGCACACAATATTATTGAACCGGACCCTGAAATGTCTGCGGTCGAATCACGTTTTCCTGTTGCAGTGTGTATTGCCACACTGCTGTCACGAGATATTATTTTTCCTGTTGGTGTATTCGTTGATAGCTGCTATTCATGTTAAAAAAAAGATAATTTATTAAGAATGTTTAATAAATTAAAGATCGAACATTGTTTTAAAGAATGTTTTTAAAAAGGATTGTTTTGTTATTTTATTATGCAAATTGTTAAAAAGGAACTCACACAGTTTTATAAAGTAATGAAACAATTTACGCTGCAATTTGTTTCGTAAGATTTTCTGCATAGTCATGTAATGTAAATTGATAACTAAGTTGTATTGTCTTCAGAGAACGAAGACGAGCGACAGTCTTGCTCTGACGACTGCTTCTACAAATTGCTTTAGCAACCTTTAGTCTTAACCATCTATTCATTAACGTTACTTTGCTCAGAACACGTGATTAATTACATGCCTAATTAGCAAGTTGCAGACATCTTTAAGGTATGAAAGCCTAACCTTGATAAAAATCAATCCCATTGTCAATACCTTGTATACAGTTAAAGTAAGCTTAGTGTAAGTTGTGTAAAACAAAGAGTACGTGTTATCTGCGCTAGTGTAGGTTTATTTGTAGAATTAGTGTAGTGTAGAATTTTAACTGATATAATGGAAACCAAGAGATACTAACAGTTCTTACTTCAAAGATCGAGTGCGCTATAAACTTCCAAAAAAAGGCAAGACTCCAAAAAGCGATAATATTGCCAACGAAACCCTTAAAAATCTAAAGCATCTGCTTGAAACCTTCGCAAGACTTGTTCAATGATATTCTTACAACCGAACCATATGTCTAAAAGTAATGTTAATAAAAATCAACAATCATTCTACTGTTCAAAAAGGGAGACAGAAGCAAAGTCAGCAACTATAGACCTATCAGTCTAATGAAATCAAACAAAACTTTTTTCAAAGATTATACTGAATAAAACAACAGGGACTCTAGACAATCTAACGGCGCGAACAAGCAAGTTTCCGGAAAGGATACTCTACTATAGACCACATTCAAACTGTGATACGAGTAATAAAAAACCTAAAGCGTATGGAAAGATGATGTACATCTACTTTTTTCTCATTTACTCTTTTCTTCAAATCACTCACGCAACAAGGCGTCAACCAAAAATATGTGAACCTAATTAAAAATATGTACCAAATACATATGTCCCAAATTCTTGCTAAAGTACTTCTAGAGCGCGAAGGTGCAGAGTATCCAATAAAAATGTAGTTTGGTAGGATACAAGCTACCGAAGCCGAAATTATTCACAGCAGTGCTCGAATCTATTTTCAGGATCCTAGACTGGGAAACAAAAGGAATATAAGTAGATGGAGAACCACTGGAGTTTCGCGGACGATATAGCGATTTTTGCAGAATGTATCATTTAATTTGAGGGTATGATGAATGAATTGGCCACGTATAGTAAAAAGAAGGATTGTCAATGAACACCATGAAAATCAAGATTCTAATCAGTGGAATTCCTCAAGATATTAGGGTAACGAATAAAAACATTGAAAATCAAGAAAAAAAATCTACGAAATAACGATGTAACCTTGCCTATCACGTAGATGCCGGATGGGGTCACTGATTAAACAAGATGAAGATAGGTTGGCCATCTGCTAACGAAAGATGGAGAAAAGCACATCTAAGACTTTCTGATCAGGTCAACAATATCAATATCAGGAAAAAACTAATATAATAGATTTGAAGAAAAAGACGAGACTACTCAAGTGGTACTGGGGCGAACAATTCTGAAAGATGAACAACCAGAGACGGGGATCCATATGAATTTGTGAGGCACGGAAGCGTGATGGATGGTACGGTTTAGTAGGGATCTACGACAAAAAGGTGACAACTATACTAAATATTAGAAATAAAGGTAATTTTTTTACAAGTTATATAAATTGATGAAATTTTATATCAGGATTTAAACGACTCATACAAATTGCTGATAAAAACACTACTTTAAAATATAAAAAAGTTTCAGCTTCGATCAATTAGCTTATATAAGCTTAACATAATTACTTTATGATACTGTTTATTACTCTATTTTGACTTCGACTATATGATATTGTTTATCGGCCAAGATATATAACTTCGTTGTTGTAGTATTAATCAAGTCTCAACAATCCTGCGTTAAAGATTCTAAATTCAATATATAAATAGTAATTAATACTGCCATATTATCCCAATATTTGCTGCATGCAGTTTTTTTTGTTCAGACAATATTTATTAATGTTTAGTTTTGATTAGCACAAAATTGTTCACCATTAAAATATACACAGTCACAGTTCTAAAATCGGTTTAATATTAATGTTAACAATATTATGAAACAAAGGATTGCTTATTTTAAGGTTTGGTAACAGGAGATTGTAAGTTGAGCAATGTGTAACGTCGAGCACAGTTTATGAGAAGTATAAGTTAAGGAGAAACATGTTTTTTTTGTATACGTTAGTTTCTTGATTATTTTCCGTTTGCAGTCGAAAAGTGTTCGTAATCAATATGCAAAGAAGGTATTCGTTAGGAGATCGAAGCGGTGATGCGGCAGAGGCCGCGGGCGGTGCGAGGCGATGTTTGATGATATTGCGTGCATTAAGACGGTGGCGAAGACCCTCTCTACAGCGGGCCAGGTTGGCTTTGTTACTCGCTCGTCGCGCTTGCTGCCTACAACGCTTTGCAAAGCGCGCCGCGCCTACTCCCCAACGCGCATGCCCCGTGCGATCCTCACGCGTCCCCGCTACGTCACGGTTTAAAATGAAATGCGGTTTGGAGCTTCGTCCATTCGCCCGCTCCGCCGTCACAGTAAGACCATCGGTTGATGCGAGAGGTCCCTTCTGTTTTCCGTAGATTGAAAAATCGGTAGAACGGTCGTTTGGCCCTATTTAGTTGAACACTCGAAAGGGAGCGCGGCAGCCCCGGTATCGATCTGAGCGCTTCTCGTGGCCGCTCGCTCGTGCACGACGCTCTCTCGGGATATTCAGCAAGCGGTCGTCGTTGGCGCCGGCCTTACCGCGCCATTTGCGCGCCGTGTGAACCCATTCCGTTCGCGTGAACATGCTCGCCGAAGCTAATTGATAACGCGCGCCACACGCACCTGCAAGTACGCCGGCCACTTTCGCTGCTCCGCTCGCGCTAACATTTTGAGCTTCGGAACTTTCAGTAAGTCACTTTAAATTTATCCAACTTGTTTTCTCGACTTTTCAAATTTTAATTATTTTGGCGTAGTATGGGCGAATGTTTTAAATCGTTTCAAAACGTATTTGAGCTGCAAAATTATTATTTAACATACCCCTTGTTACTTATTGTTTTATTTATGTACAGTTTGAAAATGAGTTTGTATATTTACTGCAAAACCGAGAAAAGTGTGTAAACATTTCTTTATAAGAGCTAGCGGGCCATCTGGTTTATAATTCTAAACTTAGATTGTTTAATCGTAAACCACTATGTAGGTATTTGTGCGGCGTTTGGTACAACGCGACCACTCTAATATTGTACAGCATTCTTTTTCATCGAAATGATAGGTAAATTAAATTTATGTTTTGTATAAATGTTGCTGCATTGAAGCTACTTTATTTGACCGTAACATGATAAACGTTCCAACAGCTTATATACATGTGATCTAGACTTTTCCTTTTTCATTGGCATGTTTTAAAGACTTTCAATTTCAGTGGGTTGTTAAATTTGACTATTATCTTGAATCTGTTGATTTTCAAGCAAGCGATATTCATGGTGAAATAATAACTGTAAAGTCGTTTAAAAAATTATTAAAAATCGACATACGTGCATTTGAGTTCCATGATCAAATCCAGTTGCTCAAGCGTTTCATCATTCCGTATCAACCATTACTTTTAAATACTTTCAAATGATGACAAATAAAATATTTATCATAGTACGGTAATAACAAATATATATAAGGTCGGGGGAAAGTTCATTTCGCGAATAATTCGTATAAACATAATGAAATCCTTTTGGCTGTACTAGCATCTGGCTGATGTTAATGATTTTAAAAAGATTGCATGTTCAAAAACAAAATGAAGTTATATTTCACTTGTTTTGTCTGTCAAATTGAGTGAATATTACGAGGAATTGCAATTTATATTAAAATTTTACGATAAAAAGAAGGGAAAACATCTATCGGAAAAAAGAATTATGGCGTTAACGGACCTAATGCAGTGTTAGTAAAAGTAGCATAAAGTTGTTTTAAGTGTTTTCAATCCGGGAATTTTGAAGTTGTGAATTTTCGTTAAATACACGCCATTTTTGAAAGATTGGTATGATCTGTTACTAGGTATCTAAATAATTTAAAACTGACTATAAAAGAGTTTTGTCATATTAAAGCTGGCTATTATACTCATATAAACCTTTATTAGCACTGTGGTAAACTCATTTGTGATTATTCATTGAGAAGTGATGAAACTAAATCGATTTTAAAGAGTCTGATGAATAGTGGATCACGTATGACAACAACGTCCAGGCTTCTTACACTGACAAAATCCACAATCATATGCATCACCTTACTTTTTAATTTTTTTTGTGGTCTTCGTTTTTGGGGACCTCTCATACTTCCCTGTTTTAGAGGGTACACTAGGGATATTGTACAATAATAATTTCTTAACAGCTTTTTATTATTTACATGCTTATCATTCTTCCATTTTAATGTCAATTATTCTTTCTTCTAATATTTCTCACATACTCTTTTATTCCTTTTTAATTTTGTTCCGTTTATACCTCACCTTAATTTTGTCACCTTGCCTCGCCGAATTTCAAATGTGTTACATTTTCTGTAT
The DNA here is from genome assembly GCF_028537555.1 of Battus philenor. Classification (NCBI taxonomy): domain Eukaryota; kingdom Metazoa; phylum Arthropoda; class Insecta; order Lepidoptera; family Papilionidae; genus Battus; species Battus philenor. The sequence goes on from NW_027181661.1 coordinate 10,728,531, forward strand.
TAATTTATTTTTGTAATTTTACTTTCTTATACATTATGCATTTATTTTAAAATTTACGTTTGTATTTATTTCTATTTTTTGCTTTATTAATATTCTTACACACACAATATAAAACAGATTTAATAGTTTGCTATCACAGTGCGTTTTTATTTATTTTTTTAATTGATTATCCCACCTGTTTGTCCCTCTTGATGTACTCTCATAGGAGCTTCCTGCAATACTCCAGGAAAGTCCGGCGGCTACCTTGACTGTCACCAGCAAACCGATGGTATCCTCACTGATCCTATCCTGCGACCGAGACTAATATTCTACTCACAGCGCGCCGAATACCGGACAGCCGGTGTAATTAGATGGGCCACGGTCTGGTCTGCATTACTTTCCATCATCAGGTTTACTCGAAATAAGGTGATGGTGTGTGTATGGAGGAATTGGATGGGTATTATTACTTATGAGAATTTATCGCCGGACAAAAGTATCGATTCGGTTCTCCAGTGTCAAAAAGTTATGATATTAAGAGAAGTTGGGAGAAAACGGCCCAAACGCTAGACCACCATATAATAAGGTATTCAGCAAAAATTAAGAGTTTGGCTATGAGGTGACAAAATGTCCCCAACTCTGAACACCCCTGACCTTACGCCTTCAGATTTCTACCTGTTTCCGTTTCTTTATTCTGTAAGGAGTATCAGGTAATATTGAAAGAGTATATATATATATATGCATATATATATATATGTATATATATATAAATATTAGTTAGTGTATATATAACATATATGCATACATATATATGTGTGTATGTGTTATATCATATAGTTCATATTTCTTAAGTTCATCAAAATTGTCACGGATTTCTAACCTCTTTTTATTTATTAAATAATAGTATTGAAAAAGTAAATATCAAAAGAATGTTGTTGAAAGTGTACAAGCGAAAAAAAGTATGTTAAAATAATAATATAACTTCAGTCTAAACTCAAAACCTGAATTAATAGCTTGGTTAAAGTATTTAAAAGTATTTCTTTTTAACTATTGAACTGTTCTTCCTTTCTCACTAACAAATATATTTAGTAAAAGTAAATGATTAATCATTAACTGACCATTATAATAAATAAATAAAGCAATTGGGTTAACGATTACGTTACGAAACGTAATTTTTGAACATATGACCTATTATTACATGTATTCATATTTCTATACAACATTCGTGTATTATATTACATCTTACATAATGACGGATATTTATAAGCCATTTTTAAATTATATGTTCATGGCTATTCTTTACGTTCTAACAAGAGAAGAGTCTTCCACTCAAACCGAAAAAGAATCTCTAAAACGAAAGAACAAAGTAACCAACACTTCTATGAAGTACAATACAATCTTTTAGGCTAAAATGAAAATCGACTGCATGAAAAAGGCGAATACCCACAAAAGATGAGATTTTTAAAAGTTCGCTGACAATTATTGATGATGTTAAATATTAAATTCTCAATTATTTATGTACTAACGATAAAACTGTTAGCAATCGTCAAAAAGAAAAATATTACAAAAATGATCAATAAATTTATTCGGTCCTTTTCATTATACGATACTAAATATCATGACGCCTGGAGATTTAGTATGACCTCAACTTATAGAAATTAATTTGTATTTATCGAATTTGGGATGTAAAATATTACGTTCCAAAACAGTCTCCAAAAGTTTTCATTAAAAAAAATATTGCAAAAAATTTTCAGATCGTTAAAATAGCACCATTTCTAAAGGCGTTTGTTAGGTACCTTCTAATTTCATTTGCAGAAAAAGAAATATTTCAGATTTTTACTAACACACATTATTCTGATTTGGATGCGAGAATCGTAGGTGCAATGGATATTTTAGTCCTGTATTACTTGGGATTATCTGAACATCAAATAGTATTGTAAAACCTTCATCAACTCTATTGTTATACCAGACCGCTTTTTTTTTCGCAAATGTTTATTTACGAAAAATACTGCAACCATATATACTATAAATACAAATGGCATATACTTTTTACTAGCATCATAAAAAGTAAATCTCTTTTCACCACGGCAGCTACTTTATTTCAATTTTTAAAAAAATGCCTACCTTGCATTTAACTTTAGCGTGACAAAGTATGCGAATGCACCGTTGATAAATTGGTTTGCCATTAAAAAGTTGCGTTTTATCTAGTTTCCACACCTTTTTAAATGAAACTTTTTCTATTTATCAAAATGCCAATTGGAGTTTAACATAAACTTCGAAGTGGCAAATTCAAAAAGTGAATACAAATACATTTTACATTTTGACTGGTTAATAAATTATTAATGTATTTAAATAATAAAATATTAATAAAATGGTCAAGCGGATGAGGTTTAAAATAAATTATGCGATTTTGATTATGCGGTTTATTAAATTATATCTAAGCGGCATGACATAGGTAAATCATTAACCATTTTTTAGGCAAAAAAATATAAATATACGTCAGAAAAAATACGAAGATATAAAATTACAACCTACCAAATGAGAGCCGGCATATACTTAAACTTGTAATAGTAGTTTAAATCTATTCAATTTCCTCTTCCTTGTCTGTCTTGCGATAAGTAGGAATGAGTTAATTTTATCACGAGAAAAAAACTATACTTGTCTTTTTATGAGGGTAGAGTCTTGTATTCAAGACACAATGATCATCTTCCGTTTTTCTTAATAAAAGTCAATACACAACGAAATGTCTTAATTATTAAGAGTTTCAACATCAAAATCCTGTATAATAATAAATGAAAAAATAATCGAAAACGAAAACCAGTAAATGGGTACAACTTCACTACAGGTCAAGCATGTTTCCAATTTAAGACTTTTTATTTCAGTTTCCACTGTGCATTTGCTACAGTAAAGAAGCTTAATGAAAAAACTCGTGCTATACACTCAGCACATATTAGTACTTAGTACATAATTGTTTTTTCATAATAATTTTCAAGTAATTGGCGTTGTTTCCTATGATTCAGCTTATTTTGTGTGTAGTAGAGATAAAAAGTTAGATGTAATGTGAATTTTTCTGAGTACAATACATTGTCCTTTTTCAAGAGTTTCCTTTGAATATGTTACATAATTTTTCAAGGATTAAAAACGGTGTCAAATATTTCAAACTGTAAGAGATCTCTCAGCTTTCACTTATTTCTTAGCAAATATGAAGGATTTGTAAAATAAAAAAAAAAAAAACAATTGCTTGTTTAATAAACTAATATAACTTTAAATGTTACTCTTGTTGCGACTGGGTAAGACAGTCGAATCGAAATGGAAACCATTATATCTGCGGACACTTGGCAACGATAGCATGGCAATGGTTATCTATATACATGACGTATGTAACTTTGCCATCAAAAACGTCCATAATATGAAACATAACATTAATGCTATGTGATATTCCCCTTGCTGCACAGATTTTCTTTAGTGTATTATGGACTCGTATACTCTCTGAGATATAGCGGCCCAAAAGTGAAAAGATATTAAGCTTTGTTTCTGAAATGGCTTGTCCGTGTTTATTATCGAAGTACACATTTCTTTCGCTTGTATTTTAATGTTTTCGCAATTACAGAGTGCAAAATGCCTAAACTGCTAGAACTAATTGGGTGTGAGAGTGCATGATGTGTTCGAGCTTCAATTCATGGATAATCCACAAATAGAAAAAAAGGATGTAATCATTTTTTAAATTTAATTATTTCTTGCACGTCGCACGACATAAATCATATCAAGCTATGATACTCGTAGTAATTTGTCATCATAGTTTTAGTAATAAAATAAAAAGTTATTATAATAAAGCAATTAAAAGTCAATTAAAGGAATGTTTTCATTCATGGCTACGGTATAGTTTTTGAATCTTATTTTTAATAGAACAGGGCAAAAAACATTTTCATATTTTTTATTAATTTTTGTAGCCAGCTGTGCCCGCAACATTGACCGCGTGTAATTTAATTTTTTTTTGTATAAAAGTAGCCTAGCTTACCCTTACCCTTTATTACATCAGTTACCTGCCAGCATTGGTTCCGTCAAAATGGATTCAGACATTTCAAAGATTAGCCAGAATAAACAGACAGACAAAAATTTTGAAAATGTAATTTTGGTATGTATACCGCATATATATTAATTTTACGTACAATTTTATTACCAATTACAATACAAATAAATTAAATATATATCAATTTTATTCATTTGTATAGATTAAACATAATTGTGGCTTTAATTTTTAGCAAAGTTTATAAAAATGTAGTAACAGAGTTTATTTTATTAAACAAAATATCCCCTTTCAGTGTACAGAATTTTTATGAAATAACAAAAGCTTGGCAATGAATTGCTCTTCCTACTAAATTAAGATGGTTTCTGATTGCCAAAAAACCGAAGGAGTTACTTCTGATCATTCACAGACCAGGGCGCGTATGAAACAGTTGTATATTTTAAGTTAAAGGATCCTAGACGCGCTCAATTCAATTCTTGGTATCAAGACTTTTGTATTATACTCCTTACGGCTGAGACGAATGAATGTTTATATAGTATAGTCTATAAAGTCGTGCTAGTTTACTGCTCGCGGGATCCTGATCCGTGAACCATGAGACTCTTTTACAAAATCTAATATCAACTAAATTTTGGTTCAAATCAGTGCAATAGTTCACTGGACAAAATCAAACTTTAAAAAAACAGCTATTGAATTATTTTGGAATTGTTTTTAAATAAATATTTACTTATACATTTACAGCGGAACATCGAATTTGACTACATTAGTTGTTGTTAAATTAAACAAGAGACGGAACTAGTACGTCTATTAAAATTTATTGTGGTAGCAATTCGATCATTTCTATACTCAATTGATTGTGCGATGTTAGTTTATCATCCCGTTTTTATAGTTCATTTACGATACATTTTTCTTGTGATTTTCCTTTTCGCTTTTCTTGTGATTTTCCTTTTCGCATGTTTCTTCTCTTTCATTTGTTTTTGTTGTTAAAATGCACAGCGCTTTGTTCATACAAAGCGTCACTTTCATTTTTAACAGCGGTAAGATTTCTTAAGATTTTACTAGAAAGAAAACTCGTCGTTGATGCACAATGCCAAACCTAAATTGCAGGGATTAATAATGGTTAACTCTATACCGTTCAGATGTACGTGTACAATTGACATAGTTTTGCTCCATCTACAAGAACGAGAAATTTAGTAGTTTTTATCTAAAAACATGTTTGGAATTTCGTTGATAGAACAAACGGATGTACTAATTGCACCTTCGGATGCAGGTCGACCAAAGATCTTACTCCATTTTCGCGCAAGTTAAATCAAGTCCGAATTTTAATTATAAACAGGAAGAAATGAGTGTCTGTACTCTTATTGTACAAAGTACTGGTACATACATATTATTTGGCATAGGGAAACCTTTAGTATGAATTAATTTTTATAATGCCATAAATATTCCCTGCTGTCCCGTTTGTTATTTGAAGGACTTTTGTTTCTTTCAATCCATTTCAGATCAAGGTCAGTGTAGCGTCGAGGTCTTCTAGTTGTTAATTGTAATTATATAGACCAAGGGCTCGGGACAGTAACTACCATATATTTAGTACATAATATTGCCAATGAATTTGGTGTTTCTTTTTTAACAAAATGACGGATTTAATAATTCATTTTATTCATTTCGTATTTTTTTAAACTATACTTTTTGTCTTAGTAAGAACATAGTACAGAAATATATGTGTAAGTACATATAAGAAATGTATTTATAAATATATTTCTGCCTGCATAGGTTGGTAAAATTTTGTAAATAATTAGTTAAGTATTTTACACGTGACCTCTAATTATTGAACAAATAATTGAACAATATACAACCTCATATAATGTAAGTAAATAATATATTAAAAAACAGTTAATTCACCTTTTACACGAAGTTTATTTGAATATTAATTGCATATAGGTGATAGTAATTGTCGTAAGAGGCGAAAAAAGAAAGATAAAGCAAAATTGTAAAAATTAAAAAAAACTTAATTTAACGATGCGAAGAAGACAAGATTTTAAAGCGGAGATGGGCAGGACATGAGCTATGGGATACTAATGAAAATTTTACTAAATTGATAACAGAGTGGTATCTTGGAAAAGAAAACGAAAGTACCTTTACTTTCTATTAAAACGTTGAGAAGACGACCTCAAAAAAGTGTCTGATTCAACAGCAAGGGAAAGAGGAATATTGAAAAGTTTAGAGGAGTACTTTGTCGAAGGACAAGCTATCTATTGAAAAACTGCTTGCCTATGAGATATATATGTATTATAAACAACTATAGTAATTAAGAACAACGACGTATAAGGACGATAAACCAACTATAAATTATTTAATGTGCGCAGAATTATAAACAGCAATAAAGGCGTTTATAATTGCATATAGAAACCATATTGTTTGGTGACTTTTTGTCATTTTGAAGATCTGAATTATTTCCTTGCTGAAAAAGAGACTCCTGAAAAAATAAGTAGGATAAGTGATTTTGCAGTCCGCCCTCTATCACTCGCCCTCTGACACTGCTTCAAGAATACTCAAAACGCCACGGGGTAAAAATCTGAAGCTGTAAGGTCAGAACTATTTTTCGGCGGACGTATTATTATCTCCCAGACAAATCTTTTAATTTTTGCTTAGCCAACGATAAGTGTGATCTAGCGTTAATATAATGTAAGATTTGCACCCCTTCTTTTGACAAATTCTGGCTGTTTTTGACCTTTATCACATACGCTTGTTGTGTATGATCGACTTTTCAACAGTAGTCATAAATATCTTTAAAACTTTTTTTTTTGCATTTTTTTCTCTTTTAAAATAAAATTTTAAAATGTATCTTATGGTTTCGTTATATCAATTTCATTTGAAACAACGATAAAAAGGTTTTATAGTATGTTTATGCATACTATTTGTGAAAATAGTTTTTCCCTGACCTTATACGTAAGTATACGATAACAATCTTGTGTGACAATCTAAAATAGTGAAAAAAAACGTAGGTTTCGTGGTAACTTTTTTTTTGCTCCGAGAGAAGATCAATGAATACCAACATCCTTTATACCTTTGCGATAATTCCTTATTATTCCTTTAATGATTACGTAGAAACTTTAAAATGTGTATTGCATGTATTCGATTTCATAAAATGTGTCCGACGAATAATCTTAATTTTAACTAACAATTGTTTAACAAATACAAATGGTTAAAAAAATTCTAGCTTTGCGAATGACGTGAGTGCGTAATCCAAAATAAGTTCGAGGCTTCTACATCGGAGGTCGGTATTGATTAAGGTAGGTATGCGACAGAAGATTTGAGTCAAGGTAAAAGAAAAGGTCGTCGTCCTGCGTTTTTCCCCTTGTCAACTTCACTACTTCATGATTGTGAATTTTACAAAATGTGTCAACTTCTGATTTAACAAATCAACGTTACAATAATAGTTATCGGTCTATTGTGTGATCATTTGAATAAGTTTTCATTTTATACAATTTAAGACTAAAAAAGATATAAATATAATACGTGTGTATAACACATGCATACTCGTATTTTTTCATAGGTTTCCTTCTGTAGAAGGTTTTTTTGCAGTAAACTAAATACAATTTTCAGTGTGCGTTGCCTTTGCTATATCGATAAATAAATCGCATGGCTGGCCCAGTCATTGAATGAGTGTGACATAATTCTTGAAAATCCATGTTTTTCACACGATCAATTGGAGATCATTGGTTCTGTGTTAAAAAAGCATAAACATTATTTGTTTACGCAACTGAAATTAGAACTAACAATGCTTTTTATTAAAAAACATTACAGTGAACACAAAATAAGTCGTTATATAAGGACACAAACTGTCAGGTCAGGTACTAATAGATAAATTAAATAGAAGTTTTGAAGTATTTTTAAAGTAGTTTCATAACACAAACTAATATTGTAGATTGAATTTGTCAACGAGTAATTGAAAAATATTACAACGGTATTTTTATTTCAACCCAGGATTTATTTCATACTTCAATATGATAACATTTGACATTTCGTACAAAGGTTACCTACCATTTTTACAGATGTGTAGCGTAGTTCGGAAAAAATGTTTAAGTATCTTTGATTAACTAATACGCCGAACCGAAATAACTTGCTCACAGGAGATTTGCATTTACGGGATTTGACTTTTAACATTCTGTAACCAGGAGCTTATCATACACATAAATAGACGACTTAATACAGCCTTGCGAAATATAATTAAAGTGGGAAATTAATTATCTGTTGATGATGATTATAAATATTATCTACGTTTGTGTGTTAAGGATAACAACACTGTAAATGACTTCATGGAAGATAGAATATCCTCAGTGCTCGCTTCCGGACTATTTCAATATCTTTTAAATATAATATTTTGATTTTTTTTTGTATAAAATATGTATGTAGACCTCCTGGTTTTCAATCGCCTGTTATGCTCAAGTCTATGCTATTAATTACCTGAACCGGAGGTAAACTATACTTGGCATCGGTAAGAGGTGATATAACACCTGTATTTATTATTAATACATAATACACAATACATATACATGTTAAGTAAAAAAATTTAAATTTTAATAATCGTTATCAGGGGATTACCGGATTTCTATTAATGTTGTATTTCTCTACTTTTCTTATCTTTCTTACAAATGTTTAAAACTTCAGAGTATCTTTCCTTGGGGTTTGTAATTGTTTTAGGAATCAGAACTGGTGCTAGACTTATCTTGACTTTAATTAAGAATTCTGACATTTACATCAGTGATTAAGAAGTTCTTCATTTTACTTTTATTATCCAAATCGAAATGAATTAGGGACGACCGTTATTGGTGTCATAAAGATGTAATGAATTCAGTTTAAAGCATTCTGCTTTGGCCTAACTGGGTAAAAGCTTAATGTAATGCGAAGGTAAAGAGTGTAAAGTGAGACAAGGAAACAGTTATAATTATGGATTTTATTTACTTTGCCATTGTTTAGAAAGGATTATTATCTATTTGCAGATAAATGACATTTTTGAAAATATCGTAGTGAAGTGTTAAGAGAAATGATATTTTTTATTTTACATAAAATTATAATTGGCAACGCCCAGGATTGTTAACATAACATAAATTAAATACATTAATTTAACATAGATCGAGGTTGCGGATTTCTCGTATTCAATTGGCAATTCACGTGGCAATTAGTGGGTGGTATTCAAACATTGCCTAGTACCTAACTGACTTTTCTACTTTACTTTGTTACAAGTCTCACTGACTATGCTTACTGTTCCTTAACTATGAGTATTGATTAAAATTGATATTTTGTAACCTTATTTATTTTAACCAGTTATTCAAATAAAAGGAGAGGCGTTAAATTTTTATATTAATCTTTGAATATTTAATTCATCGGTTTTAGTGAAAATATTCTGTCAGTCACAGCGATGCCTTCAATTTGCATACTGCTTAAATAAATATTTAACGAGAATTCAATAAACAAAGTACGTCTTAGAACTATTATTATTTGTTTTACCCGGAGATAACGCTATTTTATTCCTGCAAATTTATGTGATGGGTTTCACTAAATAAAATCAAGATCGCGGCGCGGCCCCGGCGATGCTTTCACACATTCGCAGGTAGTCACAGGTCGCCCACGCAGCCCCGTCTCGGTGGAGAAATATCCACCCTTCTCCCTCTAAAGATAAGCGCGCTAATACCACCTTCCATCTTGGCCTCTCTACCTAATCCCGTCACCCAGTGACCAAAGGAATTAGGAGAGCGAGTACTTATAAATACAGAGCATTTTCAGCCCCTTTCAGTGAGATCTAGTTTAAGTCTCGCTGCCAACCATTATGCCGACATGGTTCCCCTCTTCAGCACTATTGCCGTCACATCCGTAATCCGCTTAGTCACGAAGGGTTCTGAAATGAAAGCACAAAGGCAGTCGCACCCACCTCCGTTCGCCACTGAAATGGTTTGAACTCATCTTAAAGCGTCCACCATGGGCCAGCCATACACCACGAGTCGGAAAAGTTAAAAACCTCATAATTTCTGAAATCAACAAGTAATTTACCCCAAACATGATCTTAGCTGTAGTCATTTTCTGATAAAGCATTGAACACAATAGATAAACGGCTTCAAATTAATATTAAGGTACGAATAATTTGAATAGTCTTAGTAGTTGCCTTCATTAATGACTGTGTTAGACTCCATCCTGTCTTTATAGATTAATTAAATTTCTATCGATTTATACATCTGTACCAGAGTTTTGTGTAGATAACTAAAATAAAACTAACTAAATTGTTATTTTTGTTTACGGATTATACTTCTTCGATCACTTATCTTTTCTAGTGTGATTATTAAACACAATATTTTTAGTTTTAATTTTAGTTTAGTTTAGTTTACCTTAGTTTATTCTGAGCATTTGGGTAACAACTCTTCAAAATTTGACATTGTTTTGAAGGTACCGTGTTTACATAATAAAATTTCTCTAAAATTTAGGTCAAGCAGAGTGATTATGGTTTTAACATTATCGAAAGAGGACTTAGGTTAGTCTCAAAGGCAAGTTCGGGAAAAATGAACAATACTGTTCGTGCATAAATACGGTAAGAGATATTTTTAAATGCTTTAGAAAGCTACTAGGTGAAATTATAAATAGTATTTTTTCATAGCTATATCATATAATTCTCTTTTAACTATTTCCATACTCGTCAATTGCTATAAGTTATGTATTACAGTAATGGTTTATGTGATAAATAATTGGAACTTGCTAAAAATATGACTATTGTATTTGATTTAAGTTTAAAATTTTATAACTGCGTTTTTTCGCATCTTAGAATTTATCTTACTTTTTTTAATATTGAAATATAAAGATCTCAAAATAAAACCTATGTTTTCTGACTCTTTTTCCAAGCACGTAGCTGAGTTTTTATTTAACCGTTATAATATCTTGCCTGTATTATTTTTAAGGTAAGCCAAAAATAAATATCTTGCTTTCTATATAAAATCTTAGCAAGAATTTGTTAATCTAATTTGTACAAATAATCAATATGACGATGTAGCGAAAATAAATTTAAATTAAAATCGTAATTAAAATATTTAAACAGAAAAATACGAAATTTTTTTAAAAAATTTAGGAGGCTTCTTTTTATCGAATGAAATATTCACTAAAAGATTTAAGGTGAACGATGGAAGATCAGCGATTACCGAGACCAAGTAGTTCTATTGTGCGATCAATTAATGCCACTCTTGAGATGAAACGAGTGCTTCCGTAGAATTTTGTTGGATATTAAAATGGAAAACCTAATATATTTTTTGTGACTGTTGCTCCCTCAGCGTCCCTTAAAATGCGAACATTTTTTTTATGCCATAATTCGAAATTATGAAAATACATGTATCTAATTAAACAGAAATACAATTTCGGGTTCCTTTATTTAATTTAATAACAATTCATTTTTCTTCAACAAAACAAATGCATATTATTAATTTGTTTATTGTCATTAAGCTATAGTCTTTTAGATCACAATCGCCATCAAGCACAGTGACCCAAATATGTTTACAATTGGCGTTAACAATAAGGCAGCGTTAATTAATATATTTTGTTATTGTATTAACAAGGATACAATTACAAAAGGTAGTGAAAATGAGTTATGTTGTGCAGAATATTGCATTTTGAAATCATTAAGAACCCTCGTACCTTCAAGTTCTCAGACGGCAATATGATATGACGGCTCTTTCCTTAACTTGTACAAATGTTCTGATGTGGATAATAACGCGAATGAATAAAATAATTAATAATAAAAAAAAAATAGTTACCGATAAAGTTTCTTCAGCCACTTCTTCTTAAAGTGTTATTATTTATCGAATTAAAATAATTGTTAGTTTTATAAATTCTAAAAATGAGATAACCGTTCGCATGATTTCGAATCCCGCAAATCGGAATGGTGAACGCGTAATAATAGACATAGCCGACAGGATGGACACAGATAAAAATTAGAATAAAAATACTGACAAATAACTTATTTCACATAGCTCTACTTTATTGTCTGGTATGGCATTTCGTAGGCTGAGTGCGGACGGTTCATTCGGCCTTACATATAATAGATTCGAGATAAATTTACCTCATATTTTATATGGAAATTCGAAACATATTTTTTTAAGTAACCATAATGTATAGGTGCCATTTTGTTTGATGAATTTTTGGCTTCTTGTAAGTAGAGACATGATTTCTTCGCTTTCGAGATTTTGGCACTTCTTATGAAAAAAAATAACGCCAAAAGTGGTTTTAGTAATCCTCTTTTGATGTTAATTTGACACAACGTAAATAATTCTTAAGAGACCGAAAAATCTGAAGGAACAAGGTCGGGGCGGATAGTTAGCGGTTCCTCTATCACCTTCTAATTTTTGCTGAGTGGAATAAATGTCTATAATGTAGTGTTACCAAGATCGTATCTTCTACGGAATAATTCTGGATGTTTTCGCCTTTATTCTTGCTTGAATCTCATCAGTTTTTGGCAGTACAAATCCGAATAGTTGCCCGGCGATAAAACCTCACAATAAACAATAATATTATAATTCCACCATACGCGGAGTATCGACTTATTACGAGTTGGCTCTGGTTTTATAATAGCTTGTGAAGCCTGGCCGATTTTTGGTCGCACGTTCTTGACAGTGATCTACTTTTAATTTTTCATTTCTACGAAAACTTTTCGCTTTCACTACTTGTCAATATAGAATCATAGATGAATACAGTACTTGTGTGATGACCAAATATCGAGGTTTTATGTAAACGCTGCTCACTTTCCACATAGGTCAAAATTGTTTTATGATCAATTTCCAATTTTTTAGCTTTCTCGTAATAATCTGCAAAAAACTTTTTTCCGAAAATGAAAAATTGATCCGTTATAATACATTTTCAAAGTCTTATATTTTAATAAATAGCATTTTACTAAATTATACCTCGTTGTTATTTGATTCAATTAGCTAATCTGTATGACTTAAATTATACCCCGTTATCTTTAATTTAAATTATAATAAGCTACAGATTTTAAGAAAATTTAACTTCCGTATTTGCTTAATTCCCGTGCAAACAATATATGAAAATGCTGGATTGTTGCGTGTTGCTGATTGTGAATGAATCAATATTACAATATAGGAAAAAAAATAATAAAAACATTTTCCTTTTTATTAAGGTATTAAAAGTGAGCAACTTTTCTTGTAAACATTGAACTTTTTCTTGTGAACAAGACTTGAATATACTTGTATATATTCAATGTAAAAGGGGCTCTCGGTGAAGTTATTATTTTTCAACAAAGAATGAGGGTCCTAAAGTTTAAAGCTTTTGTTTATCTGTCTGTGTCCACTCAACGTCGAAACAAATGGACTTGTTGCGATTTTGACATTTTTGAATTTGACATTTGCTTTCAGTTATCTCTCTCTTATCTCCGTTTGCTATATTCGATTCAATTCAGCCTGAATACAAAACACGAAATAAAACTTCCCTCGTGTAATTGAGTTTTACTCGAAAAATAATGTTATTAGCACATATATTTATTAGATCGTGACACAACGTCATTTGGAAATTTCGTTTTCAACAGTCAACCTTGTATCGTTTTCCATCTAAGGCCAAAATGACACACGCGAACATGAAACAAAAGCGATGACCATGAAATTCAGATTTATCAAGTATTAACTCCTGAAATGCTTGTATTAACTTTACACAAATTATTTATACATCGAATGTCTACTTACGCCTGTGGATAAAAATATGCTTGCGTGATATATTCCTCAAGAAAGGTATTTCTCCCTTATAAAAAGGTACTATTAAATTAAGAAAAGTGATATTCGAAGGATTTAAGGTAAGAAAATATGTAATCTAGTTCCTAGTCTAAGTTGAATACTTTGTACGCTTTGTTTTATTGCTATTTGTTGGATAAGGAATGTACAAAGCTTTGTAAAATAAATGTGGATTAAATACGTCTACGTCTATGGTAAAATAAACAGTAGTTTTGCTTTTTCCGTTAAAAGATTGGACTGTTGGGAGAGATGTACCTGTTATTCTTTTTTTGCAATAGTACGAAATGCTTTTACGAAGATTTGATTTTTATTCTAATGATCGTAATTAAATGTACTGCAAAATTGACGATTCTTTTTGAATTTCTTGCTATAGATAAAATCTAAAATTGCGTTAACATTCAATAAATTAAGCCACAGATTACTTTGTAAACATTTTTTTTAAGAATAAACATTAAGTTATACTAATTGGTAATAATTTTATAACAAATCATGTGTTCGTTTAAACGAAAAAATGTTTACTATTCTTTGTTCCAATATTAAACAATTTCCCTACGAGTAAATACCTAAATATTTTTAATAGTAACCGATATTTTTGTTTATTATCGGGAATTTCCAGTATGTGAATCATGTATCGTGTATCATTAACTTTTTATAGCGTATAATTTAAGTCAAATCTTTTTAAAATAAATTGTCAGTTACATTGCTTAATAGAGTTAAATAAATGTTCTCTCGAGTACGCTCCGTTGTTAATCTGATTTATAAGTATCAGGTGTACTTTCAGCAGCGTAAGAGAAGTCAAAAGTAATCAGGAAGTAAGCAAAACCGGAATATTCAAAAACTAGATTTTCCTAAAGATGTGGGTATGTGCATCGTACAATTTTGTCTCCCACTCTCTCTCTCTCTCTCTCTCTTCTGTTTGAGAAAGTCTTGCATAACGAATTTGTACACAAGTTATGTAATTCGACTGACGAGACTTCTTGAGCAGACCCTCTTACCTATTCCTCATTAGTTGATTATATTGTTCCCAAAGTTCCTAACCGTTAAGTTATGCCAATGGGGACCGTATAGTAACTGCCGGAGGGCAAGGGCTTATTTACGGTCGGTCATATTTTTTATCATTTTCAACCGACTCCGATAGCATGGCTCCTTAAGGTTAGTGTCACGTGCGCGAACGAACTACCTGTTTCTCCAAGCAGGTATAAGGATTGTAAGGCTTACTCACTTCTCGTACGTCACCAAGAATGCTCTACGGTTCCATCACCTCTCGGGACGCTGATAGATAAACTGGCTCTCGTAATGTCCAGATATGGTGCCGGAGTTGTTGAGGACGCTTACTTTTCAAATTCCACCACGAGATCTGGCCTAAACTACACCCGATTGCGTGGGTATCATTTGGAATATACCTCTTGTCAAGGAGACAAGTACCCAGTTTACCATAATGTGCTGGTTGCGAGCCAGCAAGCTACCGCTAACGGTCACCCCCTAATTGCGCGATTAATCACCAGGTGGCGCGTTCGCAAGACCAGTGAAGAGCATCACTCATTCCGCGCATCGCTAAACGCCCAGTCACAAACCATACCCAACAAAACAAACATATATACGACATCTGGAGTTAACCTCATTGCTCCTACGAATCCGACACCTATAAACGGTTACTACCGCTCACGTAATAGGCGGGCGGCTTCTGGTCCCTGTAGTATTTTAGTCCAAAGAACCGGACCGAAGGAGAAAGGATTAAAGTAAGTAAAATCGCCTTACTGGTGAACGACAAAGATTATCGCCTGACATTTCTAAGGTTAGGTAAAACAATAGGACAGAATTCAATACATAGTAGCGAAGTAATATAATAGTTAAAACAAATCTGTGATATTTTGGGATTTAGGAGAGGGATACAAAAGGAAGTGCGAACGAAGAGGAGAAAAATGTAAAAGTGACAGATGCTGTGAAGAACGAAAGATGAACAAAAAATATAAAGTAAGGAAAAATAAAATAAAATTACAATCAAAATTGAAAAGATAGTTTACCCTTGTAAACAAAGTCCCTATCCTATATGTAGGGGGGAACGAGAGGTCCTCAAAAACGGGAAGCTTGTTATCTCCTGGGTACACCTTGTTAGGTTAGGTGTGCTCAAAAGATTGATTATAGGGGCGATATTATACTCGCTCTATATCAACGACATACATCGCGTTAAAGGTTCGGCGCCCAGACGACAGCTGTATCTATACTTCAGGCGTTTGCTACCCTCACCAAACACCTCTAGACTGCAGCCAATGTCTTAGGACAGTAGTACCAGTAATCTCGAATCGAAATTTATCCCAGCAAAGGTGCGACAATGCTCTTCTAGAAGTGATATCGTTGCCTTCTAAATCCCATTTAGCTCATGGAAATTCGGTGCCATGGGCGAAACAAGTCTATTAAGTAGGTCTCGTCCTGGACTACAAACTAAATTTTTATGCACAAGTCCCTAACGAACGAAAAAGGCGACCTTATTCTCAGACATTTTAACCGTTACTTATCAACCGGAGTAAAATATAAGTGTCAAATAAAGTGTAGCTCTTTAAAGATGTAATCAGACCCACTCTAACACACGCAAACCCTTTGGTCATACAAGGACAAGAACACACACATTTATATGCCGAAAACCAATCAGCAACCTCGGAATTGAGGAAAATTCAATGTATCCCGAGAGTCGCAAATCCTTGATCATTCTGGATTGAAGCATTGTTGAAGTTTCTTTGGCCACTTCATCACCCAGCGTTAATGCTTCTGAAGTGGTAGTAATATCCATATTAATATTAAATAAAAGCAACCGACTAAGTCAACGTTCAGCCCTCTCAAATGCCCTAAGTCCAAATGCTAAAGGAGTGTTGTCGACGAGTGGCATCTCAAGAATCAAGTTCATGTCCCTTCTTTGGGGTCCCTCTCTCTGCATGAAGCATCCGCCTAGACGATCTAAGAGGTCGACGGCATCCCAATCTGAGGGCGAGCCGAGGCTTCTCAGGGAAGCATCGGCAAGTGCAGCATAGGATGTCAACCCACGAGGTGGACACACGCCTTAGTTAAGGACAAAGAAAGTGTCCTCTTAAATATCGTCGGAGATATCAAACGGCTGTAAATATTCCTGGATGATTTGGGTTGGCTAAATTAAAACTGAATCTGACGTAGAATAAGGGCCATGTCGCTTAGCCGCAAGAATCAGGCCGTTGTATACTGTATTTGTTGTTAATGCTGCTAGCCCGGAAATTTTTCTACTTTGATCGAAACTGAGTTCGCGGAACAGAAGGGTCCATGAACAACAAAATGAAATTAGCCCGATCTCTCCGGTTGAACAAAGTTGTACGGACGAAGGTAGATTATACGAGTGTGAGTGTGTAGTGTAACGAGTGTAAGTATGCAATATTTCATGAAAGAGAAGACCACTCGAATCGAAATCACTGTGAGCGAGGATGGGGCTACCACCATACTATGCCAATTTTTAACTCTTAAGAGCTGCATCATTGGCCAGCTGGTCCTCTCTTTTATTTCCCTCCGCCCAGGCTTGCGTTTTCACCCATACATCGACCTGATCACCTCGGGATTCAGATCCTTAGATACCTTCGCGACCCTGACCTTTCCTGCACACGTTCTCCAGGTGATTAATGAACGTGAGCTTACCATCAACTGTGAATACCTAGTATCGGGACCTCCCTAGTTTGATCAAGCAGCGCACATCCCATATTCAGTAATAGATTGTCATACTTCAGCTTATTGCTTAACACCATCACATTTGTCTTGCGAGGGACGAACCTGTTTGTTTCTAACTCCCCATTCCTGAATACGGGCGAAGCCCTACTCGAAATGTCCTGGGCCTTCTGTCAGGAGAAGACCAGCAAAATGTCAGCTGCGAAAGCCTGGCAGTGTGTCCCTTTTTTTGTGACCTCTTCCGGGAGAGGATTTATGAGGAGGGTTCAAAACGTTGGGCCGCCTACGGATCCCTGCCCGCAACCTTTGATGGTCTTCCTGGCCCACTCTGCCCCTGCGTACCATACGGACACCTTGCGATCGCTAAAGTAGCTATCGATAAGGCGCCGCAGATTCACGGGGCAGCGATTCTCTGCCAGTCTGCACCTTATAGCAGGCCACCAGGCGTTATCGAAGGCTCCCTCTATGTCTAATGATACCAGCATTGCGATCTCCTTCTCCTTCAACCGAGTTCGCAGATGCTGGACCAGGACATACAGGGTGTCTTTGGTACAGCTCTGTGGCATTAAGCCGTATTAGTGGTGACTTCTCCAAGATCTTGCCCAAAATGAGGCAATCTTCCGGTGAGCCTGTACTACTTTGGGTGCGCGTAGTCTTCCTTATCTGACTTACGTAACGCTATAACCACTGCCTTTCTTCGTTTTCGTGGGGAAGTGGGAAAGCACGAGACACCGGTAAGAGTGCGGCGTCTATGGCGACGGCCCCTTTGTAGACGTCCGCGGTGAGTCCGTCAGAGCCAGAAGCCTTCTTAGTATTGAAGGTTGAATCGGACCATCGGAGCTCCTCCATCGTAAGCGGGGGGGTCACATGTTCTATCTATAGACTATAGATATCTATATATCTATAGACTCACGAATTGACTTCATTGGCTTTAGCTCTTACAGATCTGCGATCTGGATTTTCCTTCCCGTGGTTGTCAAAAGACTACCTTTTTTTTAGTGAGGCCTCCGCTATTGGGACCTGTCTTTCCACCCCTATTTTGTTGGGAACAGGGTTTTTTATTTATTAACAATTTTTTCACATGAATTTTTTATTTTCGTCCTCGTCTTCCATAGTTCACAATATCTTTTTTTCTTCTTTCTATCTTTCCATAATTCCATCTTCCTTTCTCAATCATTCCATTCCTTTCATCCATCCTCAAACACTTCAGTTGTATTTTCTATTGCAGTATCACAGCTCTATTTAGTTTATTTATTTTTGTTATCTAAATCAATTTGTTTCACAGATTTTTACATTTTTTTATTTTAATTTCAATAAATCTATCTTAATAAGATTAAATATATAATAAGACTTACAATATTTTATGTTTAACTATGTTTTATTCCTATTAATTACGTATTGTGCAATTTTCCTGAAGAATTTGTGGACGGACTCTCTTGCATCCTTTTCCATTATAATGGAGGCGAGTGTCGCCTCCTCAATCTTTTTTCCTATCCGGTATTCGGTGTCGTACCGGAGCCCTCCAAATGCGGGACATTCTGCTACCAGGTGGATCACGGTGTGGTCCATGCCCGGTTCACAGAAGCACGAGGGGTCCTCTCTGAGCTTAAACCTATGAAGGTACTCAGAGAACCCCTCGTGCCCAAAGACTACCTTTTGGATGACCACACTCTTGACTTGTAGGGGAATAAAGGCTTTACGCAAGTTTTATAAAGATGAACTCCCCACCATATAGCGGGAAAGGATTTTGCTGGAAGAGCGCTTGAGGGGGTAGCCCTGAATGGGATGCACCCCGCTTCCAAACGACCTTATTAGAAATTTATGGAAGTAATCTAGGTTCATCTTTGAACGTCCTACTTCTGAAATTATGATGATGATAAAAGCTAATAACTGCATTCCGTGTTATACCCTGAGAATTTCCTTTTATAGTCTGTGTTGAAGATCAAATGGATTGATACCGTTTTAGCCACTGAATAATTTTAAGGTCCGACTGTTTAACGAGCGTAATTGGTAACAGATGAAGAATAGTACTCACCTGTTTCTATTACGTACCAGACCTTACAATAAATTCATACTTGTTTTGTATAATATTAGAAACTTCCCGAGCTTCAGATGGTTTTCTCCTTAATCTCGACTAACAGTCCATAGCTGAGATTCAATATATTCATTTCCGGCACCAGAAAGCCGTCCGTGTAATGTAAAAGCCAAGTTACAGTGAATGCAAACCTTTGTTGCACTCGTACTAATTAATTCCGTACGCCAAGTTTTAATTTAAATGCAAATTCCTCGTTATTCCATATACAATAAGTAGGAATTAAACCCCGCAAATATTGACACAATACAGTGTAGTTTAACACAAACATAAAATAGCAACAAAACTTTGGTTGGGATATTTAATTAACGAGCTTTACGAGAGTACTCTCATGCCACCGGGATTTCATTGTGTTATATTACGATGAGAAATTCCAAGCATATAACAATATTACAAAAATTTTAAGAATTTATGACGCATTCTCATGTAAGTCAAACCAGCCGTACCCGTGTCAACAAGTAAAACGATCGTGGTGAAATTAAATTTGGTTATTCTTGTTAAAATCAATATTTACGTTACTTTTAGTGGATTAACCTACATTAATATAAGATAATTATCGAATATTAAATCTGTTGGAGTGTTTCTATATATAATTTTTTGTACTTTAAAAGGGACTAGATTGTAAATACGGATATGTAAATTTGGTTTGTTTTGCAAGTAATTTTATGGTTTTGACCACTAACTTCGAATTGTTAGTCACGAAGTAACTAAGTTAAACGTTCTACAAAATTATAATATTTAGTTAAAAAAGGTGCTACAATGCTGCTATTCTGTCGTAACCTATTATTTGGAAAGTATTTCAGTTCCAAATGTTATGTCTTGTCTATAAAATTCAAAACACAGGTGTCTAGGTGAATCAATACGTGATCTTTGTTTACAGGCACAAATTCAGTGTAATCTACCGGTAAGCGAGATTCGAGATAAGTGTTGTTTTAGTTGGTAGCTCAATCTAGCTAGAGCTTCCTATTGGCGTAATATTTATAGGTACGTAATTCGAACTATAGATTATCATAGAAATCCAACAACCGGTTTTAATTAAAATCTTTCTGTTTTTTAATTCTATTAACGTAATTTTATTTTAAAAAATCTTATTTAGATAGACTATACATTAAACTATGCCAATTCCGTCTTACATTAAATTTGATACTGATTTTACTTACATTAGCTGTTTCGAAGTAGGTATACAAAAATAAATATTATTTTTTAAGTACGGTGTTTAAGTTGAAATTAAATAAATTATACAGAATTTCGTAACATTTTCTCAAAATAATAATTCATTTTGAATTTAATCAACGGCACTGTAATCGAAGAGGCGAACAAATGAAGCATTCTGTTGTTCATCATCTACAAATAACCTATTGCCTAAAAATAAGCATAGTTTCGTTTCAATATTTGCGGGAGAGGAACACCAGCTGTTGCATTCCTTTTCCGCAAGGAAACTAGTATTTTCTCTGGTTTATGTACTTTTTAAATAACTTGAAACTCTAGGGAAACTCTGTTTTGATTTTGAAAAATGTTTTATGAATAAAGTAAAACTAAACAGTTCCTTGAATTACAAATGCACTGTGTACTGCGTCAAATTGTGCCGCATAGCTTGTTAACAGCTCAATTGATGAAGCAAAGGTCTGACTAACTGGTTTATTTAATTGAGACTTTTTTATAGGGTTAAAGGTCATATGATTCCTAAGTACTCATATACCATCCGAATTATAGGTTTCATTAAAAGAGAATAAAGGCGTAATATTTTCGAAAATTCAATTGGAATTCAAATAAAAGTTTAGCTTTAATTTCCTTAACTTTATATTAATGTTTTGTTATTAATGTAAGGGTCTCTTGTCGCGACTCCTTTATCTCTGGCCAACCTTGACCGTGAATTTCCTGTAACTTTCATGATGTCATCACTCCATATTTTGTCCAGCGTACCTCTCGATATTTTCTTGTATAAAGGAGTAAATTTTGTAGTAATTTGTGACCAGCTATCGTCTTTTACCTTTACATGTGGTCTCCCTATTTCCACTGTAGTGCATTTTTGACAACAGGTTTGGCTTTTGTTATTTTACCTATCAAAGTGCTGTTTACCTTGTCTCGTAGCTTTACATTTAGAAAGCTTCTTTCTATACTCCTTTGACACGGCTTGATTTTATTTATTAATTTTTGCATTTTAATTGGTGAACGTCTTTTATAAACTTCCTTCATTGACCAATATCTGTTCTATGTAAATTTTATTCTTCCCTTAATTTCTTTGTCCACACGAAATTGAAATGTTTACAAATATTTTACGTGCTAAATACTATATATACTATATACTCTTCCACGTATTCAAGAGTTGTATCCCCAATATTTACCGGCTTTTTTTCTATTTGTCATTGACTTGGTCACGGTTAATTGTAAGCCCCACTCGTTTACTCTACTTAAATCAACCATGTAATTTAGTTTTTCGATATTCTGAAAGCAATACTATATCCATCTGCAAGCCTCAGATGAGAGAGATGTTTTCCATATATCTTTATTCCAGCGTTTTCTCAATTTAACTTCCTGAAGATAGATTCTAGTACCGCTATAAACAGTTTGGGTGAAAGTGGATCTCCTTGTTTGATTCCCCGTTTTATTTGAAATGTTGGTCGTTGAGCTCCTTAGCGTATTCTCGTAATGCTATTGTTGTAAATAGCTTTGATCAGCTTTGTGTACTGAACATTTTACACCTTGTTCGTTTAATGCTTTTCAGATTGATTCATGTGAAATTAGGTCAAATGCATTTATATAATTATGTGCATGTTTAGTACAGTGGCATGTCTAATTCATTATACTTCTCAATTACAATTTGTTTCCAGATTTGGTCAATAATTGAATAGTTCTTAAAAACACCGTCTGTTCTTTAGGTTGATTTCATCAATGTCCTTTATAATGGGTCATAGCAGTGTGATAGCGAACACTTTACATTGACAAGATGTTAGGTCAATTGGGCTGTTGTTCGTGATATTTTTAGGATATCTTTTTTTTATAGAACAGTATTATTTCTAAACATAGCCGCTATTCTGGTAGTTCATTTTGTACTTAAATTTGGTTATAAAGATGGTTGTAAGGATATTTACCAGTACTTCTTCGCAAGTGTTGAGCATAATATTTTTGATACTGATAGGGCCTGTACTTTTATTTATGTTTTAATTCCTTGAGGGAAGCTTCCAATTCTTTTTTTTTTAAATCTTGGCACTGGGTTATTTTTGTAGACATTTATGTGACCAGATGTTGTATTGGAAAGACTATAAACGTCTTCATAAAACGATGTTTTGAGTATGTCCATCCTATTTGCGATATCTCTTCACGTTTTAAATTCTAATCTCTTTTAGGCCTCCCTAATGGCTCTGTTTTTTTCTAAATAGGCTTTTGTTATATCTATTCTATATTTAAGTTTTTAATTTACTTTTAATAATTCTTTATCTTCACACTTAAGTCGCATTGTCATTATATGTTTTGACCGCTGATATAGCAAGGCTTGTGTGTGAATAAGTTAAATTGATTTTACGCCGTAGTTTTTAGTCGGTGCCCTTTTAAAATTTAGATTTTTACTATAGAAAAGAAATTAACCGATGTGTATGGAGAAGATATGTTGACAATACGCCAGTGCCTTAGTTGCCTTGTAACTTAACATCTCACCGATCTCTTGTGTTGAAGCTGATAAAGACGTGATAAAGGCATTAGTTGATGCAAATCAGCAAACAACAACACAAGAGATCGGTGAGATGTTAAGTTTTTAGAATTCAACTATTTATGACCACCTAAAAGGCCAGGGTGTAACCTCGAAGTGTTCCACCAAGATAATGCGAGACATCATACAAGATTGGTCACTCGCCAAAAGATTTTACAGCTTGAATGGGAAGTTATACCACACCCATCATATTCTCCAGACCTGGCCCGTTCAGATTATTATTTGTTCCGGTCACTGCAAAATTTTTTAAAAACCATTACCTCAAATGAACACGACTAAAATTATTCGGATCAGTTTTTTGCCAGCAAAGACCAAAAATTTTATGAGCGTGGAATCATGCTACTACTAGAAAGGTGGCAAAAGGTGTTGGATTACAATGGCCAATATATAATTTAATTAAATATTTATTCATTATGCGAAGATAGTCTTACATTTTTACCACAAAAAAAAAACTAAATTTACCTACCGAACAAACAACTCAATCAACTCATCAACTCACATCTCGCTCGATCAACACTTCGTCATCGTCATCTTTATCAATTATATTATATTTTACACCTGTTCAGATTTGTACTAAAACGTTGCTTTGGTTAGCATTACTATTTTTGCGCACCTAATTAATACGATCTTTTCCAATTTAATAGAACATTAAATTTAATGGTCATCCTCATTCCAGCCATAGGATGTATAATAAACATATAAAGACTTAGGCCTTCCTCCAAAGATTTCCAACAAGACCGTTTGGAAGCGGCCTGCATCCAGCGTTTTCCGAAGACCTTAACATGGTTATCAACTCGCCTTGTGGGTGGACGTCAAATTCATAAAATCATAGTAGTATTGAAAGTTGATCAAAAATGTTTCATGCCAACAAAGATTCATTAATTTCTCGATTCTCGAACTAATTTCCTGCTTTAAAATCTCCGACCGTCGACCAAGACTGAGGTTTAATTAAAAATGTGTTTTCTTTTTTAATAAATGATTTAAATCTATTTTATGACGTATTCTTTTCAATATTTTGAATACGATCTTATTAATAAACAAGAAAAATCGATGACTATTTGAAGCGTATGTAAGTATCAATATTGTATGCGTAAACTTTTATAACCTTCGTACGGCGCCTGAGTACGTGTTAATGCAATCACGAGGTCCGGCGAGCTTCAGCGACCGTTGGCGAAATAGTAAATGTAATAACCGTCACTTTCGCCGTATGTTGCGAAATTTTTTCCTTCACATCTGTTCAAAAAATTCATGTAACCTGAATCAAAGCATCGCCAATAAAATTTAGATTTTTACATTTTATGCAAATCTGGAAATTATAAGAGCCTAAAAACTGTCGCGACATTTAAACTTGAAAGTACTCTTGTCGAAGTTATTGAAATAATGAAAAAAGAAACAAATAATAATAAATAAGTACAAAGACTTAAACACGTAAAAATTATTTTACCTACCTTCGTTGATTTATTTTTACTTCTCTGTTTAATTTAACTTGAACTTACCTGAAATGTATACATAATAGTATAATCAAATAATAATATAACTAGTTTATAGCAAGGTCTGGATTGAGCAAGGATTTTGGCACAATTTTTTTAAATTCATAGTATCATCGGCCTATAGCTTAAACTTATTAAATTTAATATGGGCTCTTAGTATAACATTTATCTAATTTGTTCGTAAACTTAATCCTGCTGTTTAATGAATTCACTCTGTAATACATTTTAAAAACCAGCAGTATTTTAACCAAAGTAAAATAAATGAAACCACAAAAACGATTGCTACTTCCTAGCTGGTAGTTGCCCACCCCCTTTATCTTTGCTTATTAAGACATTTACCGTGTCGAACCACTTATTATATATGAAAAAAAAGAAAGAAAGAATGAAAAGTTTATTTCTTGTATACAAAGAATAAAAAATAATAAATTTTTCACAATTTTTTAGTCACAGTTATAGTTAAGCATTTCCGGTAGATTGTTGTCCGGCACTCGTTTTACTGGTTTTGTCGGCTCTTCAATGCTTGTAACTACAGCGTCCCATTCGTAGTAGAGCACGTCTGGTCAAATAGGCCACTTCCTTTATTTTCCGCTTGGAGCCATGGCAGAAAATTTTAGTTTAAGATGGGAGTGCCTCCAAAACAACCTTCGGGTATAATTTGCCATCGTACTAAACGATAATGTACTCCCCGAAATTTTTTTTGGGAGGTATCCTGCTTTTCTCACCAAAATCATCTCTCATCTTTTATCATCTTTCATGAATTCATCCCCAGAAGTGACATTTGCATTTGTGCCCGAAGAAAAAGAAGAGAAACTTAGCTTTTTTCTTAATTTTTTAGCTTTAGTAGCTTGTTCTGACCTGCGGCGTTTCATAAGATCTCTAGAATTTTTTTTCTTACATCTCTTTCCTCTCTCTTTCGCTTTTTTTTCATTTGCATTTCCAGCGATAAGAACTGTGAGGCATTCCTTATCATCGGCGTTAATCTGTTGGTAAACGTTCTTTTCTCCCTTTTTAGCAAGAGTTTTTGGTATCTTTGGTGCCAATGCTCAAGTAGAGATTTCCTTTTTACTTTATTTGATAAAGTTGTCGGGGTACCCCAAATTTTTGTCTGTTTTTCTTATTGAGGTGCTGTGTAAACGCACATACCCAACTGCGTTTTTCATTGCATTCTCCTAATAATTAAAAAAAAAGATTCCTTTGGTTCCAGGCATCTAAGAGAAAAATTAGGTTCATTAGCAAGACATTCGGCTAATGTATAGGCCACATAGGTATGTTTTTAGTAGTTGGTCAAAATTGTCAGTTGCCCGCCTGGCCCATTACTGGAATAAAACAATATAACACAAATATTTTTTATCAATCATTCGTGCATTTCGGTCAAATTTAAAAGGTATGAATGAAATTAAATAAATATTTCAAGATCTCGGTAGTTGCCCACCATGGGCAACTTCTAATTTTTATTGTAAATTAGATGCCAGTAAAGGGCCTACCCCTCCGATGCTAATGTAAACAAGATATAATTCACTGAATTCATATTAATTCCTTGCAAATCTTCTGCAAATCCCAAACAAATAGTTAATATATAATAAAATTAAATATAAATTCAAGAAAAATCTTCACAATATGCAAAATACCAAAAGCGTATCCTTAATAAATTACTTAAGAAATTACTTGAATTATTTGGGACGCCGATGTTTAAAAGTGAATATCCGTAATCTTGTCGTTACAGAGCTGGCCAACATGCACACTTTTTATTTACAAACTATTAGATGGTTATACCATCTTATAAGCTAATAATATGATGAAAACAAAATTAATAACCCTTATTTTTTAATTCTTTCTTTCTAATTGGCCAAATTGGCACTTTTACCTTAAAGCGATAAAGAACTTTGAGTTCTATCTGAAACAATAATTTGATTGAAATGATTCACGAACACTTATCAATTATTTTTAAACAGTAATCCAGTTTCATCATTATTTGGAGTATTTAAAATTCTTAAAATGTTCCTGCAAAAAGTGAAGTACATCCCGTACGGTGGTAAACTCGTAATATCTATATGTTTCGTTTCGTCATTCTGCATAACGCAGAACGCCGCACCCTCCTTATCCTCTACGCGGCTACCGTCGGTGTAAATAAACAGATCGGCAGCCGCGGTGGCAAGTCGGGCAGCCTCCTCACCTTCCTCCAGGCAGGAGAATTGCACACCAATCTGACAAAATCTGACAGGGTGTAGAAGTCTCAGGTAGCTAACCGGTATCTCCAAGTCCCGGTCCCCTACCACTTGCCGAGAGATGCCTCTTTTTATTTCAAATAAATGGGCTGCTTTATGGACCCGCAGATCCAGAGGAAGTAGCCCGGCAAGGTTATCCTTCCGTAGGCCGAGTGCAGGGACGCGGTCCTGTGGGTCCTCGCCATCTTCTGAGTGAAGCCCAAATACCTGATTGTCCCCAAAGTAACGATCCGAGCCCTTTGAACCTGTAGGAGGGAACAAAAAACCCCAGCCAGTTTACATCCATTCGGCGGAGTAAGTCTTTGTTAATTGGTCTTCCAGCTCTAATGCTTTCTAAAGTGGTAGTAATGTTAGTCAGGTAATAGCAACCGACCTCCTCGAGGTTCGACCCTCTGGGGCCGGTTGGTCGGACGGTTGCTAAAAACACGTTTATACCTTAGACTTGACTTGATCGAGTTAGTAATCTTTCAGTGTGCAATGTATATGCTTTTTTTTACATTAAGATCTCAGATAATATTTGGAAAGCTATTTATAAAAAAGCTCCTGATTAAATAATAGAAGATAGCACTGCTTACGAATAATAAGTTCGTCTTTAGGCTATTTAATCGTTAATTAATAAATCATTTTATACTGTTTTAAATAAAAATTTAGTCCCTCTGAGGCAAAGGTATTTATCATCAGAACAGACGACAAGATTGTCCTTACGTCATATACAAGTATGTATGAACTTGTATATGACGTATATGACGTCATTTTTAATATAAAATGTAGCTGAAAACAAAATAGTAAATAAAATGTGTATCGTCTTTTATTTTAATTAATATTCATATTTCAATCTTTTCACAATGCTGTAATCCCAATTACACAATAACAATGAACAGTTCGTGACGGTTGCGTAGAGATGGAAAATTGTTCATATTCATTCCACCGTTACGGACGAGGGGGCGAATCGGTACCATGCAGTGGAAGCTTCGACCAATTTCCGCCAAACATAATTAACACTTGTTATACGAGTATAAGACATACGAGTACCAATCGCTCGCATAAAAATTAATCTACGTGGGAGGCCTTCGGTCCTTTGGTCTTGGTTCCTCCTTACAAGAATTAGAAACTGAAAATGCATTATTTTACATCAAAACTTTTCATACTGTCCAATTTCTTACCGCAATTTTATGACGTTACATAATGCGTGTTTACATTTAGTTGTTTGTCGTCTTTCACATAAATATTTAATTTTTTTAAATCTCATGCCAATACTTTTACGTGGGATTTGATGTAATGGAAGCAGATCTTTTTAACACATACAAAAACTTCTATAAATATGTACAAAAATATACTCGATGGAAAATATTTTGATTACACATTACATTGAATGTAATAAAAATAAAATAACGCCATTTTTTTACCACGAGGCGTCTATAAAAAAACGTGTAGCAGTGTACGAGATTTTTTACTGAAATTCTTCTAGCTGTATAAAACTAACAAAAAAAGTCTGCTCTCGAGTTGACGTTCCTTAATTTTGATTTTCAAATATATTTACTAATTTTAAAATGGAGCCTGTTATTTAAGAAATGATTGTTTTTTTTAACGCACGTTGACGCTCAAAAGCTCGCAAATGAATATATTCACATATTTCAATATGAAGTGTTACATATATTTATCAATATATGCTAAGTATACTCACCACTTATATATTCTAAGATAACTTTGAATTATTGTGCACGAAAACAGTACAAAGGAAATCGCATCATTTGATCCGGAAAGACAATTTAATATTCGAAAATGAAATAATCCACAAAGCGCTCCTGTTATTAAGCTTCCCTTATTAAATATATTCAAATTATTCCATTCAAATTGCCTCTCTACTATATACTGTTGCAATGGTGATAATAAATTGTAAAAATAATAATTGATTAATGTATTTTATATTTGATAAATTGATGCAACTAATTCGTTTGCTTTATTTTTATGAAATTATAGGAACTGTTTTAATGTCATAACTTAGATGAAAATAAGAAGTTATAATTTTAATAAAATAATTGTACGTTGCGCTCATCAACGGTCTCTGAACTCGTCAACCATTGGCGGTTGGTTATACTCGGCATTTCTTTACGAGATCTAATCAGGTATGAAGAGATCTGTAGACGAACGAAAATAACCAACATTGCCTCTCTGAAGGGGCACGGCGGGTTCTCCGAGTACTTTCACCAGTTTATACTCAAGGAGGACCCCTCGTGTTTTTGTGAACCGGGCGTGGACCAGACCGTGGTCCACCTTGTAGTCCACTGTCCCGCGTTAGGAGGACTCCGGGTCGACTCCGAATGCCGGTTAGGCATGAAGGTTGACGAAGAAACAACGGCTTTACTAATAAGAGATGAAGATACGAGACCTACATTTCTAAAACTGTATTAAAAAATTGTAATAGATATAATAAAACGAAATAAGACTTGAGAAAACATTGTAAAACCAAATAAAAAGTAAATTGTAAACAAAATTATAACTGTAAAACAAAATTTTGTAAAATAAAAGAATAAATATATAAATTGTAAAATTAAGGAATTAGGTGACGGAAGAGAGGAATCGGAAAAGAGGGACATGGAATGAAAGGGTAAGACGCGAAACGTGGAAAGTAAGAAAAAGAATGAAAGAACCTAAGATAAATGGCTGTAGAGTGCGGAAATAAAATAAAACGTGAAAAAAAATTATTAAACAAAGAGAAATGACAATGTCCTTCCAAATGATAGGTGAATGAGAGGCACCTAATAACGGGGGCTTTGAAAAAAACTTTGCCTATCGTATTGGCAAGTTGCAGTATCAGGGCAAAGACAACATAACGCGCAAATCAGCTGACCGCTGGAGCCTAAAGTTCTTTGAGTAGAATCCACAAACAGCTAGGAAACCGGAAGCTCAGCGTACAGCGTCCACCCACAACTTCTACGGACGACCTTAAGACGACGTTAAGGTCATCGGAAGACGCTGAATGCAGACACAGAAAGCGGCCTGTCTTCAGTAGTGGACGTCTTATGGTTGGAATGATGATGATGATGAAGACATGGTAATTGATTCAATTATAGTTTTAATTGGTGTCTACGTTAGATGACCTTACATAGTATTATAAACCAAAAACACACAATTTTATTTTTGGTGAACTTGGTTTTAGTTGGCCTTTGTTCTATGAAGTGAGCATCTTTTGCTGCATGTGTACTTCTGCTGTGTTTGCTTAGTAATCATAAATTGCAAAACGTAATGTAATATTCTTTGTGCATTATTTATAGGTGATACACCATTCAACCTTACAGTAATTACCTTTAACATTATTTAATTTCCTACCGTATTGTTAATAATAATTAATTTTTACTCTCATGTAGTTTTTTTAGTTTCCGCAATAAGTATTTTATTTATATACGAAAAACATTCTAATCTCTTGAGCATGTTATGTAACAATTAGACTTAATGTAAATATTTATTTATAATAAATGAAATAAAAAAATGTAAATAAATTTATAATGGAGATATCCCAATACGGCTCGACAAGGTAATTGATATTGAATTTTCCACACTAAAATTATGTTCGGATCATTGATCGTTCGATATGTTACTTGAAATAACAACAAATACTCAGATGTATAATCGGTTTGCGTTTAACGTACTCATAAAAATTAAACAATTTCAATAATTTACAAAGTACAATCAGAGTATATTAATCAGGTTATTTCAGTAGTTTATAATTAGGACGTTTTTTTAGCTTATGCTACTTTGTACAATTACATCATATCATTGAAAATTCTTAAAAAAAATGTTTTGACAATATCTTTATTAAATTTCGACTTGGAATATTGTCATCTGTATTGCATTAAAAATGTTGTCTCTCACTTTGAAACTCATTGGTGAGCTTTAGTCGCTCAACAAGCCATCGAGAGGGCTTTGTGCTCGGCATTTCTCTATGAGATCGAACCGAACTGAAATAGCCCAGCGGATTCGTAATTTGAAGTGTCAGTGGACACAGAACCAAATAGCACATAACAGATAGCCGCTGAGGTTGTAAGGCTCTGGAGTATCACGGTCAAGCATAGCGAAGGACGTTTACTCACAAGGTTGACGGACGACGTTGTTAATGCCGTTAGAAGGCGCTGGATACAAGCGGCTTCCAACTGATCCTATTGGGAATCTATGGGGAAGGCCCGTTTGTCCGCCAGCGGACGTTCTAACGTTGGAATTATTATAAAAAGGACGATTCTTATTACTTAACTTATAAATCGGTCTTAGATACGTAGAAAACGTACGTTTTATGGCGACTACACCAGAATTTTGAATTTCTACACCATGGACGCTTTTTATAAAGGGCGCCTTGCCCTTATAAACTAAACAGCTTCGAACACCTTTCATGAGACATGAAAGGTGTTCGAAGCTGTTTAGTCACTTTATGTTATAAAAAAAAGTTTTGACGTATAAAAGGGATTCATATTTCAGCGACGCGACACGTTAATGGGTACGCGTAAAACTCTATTTAGAGGTTAATGCTCTTCTTGTTTTAAGCAAAAATATTTTGCATCAATCTGAAAGCCAAGCGAAAGTAAGAATCGATGATCGTGTTATGTATACAGTAAAAGTCCGCTACAAAACGACTTAGTACCAAATAGATTCTGGAACATTATTGTTTGTGACGGTAAGGGTTATGTTTTATTCTACATCTTATACGACATTGTCGAATTAATTCATCTTTCTAAAAGCAATATATTCATAAAGCTATTGTAAAATTTTGAAAATATGTCAAAAAACGGAACTTTTTCTAAGAGTTACAACATAACAATAATTCATAGGAGATAGCACAGCTTGAAAGTCATGTTTCGCTTTCAATTTATTTTAATGTTAATGAAACAAGTAATATATTAATTTAAATTATAAGTAACATATTAATCTTAATTATTAACTTATAATATATATATATATTCTCTTATCTAAAATAATATATTCCACTTAGTTTATTTTTCTTGTTCTTCTCAGGGCTAAGGCGTTTATTGCCCGAGCGGGCAGTAGACTCAAGTTGTCGTCAATAAGAAATGTGATCCGTCGTACGCCGAACAAGGAATTTTTTAATTTAAATTGCTTTCATAATGAATTATGGAACGTCCTCCTGTTACATCGCTCTACTAACCTTTTTATTATTCTACTTACTCGTGTTTAAACACTTAAGAGTTTTATTTACTCTGTGTTCAAGTATTAAATTCACACATTAATAGTTTTTAAGTTCCCTTCGATATTGATTCGTTGGCCGTCTCTTAAATATTTATGTTAGTCAAGAACTACTTATGAGTTAACTTACGAGCAAAATGGGGTTAATTCCATCCAAGTCGTGGGTAAGTTGTGGGTATAATATTTTAGTAACGCTAATGTTTACGTTTATAGGTGAGTGGGTATCTCTTTTTAGCTGTTTTTAAGGTCGCTCTAAACAAACTGAGTGTTATGTATAATAATTTCTGAGGAGGTTATTAGAGGTATCGTCAAAGTATAAATGTGACGAACGCAGCAGTAAAAATGTTGATGCAAAATTTTTGTATTGAAAAATTCTGTCTACATCACACTCACGCATTGTGCACGGAGGTGATCCTCATTGTCTGAGGTACGTGAGCGCTTGACAATGGGCATACGAGATATTTGAGAAGAGACGGCTTGACGTTTATTCATCTCTACTGTCCTGCCGCTTATACGGGCATCATTTACCAAGTTGATATTGTGCTTATTTCTTAACGTGATGTCAAAAAATATTATAAGCATCATCATTTCAGTCGCAGAACATCCACTGCTGGACTTTTCCAAAGATTTCCTATAGGACCGATAGGAAACAGCTTCCATCCAGCATCTTTTTACAACTATAGACGTTAGTTGTTAAAAATGTTGCTTTAATATATTTAAGCAGGCTCTTCCCCAGGAATTCTTAAGTTTTAAAGTTTGAATATAGTATTCGTCATTGTCTTCAAGCAACATGAGCGTTATTTTAATGTGCCGTAATTGTGGCTATAACGCTGTTCCTATTTACTTATTCATGAAGCCGTAAGCTGCTGTCGAGGCTGCGACGTGACCGGCGTAGGAGGCGAATGCGGCCACTGTCCTCCTAACAATGTGGCGAAATAATAACCTTCGCACGTCATGCATTGACTACCAATTAACTCTAATAATATCATGCAGTCAAAATTTTTTATTTCCACGAATAATGTATTTGTACGTTTCATAGAGAGGAAGCTTTACATTGTACACGACACAATTGTTACATAATCCTCAATTAGTTATACCACTAATTTAAAATGGCTATTAATCTAAACTCCCTGCGTAGAACTCAAAATAAAATTATTGAAACCATGTATTACCATAGTCGCATACCGACAACATAATTATATGAAAAAACTCAAATATTAAACTTAAAGCAACTTTACTCACATCATACATGTATTATTATTTAAAAATAAATTGAGATCCTTTCATTCTATAAATAGATTTAAAAACACAGCAGTATAGTTATAATTTACACAAATTACAACTAAATATAAAAATAAAACGAAAATAAAACTATATCGTTTACAGAAGAACAGTTGAAAAATAGCCTACCCAATGATTAGAAGAAATGTAAAGATATAGTAATGAACAAACAAACTTAAAAAACATTCATGAGTATTTAACGACAGCCCGGTTTTAAAAATGGTTAATACATTGTAATGTAAAAATTAAACATGTGCAATTTATATAAAAGTACAAATCTTTATATATCTTGACTATCTATAATTTTAAATTATAACATGTCTTGGTAGTAACTTATATCTACTAAATGAATTGGCGGCATGGCGTTAAAATTCTTTACCGTTCTGTTTTATTAAATTTTGACAAGAAATGTTCTGCTTTTTAATCTATGTATATGTTTAACCTATTTCTTGGTTCACGTGGCAAATTACTTTTATTACGTCGTAAATTATCTGTATTAAATCACCAAAAAGAAACTAGGTTACATACCTATAGGTATATACCAACCTAGCTTTCATTTGGATGGATTCATTTTTAGCAGTGCATTTTGAAACGGTTTAGGATTATTATTCGCCCCTCTGCTACTCGAAGGACCCTTAGTCTATTTTCAGCCATATAGTTAAAAGATTATATATTAACCTATTATGAAGCACTTCATAAATTATAAATTTATACATTATCTTCCTTTTATAAGAAAGAATAAATTTGCATATATAACTACAATCGAGGTCTTATTTATAATAAAAATCTATTATTCGCATCAATGTAGATCTCTCTCTACGTGACATTTTCATACATGCTGCAAACTTCGTATCACCGACATCTGCTGATGTTCTACTTTGTCTTTATATCGATTAAAGGAAAGCTAGCTTTCATTTATTGCTTATGTTATTTCTATGCTCTGTCGTATATTCAACTAGTGACAATGATATTTATTTACTTTGTGGACCACAACAAAAATAATTTCGTATAGAAGAAAGTACACATATTTTCATTTATTAAATATCAAACATGAGTTCAGAAAATTTTGATTTTAATTCGTTACTTTTGTAATTACATAGATGTAGTAGCACGAACATTCTGATGCATAGTCTTCGTAAGGGAGTGTATAGTTTATAGAGAGGTCAGAGCTGGAAGCGTTCAGACGTGTCTTGCGACTTTCTCGTCATCCGTATTGCTGTTCGCAATTAGGCTTCTGCCTCCGCTCGTAGGCGGTTGAATTCAGTCCGGCTACCTGCGCGCACTTTGATAACGCCAGGTTGATAAGCCTAGCGTAGCTTTCACCACGTGGAGCAAATGTTTCTTTTGCGCGTGGATAGTTTATTTGAAAGTTAACAGATACGAGATATACAACGACATCACTGGCCTAGCGCAGGGCTTTAGCCAGCATCGGTTAACGACCAAGCCATTTAGAACCCACGGGTAGCTTTAGCTAGACCTAAGCAGATACCCAAGTGCACAATAAGATTATCACTAGGACGCACTAGAACTAACGAAGAAGGCACACTCGATCCTCGACAATCTCAACAAGTAGGGTGCTAGGCACACTTACCCAAGTGTCTTACTGAGACGCATGTAGGAAATCACATAAGGAAATAGATGGGAATACACGCTTTATTGAAAGCATAAATCTATATGGACACTTGCGCCGCGATATCAGTCCCACAAGTTACTCCTTTTATCCTCTTCAAGGGCCCCCACTTCCGAGTTAGAGGAAAGTTCTGATGTCTCTTCCCAGTCCGCTGGTTCCGGAATTTAGATCAAGAACAGGATTTGTAATGGTATCATCCAAATAGAAGCGCTTGCCCACGGCCATAAGCCCCGTCTACGAAGGTAGGAAAAGCCAGAGCCCTGGGCTTTTCTAGAAGTCAGTCAACCAGTGGTATCCACCTTGACTACATCGAGTTCCAAGTTCCCGGCTGCCCTCAATTCGTTATTCGTATATAATAAGCAAATAGAAGTCTATAAAGTGAACGTTAAACATCAAATTGGAACTTTTATAAAATAAAATTGGCCAGTAACAGATATTGACGAATAGCGGTTGGTTTTTAGCAAAGTTACGGTAACAAAATTTTTGTTGAACTAACATTTTTCGTGCGAATATCAGTAGCAGAGTTTAGACAGAGCTGCAATCGACATGTTTTATTTATGCATGGACCAGAAAATCAATAGATTCGCGTTCAATATGTTTGGTGTGTTATTTTGTTAATTGCATATATACTTTTAGCTGCCGTCGGAGTATTAATACATTTTCTAATGTTGTTATTTCTTAGTTCAGCTGTGTAGCTGTTTTAAATAGTCCATTTTTTACGCAGTTAGATTTACCCTCAACGTCAGTAGTTAGATATCCGGAGGTTATTTAAGTACCACGACTTAATTACCTATTAACATGGAATAACACAACCACAAGTAATAGTGTTCAATCGATAAACCTAACGACCAATATGTGTTGTTAACAGCGTTGAATTACGGTACAGTGACGTGGTCCTCTCACTTTGAGCTTCGCTGGCAAGTCCACAGTCACTTAATGAGCCATGGGGGTGGCTATCTATACTCAAGATTACTTTATGAGATTGAATGGAAGGAATGAGCAGATCCATGGACGAAAGAACGTAACTAACATAGCACAGCCGATTGGCAAGTTATGGTGGCAGTTGATCACATAGGACCAGAACAGAAGGGCGCTGGGGCCATCCATCCTTAAGGTAGCAGAGACCACGGACCATTAAGCGAACGTAGGACATTCACTCACAAGGTGGCTGACGTCATTGATGAGGGCCACTTCCATGGATCTCCCCCATAGATTTCCTTTTCCTTAATCCTTATTATATAACGGCTAAAATGATAATGATAATGATCTGATAAGCTTGGTGTTCAGGATACTATAAAAAATATTAAGTCTTGTAACATCTGCTAGCTCCTCTAAGACACGGAAAGGTGCGTTTATTTTTAATATTTCTATTTACAACCTCTCGCCTACGAATAGATGTACATATGTATATATATATGTAGGTATATAAGAATACATTTTCACTTTTAAGATGTTGCGGTAACGAATAGATGTGTATGGTAAGTCCGTTGGTTGTATAAAAGAAATGTTTTATATTTTAACAGTAAAATCCACCCATTCACTTCGTGCGATCGAAGAACCTTTCGATGAGTTACGTTTGCTTCTTTTTATGTTGATGTACGGATGCAGACGGGGGCTACGTTCTCAGCACGGTTACTATGCAAATATTTTGTAAGCCCTCAACGATTTTCAATTTATTTCCTATACAGATCTACGTCCAATTGAAACTGCAGCAAAGCATCCGATCCTACCTAAGTGTTCAGATCTATTAAAACTCGTAATTTGTTAAAAAAAAAACGTAATTGTAAGCTTTGAATGTATTGAAATATTGACGCTTGTAATTTCTGTACATTTCAAGGCCTTTTCATAAAAGTTAAGTACTTCGTGTTTTTAAGTTTATACAACAATAAATACCACTATATAGTTATTACACATAATAAAAATAAGTTTTAATAATAATAAAATAAACCTTTACGGATAATTATTTACCCATAGGTATACTCGTAAACTTAAGTTTTAGTGTAAATGCAAGAAAGATTATCATATAGTATTTTTCTAATTATTTCCAAAATCTTATTAATCTACAAACAAGTACAAATTATTTTAAGGTCGTGGACAATCGATAGTTCACCCACTGGATGGACAACGTCCAGAGTTTGAAATAAATACATAATAAACCTTGTTAAAGTCGTCGGAAGATGATGGATGCAGGCTGCTTGCATTTGCATTTGATATATTTAAGTTATGGACTTAAGGACTAAAAAAATTTACGCTGGCGATTGTACACCAGTTACAACGAAGACGCGCACACGTGGAGGACTATACCCGTGTAGGTATATAGTGTAGTAAACGAGGTGTACTGTACATAGAGCGAAGCGAGGACTACTCGGCGGTCAGGAGTGACACAGGCCTCTCCAAACCGCTCTCGCTTGAACGCAGGTTAGGCGGGCGCGGCCGCCGAGTCATGTGTATATGAGTGGTGAATGATTTGTGCATCGAGACCGACGAGGCTTGATGTGAGGTGCATCCTGACGTCGAAACGGGAACGGAGATTATTTAAATTTCGCTGTAAGGGCAGCGAGAAGCGCCAAGTGCTTCGCGATACAGAGGAAGAGCTCCGAGGGACCGGAGGCTTTGCGGAGTTTTGCGGCAAAGATGCAGACCTCGTCGAGGTCTACATTGACGAGGTAGAGCGCGAGGGCTTTGAGTTCCTCGGCGGGCAAGGGAGACCCGGTTTGGGGCTTGGTGGGTTTCAGTTGCTCGTTAACCACCGAAGGGGCGGATGGGAGGGTGGCGGGCTTACCTCTCGGGTAGTGTCCAGGCTGAAGTAGCTGTAGGCGGAGGGGGGAGAAGAGGTTTCGAAGTGGGCTTCGAAACTATCCCCGCGGAAGCGGAGGAGGTTGATTGGGCGGCGACTTTGGGAGGGCGGGAGGATAGGGTGCAGCCTGATCGGTGTTTTCAGGCGCCTTAAGGCAGCCCCTGTAGTTGGAGTGATGCCATTCAGTTTTACAGAGGACACACGAAGGTGGTGTCTCTGTGACTGCGCGACGGGTGCAATCACCGCCCCAGCGCGGTAGGCACTTAACGCACCGGGGGCGGGTCTTTGATGTCAGCCTTGTACTCGTTCGGGTACTTTTGGGCTAACTTACGGCTGAAGGTAATGACGGAGTCTTCGCCGATGGGAGGACCAGTGTAATTACGCCAGGATTACGCCATAAAGCGTGGAAAGGTGAGTCAGTGGAGCTGAACTACTCTGCACCTACCTGCCGAATGGCAGAGGGGGAGGGGGGGAAGACACTAAGCACGGAACCATGCAGTAAGCGCAGGTACGCGGAAGTCTGAATGAAGTGACCTAAGTGGTCACTCTGGGCACCCATGTGCCGAACAGCGGTGACCGTGGAGAGGTTAGCCCACATTACTAAGCGTCATAACGCGTCAGCAATTTTAACTAAGCTCGGTGAAGAATGAGCCTTAAACGGTCGTACGGATGCGGAGTCACCCGGCGTCCGTAAAACGCGCCTATGAGCCCTAGCCTTACCTACCTAAGTCCCTAGAACATCCCACGCGGGGGTGCCGTGAGAGAAAACGGTTCCTAGCAACATGCGGATCGCGGCCCGCCCCGGGCCGAGGGAAATGGCGACGGCGCGCGACTGGTATCGAAACGCAAATGCGTGGGGAGCGAGCAGGCTGATGGATGTTGTCCGAGCATGTAGCTCGGGTGCGGCTTGCTTCTTCACTTGGCACTACAAAGGAGCCGTCCGGACCGAAGCGACAGGAGCAGTCTGCGACCGTTCACAAACTTAATGTGCGTTCACTGCCGGTTTCTCAGGGACCTTAGACGTTACAGTCTGTACGTCTACTTTACAGTTAGAAATAGGAAGCTGCTACTACGGAAGGCGAGGAAGTCCGAAGAGACTTCCGACACTCCAAACGCTGATCACAGGATTTTATTGCACTGGGTTGCAAGAAGGCGAACACTACGTCAGCAACTGAAGGAGGCGGGCAAGTCCGATAACACTTCTGACACTCCAAACAAAAACTGTGTCCAGCGGTGGACGTATTACACCTAAATTGATGATGATGTATAGTTTTTGAACTTATCAATGAGCACTATGAATGAATAAAATCCTACACTTGCTTACACATTAAAGATCATAAATGTTTAAAAAATGAACCAACAGACTTCACTAGCTAGCTACAAATTTATCGTAATAAGTATATTGTTAATATAATTTGACAAGGAAAAGTAAACTTTTTTTTTCTAATACTGTACAATATATATAAAATTCATAATTGATAGCGTCAGCAGCCAGCAGTTGCCGCGTATTTAACTACCCGGGTAATAAAATTGTAATGAATAAAACGCAACAAAAAAGTTTTATAGCTGAATTGAAGAGTGTTATTTTTTTCTAGAAACTATGTTATCAGTCTATGTGGATCAACTTCCTGTAATTTATTATCAAACCACTCAAGCAAACCACCAAACAATTAATTTTTGTTATTGAAATCACCTATTTCCTTAGTAAAGTTTTATTTTAAGAAACTATTTTATTTAAAACTATTTGGTAATTCTACGTATTGTAAGCCGCTTGCAAACTGATCATGCGGTACTAAATAGATAACGTCATTTACTTCCACTCACTTTGTTGCCGTATTTTGTTCTATTTCTCCTCTCGACTCGGAAAATGTCTAACGTTTGACAACAACGATCGGATAGATGGAATTATATCTCTTGAAGATGTTGCTCTAAACGAGTGTTGCTACATTTTTTTTAATATCATTTAAAACTCAAAAAATTAATTAATTATCACAAGGTAAAAATGCCTGCTTGAGGAGTTAAAATAATATCAATGTTGAAAATGTAACAATGC
Organism: Battus philenor; assembly: GCF_028537555.1. Lineage (NCBI taxonomy): Eukaryota > Metazoa > Arthropoda > Insecta > Lepidoptera > Papilionidae > Battus > Battus philenor. The sequence continues at coordinate 10,768,449 of NW_027181661.1, forward strand.
ACTCTTTGTATGTGTATGTAAATAATTTAAACGTAACGAATAACTGCCGCTAAATTTCTTTTGTAAGAGGTCGCCTGGAACGAGGTTCGAGAGGTTCATGTGAAGTGAAGGGCACTTTCAGTGCAATTATTAAAGCTATTAAGAATTACCATTTAGTGCTGAATATCCGCACTGGCAGAGGCAGGCGGGGTTACTTAACGCCGTTTAAGCCTAATCACGACAAGAATAGTCACTTTCTTATGTAAAGAACTCGATAACCCTACTAATCAATTCAAAACTTATTAAACAAAAAAGTAAAATAAAATACAGTGTTTATTTTAATGAAATATATTACTCAAAATTTGCGAAATATATAGATCAAAATCATTATCAATTTATGGCGAGACTAATGGGAATGGGGCTTAATTTTTTAAATAGAGTTCATATTATAAATAAAAAATTAAGTTACCTATAATAACAGACCAAAGTTTTAAAAAAAAATATAAATTATAAAGGTATACATACTTTAGCATAGTCCAGCAAGGAACAGTGCTAGGTATATAAAGGGGTGAAGCTGCAATAAAATAAAATTTACTTAATATATTCAAAATCTTGTTTATATTCAATTTTTATGCAATACTTTTTAATCTCTGTGCGCAACATCAGTTGTGCACCACTGATATTCATCCAATTGTTCCGTTAATAATTGATCGCTTTCAACTATGAATGGCTGTACTGGAAGGCACTACAGCAGTGCCTCGCACTATAACTACGCTGCTACTACATCGCAACGTATATTATATTGTTTCAGAATGCAATTTATTTCCAGCAAAAATCTGATCATTGCAATTAAAAAACTCAAAACTGAAAGTGTTACTAATCTGATCATTGTTGACATGATGTGCCAACATTCTGTCTTAAATGAAAATTTACATTTAATTTTTGTAAGATATTTTCTAATCGAACGATCCATGCTGATTATGATCTCATATCCACTTGCGAACCCTTTATTAGCCATGAGAATTGACGTAATATAACGTCATTAGTAAAAACTTACATTGAGTTATTAGCCAGTTGCGTGTGTGTATGAATCGCTCTCAATCACTGCCCAAAGATTTATTTGATAAACATTTGAAAATAAGCAAAAATCTAAAGCGCACTGAACTATCTGTAGTACGCTTCGAAGGTACTGTGTAAGTACCATTATCTGAAATCTCTAACGCCAAACATAATTTACAAGCAAACGGTTTAGTATGCAGGAGGCATGCTTTGATTTCTCCATCTCTCGTGAAACGGGCGTCACTACGTTGTCTTACCTTCGACTTTATCCGTAAAACTATTTCGGTCTTTAGTGTGTATACAGTCAGCTGCGTAAATCACTTAATCTTTTTTCAGTTCAGTTCTGAAACATCTTTAAATAGACATTCAGGAATTATATGACGTAATGCAAAAGCCATAATCGTGGCTATAAATAAATGGCGAAGATAGAATTTATAGGTATTCATATTTCAAACGCAGTCTACTTACATTTTCAATAGCTAATATTTCTTAAAAAATTCTAAAATCTTAACAGCCTTAAAATATTGTTTGTGACACATTAATGGTTTCTCGAGAATGAAATGATGAGGATTTGGATTGAAATTGCTTGTTTTTAAAAAAAATACTAACTTCATTATGTTTAAACAATTTAAAATTTAAATCTTATTATTTTGTATACAATGCGATACTCCATATAGTTGTCAGATTCCAATTGGACTATTTTAAAACTTCTTATATGTCACTAGATACAGGTGAATGTTTTTCTAATATTATTATCACTTATATGGAAAAGATATTTAGCTACTTCAGACTATACACCACTCGCAATATACTTTTATTATTTATTTGAAAATCAAACATCTATATTATGAAACATAAAATGACGCTGCTAAAAAGATAACATTATTTTTTCTCTGCCTCACTACCCACAAATGTCTGTTACGTTACATTTTATATTTCTTTTCGATGTATTAAATATGTGATTCAGCATTTTTCCCAACACCTATCAAGCCTTAATTTATTAAATTTCCTCTCGTTCCTCCTCCGATAACTTCATTAAATATTCTTCGACTTTACTGAGGCGGTTTGATTTTTGTTACCAAAGTAATTTTATAACGTTTTTTTAACAGAGTATGAAATAAATTAAATTACAATGTCTCTACTTTAGGCTTTTCAAAAGAAAGGTAAAAAAGATTTATAGAGATATAATATTCCTAGAGAATGTAAAGTTGAGAACCACTTAATAAAATAGTTATAGAGATCCATGGATCTGTTTATAACTAGTTCTAGTTAATCATTAAACTATTAAAACTTTTTTAAGGATAGTAGTTCGCAATCTATTTTAAATCGAATAATCGAATTAAGGGTATTTGGTTACGTACATCAATGTTTGCAACACTAAACATCGTTTTTATGACTGGAAGGATAAAGCATGTAAATTTTAAGAAGTCGTGTAAATCTTAAAAAATTTGAAATCCGAATTTCATTGTTATAGGTGTATCGCCATAACAATATATATAATATAAATCGCATATTTTCAATCAATCTTTCCTATATGTTAATAAGCTGAATGAAAAAGCAAACAAAACTTTAAGTCCGATACTAATTTTTGTCAAGTAAACAGTTCAATTTTTATGTTAAGCGAAGGACAAGGAAGTTGGAAAAATAAATAATTCATAGATATTGTGATATAACGGCTGAAGAAGACATTTTTGTTAGCTCATACCTTGCAAAATTTGCGGTATCATTACAAAACATATGGACCCTTCTTTCCGTGAACAAATCTCAGATGAAGATGTAAAAACCCCCGGCTAACAGCAACAACTTCAAACGAGAATAAGTAAGTCACAAAACATGCATCTCCAAAGAAAACTGAACATCTGTAATATTTATTAAAGGCAAAATACCTTCTTTTTCAAAAAGTTTAAATAATATTTTAAAATTAATTTGAATCACGCAATGTAACAAAAGTGACGTATTCTTATTTTAGTTATCTGACTGAAAAAAGGATATAAATACAAATAAATGTTCTCGCGTGCGTACAATTCAAAGTATGAATAATAATAATATTTAAGAAAGGGCTTCCGTAGTTGCGAAAGATGCACGAGATATAATATGTAATACATCGTGGCCGGTGAGCTTATAGTTGAAAGATTTCTAACTTTACCTACGTTTAAAGTACGAATTTAAGAGTACAACATTATATTTGTCGTTGTTATTGGTGCCAAAGATTATTATTGAAGAGCTATTTAGAAATATTTAATTTGCACCAAAACTTTATAGCTCAAAAGCACTGTCAATCAAACATAGTAATCGTTTAGAAAATACAACCGATGATGTAATTAAAACAACGTCAATCAATAAATTTCGTTTATAACAGGAGCATAAATATATTAATCAACTATAATATGCTTATGAATTAGTGCAATCTATTTTGGTAACATTTTTAAATGATAGTTGGTAGTAATTTAGATACATTAAATAAAATTCACGAAGTAAAACACTTGCTCATTATGTAATATATTAAAATAGAATCCTTTTTAAACACTATTGGCTATTTGGTGGCTCACTCGAAGAAACTTATATCCACCAAGCCCCATTTCGGGTCTCCATCGTCTGCCAAGGAACCTAAAGCCCTCGCGCAGTACCTTTCTAACAGAGATTTCGAGTTTACATACTTGCCGCCAAAACTCCGCAAAGCCTTCGATACTTTGGAGCGCTTTATTTAAATTTCCTGAGCGAATTTATTTAAATTTCCTATCGACGTTAGGACATTTGCCTCACATCGAGCCCCCGTTGGGCACGATACACCGAGCATTCCCCCGCACTTAGCCCGCGTTCAAGCAAGGGTGGTCAGGAGTGGCCCATATTGCTTCCGACCGCCGAGTAGTCCGCGCTTCGCATAACTTACACTACACCTCATTCACTACACTACCTAATACCTACATGGATATAGTCTCCCTTCGTGCGTGCGTCTTTGATGTAAATATTTAGCTCGCAGACCTCCTGCTCCCGCAACACAATTTCGATGCAGCTGTACAAAGACGAAATCGGCTAACAACACAACTTCAAATGCATAGAATAGACTAGATACGACATTTTTGGATCACCTTGACACAACATATAATAAACCTAAAAAAGTCTCAATCTTTCTAGTACATACAAATAATGTTGAAACACGTCAATATAATTTTCTCCTTTGTTTAAGTATACTAGTTTTGTATATGAGTATTTAATAACAAAAAATACAGATTGGCATACATTTATCACACAACAGCGGCCTTTCCTCTAATTTAATTATATGTTATCATAAATACTTAAAACATAAACGGTGCACGATGTTTTGTGATACCTAACCGTAAAGTTAATTAAAAAAATATGCTAATAAACATAATATTTTCATAGAGAAGTGTTACAAAGCAAGCTAATGTTAGTTTATCTAGCTTGTTTCCAAAGAATATACTTTGTTACATTATGTACGACACACGAAAGTATTGCCAATCACTGCCAAGGACTGTATGTTATTATGGAACTATCATAAAAAGGTAAACCAAATCTGCTAATAAATGTAATTGTCGTACAAACATCTCTCAGTGCCTTAAGATAAACAATTACGAGTAATGTGTACTACTTGTTCATCACATACGGCATTGAAATGTAACCTCTCACTTCGGCTCTCATCGATAACTTCACAGTCTCTGAATAAGACATAAAGAAGGCTATTCTCGCAGTTTATTTACAACATCCGATTCAGAAATAGGGGCCTTACGATGCTGGAATAAAAATTATGGGCCGGCAAGCGGCATCGGCTATCCAGCCACAATATTCATAGAGTGACTAATAAAGGTCGTCGGAAAACGTCGTATGCAGGCGGCAACTTCTAACCGATCTTGTTGGAAATCTATGATGGACGTCTATGTCCAGCGTTAGGTGTCCTACGAATGAAGTGCTGTGATCATCCCAGAAGATGTAATCAGTGCTAAATATATAATGCATTTAACAAGCTTCTGTGAAAGTGATCTTCATTAACCGAAACTCATTACAAAGCCGCTTCTATCCTTCTCTGGATTTTTCTTATCTGTTTTAGTTTGATAACAAAAATCAGAACTATTAGTATAAATCTTTTGTGAAATTCCATGCGCTTTTCGATAAAAGTAATCATCGCTTTAATTGGATAAGATTTCGCGACTTGCGGATGGCAAACACAATACTCATTTTAGATTCGTTATTATCAATCGGAAAGAAGCAGCGTACTCTCTTCCTCGCATACAAAATCACAATATAAAAAGGGTTGAGCGGTTTCTTTAACGGATCCGGAAAGAAGAATATGGAAGTGAAACAATTACGTCTGCATGGGTTTTTGTGGGTACTGGATATATTTGTTAGAAATTATTTGAATTGAGAATATACAATTGGAATTTTAATTTCATTATTTGTGGGCGAAACTTAGTAAAATGTAGTTAAGAGATTTATTGATTCACAACAAAATTTCACTCTCCAAAATGTATAATAAGTCCTAAAGTTCGGCTAACATTTCTCAATGAAATGGAAAATCAAACTGTAACTTTTTTAACCTTTTTATTTTCAAAGCATTTGACCTCTGTTTCGCCTGATATTAAGCGATGGCGACCTCGTCATTATACGATAATACATGTTTGTGTAGAAGAATCCTATTAACTCTTGTCTTGAAGACTCCTAGGTTATAATTTTCTGGAAACAATGACACTGATAGGTTGTTTCACTCCTTGATTGTTGGCACTATCAAAGTATTAGCAAAACTTAGTGCGAGTGAAAGGAATTTCATCCATGTACGGTTGTGTAGTGAATCCGTACGTCTAGTTGTCCGATGAAAGAAAGGAGATGGGGGAATTATTTCGGAATTATTCCGCTGCTCATTCTCCAAAAGGCAGTTTATAGAATACCGATAAACTGGCAACTTTTGCTGATGCTCCAATCTGTGAAGCTTAGTGCTTACCAAAGCATCGTTATCAATCAGCAAGTTCAAGTTTCGAGCTAGTACTTCACCGGTCCATCCCACAGATGGCTACAGTATTGTATCTATGACCGAACTAACGCTACATACAGACTGAAGAGCTCTCCTGGTATAAAATACTGCCGAACTTTACCAAGAATACCCAGCTTCTTGACAACTAATTGGGCTTTAGTTTAAATAAACGACCCGAAGTTGAGATTTGATGTTAGTGTAATAATCAACAGCTCGAGGTGATCGATCACCAGTATTATTGCTCTTTAGAAAGTCGGATCCAGTTGAAAGGGCCTTCATTTTGCAGTGAATATGCACGCCTGGTTAGCCGGCGTTAATCTTGACCAGATTATTGTTGCCTCAGTAAGAGACTACTTATAAAGACAAGTGTACGCGATCAACTAAAGCCACCCTGTGAGACTGAATATGTACTCCTTTGGCTTGTATATTAGATATATCTTACTGTCGAATATATTGTCAAAATAGCGTCTGCTTACCGAAAAATACCAGGCTTTAACAGATAGTTAATACGTAGCAGGGAAAGATTTGCAGTTGATTGCCGATTGGTTGGACGAGCAGCCAAGTCGAGTAAACAAGCCGAGCATGCCAGTGGTATCAATCGATCTTTCACGAAAACAAGCCAGAGCAAAAGCCTACCAGGCTCTCTTACAAGATCCTATCAAAAGCCTTCATGATATCCAAATAAAGTGCGAATGATCCACCATATTTGTAGATAATTTAATTCCTGATATACGTTGAATACGCAAGAACATCTCCAGTAGACCGATTTCCGCAAAATCTGTATTGCCAGTCACAGAGTCGTCGGTCTGCTTACTATTTAGTACACTTAATGTTCCGTAGTCTTAAAGAGTGTAGACGTAACCGAGATAGTGCAATAGTTAGAAAGTCCAGCATAGGATACTTTCTTGGACACAGGTTGCACGTTTGCATGTTTGAAATTTCATCCAATTTCGCCACTTGACCAGTCTTAAGAGAGAGGCTTAACAAGCGTGTTAAAGCAGACGCAGGCTCGGTAGCACAAAACTTAAGGACGTGAGCTGGTATTCTATCAGGGCTGGCGGATAAAAATTTGCGCCATAGAAGCTTAGAACCGGGGTAGGCAAGGAGATATCGCACCAGCCGCATGTAGAAGAAAATTTTCTGCGAAGAATTAAGCAACTAAGTTTGCTTTTTCCTTTGCGGTGTAAACCAATGACCCGTCAATATCGCTTTAACTTGGCCAGAGAACAAAACGCTTTGCTATCCGCAGGATATGAAGTAAATTTTATTCATACTCGACTGATACGGTCTTAACAGGACTTCTTTTGGAGCCAGGCCTTGGCAGCCCTTCTCTTTTCTTTTCGCGAATGTTCTTCAGTTTGTAGGTTTGAATATAGACTATGATTAAAAATATTGTATGTTTTTGCGCACCACACGTCGACATTCAGGTCCGAACCATGGTCGAACTTGAGCGAGCTATAGCAAGACGGCAATTGGAACAAAATGTTCCATTGCTTGACTAACTACATCTGTTACTGCTTCCGCGCACGATGATGGATCACTGGAAGAAAAGCAAACGGGCTACCTGGGATAAAATGCAAAGAACGAACGCAACCCGTCCCAATCTGCTGGCTTATAACGCCATACTCGTTGGCTGCCTTTCCGATAAGGACCAGGAAGGAAGTATGAAGGAAGTATGAAACTGACAAGGAACAACAGTACGTTTTTATAATGTCGTATTTCCCCTATCTTGGGTACACAGGAATTACCTCGTAATCCCTCAACGAATGAACGGACGAATTTTATTATTTTGTACGTTTTAAATTGTGTTTATTTACCTCCTACTTTTTACTTTTTTCACTATATATTAATTTTCTATCACATGTTTTCTAATGTATCCCAATTCGTTCCTATATTTTTTTTTGTCTCAGCCTATTCGTTTCTCTTTATACTTACTTCTATAACCCACCTGCAGTACTATAGAAAGGCCCGGCGACTGACTACCTTGGCTGTCTACCAGCGAGGCGATGGTATTCTAATTGATCCATTATCCTGCAACTAAGATTGATATTCTACCCTCAGTTCTTCAAATACCGGATAACCGGTGAAAAATCTGCGGAAGGGTACTGTTGCGCATCATTTGCAGCTACACAAAGATAGTCTGTAAGCTTAGTTATCGCTTGATCCCCGCTGTGCGATCGGTAGACTTAGACATAGAGAATTTTCTCAACACCTGTGTCCACTAGAACTGATGATCACTGAGAAACTAGAATCTCCCAGAGTACGGAGACGTCGACGACAGATATCATCGCGAGCGTACAGGCAAACCCCAGCATAAGTCGAAAGTTTTGTTCTAGAACGTAACTGGGGTATGCCAGTTACGAAGTGTCTTGTGGACATCTGATTTGCGTCTCCGTAAGAAAGCGCAAATGCGGTGTATAAATCTTTAGGTAATGATGGACTGAGATAACATTCGAGTAAAAACCTCCAATGTTACTGAAATGCACTTGAAGCGACAAGATGTGCAACCGCTGTCGAACTGATATTTTTCTCTTTGATAATATTCTTGTTTTGATTGATGAGAGGAAAGAGGATGGAAGAGGAACGAGTCTTTGTCAACGAGAGGACGTATCATTAAGCAACTAACGCGGAGACCGCAAGGACGCTCGAGCCCCCTTAAAGATCACTACGGGCTCCTCGCACCCGGTCGCCAACCGGCACGATGACGCATCCCCGAATTTTTCGTCTAGCAGGTTTGATCGTGGCTAGCACAATGCTTGGACTCCCCAACTGAAATTGTGCATTGGACACCGCTGTTCTTCGGACCTAGTAACTTAAAAATGCCATCAAAAATTTTGTGACTGTGACTAGACTGCCAAATATAAGGATACTGTTCCGACCTATCCACTTAAAGTGACACCACCAAACATCCCTTCCGTAACACAGTCTAACCGCTTGGCGACATGTCTTTGTTCGTATCCCTACCACCAGAATTTTTTTGCTCCCTTAGCACCACGCAGAAGTCACGACTAGGGTCGCGGCGGTAAACATATAGACGCGATAACCCCAAAACATATATAAAAAGAGTAAAAGATAACTTGATGATGAACTGTAATAACTGTTTTTAGGAACTCACTGGTGATATGTTCAGATTGTTATTACCTTTGATAGTGACCTATTTTCTTATCGTCCACTGAAAATTCGATTCGATAATAAATTTTTAAGTTAAAAGTTGTCACGTAGGAAAGTTCAATCTGAATCTTGTTTCTGTGAAAATAGTTTTTCTAGCATTGTTCTCATTACGAACAGAGTGATAAACGCAAATGATACTATATTCCAATCAACTGATTAGAATATGAATAAATGAAAAAACAAATGTGTGGAGTAATAGGCCATAGATTTATTTTCGTTCCTAAAAATTATTTTCACAACACCTTGGTAGTCACGTATTGCCAGAAAACGTTTTCAATAGGATGCTATTGAATGCTAACGACGTGACGTAATATGTGCAACTTGCTTCAATGTTATTTTAGAATCTTCAAATTTATCATACGTTTATCGAAACGATGACGACATACATTATACTATCATAGCCTGAAGTTCATTAGTTTGTACTTTTAAGAGTAATTAAAAGATTTTGGACTGAATTAAGTCATAGAAAAAAGTCTTAAAGAAAAGCCTAATTTTTTTGATCCTGTTTATGATCTTCTCTCATCTTCACAATTTGTGTTTAAAAATCGTTTGTAATATTTTAATTCTAATAGATATTTCATAAATAATCTGAATAAAGTAAAGCTACGTTACTTATTTTTATAAATTACATACATACATACATATATATTATTACATACATATATATTAGCTATATATTATGAACGTTTATCAATATTAATATTCATCGTATCAATCGATAAACGTCCACTGTAAATCTTCCCCCAAAGATCGCTACTAGCAATTATTATTATAATTGAAAAGTCAAAAGGCGTAGGGTTTCAACCAGTGTAGTACCAGTATCAAATATGAGTATACATGGTCGCCTACTACGCCTTAGAAGAAAGCTCAACGCCTTGTCTTTCTTGAGTATTTAAAAAGACTAATTTACATCACCTTGTCCAGTATGGTCTTAGCCTGAGATATTAGGACACTGAAGGCTCAACGTCACTCAGAAAGCAATAGAGGGCTATACTCAAAGCTTCGAAGAAAGCATGAAGAATTGCTCATCTGAAGTAGCAATGGGCGGGGAATGTACATCTTTCGTGTGGCCGACGGGTCGTTGGGCCTGAAAGATTCTTGAGTGGCAACCACTATCCGGCAAACATGACGTGGGCAGGCCCAACACTAGATGGGCCGATGATATAATCAAGCTCGTGGGAAGTCACTGGATACGGGTAGCGTCAGACTGACGAGTCTTTTTGTGACGATCTATGGGTGAGGTCTAAGCCTTGCAGCGGGTTTTTCCGCTAATATGAATGAATGAAAATAAAATTCTAATGCTTTAATTCTTGGCAAAAGACTTAATAGCGATATATATAAGTATGATGTAATATACTTATTACACAAAGTTTTTTTTTTAAACAGTTCGCTTTTATTTCAGAAGACAAAATGGGCTGCTTCGTTAGCAAGGATAAACTGACCAAGGAAGACATGGATTTCCTTAAAACTCATACTTCGTACGACGAAACCACTATTAAAGAGTGGTACAAGGGATTTAAGGTAAACTCTGAACAAATTATTACTACTGACGCTTAATATCTTGTTTATGTTTTGGCTATAAATTATACCTTGGAATTAAATGGATGTTTCCAAAATCTCAGTACAGTTATCAATATCATGTTCCTTAATTTTACAGCAAGACTGTCCCAACGGTCGATTGACACCAGCGAAATTCGTCGACATGTACAAGATGTTCTTTCCTTCCGGAAATGCAGTGGAATTCTGTGATCACGTATTCCGCACATTTGACATGGACAGAAATGGCTATATCGACTTTAAGGTAACTATACTGCAGCAAAATCTCCAAAGTTTATATTTTCTTGTGGCTATATTGGCGAAAATTTATTAATATATGCATTTTAAAGTCTGGTGAAAGCGATGCGATGTAACTTAATATATATAATGCTTCGCGCTGTTAGTGCTCTTGCGATGTTAAACTTTACTAGACACTTGTCTAGTTTGTGAGAGGTTTCATTGTAATTTTTTGGTGTTTTTATCGTGTATCGAAATTCACGTTTGTTATAGGAATTTCTGCAGGCGATCCATGTGACTTCTAGCGGCACTCCTGAAGAAAAGCTTAAGTGGGCTTTCCGCATGTATGACGTTGACGGAAATGGAGTGATTGACATCCAGGAGATGACTAAAATAGTACAGGTTAGTAATACCAACGATAACGAGCTGTTGTACAACGAAATAACTATTGCCTTAAATTTCATTGCTTTTGTAAATATTTTGGTTCAATATTACATCCAGAAGATTTGAAAAATGGAACTATAAAAAATGTTGTACCATATCTTCACCATCGTCATCAGCCATAGGATGTTTACTACTGAACATAGACCTCCCCAAGTATTTCTAATAAGATCGTTGGAACCGATCTGTATCCAGCGTTTTCTGACGGCATTATCAAGTTGAAACCATATTAAAAAACATATTTCATTTGAAGGTTTTTTTTAAAACAGTGTTTAAAAACATTGGCAATAAAGACTTCCGTATTCCTTATAGCAAAAGTGCGATTTGTAGAAGTTATTGAAATGGTTATTTTATTTCCAGTTAATGATTTTATTATTTAATGTCAATATAAAGGATAAAATAGACACATAGTTTTCTCGGTATAACCATTAGTTACTGGGACTAATATGACCCAATTTTGTTTCATCTCCCTATACAAGTTCTTATAAAATTTGTGTTTACGTTTCAGGCAATCTACGATATGCTGGGTGCTTGCTCCAGCAATAGACCTGCAGATTCTGCCGAAGAGCGTGCGAAGAATATCTTCGCAAAAATGGATGAAAACAATGACGGGCAACTTACTCAAGAAGAATTTCTTAAGGGTTGCCTCCAGGATGAGGAGCTTTCGAAGATGTTAGCGCCTTAAACTGGCCAGTTCTAACATAGGCTGGTTTCACTAGCCCACTTTTAAGTTATACTTTATTTCAAGATAATCCGACGTCGTTAACCTATTAGCACGATAACGCTTTTAATGGAATGGCACGGACATGCGACATATTTGTTATTATTTTCTTTTTAAACCTTCCTCTTTAATCAGTTATAGTATGTTTTTAACATCATTTATAGCGATTGTACATAATTATTCAAAAAAAACGCACACATTTTTAGTATTAATAGGAGATAAAAAAGACAATTACGCAAAGGTTTTTAGTTGTGATATAGATTTGCACTTGTGGGAGTCGTGGCAATAGAACCAATGTAGGGAAATCCATTAAGCTACTCATTCAACGGGAATACATTTACGTAACGATTCAATTATCTCAAATCGTCAATAGTTGACTGCGCAACGATTTGTTTTATTGCAGGACACACAAGTTGTTATCTTTGTTCGTATAATCTATCATCTATAACCACAAATTGATGTAATCCAAAAGTTTAATTTATTTTCGTGATTGGTTAAGCTTGTTTACTATGAAAGATTCTTAAATGGATTACGTTCATTACTTGATGGAAATGTCTCTCTATATTCAATGTAAAAAAATTAATAAGAAAACAGTTTCCTTTGTTTAACTAGGGTAGCTCTCAAGTCCTATTTGAATACTTATTTTTTAAAGTTTTTCGCACTGATCTTTGATAGGTGTACCTAAATAGATCTGGTTTATGTTTATCATAATCTGTTAACAGCTCATTATTAAGTCAAGCATAAGTGTTATGTGGCAGTAGAGTTAATCACAGTGAATTTTGTGTCGTCCTTGATCAAACGATACATGCAGAAACACGCCAAAGTATCACTCACAAAATCTGACCAATTCTCTGTTGATGGCTCTGTCGAGTTATGTAACTTTTACCAGATTATTATACGTAGATAAGAAGCGTAAGTATAGTTTTTAATGTATCGATGTGTCAATATCGTTCATGTTCGGTGTTTTACGTCTTATAGTGAAATATTTTCCATCTAAGGTAGAGTTCAAAACTATACCCGATAGGTTAAGCATCTTCCCTTTAATTTTACATCTTTACCAAATAACATCTCGTATAGTTAATTTACTTAAGATATAATTACAATTTTGAAGTAATTTAATGTATATGGGCATTTCATTTTTGTTTTGTCTATCTACTACTGTGCCTTCTAGTTCTCTGTGTAAATAGTTGGTTCGTTATTGCCTTCAGTTCAAACTTCTTTAGATCAAATTATTTTTAGTTTCTTCATCACCATTGACAAGTCTTTCTGAGGCGATCTCTTAGTTTCACTTTGTAATTAATCAATACCGCTCGCTTTAGCTCAGCAGTTTGTTTCTGTTGTTAGAGATAATGAAATCGATCTGCACTTACATCTTTATAACAGTATATACGCACAAAATTAATAAAAAGAACCAATTTAAAATAAATCGGAAAATCATTTCACACCTATTTTGAAAAATAGCACTTAATAAACGGATATTACATCACAGATATTACTTTTTTTCTGTTTTGTATGTTATAAAATATGACATCAATAATTTCATACACATTTTTCTCTTTCCAGACACTAATAATTATACATATACCATATTCGAAGCTTAATGTTTCATTCACAATTCCGATTACAATTGATAAAATTGCGGCACTGAAATATAAATAATAAATAAAAAAAACATTCCATGTTTTTCTATTACTAGTAATATAACCTTTTTAGATAACATAATGAAAATATTTGTTCTGTTTATGTAATAATTTACAATATTTTTTTTGGTTTAAACCTTATATAAAGTAAAAAAAATATATCGTAATTTGAATTTGACGTCATAATTTTAAAGCATAGTATTTTATTGTGATATGATTTTGCTCCAAAGTTTATTTAAAAAAATGTTTATCGCAAATGTAATGAACACAGTTCCATTTTGGTTCAGAAAAAAATTTAATGTATAAAAGATGATTAAAATGTATTTACAGTGCGCATATATAAAAAAATACTCGTACAGGCGAGAAAATGACTGAATACACGCGTAAGCACATTAAGAGGGATCAATCTTTAACATCCTTGGTGTGCTCCCGCTAACAGGGTGTTGAATGACATATCAAGAAATTGGATTTGACCGAAACAAATTTTAATTCAAAATTAATTGAACAAGTCTTTGAAATTTTTCCAGATAGTCCAAATAATGCTATCAATTTCTATAAAACCTAAATTTATGGTCTTATTGATTTCGCTAACCACTGTACGATATTTTATTTGTCTTGTTGAAATAAGTAGAAGTTTAATTTTTATTATACTCAATATTATTAAACGCGTCCACCATATTAAAATTTGAAATTAATGTAAATATTGATACCACGGTTTCTTTGAAGAATATTGTTTTGTTATAATTATGTCTTTAAGTTTTCTTATAATATTTTGAAATAAAATTTAAGTTTATGTTGGTTTTAATTAATTTTATGTAATTTTTATTTACATCATTATACGGGTTTTCGACGTAAAATAAATTTAAGAATAATAGTGCTCACGAAATTCAATTGCTCGGTCTAAAATCCAACTGCATCTTGTCTCTTCCTACAACTGGAGAAGGTTAATCCAGTTTAATAAAAAAAGTTATTATTTTCATCAGTTCTATGTAGCAAAATTATAGAACTTTATACTTCTTCCATGCACAATTAATTGCTTTTTATACACTTTTTGAATAGTCGTATGATACAAACTCATTTTTAGTAGATACGTGTATTAGAATAGGTGAACTCGCATATGTGGAGACGCAGTTGCATTCCTTCTTCACTTCTCGTAAGTTAACGTTTATATCTATAATAATAATTTTTTGAGCATTGTATTTGCCGTCGCAGAAATATTTTTGCCTTTAACATCAAACATACTCGTTAGTATTAAATGAAATTCCTGTCATTAAATTTCGTATATACACAAGCAACGCTAAGTGAGTAAAATTTGGTGTTTTAATTATCAAATAAAGTGACATTTAGTATGCTGAAATGTTATTTTCATTTCTATAGTTTACAATTTATAAGGATCATTAAAAATCAAAATAATTATTTTGCAATCCTTGTTTAATTAGATTATTTTATGAATAACAACAAAGTAGCAAACTTTAGACAACCATTTTTTTTTTAAATTTCATTGCATTTCACTTTAATTTTGTTCCTATTCGATATTGATAATCGATCATTTCGATGCAATCACTGTATTCTCATCGTAAATAATTTTAAGGATACATTTATTAAATTATTCACGTTTTATCTACTCCAATTTAATATACAAATTAAAATATCTTTCATTTGTTTTGCTTATTCCTTATTAACTTATTTATGCAATTAGAGTTTTCGATAACACCTATGAAATCTGGAAGCTACGTACATATACGTTATATTTATCTTATATATAAAATTGACGATACGATCATATTTTTAATAATTGCACATTTGCGATAAAATTTACAAAATTTACAATATAATCATTATCGAGTGCATGAAACTATTTCGTTAAAGTTAAAAATTTAAAGTTAAAATTGCGGTCATTAACACATTAAGAAATAAATGGGAATTTCTATCACAAATATGTTATTACATATTTCCTGAACAAGGTTCATTTGGAATTATTATAAAGATAATTGATTTCAAAAATTTAATTACATACTATACTAAAGTTGGTTAATAAAATGACCATAAACTGAATCCGTAACATTAAAGTAAACTATTTACACTGTAGATATTTGCCACTTTCTGCGCACTAATTCTGATGAAAAGGTATTGCATTGTAAACACGGAAAACATAAATAAAAGGAAAAACAAGGTAACCGAAAATCGTTTTAAATCACCTTACAGAAGAAATATGTAGGGAAATAGAACCTGCGAAAGAAAAGTGAAAAGGTTACTTTGGATTGGAGCTTGTCAACCAAGGGCGTAAGAAGTGGTATACAACGCAACAGTTTTTAACGTGTCACCATCAAAGGGATACATTTACTGGTTATGGAGGAAAGAACATAGATATTAGACGAGTTTGTTTTATAGTAAAAAAATATAAAGTAACTATTATCATTATAATATTTACATTGTTATTCATATTTGTATCCTGCAGAATTGCAATTCCTGCAGAAAATTTACTATTAAAATATTAGACATTTTACACTATAACACGACTGGTTTTGACAATTTCTTTTTATAACCCAAGCTATTTTATATAACTTTAAAACTGCTACAAACAAGGGCAAACAAATACAAAAAGCCTCTTCCATATCATAATATTGAGTTGAATATGTTCTTTTATATGTTTTCAAAGAACTTTTGATGAAAATATGTTTAAAAAAAAAACTAAAAGCTATTTTAGTATTTAACTGAAAGTTATTTGAAAATGAAATCTGTGCAAATTATTCACAATGTTTATTGGTTAAATAAATATTACAGATGACGTAAGCGTGTTTCCCATATCTCTAATAAATTAAAAATAATTAAAACATTTTTTATAACCAAAATACATTTAGGGAAACCTTAAAAAAACTATTAACATATAGTAAACAATAGCTTACCGTATGAATTATCTCGAATTAATAAAACAGTCTTCCATATTGCAGAATATTAACTAATATGCATTAAAATAATAATGATTTTGATTTATTCTACAATCAGTTAAAATACAAAGAGCTTTTATTGGCTTTTTGTTTATTATTAATGTGCTGTAAACAATAAAAAGATCTCAAAAAATTAAGGTGTCAATTTAGGATAGCCGATTGCCCACGATGTCATACCCATACAAGCACTTCCACATTGTTCACACTAGATGATCTAGTATCACTATTTTATTAAAATTGTTTTATTTAACATATAACGCCAATTCCAATAAATTTTTTGTTAAAAAAATACAAAAAAATTCTTGTCAAATGTTCTGGCATGTGGTAAAGATACTTTAACATCGCTAGATGGAGCCATTGGACTAAGGAAATGGCAGAGGATTCGACTTGACAGCACCAATAAAAAGGTAAAGATGTTAAGAATAATTAGCAAGTTAAAAAGTATTGTTATATTTAAAACTTATTAATCAAAAATATTTGTACTCAAAAAAATTTTTTAGCTTATGTTTATTTGTAAAATATCTCATTTTGTAATTATTGTTTTTGATTTATAGCCTATTGACCAGTGACAACTCACATTGCCAGTGTCTTATGTCGATTTTCATATTTTAAAATATCCAACAAACTTTAAAATCGTTGTAAAGACATACATTAAAAATAAATAAATCAATATAAATAAGATCTAAAGAATATAATAATCAAACTTTCCTACTTGATTCTTTAAATAACTGTGATCCGAACTGATGTAGTTTTCATTAGCTACTCTTTGATGACTATTAGCTTAAAAATCGTACTACCACAATGCTTATTTCTAATATTAAGGAAAACGTTTTTTGTGACAGTTACCATGAAATGTAAAGTACCAGTATACTATGAAAATCAAAATTGCATTAAATATTACAATGTTAATTAAAATCTTTTTAAGTAGTGGGATATGCGTGCTAAAGACAAATGTTTTTAGAACCATTTAATTTTTTTTATTCGATATCAGAAATTGTATTTAGTATAATAGAGCCTTTGACAAGCTTAAGGTTAAACATTGAAGAAATTTAGTAGAAAAGTCTATAAATGTCGTTTTAACTTCTCCGTCAGTTCATACGTAGTAAATCTTTAATTTCATCGCAATGTAACTAGCTTAGTGGTATCTCAATCCAGGCGTGATTAATTAGCTCGGGGTCGCGCAACAAGCTATGAGAAAGGCTATGGACGAGATTTTATTTTTAGAGCGAGTCAGGACCTATGATCGCAAGTCTCAGTTTCTATCAGTGCACTTCCACTGCCTGGCTAATACGGAAGACGCTGGATGCTGGCGACTTCCAACCTGTCCTATTGAAAATCTATGGGAGTGGATTACCTCCAGTCTCATGACTGAAATAATCAATACGGTAAACAAGGCATATCAAGAACCTAGTGACAGTACAAGGCTTACATAACAACGTCTTTGTACACCAATCGGGATAAGTGCCATCATCTGGAGCCCCTTAGTATTTATTTTATTTAATAACAACTTAATATTAGAAAATATTCTAAAACTAATTTGAGTATAGAGTGTATTTGTTTTACTAACTTATACATCTGGGTTCATTTAGTGACAGGCACGGACGGAGGTGAATGTATTTTAGATTTTTCAAGACATATTAAATATTCCGTTGTTCTAAACCTTTAAGTTCACGGACCCTTCCGCTCCGTAAACTTAGCTCAGATGCTGTAAAAGCTGTAAAAGCCTCCGGGCTAAGCGAGCTAAGCACCTACATCAGAGACACAGAGACATGGAATAAGTAAGTTGTTCTTAACCGAAAACATGATTGCAAATAAAAAAAGAGTTTACGACCCCCTTTAATCACCGGTTTAATTCGTTCCGTTTGTGAGAGATATAATTAAAATTATTAAGGTCGGATGCAACATAGAAACTTGTAATTGTAAGTGGACGACCATGATGTTGGCTATAATTCTTTCCCAAATAGTGGAAGAGTGCGGAAATCATAGGGCTCTTGAAGCCCTCCAAAATTGCTACCAATTTCACGTTATATCGACCCATTAGTCTTCTAAAGAGTTTAAAAAAAATATAGAAGATTAATCCTCACCCGAATTAGAAGATTTACGAAGGCGAAGGAACTACCTTTCCCCGAAAAGTATGGTTTTCCTTTCAAACACCTGTACCCTTCAAGTACATGGTATCACAGAACCTATACTCGCCAAGCGAATGAGGGATTCCAACACGTGAGCCACCTTTCTCGACGTGGATAAAGCGTTCGAACAAATTCTAACAAAATGGACTCGTATAAAAGCTGTACGATGCTAGTATGGCGGACCGTCTCGTTTGCATAACGCCAGACTTTCTGACCGATTCTATCGCATCGAAAAAGTACATAGACCCACAGCCAGGTCGAGCAGGCGTGTCCCAAAAATCAGTATTAGGACTGCTTCAATACACTCATTATTTAAACCTATAATTTCCCACGTGTCAAGGGTGTAGCAAATAAAGGCGACCTTCGTGCTTGGCCACCTATATTCCTTGCTAAACAGCGGGTTTAAAGTGTCACTGTCAAATAAAATGACACTATAAAGAAGTAATCAGACCCGTCTTTTAATATGCTTGCCCGTGCTTCGTGCCTCTTAAATCCGCACGTCATTAGCAAGAATAGGTTCATTCGTAGGGCAATGGGTGCGCCGTGGTACGTACGCAATGACGACCTGCATGTCGACCTGGAATTGCCAACAAACGCCCAATTTCTAAAACGGGCATCGATTCATTACTTTGACTGCCGCTCACCACACAAATTAGCCGATTCCAGGTGCTGTGTGTGCTGAGTTAGCATAACAAGACATCGCTTGCGTCGGGCTATTCAAAATAGGATAGCACGAATGACCGTAGTGAGTTCCTATAGTAGTTGGAGTTACCGCAATCTCTCAATAGCCCAGAAAACGACCACCTAGAGGGTTTTACTAGGTGGGAGTTGGAATTAGGAAAAAATAAAACTTAGACGTCAAAGGAGTTTATAACCATCATGACCTCGTGATTCGCCGTACTAACAACGTGTCGAGGTGGCGAGGAATTTGCCGTACATTTTATTACCACTATTGGAGAACACCAGCTCTATCTTTAATCATCTAAACATAACGTCCGTTGACAGAGTATCAACAATAGGCAATGAAAGAAAACTGTGAGGTTGTGTGCTAGTAAGAGTCCAACAAAAACCTACTAGCAGACTAGCACCAGTATTACTTCTAAGCTGGCTCTTGGACAACAAGCGCTGAACTCCAAGTAAGATGAGTATGTTCGATAATTTTTAAATAGACTCAACATCATGACCGTCCAATTACAAATGTCTGTGTTGCATCCGACCTTAATAATTTTATTTATATCTCTCACAATCGGAACGAATCAAACCAACGAATCAAATGGATCCTGAATAGTCTCTTTCTTATTTGCAATCATGTGTTTGGTTAAGAACAACAGAACGAAAAACCTAAATTACATTCACATCCGTCCGTGCCTGTCACTAAATGAACCGAGTGCATAAGTGAATAAAATAAATACACTCCATACTGTACATGTACGGTAAATATTATTTAAACGTTAATAGACAATACCGCCATCTCGCGGTGAATAAAACAATTAAGACTTAACATTATTTTGTAATAAAATCTCTACTTTCGAAACACTGTCGTAGTTTGTAATCGAATCGTTGGATGGCGCTTCATTACAGTGTATTACAACTAAAAGCTTTTTGCGTCAAGAAATGTTGATGAAACAAATGAAAGAAATAGTTTAATAAGAACGGCTAGGCCTTAGTTATTTTATTTTTATATTGGTTTATTTTACTTTTATATTGGTTGGACAACGGTTTGCTGTAAGAGTATAGTAACGTATGTTCTTAAATCTGTACCCAATTCTAAAAACAGACAGCGTTAAAGTGTACTTACTATCTAGTTTAGGAATAATCGTAATAGTAAATAATTGTATAAACATTAACGTCGTGGGAAAGCCGGTCAAAGCAAATGTTCCATTACCTCGGTCATTGTCTGAAACAATAAAATACTTTTAAGATAGCTTCGATAAAACTGAGTATTTGAGTATTTATTTTCTACATCGCTTTTATTTTAATGTGCAGTTTTTAATTTTGTTTAAAAAAACTGCAAACAACGACTTGATTGAAACACTTTAAGTAGCGTATTACGTGTAAATAAATCCTTATAAAGCTCGGTAAAATAAATACTTGTTTCGCATAGAACATTTAAAATGATAACACCTTGAACATAAAAGATAATTGACAGTGTGTATTGCGATAAGGCAGTAAAAAAGCAGTTTTGCAGGAAGCAGAGCCAACTAATGATAGATCGACTTTATTAACAAAAATAAAAATTTCTTTAAGCGCAATAAATAGAGTTCCGTGGCTGGTACGTATTTAACCAAATCGCGAGCTCCGTTGCTGGCACCAACGAATTTAATTGCATTTCAATCTAATATTTACAGCCTATCTTTCATGAAGTATTGAAAACTGGTAAAGATGTGAATATTTTTACCATGTCATTTTTTAAAAATAATCAATGTAAAATTACTGAAAAGGTAATAAAAAAAATTAGAATAAGTTACGTGCGTTAAATGTTACATACGAAATTTCTAGTGCTAAACCTTAACTATTTAACTACCACCTATCGTAGTAATATTAACAATGCTAATAACAGCTTAACATTTCGTAATATCGAAACTTTATAGTGTCATGTATATCGCGCAACAAAATGTTATACTATCGGCATATTGAAATTAAAATGTTGTGTGGGGCATTGTTGCACCGGATGGCAACGCGTCGAACGCAGCGTTAGATACGTCCACTAAAAACGACAACGTCGCACTACCCCTGAGCGAAGAGCTTCTAAGATCCCGCCGTAAGATTCCTCATCACATATTATAATCAGTACTAATACAAATGAAAAAAAAAACTAAACAGTTAAAATTACTTTTCACAGCTTTGTTAAGTTATGTATATATATTATACAGCCACTTAATATGATTCTGTATAGAAAAGACACAAGATTATAACTTGATTATTATAAGACTATTGTTCTAATAATTACATTAAGTTTTATTTGTTATAATAAAAAAAAAAATGTCAGATTTAAAACAACGCATGCAATAATTAGAGGTGATATTGCACACAGTGAATGAAGAACTCTAGGAATAAAGGATTACATATACATACTCTTCTTTTGAGCATATACTCTTAGTTTTTTTATAACAAAACTAGCTGATCCCGCAAACGTTGTTTAGCAAAAAAAAATTAAATAACCAATAAAAAATAAGGGTTTATCGTAGAGGGGTAAAAATTTAGGGTTGTATGTATTTTTGTTTGCTGTATCGTAAAGAAATAAAAACAAAAAAATCGTCAAAAAATTAAAAAAAAATTAATATTAATAGATAGTAGCCGATTCTCAGACCTACTGAATACGCGTATAAAATTTGGTAAAAATCGGTCGAGCCGTTTCAGAGGAGTTCAAGTTCGAACAACGTAACACGAGAATTTTATTTATTAGATAAATAAAAAGCATTTTAATTAATTTTCAGTGAAATAAAACTAACTAACAATTGGCTCCATTTTACAACAAACTGAACTACTTGTAAGATTAAATTAGACGTACCATTTAATAAAGAAGAAATTATAATTAATTATCCTCGTGTCTCTTAAATGCATATTTATAAAAATAAACTAACTTTGTTTTATAGTTTTCCTTATTTTTAATAAAACAGAAACAGATGCATTAAATGGTATAATTAAGCGTTATAACAATTATATATGATGCATCTTTATTTAAGTAGTGTATAATATCGCAATATTAAACCGACTTTATTTTTCTTATCCGCATATTTTGTCACATTGAATACAAATGTTTAACTTTTGTTTACAAATAAGGACACGATATCGAACAAAGATAGGAATTATGAAAAGTTCTAAACAAATTTTCGGTAAATATATACTCAGGTAAATTATTAAATAGTTTAATTAAAAAAAAAATTAACTACACAGCACTGTTGTTGAAAAATTATTGCTTTACAATGCTTTATCGCTACAAATAGCAAAACAATAACAAAACTGCAAAATGATTTGAATTAACGTACAAAATCAGGTACGAAAATCGTAATAATATTATGAAAACAATTACAGGACCTACGTTATGTTAATCGTCAACTTATAATGTCTATTCTTGCCACAAAATACAAAAGTTTTTAAAAAATTCGTAAAATAAGTTATATACATTATTTAGTGTAAAAAAAGATGATCTTAGTGCAGAACTCAAGGTGGTATAAACTTTGAATAATCGTTGCATAGAAACCCTTTATCTAATTTTTTGGCTATCTTAGCATTAACTTGCTGCTTTTAAAAACTAATTGAGTTGATCTATAAATATGGACGCAGTACCAGATACAGTTTAATATCATGAAATTATGCTTTGACTGTTCTGCAATTTTTAATTTTTTATATATGCTATTTATAGCATGTTGTAGCGATGGAGAATGCCCCTTACATTATCATACACAAATAATCAAACAAAATAAACTCTGATGTAGCTTTGAAGAACTGTTATGAATTTGAAACATTAGTATTTATTTAACTCTACTAATCATAAAATACAATTAAACATATGAATTCCGAACCGCACACTGTCGATAAGTTTTTTCACGGGTTAAATGTTACCTAAGGTATGCCCTGCTCTTATTGTCTCATTGGTAAATTCATAGCTACTCAATGAGTCATAGAGAGAGCTATGTTCGGGATTTCTCTAAGAGATCATGTCAGGTGTAAGAAGATCCGAAAAGAACGAGAATAACCAACACAATCTAGCGGATTGGTAAGGTGAAATGGAAGCAGGCAGGCTTCATAATGCGCATAACTGATAGTTGCTGGGGCCTTTAGGTTTTGGAAAGGACACCACGGATGACAGACGACCCTGCTAAGTATGTCAAAAAAGCTAGGTGCAAGCTACATCCAACAGATCATTTTTGAAATCTAAGAGAGACGCCTATTTCCAATAGTAGTGTTCTTTCCCCTGAAATGATGATGTTTATTATGCATATGCTACCAATAAAACAAATAGGAAGTTGTTAGGTGGTACCTAATAACTGGCCGTAATTATTTACTTTAGTTTTTTAGAATAATTATATGAATATAATAATTTTAGAATAATTATATATAAATAATATTTTTTAAAAAAAATTATAATTATATATAATAATACTTTTAAATAGGCACAACGGCAAATCTAACAGGTGTATCAAGGTACAATTCTTGTTATGTCTTCAATAGAGCTAAACACATACATTTTGTCTAGAGATACGTAGATTCTTTAAGAGAATAAAAAAAACTACCATTATTCATCGCCTTACCTTACATAACTTTAAATCTGTCCATTATTGTATAATAAACGTATAGTAAAAACACTGAAAGAAATTTTATCATGCTATATATATCAAATAAACATAGCATATATATATATATATATTTGTATCAAATAAAAACTTTTGTAACAAAGATAAACTTTGTATTTTATCCAAACTACAAATGAGTCTCTAATTAGCAATAAACTAAGGAAGGATCGCTCCTTACATTTGTTGATTTCGGTTCACTTCAAAAATGTCGCGTGATTTAAATTGATAAGTCAAAAAAAGATTAATTTCGATAACTTGAAGGAGTAATAGTGCAAAGAAGAATTTACCTTTTGGGTACAAATATAAATTTTCTGTTTAATATAAATTCAAATTAAAGTGATTATTTTCATATTTTCCGTTACCTGGCAGTTGTCGACATAACATCAAAATGAGGAGTAATTTCTTATATAGCATAACTTAAAACAAAGGAACTCGTTACGCTGTCCGTTCGGATTTAATCATTCAGAGAATATTCCTTGCTAAATTGATTTAAGCCTCTTGCATGCCCACATGCTTAAGTTGGAATACCTACGTTCTAAATTGCGTATTTAAATAAGTAGATTATGTATAAACACACACACGAACACACGCATGGAGTTTATAGAGACCGGCAGAGTTAGTTCTCTGTATGGTGTATACTATGCGTAAGGTGGGTCCGGGGGTGGTGTATAGGGGGAAGAGGGCCGCCTTCCCTCCTCGGCAGTGTACAGGACGCGCCTAAGGGGCCTCGTCCAGAGAAAGTAAAATATCCTGGTATGAGGGGGCTAGTATTGTCAAGCCGATATATAAGTATAACTTTAAACTATATATTGGGGCTGTATGCTATAGGAAGAGCACTTATTTTCATGCGTAGTACATATCTTTATCTATTATGCAGATATAGGAAATGGAACAGGTTGGGAAAGGGGATTCGCTTAGAAATTTGCTTACATATTGGACATGGGAATATTCTAGTTAGTGATATCGACTCGTAATCCTTGCGAAAGAAATGTCATTTACAAACAATCCTTGATCTAGGTCGTACGGGATACACGAATTATCGTTTATTTTATTTATTTATTCATATTATTATAAACACAGGATCCTTTATATTAACACACACAAGTGGTTACACACAAGAGAACATTGCGCGAAGACTCTAGTCGAATAGAAACTTGAACTAAAATGAGCTCCCTTGTAATTTCATTTCTTAACTTAGAATTCATTTCTAATCTTTTTACTTCAAAAATCTACATTAATACACATTTTAATTGGATTTTTACAAGTATTTATTTAATATATTAATAAAATTCAGAGACATCACTTGAGAGTATATCATTACACCGTACACAGTTGCGATAAAAATGTATTACTAATTAGAATATATCAAAATTATATTTATTTTCTGTGCTAATTTCATAAGCACTCATGATCATAAAGTAGTAAAGAGAGGATAAAATCTTGTTGGACTTTTTAAAAAGTTAAGTTTTACATAAATAATAAAAGAATCGCAAAAGTGCATATTTCTTTATATTTAAATGTTTTCATGAGAAATGCCTACTCACGAATAGCACATAATTACACATATATTTTAATATTGTTTAATAAAAAAAACTTTAATGTCATAAGAAAAGTGTTTTAAAATATGTTTTTCTTTGAAGATGACCTCGATAAATTGTCCTGCACAATACAATGTAAAAATAGCCAGGGGGACAGTCTGCCGGATCGCTGAGAGTGAAAACAGGGAAAACGCATCAGTCGTAACAATTCCACCCCGCCTAACCCTCTGACGTAATCGGTAACTTGTATTAAAATAATTCACAATGCATTTGTCAAATGACTCGTGCTATCTGGTTTTCATAAAAATAGATACCTATAACTTCGTTTTTATATTGAATCTTTTCAATTATCGATAAACTAGTCATTTTTCTCTATGTCTAACACTTGGTCTTTCCTAATTAACTCCATACCAGCAAGTACTTGACTCAGATCATGAGAAAGGTCTACGCACGACAAATACCTTTTACTGTCCTTCTCACATATCTGATTTTGTTCATTCTTCTTATCCGTTCTGTTTTGGAATAAACTTCCCCTGGGAACCAGAAAGTCAGCAAACTATGTTAAACTAATATTTAAAAAGAACGTTCGAGACCCGTAGGCGTAAGAATCGACTTAGCCTTTATGTAATTGCATATGCGTATACAAATTATGTATGAGTGATTTTTGTGTGATTTGTGTATACATTATGTCCTCGTATTTAATATGTAGTTATTAATAATAACATATAAGTAAAGGTTTTCTCTATACCAACCTGCATGATGTGGTAGACAAAGCTTATAAGGAATAAAGTCTGGCATTACACAACGTGTAAAAAGTGTAAATAAATGAAATGATTAAATCCTAACGCAAATGGATTCTTATTGATAGGTTTCCGGTGAATGCGGCCAGTTTAGCACAAATGTCGTAAAATTAACCAAGTCTTGCAACATAAAGAGTGGTTGATTATAGGTTTAAAAATAGTGTAGTATAATGCTTTAAATGCCGGAATGTATAGGACATTTGTTAGCAAAATGCTTTAGATCCATTACACTTATTTCCAATCACCCTTTATAAAGCGACCAATCTGAAATATGTAATTTTTTTTTCATTGCTATACGACAAACCAATAACTTCTAGCAGTACAAAGCCTGAAGGGATAGGTAGTAAACTTTGATCAATTTTAATATGTAGTAAAGCGAATTTTAAATACCCTTTTTCTTACTATATTATAATTATACATTATATGTTATTTCTGATACTGTTGATTTTTTTGATTGGGAATAACTGACAGCACATTGGTACATTCACACTTTTAAAACTTTTAACACCTCTAAACAATCACTCTGTATAAATTTAGGATTTCGATAACACAAATAACGATGAAAATAATTATGTTGTTCCAGAATCGATATCATAAAAATGTAACATTCGCCAAAATAATTCAAGAGGTATTAATTGGACACAATGATATAAAGCGAGGGATTAATTTCGCGTACGAAACATTTGTTTTTTTGCGACGTATTCATATAACCATGAGGTATAAGAAATATAAACGTACCTTTTACTATTTACGTCGAATGGTTTCATATCGAAAATCTAAAACGTGAATTTGGATCATATCCGTAAAAGCTGTCAGGAGTTGAATTCAATAATTACGAATGCGTAAAAAACGATGAGGAATAAACGTGAACAGGTAATTTGATTTACTAATTTCAGGACAAAATCATTTATTAGCTAGTACACCTTTCTCTCTTGTTATAACTTTAAACAAAACTATGTAAACCTTTTCATCACTTTACATTTCTGTTTGTATTTTATTCATTAATTTTATAGATTATGCCCAAAGACATAATATGTAGTTGATTATTTTATTTTAGTATATCTATTAATATTTGTAGTGGCTTTTTTTGTCCATTCGTACAAAACTTGCTGCTTTTTGGTATGTTTAATCTGTATCTAAAAAAACACAACTATTAAAGATGTCCTACATGTAATTTATACTACATTGCAATAGTGATTTGAAAAATTGAAGTTAAGAAAATATTCCGTGATAATCATGACACACCCATTGCAGATCATTTAGAATTTTCCCGAGTGTATAACAGAATAAAGGCGATATGGAAACTTGTATACAAGATCTACTTGGAAAGCAATGCTCTCTAGCGAATTAACAGAACACCTGTGCAGAATATAGTAGTCAGCTGCACCCTGTCAACGCGTTACCCAAATATTGCAGGGCCGTTTCCAGAACTAATCTTAAGTTTGATCACATCCTTCAGAATGAGCGAACAATATTTTAAGTAATTACACTTATAAAATAGGTGAGATTTTTTTATTCAACTTATTATTACTATTTCTGTATAGCGTCTAAGTAATGCTATTTACAACTTCACAGTCGGACATCTTTTACGATTACATGGGGAAAATAAGGAAAATGAACAAATCTCCTACAAGCCCCACATTTAAAATATAAATTCTATTCTAAAATTAGTAAAGAATACTTGTAATAAAATTAATAATCTCATTGAATGACACAAATGTCGCCAACTGTATGTGAAACCAGTCTGACTGACATAAAAAAAAATATTATCCATATCGCATTTATAGAGTTAAATTTAACATCGGGTTGCGCCTTAGATAAGGACTATGCTATGAATTATTATAGTGCAATAAATTCTGTTTTTAATACTGAACAAAATCTTTAACAAAACTATAATCTTTGTCGATAATTTCTGATTATGTACAACGATACTAAAAACTAAATTACATTAAGCGAAGTTAAATTAAATACACATACTACACTGTCTACTACAATTTATCATCCAATATAAAGAATAACTTTTCAAAGATCAACATTTTTAAAATTTAATTTATAATTGCTTCTTGAATCAACTATCCCAGACATATTCATTGTGACGTTATCATTCCAAGTAGGCGACACTATATACACTATTTAGTTCAGTAGTCAAAACAATCTGCCTTCATAATGCCACTGCAATCATACCGAGAAATTGTTAAATGAATAGTTGAACTATATCCATATTCTAAACAACCTTGAATAACTAACTGAACTAGATTTAAGCTCTATCCATTTTATTGCCAGTGTCTCAAAAAACAGAAAGGTTTTAATTATGCGATATCCTTATGATGAATATAAATCGTCTCAAAACATATCCATAACCATATCCCATCAAGTTGTTAAAAAAGACAAGACTTAATATTGTTACTTGCAAAAATTAAATGGACAGAATATTCGTAAAATATCGAGTGTATATTATACTGACATTATCTGATTAAAAGTGATAGTAGTGAAGTATAAAGAACAGAATCAATGGGATTACTTGAAATAAAATTGTTGCCAAATACAATTTTTAAAATCCTCCATATGCTGATATTAATCATATGTTTGTGCACCGGGATATAGGTAGGTACAACGAAGCCTCCTCTTATTGTGACAGAAGAAAATCTTACCGTCCACGTAGTGTTCGTACGAAAAAGCCGCTCAAAACAGTAAAGGTAAGAGTTAGAAAAATTTTTGTTCGAAGGCAAAAGATTTTACTACGGGAGATGAAGATAGCACCTAGAATATGTCGCGTATCTTAAAAGATGACTTAGGCTTAGCAACCTATCAAAGACACATAGTCATCCTAACTGATAATTTAAAAAAAGGGTAAAATCTAAACAACTACATAAGCTGTACCCAAAAGGAGGTTTCAGAAACAGTATGTTTACAAATAAGAAAATTTTTACAATTTTAAATATTTTAACAAACTCAATGACCGTATTTATGTTAAAAGCTCTTAAGGAGATTCCCAATAAGTGAACAAAAAACAGCGTGGGCATTATCCGACTTTAGTGATGGTTTGGCGGGGTGTTAGTTCTGAACGAGTGTTTGAGCTATAATTTTGTGAAAAAAAGTATAAAAACATCAGCACAAGTGAATCAAGACACCGTTCTTGAGAATTTAGTTAATCCTCTTAACGACACCATGTTCAATAACCAAGAATGTCCTTTCAGGAAGACTCGGCGTCGGGTCATCAAGCTAGTCCACCCAATCTTAGTTAGTTTCATTTCATTCGTCAAGCGACAACTGAGACTGGAGTCGCTCGAAGAATGGAACAGGAGGTATATGGAAGGAACGACGGCTTCAGTGACGAGGATATTTTTCCCGGACGCCATTTCAGCCTACCGCGTGCTCCGCAGTGTCGAGATAGATACGGTCTTGGCCCAGCTCTTCACGGGTCACGGGGGGTTCTCTGAGTACCTTCACAGGTTCAAGCTCAAGGAGGACCCCTCGTGCTTCTGTGAACCGGGCGTGGGCCAGACCGTGGTCCACTTTGTGGCCCACTGTCCGGCATTCGGAAGACTGCGCGCAGATTCCGAATGCCGGATGGGCAAAAAGATAGAGGAAAGGAGTATTTTGGGCATCATGCAAGACGAAGGGGAGAGAGAATGCTTCCGCAGCTACTGCAGGAAAGTGGAGATAAATGCAATAGGTAAAAAAAAACAAACACTTAAATATAGAAATATAGTAGTACCAAAAATAGTGCAATAAACAGCATAATATAAGATGATAATTATAAAGAAAATACGTGTTAAATATTTGAACAATAAATGTAATGTTGCAAAATAAAATAGTAAGGAAACCTAGAATGTAGTGGTTGAGGATGGATGTACGGCTAATGGAATGAAAGAGAAAGACTGGGAAAAATATAGAATGAAAGTAAAAGTACGTACGTACGATCTAAAAAAGTACGACAGATAAAGAGAAGAATGATAATAATAAAAAATATGAATAAATTACTAGAACCCACACGAGATAGGGGAACGAGAGGTCCCCAACAGCGGGAACCATTAAAAAAAAATCTTAATTACACATACATCAGACCATCGTGCATCTAGTGACCGACTATCCCGAATTTAGAAGACTTCGGTCTGTCAGCGAGACAGAGCTAGGAAAGATTATTGAGATTAATAGCATCGACTCCCTGTTGGGCGACGAAGAGAGTCGCTCCACATGGTTGAGGTACTGCCTAATAATAATTCGATACACTTTCAATAGATATAGGACTTAAATTGGAATAGGTCGGGTAAGACCACAAAAAAGTTTATAAAATAAGAATTATCGTAAGAGATAATAAATAAAAATAATTAGACTAGAAAAAAGGTCCAGTGATAATGTACTGGGATAGTAAAATAATAAACATGCTGTTTTACAAATGGAGATATACCATGAAAGACGATGTGTGGAAGGAATGCTAAGAATGTTGAGAATGAAAGTTATTGCGAGGAAAGACAGACGAACATATGATCAAAGAGCTTAGGAAGAATGAAAGAAAAAAATTAAAAATATGAAGAAAAAAAAAATTAAGCTAACAAACTCCTTATCTCACATGTAAGGGGTCCCCAAAAACGGAAGCATCAAAAATATCTTTGAACCGAGCGTTCCGTACTTGATCAAAGCTGAAAACTAGCCGTCGTCTAGTCCTGATCTTAATCCACTGTATTATGGTTTATGGTCAGTTTTAGAAAGAAAGACTTGCCCTAAATTCCATTATATTTTGGAGTCCCTAATACCATCCATACGATTGGCAGTAAATAATATACCCATAGAAGCAGTGCGTGCTGCTGTTTATAATTAGCCATCAACGTTTAAAGGACTGTATGCAGCCAATGGAGAATACTTCGAATAAGCTAATACATTTTAAATGGTTTTATAATAATATATGAAACTAACACACTGTGATGGTTATAAATATTATTTACAAAAAAATCTTTTAGTATTTAGAAAAAGCTTTGCAGTAGAGGTGGATTTTTGTCCAAAAGGATTAGAATTCGTAGAATATTAAAGTAAATTTTCATAGATTGCCGAGTCCGGTATGAGATGAGTATGTTTTTTAAACAAACATTATTACACAGAAATATTAACCATGTCCGGAACACCAAGTATTATAATACGTAGTTGATACAATTCAAATTATGTAAATTTAAATTTTGAATAAAATAATAAATTGATTTAATATATAAGATAATTAATATATATAAAATGTTTTAAATTTCAGCAGAGATATTCTCGAAAATATACAGAATTGGGTAAAAACAAGCCACATATAATTTAACCACAGCATTCATTCTTTTAGCGTCGCTTCAAAATGTGTCATTTATAATTAAAGTGTAAATCTGGCAACAGCGGAGCGGGGTTATAACTATGAAACCCTTACAAGGGCTCCGTAAGAATACTACTACCGAACAAATTAGAATAGATCCTGAAGAACCTACATCACCACTTAAACAACAACATAAACAATACATAAGCTCCGGAATGTTGCCTGAAGTTTATTCTATAAGGGAGATGTTATAATCCTTTTTAGTAAGCCTACGGTTTATATTATCATTTTTACCATCCACATCAACGTCCTGCATCAGCACCTTTTTTTACACTTAAATGCTCTTTTAATCAGACTCGTCCAGTCTATCACAAGTTTCAGTTCTATATAAGCGCGTTGAACAAATGTTCGTGTATATTTTTAACCTTTATTTTTAAAAGTGTTACATACGTTAAAATATGACTCTTTCTAATTTTACAGTACGTAAACCATCCTAGTTTACATTAGTGCTAATAGCTAAAACTGACTTAAGTGGGTGGTGGTTTTTCTATTGCTAATTTCCTTAAATTTAACATGTTTCTCAATGGCAGAAAAAATTACATTTGTGTTTTTGCTATAAATTATTCTGAGATTTATTACTTCTTGTGTCATAGTTGCTTAAATAAGTTTAAGTTCCATTTAAACTCAATTGTCTAAATGTTAAGTACCTTCCAATAAGCCAAGATATTTTTTTATTTGATAAACTAAAATAAATTATCAAATAATGCTACCTTTTCATCACGCCGACATGGCGCATTTTTGAAAGCATTGCTGTACTTAATTGGGCACTTTATTTCCTTTGAAAGTCATAGTCCTGGACTCGTGTTTTCCATTATCGTGTACGCTCTAGAGTTGTTACTGAAAAATGGGCTAAGGTAATCCAGAATCCATTCCTCGATAATCTTTGGTAAAATGTAACTATGTGTCACATTTTCTCTCTCTCCTAAGCATTATTAATCCTATCTGATCATGGGGTCTGCTTTCCTTATCTTTTTTATCCACCTCGAGCGATTGGACACGTCGTTCTCGGAAACTTTGCAAGCAGTTATGTCTTTCGCTATGGTATCAGTCCATCTTGTTTTCGGTCTTCCTTTTCCTCTGGACCCAAAAATGTTTAGATCCATAGCAATATTCCCGATGTATTCAGGAGATCCCCTCTTTACGTGTCCGTACCATCTAAGCAGACTATCTTGTAGCTTATCGGCGATGTCACGTACCCTGACGCTACCGCGAACGTAATCATTACGTATTTTATCGAGCCTCGTTACTCCGCACATCCTCCGAAGCATCTTTATTTCGGCGACTTGGACTGAACGGAAATGGCTTTGTGTCATATCCCATGTTTCACTCCCATAGGTCAGAACAGGTCTGATCATGCTCTTATATATCAGGCCTTTAAGCTTCACTGGCATCCTTCGATCACAGGTAATGCCAGCCACTTCTCACCACTTTAGCCAGCCAGCTGCGATTCGGTGTCGTATATTCACCTCCAAATTTTCTGAGTTGTGCAACATGGTACCTAAATATTTGTACTAGTCACATCTGGTGACTTGTTGTCCATCAATGATAAGAGGGTATTCAAGTTGATTAGGTTCATTACATACCATGTATTGGGTTTTCGCAACACTTAGCTGAAGGCTACCTGCCTGTAACTGACGTTTCCATTCACTGAGAGCTACCTCCAATTCTTTTCGGGATGGTGTACAAACAGCTACATCGTTTGCGTAACTAAATGTCCATAGTGCTTTGCTTTGCACATGCTCAGTGAGTGCATCCATCACTAGGTAGAAGAGGTATGGACGTAGTACAGAACCTTGATGTACCCCTTCGGTAACCGCTATTGGTTCCGTTTGCCCCACTATAGTTCGAATAACCGATTTCACATTTCTGTACATGTCGGTTATGATATCAATGTATCTCTCAGGGATATTTTTCTTACTAAGGCTTCACCTGATTGTTGTACGAGGAACGTGATCAAATGCCTTTTCCATTTCTAAGAAAGCAATAAAGAGTGGTTTGTTTTTGGCTCTGAATTCCTGAGCAACCATGTCTATGTCAAACATGAGATCGATGGTTGACAGGCCAGGGACAAAGCCGTATTGGTTTTTAGTTAAGAAGCTCTCTGTTCTTAACCGGGCAACGATCACTCGCTCATACAGCTTCATCGTGTGACTCATCAACTTAATTCCGCGATAACTGTTGCATTCATATCTACAACCCTTGCCCTTGTAGAGGGTGACGATGGTGCTTAACCTCCATGCGTCTGGTATACATGAAGTTTCCCAGGCTTTGAGATATAGATGGATGAGAAGATATATCCCTTTATCTCCAAGGCACTTCCAAGCTTCGATGGAGATTCCGTCCGGTCCCGGGGACTTCTTGTTTGACATTTTTCTTAGCTCTAATTTAACTTCCATATGTTAAGCGTACTCCCCCACAACTAATTTCATTTTTCAACTATGAGAAAGAAAGAGGGATAATCAATGGGTTACAAAAGTTTTAACATCTAACCTTAATAATATTAAATATATATAGAGGATGTTCTACGAAGTTTATAATGGTCCTGTTTTGTTCTTACCAATATTATAATATGTGTATAATAAGTGTAAAATGTAGTTAAAATGAGTAGTTTCTCAAACGATGATCGTTTATGAATCTGCCTAATAATATTTAACAATACTAGTATCAATAACAAAATTAAGATATTAAGGAGACATTACAAATTATAACAGAATATTTATTAAATAACCTCAAAGTAAGAGATGATATCGATTATCCTCCTTACATAAGCTACCTTTCTGCGCTTGAAAAACTAGACTATTTTTGCCGTATTTGCATACAAAAGAAATAAATTGTCTTGCTAGAAATTCAATAAAATTGTTAAATATATTTGTCTAAGGATTTTTAGACGAGAATAAGCGGGCGTCCGAGTACGGCATGTAAATGCGAGCAGCGGCATGGTCCGGAACGTACAGCCGCAGTAGCCTACATCGGGTGGAATGGAAAATATATATCAAGCCGAGCGAAAAGTCCACTACACACCCCAGGGTGGCAGGGCCCAAACGTGCGTTCGTTTCAAACGACCCGTAGCCGCCTTGCGCTGGGCCGCCCAATTTTATCATCAAGTCAATTCAATGCTCGTCTATGCTTCTAAATATGACTCGTACAATGCGAGTCGACTTCCGAATGTATCACTTTACACATTTTGTTAACAAATCAAGAGGTCTCTCAGTTGCTCCTCTATAACGAAAATTATTAAAGATTTTGCCCCAAAGCCATGAGCTCTGTCGTAAAATAAATATGCTTAAACCCGACCCTATTCCTGAGCGAAGGAAGAATATTAAAAATTAAGAAAATATTTGTTGTACAGTTAAGTAAACATCTTTAATTACGACTTGTGCAAATTATATTTTTTCTTTGAGCGAGTGCGGGGCGGTAGTCTAATTAACATCTATTACAGGTATTTCGGTAACAGAGGATTATGTAGCGAGAGCGCTGATTATACTCAATTAAGCAAGGCTAGGCGCTCGGTCCGAGTGGCGGCTCTTGTCTTCTGCAGCAATTTTTTTCCACTTTCCTTTGCTTTCTTAGAATGCGTGGTCAAGATAATTCTAATTCCATCCGTAAAAAGCTATCACACGTGTCGGTAGTTAAAGCGGCCAAGAGATTACTACTTCTAAATCGTTCCGAGCAGTACCCGTACAAGACTCACGTGTTTCAGGCCGTGGTCACCCACACGGAACCGGCGCCACCATCGCGCTTACACCCGCCACCCCCTTTAAAAGCCAGTGGCGAGCTGCAAGAGAAAGTGCCGCGTGTGTACACTCACATAAATAAAACCATCTTCGGCGAGAACTGGCCGGGGGAGAGAGCCGGATTACGTGGAGAAAGCACCCGCCGCCCCTTATGCGTAAGTGCGTATACACAAAGCCTTCCCACATACATTTGCATAGCGACATTGTACGGTAATAATGTATGTGACCACTCGGTTTGCCACCCCGAAACGACATCTTT
The DNA here is from genome assembly GCF_028537555.1 of Battus philenor. NCBI lineage: Eukaryota > Metazoa > Arthropoda > Insecta > Lepidoptera > Papilionidae > Battus > Battus philenor. The sequence goes on from NW_027181661.1 coordinate 10,804,269, forward strand.
CAATAGATCGCCTCGCCTCCTGTTCGTCGTCCTCCGCGTTTGTTACTATATTTTCGCATCGCTGAACAATGTTGTAATTAAAAAGGGGTCTGATTAATTTAAGCGCCATCTTTAATATGCGTTTCAATCAACAAATGAAATTATATGCAATAATTTTTCAGACAAAAATCTTGTAATTGAGAGACTAAATTATAAAAAGTAGAAAGATATTAGTATTTTGTTAAAAATTGGAATCTTGAAAGTAGTACATATGAAAATATCTAATCAGAGCGTAACAGTAATGTTTTAGTAGTTGTTAAATTTCATTTAAAATTCATTATTGACTGTTGAGATCCGAAAAAATTATCAAATCTCGGTATCTCTTTATTAAGATTTTAAATTACTAGATATATTATAATTAGAATATGTGAATCAGTAGAAGCGAACGTATAGGTAAGAGGATTTCTTAGAGTTTCATCTATATAAAGGGGAGTGGGCGCGGGTGCTCGGACGCACACACACATCCGTCCACAGTAGCAGTGTGCGTATATCTTGGACATACACGTTACGCAGATTTCTCTAACGATTTTCCCCGAGTGTGAAATGTAAAATAAGGGGTTAGACAAGGCCGAGTCTACCCCCACTGTCCCTCACTTCTCCAAATTGATGACCAGCCACCCCTCAGGGAGATCGCTTCAAATTTAACACATATCGTATTTAAAAGTAAAGCAATTTTGGCTCCTATTCGCTTCCATTAATTTTCTTATTGTTGAGAGGTTTAAGTTACTAATTTAAAATGTTTTTCACCTTTTAAACAGTCATCTTTCTTGTAAGTAAACAACATTATATTATATATACCTCAAGGTTAAAAATAATAATTTTTTTAATATGTTTCGTTTTATATTACCTAAATGTACGTGATTATCACTTGTTATTTCTATATAATCATGCATCAATGAGACGGCATTTTTCGTCATGGATATAATATTAACCAGTTGGCGTTTACAGCTTTTCCAGATTTGAAATAGCAGACCTAATTGTCCTTTTCCCATTGTTGCTCGGGATTTTCTTTTGCAAGAACCAAGCATCAAAAATTACAAATGATTACATCGTATGGCGCTATATTTACCTCGCCATTTTAGTCTTAATTTTCATAGTTATTATTAAGTTCAAATTATTGTGCTGTTTCATATTTTGTAAACCATGAAAGATTATTCTTCATAGAGCCCGTCTTAAGTCATATAACAGCAAGTTTCTATATATTTCATTTTAGATATAAATGTTTTACGTGTGTGATATTGAAAATATTTAAAACTGGCTAATTAAAAAAATATTTAAGAATTGAACAATATTTTCAGCAATTTAATCAGTTTACTAATCGGTTCACGCAGATTAAGTAAATTTTTCATGTATTATCACATATTAGCGGAAAATTAAAAATTTGGTTTCTGCCTCATTATGGATTAGAAATGAACATTTTCGCTGTATGATTTTTTTTTCAACTTTCGTTGCGTTCTCAATAAGCAAGAGTCACTTTAAGTTATCTTTCTGTGATGAAGCTCTTCGCTACTATTTATTATTTGTGTAATGAGTTCAAACGCAGTCGTACTGTGATTAGTAGTCCTTCATCAGTGATTACTGTAACTAGTACGATACGAAAATTACCAACTGGCGAATACAAGCCCTTGGGTTTTAGTGTAAGGCAAATTTAAAGTATTTTGTATGAAATGACGTTATAAAACTTTGTGCTAGAAGGATACTTTATATTTTAACCAAAATTCAAAAACACCACCGCGTTAATTATTGTCATGAAATAGTGGTGTCTCAAATGCTATATTTGTCATTGTCCAGGATAAGATAAGAATTTTTGTGACCAAACTTGGATTTATTGACATGATCCTTACACCATAAGACAATTTTCATGATAGTTATTTCTTCGAGAAGAATTGCCTATAAATATTAGGAGAAAAAGCTTATAGGAAAGGATGATTACCGCGATCTTTGAACGGATAGGCTATTGTGATTTTTTTTAAAACGAAAAAACAGTAATATATAGTATGTGACAAGCAGGAGTGTTTCAATTTTTGTATACTATATTTAGTTAGAACTAGTCTTTTGACCTTTATTATATCCACTGTTCAAGAGGAATGTGTCATTAAATGCGAATAGCAGGCGAATTAACATTAAGGTTATTCACCACCGAAAGGGACAGAATTTGTTTGAAAAAAAAATAACCTGTTCTACGACTTATATTGCATTGCAATAATAAGATTAAATCAATAAATTCGGTGAATAAGGAAAATAAAGTACATTGACATAGAGCTACATTTTCAAGTTTTATAAGTAAATTCAAATAAAAGAATTTTATAAACGATTAATTGTTGTTTTATTTTATTCATTTTATTGTTATGAATTGATGTCATTGTTAATTCATTGAGTATTATAGGCTCGATTCCCACTTGCGCTACGCCAAACACAAGCTTTAATTTTTGGCTTTTATTATTTTCTTAGAAACGCAGCTAATAATTTTTATGCTGTTATATTATTGTTACGGAGACCAAAGAAAGAAACAAATTAGTAAAGTTTTAAAAACAAGTCAAGAACGTCTACTTTGCACTTATTTCCATTACTTTAAAAATAATATCAAATGTTTTAGTATTAACCAAATTTCGCCGCTGAATCAGAGGTAGAAATTTTAACGTACTGGTAAATAACAGTGATTGTTCTGCCCACAAAACCGGTCCCAGGCCTGCCACCCCCGCGTCTAACTGTTTCGTTTTTTATTCATACTGCATTCCTGCGCACCCCATCCCTTGCCAGCTACATGCACATTAGCTCAACAAATTCTCCTAAAATTAAATCGTCGTAAAATTAGAACTGTTTAGCGGTATCAGCATTATTATTTTAGTGTTTTCTCTCTTAAATTATCGTTGGAGATACTAATCTTTGTAATTCCCCAATTTTGTTGATTCAAAATTTTTAAAATAGAAAATTAATTATCATAATACCATTATTAACTAATTGAAACAATCTTGGTTAATATAAATTAATACGGTAAATGTGTATCATAAATTAACATATTAACAAAGGAAGAAAAAACCAAAAAGTAGGTCAAAATTGCAAGACTGCCGCGCCAACGCATCATTGTTTTCTAAGTCGTCTCTGTGTGAATGTAAGCTAGAAGTTTTTGTACAGATAATTGCACACCAATGCAGATGCCATAGTGTGGAGAGCATTTCTCGGAATGTATCTGTTGTACAGCCATAAAATATCTCTGTGTAAGTGAGACACGCATATCTGTGGTTTGTGTGAGTGAATGTCTCGTTCTCGTTGTGGGGTGTGCGCTGTTGCTAGATGCATTTTTTTGGTGCACTCCGGTAAATTTGACAACGTCGCGTGATTTGGATGCTTAAACAATGTCAAAACTCTCGACCTTACAAGCAAATAACAAGTAAAATTTTAGCGAAATTTTCGTCTACATGTAGTGATAGACAAGGTTTGTCTATTTTAACTGGGTACCAAAACCTAATTAATAATTACGTATTAGAAATTTGGAAAAAAACTTTGATTACACAGTTTTTTTCCAAATTCACAGTTTGTAAAATGACACCTTCCGACGCTCAACTGCGCAGATTGTAGCACAAGATTTATTCAAATTAAAATGTGCGACGTGTTATGGTCAATATAATGTTTACAGTATATTTAAATTTATGTTAAACGAGAGTGGAGAATTTTCTCTATCAATGTGACCTTTAAAACCAAGCTATGCTAACCACATTTTAAAGGCCATAGAATTGGACAAACTTGGTCCTTCTTTGAAGTTACCTATATTTTAAATCTCTAATGTATATGATTGCAGGGACTGTTTATTCATAACAAATTTTTTCATCTAGTGTTACTGGTGCGTATTTTTTAATTTATTACGGAAAAAAGACATTAAAAAAGGAATAGCCACATCTTTTTTTTTGGGAAATATCTGCTAATTCTACTAAGTTTTTACATAAATTAGTTAAAACTCGAGTTGACACCAGTGATTTATATTCACAATGTACCTAGAATGAATGGCACCTAGAAAACTGATATTCAGTAGTGATTTTTTTCTAGACAGCGAAGATTGGAATACCAACAAGCCACCTAATTTAACCATGTAACTGTGCAGCTCACATAAAATCGAGCGCTAATTTGTCAAATCCTTAATTTTATGCTTTTTACTACACAAGTGAAATATAACGTATGATCATAGAGCGCAGGGTGATTATATAACTAAAAAATATCCAGCGATTGTTGCGTATATGTTCAACCGACCGATATACATGAAACTGTATCTGGTCACAGTAAATAAGTTTAAAGACTGAATATTTGGTGCAAAAACACAAGTAATTTCCATGTCTGGACTGTTTATGCCTACCATTGGAATATTATTAACATAATAGCAAGGTTTTGTATTTATATTTTATCGCGTTGTTGCAAAATTTAATTCTATATCGTTCTTTTGTTTACTCTGTTTTATTTCGTCTCGGCGTTTGGGACATTTTTCTTATACAATTTACTAACTTTGAAGTAATAAGTGTTTTTGTTTTATGAATCACGAGGGCTCCTGGGGGAGCCACGGATCAGACCGCTACATACTACTATTTCACCTGATTGCGGGGCCGCTCCAGTGGGCACTTTATGAATGATTAGGGCCTAAGGAGCCCACGAGAACACCTCGGTTTGAGCTATCACTCGTCGGCGATACCCACTCAGCTTTCGGACACAAGGGCGAAAGAGAGTGCCGAAGTTAGAGTTACTCGGCTGCTATTACCTGACTAACAAGACTACTACTTCAGAAAGCATTAGCGCCGGGACGAGTGGCGAAAGAAACTCTAGCAATTTCTTTCTGAAATAATCGAAATCGAAAAGTCGTAAAATCGTAGTAAATCGAAAAGGGTTGGAATCCCCAGCCTGTGAAATATGATCCGAGCCCGTTTCCAATGAGATCAGTTGGTTATCGAATGGCAACAACGATGGTGAGCAGTGTACGTGGCTTTGTCTTACTGACGTCGCATCGTCTGGAAACTTGAGTACGTGTTTCAGTCGTAGGACAAGTCTTCATTGCATACGTACCACAGCGCACCCGTCGCTCTTCGCATAAATCTGTTCTGTACGACTGTGAATATGTGAATGGTGCGTGGATTAGCATGCGCGACGACAGGCTTGCGTATGTGAGGACGGGTCTGATTACTGCAGCTTTATAGTGTGCCATATTATTGTTCAGTGATATCCTACTGATCAGGAATGGATCCTGGCGGTTGACCACAAACGCGGCCTTTTTTCGCGTGTTCTCAATTCAGTGAGATAATAGTATGTATCAGCGTTTGCCGAGGCTCCGCCGTAGCCCTGATTCAATTTGAGACGCGCTAATCTCGCGTAAACTAAACCTCGTTTTTGTTAACAGGAACCTCGGCACGGATATACTACTTCATTACTGGATCGAAAAGTCGTCAAGATCATAAATCGCATGGACGGACGCTCCGTCGAGTGGACTTACCAAGAGGGCATCGGGCACGGGCTGACGTTTATAAAAAAAATAGTATTTTGAAAAGGACGACTATTAGATAACAGCTGAAACTGATTTAATTCTATTCAAGCTTCTACTGTTAACGATATCTTTATTCTTATTTCTTATATCAATAATTAAAACAGCAAGATGTTCGAAGGAAACTAAGTGCTAACGAAACAGTCTGCGATAGATAAATATTTTAACTTTCATAGAAGATATTTCATCAAATATAAAGCTAGTTTTAAAGATAGTCATAATTAAGAACGCCTTATACAAATAGTACTACGCTGGGTTATGATCGTTTGAACAACCCCAGTATATCTTTTGCCGCGATTACCTGAAGATTCTCTCAAAGAGCATAAAAATATGTTTTAATATTGCTACTACATTTTCATTTTTTTTCTAGGATCAAAGTTTATTTATAGGATATGAATATTTATACAGTTGATTTATTTTTAAAAGATAACTTGATAAATATATTACTTGCATTAAAAATGACCTCGTCTGTATTAAATAAAAATAAAATAATGACATTTTGATAACAAATAAAAAAAATATTAGATTATCAGCTAACATAAGTTGTCAGAAGTTATTTAAGATTTGATTTCTTTAACTAATAATAGTAAATCATTTTAAAATAATGATAAGACTTTACAAAATAATAATATTATTAATTATATGTTTTATGAGGAAACTAAAATATTTATAAAATAGTAATTTTTTTAATGGAATAATCCAATTATTCCATTAAAAAAAAATCGTTTTCCATTAAACAAATTCGTTCATATTCATGGTCAATTAAGTTCACGTTATTATGAAATTTTAATCAATACCGGTAAAATGGGTCAAGGTTAGTCATTGCATGCAAAATTTGGATGTCAAAATATTTTTTGCGCCGCCGGTTTAGGTAACGAGAGCGTATTGGCATAAACTTGCAAATGTCACCCGTTTACCCGACGCAATCCCGGGGCACTCGGTTACTGTGTCTCAACAACAAAATTTGAATTAGTTAACATTTGTTTTCGAAGTAAATCTGTAGTTATGAATTTAAATAAGAGAATATATGATTTTTAACGTTTTTTCTCTAACCAAAGATGTTTCACAAACAATACTTCACACAGCATATATTATAGTCGATAAGTTTTCGAAAAATACATGCCAAAAAATATTTTTTTATAGGATAATAAATTAGCAGATATTTTAGTTGGCGAACTTATTCACTTGGACTTATAATTTAAAAAAAAATAGACCTTAAGAGTAATATTCTATAAAATAATTACTTTGATATAGCTCTTGCACGCATCAGTTGTGAAGATTTGTCAAAGTATGAAAATTATAAATTAAATATAATTAAATATATCTCGCTCGATATCTATCATATCGAAGATAAATACAAGGGTATATAGGAAAGTTCTAAATAAATAATTTGATAACAAGTTTGATATATGCTCGGTTAAGAAAAATTGTTTACATAATAACCTATTCAATGAATGAAAAGTAGTCTTATTTATGTCTCTTATTCTACAATATTGGCTATTTTCACATTCTATCTACTATCGCATCAACTTCCTATTGTTAATAAAATAAACTCTAATATTTAAATAATCGTTTCGTATAATATTGTTTGCGCAAATATATTTTGAATAAAAAATTGTATATCATCCGCCTATTGCACAGAAATAAACCGGGCAGTCAGTATAAGCTGCCATTTATTGATTAAAATTAATGGTTTATTCTGTAATATTTTTTCCATAGCTAAATATTGAGATATATTACAAAAATGTATGAACAATAAGGAAAACTTTTCCTCCGAAAAAGCGGTGATGATCCTTTGGTTTAGGTTTCATGTATTAATTTTAATTAAAACTGTAATCATTAGTAAGTTAAATTTCTATTTTATGAATAGTATAAATTCGTGGTATAAATTTGTTTAACATGTCAAATATTAATATGTAAATTAAATACTACTTGAGATTATCGTAAACATTTATTTTTAACTAGTGCAAATTAATATTTAATTAATATATTACTTTTTGATTTGTGTATATTTGAAATAATGTATACAAGAAAATAATATAACGTCGTAAACTAATGCTTCCTTCCGACATTTATCATTTTGGGATTTCAAATTTTACGGAACAAAACACTGTCTAAAAATTATTACTTAACATTATTTTTTCTCTATTTTTAATGTTAAGCCTAAGTACATTTTATCAACGTAACAAACAATGAAAACTTTTTAAAAAGGAAAGAGGTTGTATTTTAGATTACTAAACTTCAATCGCTAAATAATTTCTTAATTTTCTAAAAGCAACTATGAGAACGATTTAAAAATAATTGAACAGCTAGAAATAGTTTTCATCCAAAAACATAGAATATTTTAATATTTTAACGATACATAATGACTCATTTAACAAACGTAGAGCAAATATTACAATTAAAACATAAAATACCAATTTCGACTACAGACAATAATTCTATTTCAAAGTAAAAGTTTTCGTGAACAAACTTTTTGCTGCACTATTATGCGCTGCATTCTGAGAAGCGATAAACTTCCAAGCATTCAATAGTCTATCTTTTGTGTAAAAATTCTGTGTAATGAAGCTTAGCCGACTGTTCTCCGAATTTTATCTATTGTTTCTGTACCGGTGTAAAATGTGTTGTCAAGTTTTATTGCACTTGGTTCGGCTTAAAAGAAAGTAATGTTATTTGCGATTACAAATACTACGTAGTTTGTAAAGCCATTAGACGGTTTCAATACATAGGATAATAAATTATATTTATGACATTATATAGTTTTATGTTTTGCGAATTTTAAGAGGTTTGTTCGTGTATATTTTATGAGTGTGTTGTTTTAGGTTTACACATTGAAGATTTTCACTAAACGTTATATGGTATATTTTATGTAATTAAAGCATCAATAAAGTTAAATCTATCACGAACAAATGTATTTTTGAAATGATAAAAATCTTACATATCGTAGTTACTTCGTAATAATCGAAAGCTTATCCGAAATAAAATTTATCGACCAGTTACCCTAAAATTCTGAACATGTGCAGGTGTTAACGGGTCTTAATGATCGCATACCATTGTTAGTGGTACTATTGGAAGTGTTTTCTCTAGGAACACGTGTTAATATTGTACATACTCAATCGCATAAAGCAGAGAGCAGAGTCCAAAACTTATTCACTTTAGTTCCGACATGATATTAAAATACACTTGACCGTTCAGACATATTTAATGTCGACTATTTAATTGTCTTTGGCCCTCATCATACCAATATGAATTTCCCAAAAAGTAGGTTATGCGGTAGGTTAAGGTTTCACCAATAGCGCCGGTAGTCCAAAATTATGTGGACCCAGGTTGACTATGAGCCGTTTAGAATTGGTGAGCTATAACTTAAAACTTCTGTCATGTCAATATGCTATTTTTTATCAATTTTAAGTTTTTTAAACCTAATTCACAGATCTATATGCCGTATTTTCTTTATGCCGAAAAAAAAAACGAGGAAATAGTATTTTTGTTTGCCTGAGTTTCGTTTATAGTGTTTTGAACTTGGGGCAAGTGATTCGATTTATTAAATTCGGCGCTGTGATTTATGTGTGTGATTACTACTGCGTTGTGCAATTACTATTATAGCATAAGAAAGCTTTAATTTCTATTCCGTTTCCTTTCTCGAGTCATATTAATTTTACATTATAAAATATAATGGAACTGTAGCATCTCAAAGTTACATAATAAATGTGTGTTTGTATAATCTAATCCTGTATTGGTTGAAGGTGCTAAATAAGAATGATTATAAGAGGACAATCACAAATGGTGTATACGGGAACTGTTAAATTGCAGTATTGTTTGAAAGGTCGTGTGTTTACAGTCCACGTCCCTCGTAAGATATCATGAATGATACAAGTTCACGACGAGGGGATTAACTCGCTATTATTACGCCACTTTGCCAGCCATTATGTTCTAAGTGGAAGTTTTATTGTATCCGTTTTGAAGAACTTAGTAAAACGCTTTTCTGCTGCCTAATTTTCTATAAATTATTGTACGTAAAAATATAATAACATAATAAATCTGACATAATCCCTTTACTTAATAAACGATAGCTAAGCTTTAATGATGCTACACATATTGATTTTATTTTATTGTTTTCCAATAATTTAACAACCAATATGACTATTAGAGGCGTATGAAAATATGACACTATTTTTTTATTTAGAACATGTATGTTTTGTTATGTACAATATATAATGGCTGTGTCAGATAGATAAAAAAAAAAACAAAAAAGTGACCAGCAGTTTCGCTATAAACCGCTCAGCAGTCGTGGACATTTCGAAAAATTACAATAGCGAAAAATATCCATGTACCGAAAAATACTTTAGTATTGAAGATATCATAGAGGTGGTAAGAGCAAGAAATTTTTCGAAAATTTCAAGGACCGATAATACAAGTAGGAAGTGAGGGAACGAATGTTAAGTACCTAGGGGAACGCGGACGGTGAAGCGATCGGTATTGTCCGAGAAAATCGATTTTCACCCCTCATAGTTTGCATGGCCAGTCCAGCCAGCTACGCAATTTTTACGCAATGTTTGTTTTAATACATAAATTAGTATTTCACGATCTTTAAATTTTTAACCATATTAATCATTATGTCATTTTCTTTAATAGTTCACGATGTTTTTATCATTTTATTTTAAACGATATTTTATATTTCATATTACTGATAATCCAAATCTTATAATTTTACTAGGAAGGTTAAAAATAAAAAAATATGTTATTTTAAATCTACAAAAAAAATTTATTGAAACTAGTATTTCAGTTATTAGTAGTTATATTCATAGGGAAAGATCAGCTAAAAATAATTTAAAATTTGACACCGTATGATGGTGGATCAATTATTTATAGAAAGTTTTATATTATATCATAACTTCTTAGCAAATTATTTATATTAGTGTGATATATGAAATACACATATTAAGTAGTAAGATTATTCGATTATGCAGAAAAAACATTATAAAACTCTTGAAACGTTATAAAACATATGGTGAGGAATTAGGTAATATTAAAATTGTATTAATGATTACGACAAATGAACAATATTTCAGATTTTGAAGTCTATAACATAAGATAGGCAGTTGAGATTAACAAGATATCCTTTTGATTATTTAAAGTGATGTTTAAAATTTAAAAAAAATTCATCGAAGGGTACGTCCGCCCGCAACGTAAGGGTGGGTGCTATCGCCGTCCTACTCGGACGCAGCTTCACCGGACATTTCGACCGGGCATTTCAATTTTAAGAAAGAGTAGGGTCCGTCCCGCGTAATACTACCGCACCCCCCCTAAACTTTCGTACGCTATCTCGCTCGCACGAAGGACTAACAAAAGGACGTAGGAGCGATAACTTCATCACCACGCGTGGCTCTCGCTCGCACTTACGCATCGGTGGGGGACGACGTTGCGAATTGTTATTGAAGTCATGCCCCCGAAGGCGACTTCGGGAAGGCTGTCAGTTGCTTGTAAACGTTCGTGGCGTCCATACTCGGCGACTGACCCGCATCGCCTCTACCGCATCCACTACCGTGCAACGCAGCTCGCATCCGCGTGCATAAAAAAGTGCCAATTTGTAATATTAACTCGCTCTGTGATTTTACGTTGAAAACTTCGTTTCTTTTATGTTGTAATCGATATGTGACAATAACTTAACATGGACAATAGAAAATAGACTATAATAACTTTCTGTAACTTTTTAAAGTGAACTTTTGTGGACGATTATTTACAAACGGCTGGGACGGTCCCTTGTGAGAGTTGCAGCTGAGAGAAAAGCAAAAGTGAGCCAAACATTGCAAGCCGCGACTGTTTACAACGCGCACGTGGCACCTTGCAGTCATCTGCCCGCGCTACGATGCCGCCAAAAACTTTCTTCGTAAACATCGCGCTGGTGTAAGCGACAACCACACGTCATCGCGATCATGACTCTATCCTATATTTGGTTAACATTTTATGCTGATTAATGTCTCAACTACATGCACTTCTACACAAGAAGCGCGGTTCTTTTAATAATTTTTTTTCGTTGGAGGAGACGGCGTTCTCCATTGGATTAATGGTTTAAATGGCCAACAGCAGTACCGTATCTTCAACCTTACCATCGAGGGATTACCATTGTAAGGTTTGCGATCTATATTTAGATACCGTCGAATCTTTAGAAGTGCATTTGCAGTACCACAAAGAAAATTTATACGTTAAGTGGGGCACTCAAAATTCTCAAAATGACGCAGACAACAATAATGGTACAAAATTAAAAAGTGAAACAACAGTGTCGGCGCCTGCCGATTCCAGCGACAACATGATCACCAAGCCGAGTCCTGAGTTCCAGCAGCGCGCTACTCCTGAGGCATCAGGACAGTTTCCACACCCGGCCACTCCGCAAAGTTACCACAGTGCGCCTTCGCCATACCAGAATCCGGACCAAACCAACTTCTCACCTGGCGCGCAATTTGCTAATAGTTACACACACTCTAACTTTTCTCAAAATCAACATTCAGATCAAATATCGTGGGATCAATCACAATATAGTCAAGAATATCATAAACCCGGTCGCTTCCATCCCTATAATATGCAAGAACGAGTGTCACAAGTTTCGTCATCCAGCCCACTTTATGGACAACCTCTAAATCAACCAACACCATCACCTTCACCAAATCAGTGTGATAAATGCGGATTTGTTTGCGATTCCGCTGTACAGCTAAATGAACATTGCAACTCAGCTCATGCAGGCTCAAGCGCAATGCCAGCTTCTGGACCCGCTTCATTTCAACAGTTTTCTGTGAAACAGTATAGTTCTGCATATCATAATGATAGCTTAAAAGTTAAAGAAGAGCACGAAGAGTCCTCCGATATTTTAGATTTAGACTCGCAAAAAGTAGTTTACCAAGGAAATGAAGGGGAGCAACAAACGACCCCATATGATGACGCGCCATCACAAGGGCGAGAAGTAAACACACGTACTGTGCCAATGATGCCATGGGAAACTCAAAAAATGTACAACAATCCACCTATTAACGGTGATGTATCACTTTTTAAAGATCAAAAAATGTTTGGGGAACAAAAACCATACCATGCCGACCCCAAAATGTTTCACCCAGAGCAAAAATATGCTTTTGCACAAGATAAATTTCTTGCCGTACATCACGATCAAAAACAGTTTATGCATGTCGATCAGAAAATGTATACCGGTGTTCAAATGCCGCCATTGCCTGATTATGGAGGACAAGTTGCTTCGTCAAATTCAGACATGAAACCCCCATACCGTCCTTACGATTCACCCACAGTGCCGCAGATAACTAGTACACAACCTTCTAATCCTACTTCTTCTGCTCTACCTTCAATTGGTGGCAAAGGAGCAAATTGGAAGTCAAATGAAGCAAGAAGGCCTAAAACTTACAACTGTACAGCATGCAACAAATGGTTTACAAGTTCCGGACATCTAAAGAGACATTATAATACTACACTCCATAAAAATGCTGTAAGGTCGTCGGGCCAGCCAGACCCAGCTACCATGCCAATTTCAAGTCATCACCATCCAAGTCGGGACACGATTCAAGCAAGAGCCCAACAACAAGGCGTCGACTCGAACACTCAAAGTCCAGTTCCTTCCGAAGACAGCCGCAACGTCGACGATGCTGTTCTGCAGTCACCATATGCAACGCAGAACTTCGAGCGCTCCCATCGTGTGGCTACAATGCAGTCTAAGTCACCATACACACATCTACAACAGGGTAATTTAGATAATAGTTTCAGTAATAATCCTTTAGCTAATCATCCTTTACAGCATCAAGTTGGAACACATCCTATTAATATCGGCAGCCAGCCTCCTGGTATAGGTAATCCAAACGATAGTAATCATCCAGGTTCTAAAGGTGTTCCTATATCATCATCAGGGAATCCCCCAAACGGGGAAGCAGGTCCCTCTGTCTCACAAAATCACCATATGAGGGGCCTGCTATCAGTGTCAACCAGCAATATTTCAACCCCAGTGCTAACACAGAGTACTCCGGCGCTTACAGCTCACACATTGCCGCCGTTCAGTCACTTGGGTGTCAACCCATACAGCCCGAGGTCTACGGATCCTTTGGCACATTCAATGCCGGACCCCACCCACACCCCCTTATATTTGGGTCAGAATTTTCAGCAGACTTTAGCACCGAATTACCCAAACGGGATGGCCCCCCACGTTATGGATATGGCTATCAACAATCTGCCTATAGCCAATCCGGCTACTTTTGGTGAAAACACATCAGAAGTGGTTGAAGTTATAAAACAGGAAACGTTGAACCAACCTGCTGTTGGAAGGCTGCCTAGTTTTGCGCAGCTCCAAACGCAGAGCTTCAGCGTTTATGTTTCTAACTACGTTTCACAACCTAACGTGGGGGGTCAAGTTGTTTCTGATGAGTCGACCGCTGGGTATATTATTGTAGACCCACTGCAGGCCAACTCTCCACTGCAGTACAACAATATTGACATTAGTGGGCAAAACATTGACTATGATTATAGCTTTTCTCCCAGGCAAATAAAAGAAAATTTGGCTAGTTTTAATTCGGACAATGTAAAAGTATATCCTTATGGTTTTGCGGTTGGTGGTAAAACAATTAAACGGGAGGACAATAATCCACGTACCGATGCTAGCGAGCTTCAAATATTAAAAATAGAAGACATAATGGATTATGCTAACAAAGAAAATTACGGAACACAAATGAAGTCACCTGCTAGTCCAGAGAGTGCAAAAGCCGAGAACGAAAGTCAAAGCTCTCCTTCTGTTTCATCAACGGTGATAAGCACGCCTTTGACTGAACGAAATCAGTTAAAGAAAACAGCACCTGCCACAGTGCACAAATGTTACGAGTGCGATAAATTGTTTAATAAGGCATGTTATCTCACGCAACACAACAAAACGTTTCATTCGGGCGCTAAGCCATTCAAATGTGACCGGTGCGGCAAACGCTTCTCTGATGACGTTTCTTACGAGGGCCATTACATGAAACATGCAGACAATAAGCCTTTCAAATGCAACGAGTGTCCAAAGTCTTTTAACCACAAGACTGATTTGCGCCGACACATGTGTCTGCACTCCGGTTGTAAACCTTTTGCGTGTGATCATTGTGGTAAAGGATTTATTAGGAAAGATCACATGGTGAAACATGTGGATATTCACATCAATCCGCGTAACCAGTACCGCCAACGTCGCCCCCTCCTTCGTGATAATGTCAAAAGAATTAATAGTGATGAAACAATCTTAGGAGCATAATAAAAATATCGATTAACAAATAGTAATAACATGTCATAATCCTTTACGACTCTATCATTCAAGACATGATTTCTGTTTAATATCGCTAACAAGTGGAATATTGTTATTTGTTATATGTATCTCTTAATATAAAGGCGCAGCTCAACTCCAGCGCACACGTTTCAGTCGCCGGTTTGTTTTTTGTTGTTCATTCAATCTAACCTTGTGTTCGATGCAAGGTGACTTTATGTGTCTGGGTGTCTGGGCGCTAAACATGTAATTACGTGACTTCGAAATGAAACTCCGCGATATTGTTATGACCGATCCATATAATTTTTATCTCATAATTATTTAAAAATAATCTAAATATCCATTTAGATCTGGCCATATTTCCTTTTAGGTCATTTTATTGTTTGTGTTCACTGTATCTTTTATTCATATGCTGTAAACTGTAGAATGGTTTAATTTTAGACAAATTGCTATCTTCTACGTAGAGTTGTTAATGTTATAGGGCAATGTGTGTTTTATAAAGAACGCTTACCGTTATTAACATTTCTTGTAAATAATTAAAATTTGGGACTTTACTGCCAGACACTTATTTGAGTAGATAACATGGATAAAGAATTTTAAAACTTTGATATCGTTAATTTACCGGAAAATTATTACACATGATAAAGTTTTAAGAATTAATTATTTGGATTAACGAACGTAAATTAATTAAAGCAAAGGACGTAATTAAGATCATTTGAAAATTAAGTTTAAGTATTAAATTAAAAATTGTAAGTAGCGTCGGGTTTCCCATACTGTTGTAATGCTGTAATAATAATCCGAACAGGGCGTATTGCAGTGTGATCAGTTGGCACGTGTCCACATACACCACGCGGTATGTTTGAGACACGGAGCGGGCCCGTGCGCCGTCGTCGTAACCGGGTCCGAGGTTACCGCGTCCCGTCGACCGCGCACTACGAAGTGTTGTTTTTGTTCTAGGTGTTAATCCTCTAATTGGTTATTACTTAATTAATATTTCCCGGTGCTTCCTATTATTATTTTGTCTGTTGACATTTGTTTTAAAGATAAGATGTTAACAACTTTGAAATTTCGTAATTTTTTTTCTCGAAGTCGATACTAATTTATGTCCAATATCTAAGTTACCAATGCGTTATTTGAACGAATTTAGTTTATACATTCCTGTTTCGTTAGTGGTAGGAAAGTAGTCTTCCTGAACGTTGCCAAATTGATTCCGCCAACTATCTGTTGCGAAACGATATAATTTTAATTTTTAGCTTAATAATAATGAAATTCTTTAGCAATAATAAAAAAAATAATGTAAATGTTTTTTGTATAGTATAAATAAAATTAACAAGATTTATGTAGAGACTTGGAAATCGTTTTTAATGAATTTGTACATAATTTTAATTGAATTGATAAATTTGCAGTATGACAAACATATCAGATGTATGCGGAGGTTACAAAATATTCCGGGTAGTTATTAGTTGTACTTGAAATGTTTTCTTCATATATACCCACTTTTACGTCAAAGACTAGTTCGTATGTTTCCTCATTAATATTCCGGCGAAGATAATCTCTGCGACGTAAACTTCCGCTTGCATAACTTTCGGAATATTTTGTTTCGCTCTAGGTTGGAACCATATCATCGTTCGATTTGCAGTTTTACCGATATTCAGAAAATATATGTGCAATATGGACATTATATCGATTTAATTTTGATAATGTTTGTATTTTGATGTTAATTATATTGCAGAAATATTTTTATACAACTAGAATTACACTTACAATGTTGATCTACCTCATCGGCGACTATACTTATCACTTAATGAAATTTACAATAAAATTTAAATTATTTGGAAAAGCAATAATATAGGCGAAAATCCGAAAGTGACTTCGCCTGTCTTGTATTTTGAAATAAATATTTAATCGTTATTAAAATAGGAATAAATATTTCTGATTTATATAGTCTTATCGTTGATGGTACAATCATTAAACAGCCTGTGATGTTGGAGGGCACTTTTGAATATCTTGCCGAACCATATCGTAGTCTATTTTAATGAGCACATATCATATATCTCTACATATATTCTTTTAAATTTGTCTCTACGTTAACATGTGCAGAGCTGTTTAACCAGTATAAATGATTCATTTACAAGGAAAAATGATACCCAAAAATTTTTGGACGAAGTTTAAAATAAAACTAAATATTACTATGTTGTTGAGAAAATTTTTGTATAACAGAAATGTTTTCTTCATAGCAATAATGACCTAATAGTGACGCATATGATGAAACTGAACTACCTCAAGTAACGAGTAATAGGGTTAGAATGTGTTGTGAGGGCGCGCCGCAGGATGCGTTGTCGCTGGCGCTGGCACCCAATGCTGAAACAATATACCTCAATTTGCCTTCCGTGTTCTAGTTAAAGTGAATTAATAGTGTTCTGGCAGCGCTTCAGCACACCGCCGCGGCCGCCCAATTTCTGATATATTATTGGAGACTTATTTGTCACCCCTCATACTGTTTAAAACATACACTAAAGTAGTAACAGTTAGAAATAAACTATTGTAAATATAAAATAACGATGAATTTTGTTATTTATCATATTCTATTATTGTATTCATCGATAGACTTATTTTGAAATAAGTTTAATGTAGTGATTTCAACTTTATAACAATAGCTTTTAAGAAGGATATATTATAAGATTTTTGTGATGATTATGTTTTTGTGTATAATGTATTAATTTAATTATCAGTTACCAGACGATTTCTGTTAAATGCATTTGAGTAAAATTGGAATCTAAAAAAATGCGATTAGACGTTGTTTTCTTTTTATTATTCCCTCTATAGATATTAAAGCTCACGTAGCGGTAACTAATAAGCCTTTTTTTTTTGTATGGTGAAATTCCTTCATTGTAAGCGTAGCGCGAAAAGTTCTCGACTTTGTTCCGATGAAAGCTTTCATTATTGTTGATTAACTGTTACCAGTAATCGAAGGTTAATCTTCAGAGGGAAATAAGCTGCAATCAACGGAGCACTGTCTAGATTATTAGGGTAAGTTTTGATGATAGTTTATTCTAGTTTTAGGCGACAGATCTGTCACACCGCATATAGCGAAAGAACTTTATCTTTGCTCCGCGTTGATATGTTCATGTGCATTTATTACACTCTGTAGTTGACATACATTGAAATATAATTTTAAGCATTTTGACCAAAATCTTTGGACATATGATACATGGACAAATCAGACAAAAAGGTGATGCGAACTATGGCAATGCGATTTCACGTATTTCTTGTTTAACTATTTATGTTTCTTTTAATATCAATGCAATTATTCGTGTTCATAATCTGACTACAAATGTAGTATCCCTCAATTTTTAAGAAGTGTTTAATGTAAGTATTATGTTATCTATGAACATGAATTGGTACAAATAATTGTGTTGATCTTAAAAATACTTAACATCAATTAGTTTTCTTTCATTGTTAATCTATTGTTAATACAATAGTACACACTACAGATCTGTCAGTTAATATAAACTTACTGTGAAAAATTGTTGTTTTATTTTCCTATCCTCAACCAGCGTAATGCGAATTTATAATTGGCTGTGCTACTATTTTTGTTACATAATGTTTTGACAGCTTACTTTCAATCATTTTAATTACAGGTTTAATAAAAAAATAAAACCAAGGACTCAAATACTAAATATTTTATTACTTGCTACAAAAGAGAAACAACATTTTCTCAGGGTAAAATATATACCCTGTCCGAAAAGAAACTAAATAATAAGTTTTATCTATTCAAAAAATTCAAAGTTTTCTATCTGTGTTAATCCGAACTAAACTAAGTAATTATATGTAAATTATATATATATATATATATATTATGGTAACATAATGACGATGATATTGTCAAAATAAAATTTATTTTAATATTTCATAATTTCACTTACAAAAATTCTACCTATTAAACACATGACACATGACATAAAAGGATTCCAATACTGTGGAGGAATCCTTTGTTGAAAAATAGAACATACGCTCTCCCCCCATGTGAATTACTAATAGGATTCGTTGCGGCCTGCATCCGACGTCTTTCAACACCGTTAACAAGATTTACTACACCCCCCCCCGCCGCCGCCGCCTTGTGAGTGGACGTTCTACCCTGCGCTTACCGGTAAGTGATCGTGGTCACTCCAGAACCTCATGGCCCCCACTGACCATCGGTTCCGCAATGTGATGCGGTCTCCCTATTCTCACTTAAACTTGCCAGCTTACTTGTTGATTCAATCTCAGAAAAATACCGAGCTTAGCCCAGTCTTTAACTTATTAGGCTCGTTAGGATTTGCAACTGACCTAACCAAAATTTAAGGCTATATATTAAATTAGTTACACAAATCGTTGATTTCCTACAATCAGTAATTCATGAATAATATTGATGTTGATTAACTAAATTTATTATTATTAATATGGTAGTAATTAATGTAGTTCATTCTAGTATTTTGCACTAAATAAAAATAAAAAGCTAGACTCTTTAACACGCACAGTGGATTTATGTATAAAACAACCAGAATCTCTGAAACTTAATCGGGAGACTTAGTTACTCTAAATTTTCTACACTTAATGTAAAAAAAATTATAAACTTATTAAAACTTTACATTTTATTATTATACGATAGGTAACGCTTAAAGAATAATGGAACATAAAAAAGACTTCAACGCTTCTTCGATTATTGATTTAATTAATCTTGAAACCTTTAAAAAGCTATTTCGATTTAAGAGTTATCTAATATTAAATGATTATCACAGTAAGCTATTTAAATAAGCCTTCCTAGTAAGTCGCCTTTTTTTTAACTAAGTTCTTTATGGAACTCTGATTGTGGATATCGGCAGCTCTCGGTGAAGTGGCGGCAAAAAGGTATTGTCTTGTCTGACCGCATTATATACTCGTATTGGACTAGACTCCGAAATTGAATAACGTATCTGAGCCCCACGACGGTGTAAAATTTGAATGACAGGTGGAATTGCTTTTTATGAAGTGCCACCTACGATCGCTATGTGAAGTCTTGTTTTTCCTAATATATTTTAGGTCGAATTGAAATATTCACGATTTGCCTATATTTGAACCTAGTGGACGAGCAAGGGAAATAAATTAAGTAAAATGAGATTTTACAGTAAGCAAAACAGCCGCCTGCCTGAGACAATGTTAACGGTTTTGTTATATCGAATCTTGCACGGCAGTGCCTTTGTTAGTCCACATAAGATACGTACATATAACTCGAGTAAGTTATTCTTGCATACAACTGTTAAGAATATAAGCTACAGTTTAAGCTATCTAAAAAGTATTTGAGGAAATGATGAGAAGCACACAAACGATCAAAAGCCAGTACTAAAACATAAAAATTTCTTAATGACTTTGTAATAAAACAAATGAAAAGTGTTCGCGACTTAGTAGTCATGACATCAACTGAGCTCATGTGTACTACTCGAGACGAAGATCAATGTTAGAAAAAACTTTACACTTGTCTGTCATGGATGCACGTGGGCAAACATGAATCCATGACGAACCTAATGAAATTTAGCTTTTTAATATCATTTTGTAAATCATTCTTTAGTTTTTCGCTCACCGTTACCTCGCGCCAATTATAGACAAATAAGCAAACGGCGATAGTTATTATAGGTGTGGGCCAAGCAAACGAAAAGTGTGATTATCGAAAGGCGCTACAATTATAAAATTAAATAATTAGAACGTTAAAATTACAAGTTACGTCTCCACGGCATAAATTGTGGACGGCGCATGGCGAAAGAGATTCGGGGAGCCGATGTTCAGCAGCGGTAAAACTACAACCAGGTGACGATGTCTACACGACAATGGTAATAAACAGGGAGCGATATAGGTAATCATTTCGAATTATTCGAATGCAATTCCTATCTATATAATGACATTATGCGTTTATATAGAACATTAATAGTTTAACTTGTCTATTGAGAAATATTGAATACACCAAATAAACATTTACTACAAGTTTCTTTACAGATGAATACTCACACCATAAATGACCAATCGTTTTATCATTAGTTTTTAATGAAAAAATAAAGTACGAAGAAAATTGAAACAAATTAATCTTTTTAAAGTTATGTTTAAGGTACAAAAGCTAAATAATTTCACCTTTAAATAAGTAATTAAAGCACAACATACATCTTAATTTCCGACAACTCTTCTGTCTCAATTATACAACGTTAACCAAGAATTACCACCACATATATCCCATACAAAATATTCCTATATTCCTATATTATAACATGTTATAGTATAGGAATATTGGAAATATGAAGTAAGAAAGCAACTAACGACCGACCTAATCTTTCAGCGGTTAATTAATTGACTAATTATTAGTATTATCCTGTAGGTAAATATCAAGTATAATAAATTAAGTACTTAAACCGAAATAATTGTGTAGTAATTTGCTTAATACCATTTAAATTGAGCGCCAAACCTTGCCAACTTTATTGTTACATCTCCAGGGCAGATTGTATTTTAGACCTCGGCCTGGCAGCCGGGAATCTTAAAGTCTTACCGCGAGAGTTGTTTGCAGACAGTTTTACGTTCTCTCGTGTGTTTTTTTAACTTCAAAATAAGCTATACTGTTTTGCACTGTCTCCCCGAAAACATCGGACAGCATTTGTTGACCATGTAAGACAAAACCGACATTTTGAACTAGAATATTTGCCTTATCCTGCCACTGCCCTCACAGTGGATGGGTAGGAATTCCTCTTGTGTCCAGAAGTAGAAACGATAATTGTTATAATGCTGGCGAAACCACTATACAGTTTAGGTTTAGTGAAGTAAAGTGGGGCTCAGGTAAAAAGAGCATAGGCGTCGCTGCCATGAGCGTTGACGGATGGAATGAAATGCCTATACTCTCCCCTATCTTTCCTTGCGGTACATAAGCACAGTACAGCGGTTTCGGAATACGGTTTTATTCTTATTTTCAAATCAAAATATCTTTATTCATATTGGCATTAACATATACTTTTAAACATTCAATGTTTTAACATTATATGTAGTCAGCGACCACCGGCTCTAAATGCTGAAAAGAGCGTGCCAGATAGTCAACAGTTATTATTATATTACATTTAATAATTTTTTTATTTATACATTATATTATCAACCCTACAGATGAGTGAACAAACAAAATTAAAAGGATTTATTTCATTATTTTTAATTTTAGATTCAAAACAAATCATAATTCAAAAATACGTATATCCTAGGAATTTGTAACCTTGGCTGTTTTTATTGCGTAAACTATCATCATCACCACCATCATACCAGCTGATAGACACTCACTGCAGGGCATAAGCCCATAAGCCTCCCCCCACTGTCGCCACGATGACCGGTCTTGCGCTGTCGCATCCGGCGACTTCCTGCGACCTTAACAAAATCGTCAGTCTACCAAGTGGCGACTTCTCCGTTCCATATATCTAATGCCTCTTTTTTGTCCGACCGGATCGGTCATGGGAAAATCAGTGAAATACCTTGGAGTTACATCAAGAACGTAAAAGCAAAGCCGCTTTCGTAGTGGGTAGACTACACCCACTCATCCATTCGTCCAGCAAGAGAGATATGAGACATAAGATACTACTGCATAAGTCTTACGTGAGGCCAATAATGTCTTACGCCCATATCAACGAGAACAAAATAAATCGCCTGCAGGTCTTTCGAAATCGCTTCGCCCGGAAAGCAATCGGAGCAGGTTACTACCAGAGAAACAGACATTCATAGCCATCTAAGCCTCCCGACCATGACGGAGTATTTCGGAGAGGCGTCAAAAAGATACTTCGAAGACATTCACTACACTACCCCCCGAATCAACTAGTGGCCCAAAAGGCCGACTATGTACCTAACAACTACTATGTACTAACATAGACGCACAAGCAAGAAAGCCGCGCAATAGAAGACGAAGAACGAGTAGAACCCACGAGGAGTTCCAGAATAAAAGCGGCGGAAACAATGCACCGAGGTCTAATCCTCCAACAACACCCGAGAGAACAATGTACCACCCCGACGCGCCACATAACACCCGAGTGTCGCAAAAAAATGTCGAAACACATTAATAGCAGAAATGTTCAATTTAACTCGCTGGTCCTGTGACTGTTGAAGCTCTGACAACAAACAGAAAACTGACGTATCGTCTCTGTGTGAGTACCTGTATTTTTTAAAGATTCACTACATTTAGTAAATACATTGACTCTCTTATCGATAAGTATGTAATATTAAAAATTTCTATATAAATCGTTTTATTATAAGTATTACAAACAAGCATAAAAAACTCACGAGCTATTGTAAACCTTATTGTATGTAACCTTATTATTATCAGAGTAATAACGTTATAATGATGGTAATATTACAATTATTTTAAAAATGATTAGTGTGTATTTACACCTTACCGGTTACAAGATCCTTAAATTATCGTAAGAATATTATCAAAGAAAATTAAAAAATAAAAACCTACAAACATATAATTCATTTCGAAAAGTTTATTTCACTGCTCTTGCATATTTTTTATTTCCTATCTTTCTAGTTGTAAAATAATTTACTTTCGTTTTCACTTTACTACCCATACCCAGGAAAATATCTTACTTTTTAAAAAAAATATATTTATAGTAGTTTAATATTGTTCGTACCCGTGTCACACGCGTTCGTGTCCTTATATCTTGTCGAACGTCCTCTATGATATGTTAAATTTGTGAGACAACATCTTGTTCTTGAGAATACTCCACCTTTTATGTATTCTTGAGAACAACATTTATTCACATTATCTGGCTACAGACACATCAATTAAAGAATGAGTATTTTTATTAAATTTTATTTCACTATAAATATACTTTGTTAAAACAACAACTTCACACATAACAACCTCCTAAGCAGGGGCACATGTGAATAATTTTAAAAAGTTAGATTATGAATGAAACCGTTCTTTACATCGGTGTATCATTATAAAAATAGATACTTAATGTTTCTGAGTATTAATTACAAATACAAAAAATATAATATTTATGCCTGTAGATACTATTTGAAGGTACCTGTTAAAAATAGAAATGACAACCGTAAAAATTTTACTTGACCATGTCACAATAGTTGAGATTAACTACTAACACAACTTCACATAAATTACATTATTTAGCTTATTATATACAAGAGTTTTAAATTTTTTTCTGCAGGTAGATAAAGAATAACAATATTTAATAATGTTTAGCAAACAAATAGCAAGAGCGGGTAGTTCCGACAGAGCCGATGCAAGGGCAATGCATATTTGTAGTTAGTGTTTTGGATGCTGGTTTGAAAGCGAACGCGATCGAAACTAAGAGCGGAGAGCAGCGAGGATCGTTCGGCCGCTGCACGACGACCTACACCGGTTTCGCTTTCGTCCGAAGGTCAACATTGAATCAGAACGAACGCGTGCCGTACCACGCGGTGTTGCTACTCCTATATCGACATCGAACCATATTTATAACTATTTGCTTTTAAAATTAATAAATAAATGTATTACAATCATAATCCCTTTCATCATACAATAAATTTTTACTTGCAATTGTTAAAGATATCGTTTACGTTACGCATTCAAAACATAATTAAGATAACTAGATCCATATCAGAGTATCATTTATCTAATAGTACGCCATTTATTTTTGAGCACAATCGAAAATGATATATAGACGCACTTTCACTCGCATCTGTTTACTGTATAGTACATGAATAAGTAATGTGTAATTTAAGTTTATATAACATATCCTATTTAAGTGTTTTTAGAGATTAGATAAGAAATATATTATTGCATGTTTTATTGATTTTTTGTGTTCATATTTATTCATTTCCTATCATTTTAAACATTCAATTGAATACCTGTTTAGTTGTTATCCCGGCACCGCTTTTGGCTGACTAGTATAGAATGTCTTTTTGGTATCCAATAAGCACAAAGTTTCTAATAAAATTGTGCTGTTATGTAATGTAGTACTTAATTTGTGAGAAAAGAATGCGTTGCCCAGGAATGAAAACTAAATAATGTATAATATAAGGAAATATTTCATGGTAACAAATATAAGAAGATTCGTAATGAATTCACGAATACCTCTTAAAGAGATTTAGCGATCCATATATCGATAATTCTTCACTCAGCCAAACTGTGTATGTAACTTGATTGGAATTTAATTTATTTCCGATCTCACAGTTTGCAGAGCTTGATTCTTCCGAATTACATATTTCACTTAAAGACAAAATCATTAACCCTATACATATATGATATTGAATGTATATTGTATATTGAACATTATTAATCGTCTTATATCTTATAATTTTTAATGTGTAGAGATTTGCATACAATTGTATAAAATTTTATAAGTATATCTTTATAATTAGACAATTTTTAGGTAATTTATTAGTTTTATTTTGAAGAAACGTAATAAGCACCTTGTGACCGCTTTTTAGTCACTATTCACAAAGGAGTTTTTGGTAATATTAATTAAAAAAATCAGTTCAAGTCTAATAAAATACTACATAAACTTCAAGAAAATACAACTGGTAAGAACTGTAATATTCTCAATCTTCTTATACACATCTGAAACCTAGATAATACGCAGAATAGGCCGAAGGAAAATTAATCCTTATCAACTCTATATATACCCCGGGCTCTCCGCCTTCTGCAACATGCGTATTATGGGTTACTTCGGCCACATAGATAACTCATAGTCTATTTAATGATATTAAATTTACTACGGAGTTATTATAATGTCTACATAATAGATTAAGAAATTAAAAGTAAAAACTAATAAATAAGTAATGTAATAGAGCAAATTTTTTAAAAAAAACTGACTATATATTATGTAATATACTGTGGGTCGGGTTTTGTTAACCATTAAACATAGTCAAGATTGTTCAAAATCCTTTTATGTTTATACGTATAAAGGTAAAAATATTCTCATTTTTATTTCTTTAACATAAAGAAGCGTAACAGTTTTTGATAGGAGATAACTGAAGACACGACCCTGAGTTATATTTGTGCTTGCGGAGTTGACTCAAAATTAAAAAAAAATTATTAAACTAAAACAAAATGAACCAGTAATTTCTTTACTACAGCACTGATTAGCTAGAATGTACAATTTTAATTAAATTATATAGCTATTTATAATTCTTTTAAGGTGATATACTAACTATTTATAACAAACTAGTTTTAGAATTACGATAAATTTTAGCGTTACATCGCTATAATTTTATTAAAACTCGTCTTCGATTCGATACCGCGGAAAGTGCAACACTGCACCCGTGGTAACGACCTCTTGTACTTGAGACAACGGAGGTCAGTGTCGCTTGCTTGCTGACGCCATAGTATTTGCAATTACAACTTAGGCAAAACTATAGCAAGGCAAAATATGCTTTGTTTTAACTTATTGTGCTATTAAATTTCAAATGAATATGTAATATATTATACATGCATATATACACACATGCATATATATATATATATATATATATATATGTGTGTGTGTGTGTGTGTGTGTGTGTGAATATATATGATTTCCACCATGTACATGCCTACTGGTCTCCATATCTTTTGAACCATAAGGTTTAAAGGTGGTTGGTAAGAATATTCCATTTATCGAACAAAGGACAGGTAAGAGGATTTTACGAAACTTGAGCGGGCGTTTATTAAATGTTATATTTTTATACTAAATAATTACTAATAGTTTTTATGTCATTACGCACACAAATAGCAATGCAAACTATGCAAAGCAGGCGGGATACAAGTAGTATTATTAATAAAAATTTACTCCAAGACGTAAAGCGTTCCTATTTTTCTTAATGATTAATCTCTGAAATATGAATATATATAAATAAATATAAATATCTTAGAACTATGTCTTGTTATGTTTTTAAACAACATTAAGGTGTAACATATTTAGATAATAATATATGTAAGTATCATCAAGTTTATCATAAATTAATAAAAGATTATTCAAAATAGTGCCATTATCTATTTGCTAGACAGCCATATATACGAAAAACTCCGTAGGCGGGTACCTCTCGAGGTCATTGAACGAAACCTAATGAACCCTGTGCTCATTTGTGTTTTCTTATTGAAACCAGAGAAAGTTTTTAAGGAGATTGATAATTGATGATAAAAAGTGGATCACGTACAACAAGAACACGTGTCGTGGTCGTAGATCGGTCTGGTTTGATGGACTGTCACAAAACCCGGGTTAACTAGCAATAAGGTAACGCTGTGTAAACGGTGGAATTGCAAGGAATTTATTTATTACAAGTTTTCACCGCCGAACAGAACTAACGTTATGGA
The DNA here is from genome assembly GCF_028537555.1 of Battus philenor. Lineage (NCBI taxonomy): Eukaryota > Metazoa > Arthropoda > Insecta > Lepidoptera > Papilionidae > Battus > Battus philenor. Next base: position 10,831,422 of record NW_027181661.1, read on the forward strand.
TGTACATTGCAAAGAATCAGGTAAAATCAAGACGTTGGGTCAAAACGGCCCGACTAGCACCTGTAACTTTCCACCTGTTTCAGACTCTTCAGAATTCTTTAGGTTCACATCATGAGGAAACTGAAGTCCCAAATTTTTATAGCTACGGCATCGTATCCACTATACACAAGATAAGTAACAGTTATTGAACAAAATAGCATCTGTATTATATTTAAAAGTTAATAAGCTTTTTAAAAAATTTCTCCATTTTCATATAAAATACAAGAACCGACCTTTTACAAATTCGTTTAATATTGCAAGAGAAAAAACTTTTCTTTTATCGTAATATTTCAATATAATTTTTTATTGCGAGGAATAAGAATTTATAAGCCTTCTTTTCTATGATGGTGTAAAAGTTCTTATGATCGTTTAAAACACTTCAACTAAATTCATAAAATAAATGATTTTATGGTCACTGGACCTTTTTCACAGCATGTAAAACAGATATTCCGTATTTAACCTATTCCATTCTTATACTCTTTAAAAGTAGTAAATAATATATTCTTAGTAGATTGAATTAAATTTTGGAGCAAAGGCAAAACAGAACTAAATTTATACCAAAAAGTCCTTCCTTATTCTCTACTTAGCTATACCGCATTTGTCCTTGTTGATGACCAGATAACCCCGAGAGTGCTGGTCAAGCAATACGCAAATAAAAATGATTTGATTCAGAAGAAAAAAACGAATGCAACGACTGATGGTGATTGGCCTTCCCATCTCAAGGAGTTTGCAAGGGGAAACGTTCCTTAACCCATATTGAATCGTACGCACACACATCTCAAGTACTTTATATGCTATTATGTTTATTGTTATGTAAATTTAAACATATTAAACGTTTTTGACAACTAAAACATAATTCTATCTTAGAATGAACTCGTTTCGTTTAAGTCTCATCACCACGTTATTCATAATCAGTATTGTGTCTTCGTTGTCTATTATAATTAGATAGATTTAAAATTAAATCATTAAAAAACTTGACGCGATTCGTTTCAATTACTTTAATTTTACGCTTTTAATGTCCAATGTATTTTAAAGAAATCACCAGTTGTTTTAAATTAATCCATACCATAATATTTTTTTTAAAAAAAATCTATATTTTAAGTGCACGTGCTATATATTTTTTAATATATTTTTCACGTAATATATTTGCGTTGTTTTCATGGTAATCATAAGCTTCAGTTTCTTTTTTTATAAGATAACGGCACGTATGACCTTTGATATCAAAATACCAAAAAAATGATTACAACTAAATTTAACACTTTTTTGCGGGCATCAACGACTATCACCAACCTGTAATTGTCTTGTTAAGATTCGGCCACGAAAATAGTCCTGGTTTCTTGGTTTCAGGTTCATAAGAAGAGTTTGTTGGTGCAAGGCAGAAAATTTAATATTGATAATTTAATTATTTAATACCCTTTATAGTACTTCAAGAAGAAAAGCATAGTTGTACAGTAACATAAAGGTACAAAAACAAAAGAAAACATAAATAAATATTGTTCTAATATTATAATATAATGATTTTTTGAAATTAATTTTATTTATATTTTTTTAATGTGAAGAAACTATTAATCTAAAATAAAAATTGAAAGCAAAGGGAAAAAAAATATAAGAATTTTTTGGACCGGACAGTCACTACTGCCCAAATATCATTTGCAGATTCCGCCAGTTTGAGCTGCCAGGGTGAAGAGAACGTCAAGCTTAAGACGTCTTTTACTATTTTACCGGATTGCAGGGCGCCGAACTCTTATATCGCTTTGATGACCGCTCCATGGCTTGATCATTGCCTTCTACAATGCGAAAGGAATGTGCGATCAACGCGACGAAATAACACAATTCGTCCGCGACCATGACATTAATGTGCTTCTAGCTCAAGAAACATTTCTTAAATCAGCCAAGAGAGATCTGAAAATCCCTAATTATACGCTGGATAGAAACGGTAGCAGGGCTTGGGGTGACTGTACCGTGATCTCTTACAAAAGGTTCTGGCACTGCGTGTCCACCGACTAGAATTATTCACTCAGACTTTGCAACACTATTTGCTATGGGCTGGGACTATTCTGGTTAGAGACTTTAACAGTAAGCACACCAGACGGAACACCGTTAACTAAGGAGGGAGAGCGCTATATGCCCTCTCAGATCTATTAATTAATTTTGAGATCATCGGACCTAGAGAACCCACGTGCTACCCGTCAAAGAGCATTCGCCAAACGTACTTGACATAGTGATAGTCAATGTCACAACACTCTCAATTAACGATGTGTGGTGATTCGTGAGCTTAATTCAAGCCACACTTCGCCGTTACCCCAGGCATCACAGCGACAAAACTGCTATTAATTGGCACAAACTCGGAAAATCTCTTAACGAAACTCCTATTCCAATCGACGCCAATTCCGAATCCATCACGTGAAAACATCATGCCAATATCACCATCGGTGCACTCACAGGACATAAACAATCTGTCATCAAAGATTGCTGAAAACGGATCCCAGCTAAAGATAACTTCCAATAGGCTCTGCCAGACAATATTAGATGCCATCCGAAAGGCAAGTGTGCCTCAATGCGCGCGTGCAATGTGATCGTTTCTTGTCTGCAACGAAACGCAGGTACATGTAACAGCTCAAGCGTGAAGGTAAATAGCGCATAGCCCAAGTTCAGAATGAGAGGGAGTAACACCATCTCGGCAATCAAAACGTCCCATTTCGCCTTCCAGAACATTCCCAAATCCCACATAGGGGAAACACGCTCAACCATGCCACCCCTCTCGCGCTCGAATAATCTGACTCCAGCCTTGCTGGACGAAGAAAAAGATGAAAACCTAGCCCACAGTCTGTAGGACCAATGCTCTCCCAGCTTCCGAATCGCCTCCTGAAGGTGGACGGTAAATTCGAAAGACGCTCCAGGAAGCTCTTACTGCACCCCAAAGATCCGGTCACGTGCCATGAATTTGAAGCTGTTATCCAAAATTTACTCCAGTGTAATGCACCGGGCTCCGATGGCGTAACAAATAAGGTAGCTTAGCTTCTCCCTGGGCGATATAATGCAAGTTTCTAGTCCTTGTTTTTGACGCGACCTTGAGTTGCGGATTCTTTTCCAAACAGTGGAAGAGTGTGGAAGTCATAGAGTTCTTGAAGCTTTCCAATACGGCTACCAATCCCACGTCCTACCAGCCCTTTAGTCCCCTAAACAGTTTTGATAAAATGTACGGAAGATGAATGCTTACTTGAATTAGGAGAATCATGGAGGCGAAAGAACTCCCTATTTCTGAACAGTTTGGTTTTCGCGCCAAGTACTTCTGCACTCCTCCATCACGAATTATCATAGAGCATATACTCGCCAAGGGAATGAAGGAGTCCAACATGGGAGCTATCTTTTCCGAGGTGGCGTAAACCGTTTGACATAATAGACAAGATATCCTAGCTACACGATGCCTGTATGCGGTACCGTCTTGTATACATGATATGAGAGTTTCTGAGCGATCGAACGTTTCAGTATTGCGTCGATGATGACTGAAACGTTCGACGTTAGACTCCTTAGTCGTTTTTGCGTTCGGGCGAGCGAACCCGAAGGATAGGTCTACTAGCAGGTTCTATATGCGATTAACACCAATGACATCTCTTGCGTCAAGGGTGTAGATCTTCTCTTATTCGTGGACAACACCTCCATTAACACTTCTGGTGTCGCCACCGGCGCCATCACCAAACTCTTTGTGACCGCAGCTAACGACCTGGTACGATGATTTTCGAAATAGAGAGCAGTCATTAATACCTCCAAAAGCGCGGTAATGTTCTCTTCAAAGCGCAACTGCTCCTTCCTACCACTCCGATCACGCTTATGAACAATCACTGACATGAGTGATTCAAACCTGTTATCTAGATTTTGTCCTGAATGACAAATCTATTGACCCATTGCTGCAGGAGTAAAATGTCACTGTTGTATAAAGTGACACTCTATATGAAACTATAATCATACCTGTCCTCACATACGCAAGTCGTTGCTTCGCGTATGCTAGTCCGCGCGTCATTCGCAGACTCCAGGTCGTACAGAACAGGTTCATGTGTAGGGCAACGGACGTGTCGTGGTACGTATGCATGTCGACCTGGAACTGCCAGCAATCGCCCAGTTCCTTTTACTTTGACTCTGCCGTTCGATACACAAATTTATTGATTGTAAGTGCCGCCTCCTTCAATAGAATCACATCCTGTACATGCAAATGCCGCACCTTACTGAAACCGAGACACGTTAAGCCGCGTACAATGCATACCATCATCGACGCCATTTGAAAACCAACTGGTCTCGTCGGAAACGAGAGCGGATCCTATATATCACGGTGGATGCCAACCTCCGAACATACTAGACAGAAGCGTTGCTGGAGCTTCTTCTGCCACTTCTTTTTGCAGCACAAATGCTTTTCGTAACTGTTGTAGTGATTTTAGCCAGGCAATAGCAGTTGCTATTGCCAAGCCAAGGAACGCCAAGCGGCTGTTATCGACGGCTGACAGCCCAAGCCGCAGTCCTTTCGTGGGAACCCCAAAATTTATGTCTCATATGTTCCTAATATTATATTTAAAACTTTATAGATTAGCTAGATACTTTGCCAGTTTAAAAAATATTAATAAGATAGAAAGTGACAGGATACAGAAACATCATATTTTTGTCACCATCACAGGCAGGCCTGGCAATAAATAAATTAAAAAACGAAATCAGGCCCATACCAAAGTATTTTGCCATCTTAAAATTATTCACTCGAGGTTTTAAATTGGATCAGCCAGATATTAAACTTATTTGGTTACGTTTCTTTGTTAATACTTTTGTCTGAATTTTCATTCCGTCACTCAAATTTCAATACCTTGTTATATTATTGTGAAACTATTTCACGTATGCAATAAAATGTTTATATTTTTGGGGTTTTTTAATTGTTAACAAAAAAATCATAGTGTGTGTGTATGTGTAATACTCGTCGTGTAAATTTTACAAATATTTAAAATTGTGATTTTTGAACTACACTTGATTGTTCAGTCTTTTCGTTGAGAACGGGGCAAGGATTTAACTGTCGTTTTCTGTATCCTAGGGATATCATCGGAAGCAGGCGCGTTGCGGTCAGATGACGTCACCAAGCAGAAGTGAACCAACCAGTTTTTGCCGGAGCCCCAATTTAGCGTTTGATTCTTATGCATACCTCAAGCGCTTTGCCCTAAAGTCGTCTGACATTCAAGGACATTAATGTTAATTGCTAAAACGCAAAAATGTTTTTTACAATAAGTGTATCCACTGCCTTGGTGTCTATATATTCATAAATATATGTATGTGATATACTGATGAAGTTTACAATAACAATGTCCTAATCTATAGTAGTGTACTTGTAGTTAGTAGTAGGTAATAGTAGTTTAAAAATATATTTACTGGTTAAATAAATATCTATCTGTTTTAAACTCAAGAAGAGTCCCACATATACCTGTAGTCCAGTGGTGGCCCAGCGGTGGACCAGACCTTGATGCACGTAATCGTTTGCTATTCCGTATTTAGTAGAAAAAGATCAGAGCTAGAGATGCAGCTGGGAAAAAGGATAGACAGCAGTAGCAATGTCTCCATGAAGGGAGATGGTGACAGCGATGACAAATTCTTACACTGCTTAAATAGTAATTATACTACAATAAAAAGAAATAAAATGAAATATTATAAGAATTGTGGCAAAGGATGGAAGGTGATGCAATGAAGGTTTGTAACCAAAACTTTGGGTTGAAATGTGAAGGATGAAAGGGAAGAAAATTCACCAAAAAAATTAAATAGTGAAACCTAAAAGATTGTTAATGAAATTAAAGTCTCTATTTTATCTGAGATAAGGAAAACGATATTAAATAAAAAATATATTTAAAAATAAAATTATCGGTACTCGAAATCTGTTTCTTAAATATACTTATATTTTGTACAGTCTATCTTAATTATTTTTATTTGGGTAATAAAACCAATTACAAAATTTAAATAAAATATTAATATCCCTAATCAAATAAATCTTTAACATCAAAAGGTTTTTGTGTAGAGTGTACTTTTATTAAAAGTATACAATTACCAGCAAAATTTAAAGAATTTCCATAAACATTTTAAGTAATAATAAAAAATTAAAAACAAATAGTTTACCAAAAAACCTATTATATTGTGGGATAATACCGTTTAACATTGTGCTCAATCGCATGGTCACATTACATTCATGTGAACGCTCTTTTGTTTGTCAAAAACCTCGGTTACTCATAGGTCATTGGTGCCCACGTCGAGTCGAATGCCTGTTATTCTTTACAACTTTTTTTAAATAATGTTTAAAGAAATTATTATTAGATATATAAGTACATATTATTTACAACTTATTTTGTAATAAATAAAACAAAAGGTATGTTTATATAAATATAATAATATATTAAAATATTACACGCAAAAATTATACAGAAATTATTCTTAATAAAATACCAAAACGCGTCATCTTGCTGTTTCCTAAATTATAGAGATCTTCGAATTGTCACCAGAAAATTGTTTTTCCCGATTCGGTCATTTGATTGGCGATTATTTTCTCTTTATATGACATTTTTAGATGAAATCTTTTCTTACCATCTTCAAATGGCGAGTAATGATATCAGATTATCTCGGGATCCACTCAGTGCAAAACTTCGAGATAGCACAGTTTTTGTAATGTGTAACTATACTTCTAATCAAGTAATATAACCACTGACACGCGAAATTTATTTTATGCATTGTTGTGTGGGCTTGGACCACACAAATAGTTTAGCCATATTTTGAGTATGCGTAATCACCTTCAAATATCATTATTTAGTCGTTTTGTATCTCTTGGAAACGGTCACTTGTAACTTTTGCATAATTAATTTCAACCAAATAAGTAATCGGTTAGCAGCGAAGGCGAGATCAAAACAACCGACGATTTCATCGGAATTATGAGTAAAAAATATAATAACATGTATAAATTATTAACAAAATCCTTCCAATAAGCCTTCTGTATTATAAAAATAGAAAGGCTTAGAGCCTCAAGGTTCTGTAGTGGTGACCACGGACCGGTAAGCGCAGCGTAGGATATACACCCACAAGGTTGACAGATAATCTTGATAAGGTCGTCAGAAGGCGCTGGATGCAGATCGCTTTCAACCAGACCCGTTGAAAAACTAAATCTATCTCCAGTGGTGGACGTCCTCCCGCTCAAATAATGGTGATGATGATGATAAGAAAGGATTCTGTTTTTGATGACATTGAAATTACCCTTCAAGATAAATTTATTAAATAGTTATTTAATTTCTGTTTCTCTATTAACATTTCCATTACATATATAGACATAATGCTACATAAACTAATTAACGTAACGCCTAAATGAAAGTTTCTGTCCTACAGAAGCTTTGATGAATCGATGGATATTTGAAATGACTATATCCATACGTCCACTGTACACTTCCTAACATAACAATTTTAAAGAATGTCGTACTAAATAATTTATTTTATGTGTTACAAAAATACGTCAGCCAACTTAGCCAAACAGCAAACAGTCGTCTGTTGTAGTCATAACTTTAAACATGTAATTCTGTAGGTACAAACAATCGCACTTGAAAAAACTTGTTTGTATATTGAACAGGTTTTATGTTTATCAGAGAAATTCTCGCTTATCTTCGATTTTCGCGCTTTATAAAGTCAATTGTTACTAGTCAATTGGAAATGGACATAGATTCACAAGGTCTTGCATGGTAATTTATTTGCACCCTACTTTGGGCCACCAGGCTGTTTTGAAATCACTGTTAAGAAAGCACAGGCAAATCTCGGATTCATTTTCAGAGGACCTTGCACCCCGGCAGTGAAATATCTTGGATAGGTACTGAAATTTTGAGTAGCATTTCACATTTCTGGTTTCCTATATCAGTCGATAGAAGTCCACTCACTCAAGGTCGCCACAATGACCGGTCACGCGCCGGCCGCATCCGGCGATTTCCCGTGTCCTTAACTATGTCGTCAATTCACCTAGTGGGAAGCCTACCTGCTCCACACCTACCAGCTCGTGGTCGCCACTCAAAGACTTTTCGGCACCAAAGGACATCGATTGCACAAGGAATGCCCATTGCTACTTCAGACGAGCAATTCTTTGAGCTCTACGTCGGTGTCGTTGGTTCTTCTTCCGATCTCCTCAATCCTGATTCGATTCCGTCTTGATTTCTAGTTAGTGGTAAGAAACACTATGATTATATTGTCTTATCTTAAAGGACACAGATAGGAAGATCCGAGTGTTGTATGATTAATAGACCTCTACAAGCTTTTAGTACTTGGAGTCCAAGCGTACACAACACGCTGAACATTTCTGAACAAATTTTTTGCTGAAAAGCGTTTGGTTAGCGCACATTAAATGTTTCTGGTTTTGTGCCAATTCAAATTGTGCAAATTCATTTTAATACAAAACATTGAATTTAAATTGATTTCACATACGTTTTTTTCAATTAATAACGTGTGGCATAAGTACTTACAATATCTGTACAACGTATCTTTTAATACCTATGAATGGCAATTGTGTGTTTTCTGATATCAAATAATGATTTATTCCTTGCCGGTAAAGTAAAAACGTACAGTTAAAACGTACGTGTAAAATAATCATCTTTTCTTAAGACAATTAAATCCGCTAGTTATAACTTTAATGTATTCAACAAGATTGTTTTAAACTATTGTTACAAAATATTACACTTACGTAGGTCTTCCTTAATAGGATGTCACTGAGTTCCTTGAGTTAAAGCGACTACATAACTCGTTACTAATAGTTATGTTCTTCAAACCTATATTTATTTCTCATGGAAAGATTGTACTCCTGTATGTAGCAAGGTAGCAGGGTTGTTTTCTTTTATATAATACCGCGTACCGAAAATAGATGTACACGTATAATTCTCTTTGATAAAACAACGAGAATAAAAACTATAAGCTAAACAGTGTTACCTCCGCTAGTCAAATCTGCCTTTACAGAGAGGTAGTTTGACAACATTTTTCTCATATATGTTATTTAATTAACAAGGAATTACATATGTAGTTAACATACTATTTAAGTAAGTTGGCTCTGGTTAATTGGTTGAAAACTATTAACTATGAAGAAGTAGAATCAATTTTCCCACACAAGCACGCAATTACCCAAGCACTTTTAGTTAATTTGTAGTTATAATCTTTTGATTTAGTTTTCAGTTTTCTTATTGCTATAAGCAGTTGATATTTATTGCAATGATAGTTCCACGGAAACGTTTATGAACGGGTAATCCTCTAACACAAGCAATAACATATTGCTTAAAACAAGACTTCATGCCTTGGAATTAAATGATAACTATATTTGTAAATATAAATTAATCTTAAAAACAAAACTTTTGTGCAGGTCAAAAAGTTTCATTTCTATTAAATCGTCACATCACGTTTTTTGATGAGTTGTCATCATGTTGGTACTTTGCATGCCCACTGCCTTTTTCAATTTAAGTCAAGCGCCTCATGGTCCTGGAGTGTAGGCTATGGATACGCAAGGGCAGCGTAGAACGAACGTCTACAAGATGAATAGATGAAATTATTAAAGTGGTCGGAAGCCGTTGAAAGAACTTTTGCACACGTGTTTTGAAATGCATTGTGGAGGCCTATATGTAGCTAGTGGACGTCCTTAGATTGTAATGGTGATGATGATTTTAACAATCGAATAAAGTAACATGCAAGTTGTTTTCACGATATCCTACAAATAATATGGGTCCGTGATGGGTCCCGTCTATGTAAATATATATTTACATTATTAATTTCACTAGCAAAAGCTTCATTAAAACTAGAAAAAGTTGCAACACAAAACAGCGTCTTGTGAAAGCGACGTATGATTAATAAGTTATTTGTAATTGTCTATTAATTGTCCGTGTAGATATGAAGGTTGGATAAATGACTATAGATCATGACGTTAGCCGTCGTGAAAACCAATGAACTGTGGTTACCATGCACTATGAACGCGATGTTGCGTGGCGATCGAAAACTGCATCCGTGCAATAATTATTGCCTCGGGACTGACGCCTCGTGACGGCAGTGACATTGATTAATTGTCCAAACGACCCCTTAAATAACACCGATTAACGTTTTAATAAAAATTGTTCTCAGAAATAAATAATTTGAGAATGTGTTCCACACTGTACAAAATAAATTTATTTTTTGTGTATAAGAAGTATGAACCAGTGATTGGGTGTGTATTTATAATTCATACTATATTTATTCTTCTGGCAGTTAACCATAATATATTGTGAAAATATTAAAGATGTAATATCAAAACTCTCTTTAGTTAATACCTTCCTATGGTAATGTATGTAATAGCTTATAAGCAAAAATTTAAATATATAATTAGAATACATTGCAGCTGCAGAAAAGAACGAGTGAGCGAGTATTGTTACTCATATTATATTATGAAAATCTATTAAAATTACAGTCGAATTTTTCAGCTCTCTGGCATATAAGTACTGTTTTAAAATAACCAAGAAATAACAAATATGTGGATTAATATTTACTATTTAGATGGAGTCTTTGGTCGAGCCGTAAACTCGATGAATTGCTTTAATAGAAACTTATTTTTAAATTAATGATGATTAGCAGCATATATAATGAAGAAAATAGCCCATAGTAATTTATTAAAGAAGAGAATATTACATATGACCTTATGATTTCTCATGCAGCCGTTATATTTTAATTTGCTATTTATTACAAAATAAATACTAAACGAACATACGAGTGTATAATAAACTAGCTCTTTTTAATTCTAGGGAGTATAAAAAGAGCTACTCGTGGTTTAGACGTGGTTCAAACCCTTCTGAACCTTTTGTTGCGCAGGATTAAGTTAATAAAACATTTGCGCAATATTTAATATAAGATCACTACTACTATATGTCAATGTTAAATAATTATAAATTTAACGAATTGTAATTTATTTCATTTCCAGTAATTAATGTTTATCGACATGTGTTTGTCAATACAGAAATAAGTCTAAACGCTACCCCCGTTTCCGTAGTAGTATAAATATAATTTTTTTGGATCCTACTTACTACTAAAACATACATTAATCTGTACTTCTTTCTACGTTACGTTTCGTTACACTAAATAAGCAAAATTCCGTCAAAGAGAGTTCAGTCCAGACCAACACGCTCAGCTAGAATTAACAAAGTTCCACCCCCACAAGGGACGTTCATTAAGATGTATACTTTCAAACTAACTGTTATAGATAGAAAAATTCGGAATAAATTTGTGATATAACATTCACAAAATGCATTACGAGCCAAGAAAAATAGTTGGGTGAAAGCTATTTCATAATATTTGCTTCAATATAAGCATTTATTTTTAATTTTACTTCTGATTTATTAAGTGTATCCGTTTGTTTTCTTTTTTATTATTTATTTTAACATAAAAGGGTACAACATACTTTTAACATTATTAAAAAAACGTTTTTAATAAACATAAAAGTAAAAAAAAATTGGGCAATTAAGTAATTTGTCAAATAGGTGTTTATACTCTGAAGGTAGCCCATACGTAGAGTACGGATACCTGCAGTGTAATTACGCGATGTAGTTAAATTGGATCATGCTTTTTTGTTTTTAACATGTGTTATGGTTTATTTACCTTGTCAAATATGACTACTACTACACAAATGACATTATTATCGCCAGCCTTCTGGTTTCAATATTACTTGCGGTAGGCTATGACTAATTTAGCTAACATATTTAACAACAGTTTAGCCTAATGATGATATAGATTATATATGCTCAGTAATGGTCCTAATTTACTTAACATCATTAAATACTTTGTGCAAAAATATTTTCAAATTAAATTGTTAAAAACAAAATAGTGTTTTTTTAACTCTGTTGACATTGTGTGATTATATATTATGATAAAATATTGCAGACACTTGCTTAAATTAGAACTGTTTACCGTATTGAGTCAAGAATACCTCATTGATAATACTAATGCATATGGTATTTGCATTGGCAGGTCGCAGAGAGCGCCAAGTCTACGACCTCTTTTAAATTAGAGAAGCTCGAGGGCACCCGGGGGAGCCTCGGCGCGGGCACATACGACTATTACTTTGCACTAGATACTATTAATGTTTCACCGGATTGGGGTTTGTGGACAAACGAATCGCCTGTACAAATGTTAATATGATGTAAATCGCACAAGACACCTGTTAGCAATATTTAGTATTGATTCCTCTAACAAATACGAAACGAAAAGTTATTACAAGAAAAACTTTACGATTATGTAAATGCAAAGTTAACAAGACCACCCCAAATAATTTAAAATAAAAAATGACAACTTGCAAACAATATTTTAATGGATGTATGCAAGGTAAAGCTCCAAAATAGCAAGAGAGAAGGAGATAGTGAATAATGGCGACAGCATCATGGGTGGTCGCGAGATAGTTTTAGTAAAATATGCATTTACGATTGATTCACAAAAAAATTATATTTCATACATTTTACTACAAAACCATAGTAATAGTCAAATTAATACATAATAAATAATCATATATTATAATTGAATTATTATTTAATACTAAAAGTATTAAAAATACTCAAATCGTTATATTTATAAAGTTACGATATTACTAGCAACTTCCAAAAAAAAATTTGGCTCTCGTAAATATTGTTCACGTGCTATGACGCGTCATAGTAACACGAGTCTAATGTATAAAAATTCGTGTTCGCTTAGGACTAGATAGCTGTACATGTTGACAATTAGAGCTGGCTTAAAACTAAATAGCTGTATTTATGTACAGAGGACGCTTGACACGCACCCGCCCTGTTATCTATGCGGCAACCGTAAATTACCCGATCAGCAGCACCGGTGGCTAGTCGGGCCTCTTCCTCACCTTCCTCCAAGCAGGGGAGCTCCACACTTACCTGTCCAGATGGGTGTGGAAGTCTCAAGAAGCTTACTGGTTCCTCTAGTTACCAGTCTTCCATTACCTGCTGCCGGGAATAACCACGCTTAACGTTAAACCTCACCCAGCTGGTCCAAGTGGCTACAAGGGTGCCCAATGTTGAGGGGCATATGGCTAACTGCTAAAATCTTCAGCCGACATCGGATCCAGATTGCTACTCTATGTCAGTTTCTTCAACTTTAGGTAGCTCTGACCATTGTATGGTAGTGTGTATCAACATAGTCCCTTCCTGACGCTTGTCCAAAAGGCAGCCAACGAGTATGATACGTTACAGTCAGCAGGTTGAGATGGCTTGCGATCGTTTTTGCATGTTATCCCGGGCAGCTCGCTTGCTTTTCCTCAGTGAAAGTAGTGACGGGTATATTAAGTCAAAATAGGACATTTCATTCCATTTGTCGAATTGCAACAGTCCAATCAAGCTCAAGCGCAAAAACATGCAGCATATCTGGCCTAGGACATACATTCTTGAAAAGGAGAAAACTTTAACATTTCTGTCCAGGCCTACAAAAAAGTCCAAAAGAAGTCCATAACAGCCGTTTTTGTCTCTGGCCAAGCAAATTTCTTCCACTCCTCTCTGCCTCTTCTGCTAAAACCTGACGGCGGCATTGGTTCACACCGCTGAAGAAAAAACAATTTTGTTTGCCTAACTCTTCGCGGGAAATGCACTCATAAAGCTAGTGGCCCTGTAGGATTAACAATGACTATTAATCCAACAGGGCCACTAGTCACCATCGCCATAGTCGCCACTAGGTCCTGTGCTCCTGTGCCTCTGCTTATTTTAACATGCTTGTTTTGCCTCTCCCTTGAGACTGGTCAAGTGAGGAAATCTTGGAAGCTAGCAAACGTGCAACTTGTGCCCAAAAAAGAACTCGTGTGGAACCCTCAAACTATTGTCCTATCTCGATCATGTCCATACTCTTTAAAAGGCTACGGAACCTGTACTGAATAGCAGGCGAGAGGGCAATGACCTTCTCAGTGACCGGCAATACGGATTTTGTTTAAACCGATTTACTGAAGATATTCTTGCGTATTCAACCCTTATCTAGGGTGAAGCTATCGACAAGAACGGTGAAGCACTCGCCGTTTATTTGGATATCTTGAAGGCTTTTGAAAGGATCTAACACGATAGCCTGATCAGCAAGCCTTCCTTCCTTCATATGGCTTATCCTCTGGCTTTTGTTCATGGATATTCGACTTTCTGAGTGATCGATTTAAACGAATAGTCATTGATGGCAATCAATGCCTGGGTCTCTCAGGAGACGATACAACCCTTTTCCTACTACATATTAATGATCTTTTTAAAGCCCGATATATTAGGTACTCAGACGACCTCACGGTTACTGAAAGATACACATCTGATTCACTAGTCAGAGAAGAACATGTTCAGTCTCACAAGGAGACTCTAGCGCGTAAACTTGTCCTAACAAGTAGTCTTCAATTGCAGCAAGGCCAGTCTAATCAAGTTTAACGCCGGCAAAAACCAGGCGTGGATTTGGACTGCAAAACAGAAGCCAAAAAGGACTTTCCAAAGTGCGATAATACCGATGACAAATCGCCTCGAGCTGTTGGGTATTGCAATAATATCAAATCTTAACTTTGGATCGTTTACCGAATCCAAAGCTAAATTAGCTGTTAAAAAGCTGGGATATTCTGGGAAAGGTTTGGTAATATTAAAGACCGACGCAGCTCTTAAGTTTGTATGTAGTACAAGTCCGGGCATGTGTAGAATACTGTACCCACCTCCGAGATGAATCTCATCATCTCATCTCAGTGAAGTAAGACATGACAAGAAGCTGATTGGTAACGATGCTTTGGTGACCGCTATGCTTCAAAGCTTGAAGCATTAAGGAAAAGTTGCCTGTTTATCGGTATTCTATAGATTACATTTTAAAGAGTGTGCATCTTCTTTCTTCCATCGGACAACAAGACGCGCGGATTCGCGACACGAATTAGCACACGAAAAAATTTCTTCCAAGAACACTAACCGTTTTGCATTGGAACAACTTACCGGCCTCTTTGTTACTATCCACCTTTAATTTAGGAATCTTCAAGACAAGAGTGAATAAGTTTCTTCCACACAAGCATGTACCATCGCAGACCTAGTCATTGGTTAACATCAAGCAAGATAGAGGTGAAATGCTTCGCCAAAAAAAAAAACTAATATTTGCAAATCTATTAACCCATGTATTAAAAACTCTATAATTGATAATTGGGAGGTTGTTCGAATTTAGACGAGGCTTTAGTTAAGAAATTATTCATTATTAATAATTGTATACACAACCATTTCCTATTGTAATTAAGCATCAGTTTTAGATATTTAGAATATTTTTTGTGTTTTATGATTTATAAAACATCGGTTGAGAATTTTACCAAGGCTTGATTATTGACGCAATTATGGCCGCGACTTTATATCATGAACTATGATAGGGCACGATATTTCCGCGTAGTCGACCAACAGACACCGGCGGTGTGACAACGCCGCGGTAAGTTCTCGTGCCATTTTATAAGCACATTGCCAACGTCAAAACTTTGCACCCTTTTATAATAGTTACTTATTATATTATTTTCAAAACAAATTATGCAACCAAAGAGCAAAATTCAAAATTATAAAGGTATGCTCTAACTTATAATTTTATTTATAACGAAATTAAGTTGTTTTGAGGTGAAATCAAGTTGTTTTAACATAAATTGGCTACATAATGCCACTGACGACATAAAAGCGCCGTTTTATTTGCCACTGCCAAATGTTGCAGGTTTGATTCTCAGGTATAACAGCAAAGTGTCGGTCACAAATATTCGTGCACAATATGGGTAAAATACGAAGCCATAAATTCTTTTGTCGCAGTGATAGTGCGAGACAAGTCTTAGACAATGAAAATAAAAAATTTTAGCATGTTTTGATATAGACATAAATTATATTATTCCTACTCGATTGTGAAGTTGAATTAGTAGAAGCGTATAAAATAATATAATCTTACGGGTAGTAACATTAATATCGTAAGTTTTTAATAATAAAAGTAATTATAATAACATTTTCCTTTAATGGTAAAACTCTAAAAAAGGACTAATTATTTTGAAATGAAATTATGAGAGATAGGGTCTTAACGGTTTATTTTAAGTTATTTAAAATTTCCTGACCATTAGTGTTAATATTAAAACTGTTTGAAACGTAAGTAATGATAATCTAATTAGCAGTATTTTCTTGTCAGAAATCTTAAAATTATGACAAAAGCATTCGTTGCTGTTTTTACACAGCACACAACAGCTATAAATATGTATTTCATACTTATCCTGACTTTTTTGTCGGAAATCTTGTAAACGAGTGCCAATTTGAATAAGATATTAATCAAACATAATTTAAAAATTATGCATTGCCCTGGTAATTTGCGAGTAAAATTTCTACATAGAAATTAGATAGATGACAGAAATAGAAATTGATTTTAATGCCCCCAAAGGCAACATGCGTATCCAGCGGTGCCTTTGACTTTAACAAAAACAGCCGACAAAGAAGCCGATAATTGTGCGACTCATTGTCTGCAACTATAGTTAATTTTACCGTACTGCACTGCAGTATTTTAGTGTGGGCAATTTTGAAGAAGCTTTTAATAGCAACTTATCTTAGTGAGCAAAAAATCCATAAAAATTTACAAAAACTATTTATTGCCATCAGGATTCAATATACTGTTTTAAAATAAATGTTCCTTTTATATAACAGGTTCATGTAAGCGGCATTAATTTACAAAATATGTATGGGGTAACAACTATCACGCGAGTTATTTCAAAGTTATTTGTTTAATATCTAACATATTGATATAATAAATTTAGTCGGCTAATCACAGTAATCATGTTTTCAAAAACATTTCTACTGTCTCTAATAACAAACAACACCAGATTATAAATATTTTAATAGCATAGTAGAGTACACTTTGTCAGAAAAAAAGTGTTCTTACCGACCCTTTTAGGTTTTTTAATAATGAAATGCGCATTTTTATTAAATTGAAACACTATATCACGAACAAGTTACTGTCTATCATTTAAAAGACAAGAACACAAACTCATCACCAGGGGATTGTTCATCATATATTGTTTTTCAGTAATAGTATATAAACAGTTCAAAATGTTTTTCACAAAGCAATTCTTTATTTTTACCAATACGATGTATATCAGAGTTCGTCTAAATTTTATATCCATGCAAAATTCAATTGTCAATGAAGATAATCAAATTACAAAACTATTTAAAGGAGGTCTATAAAATTGCTTAAAAGTTGTTTTGTAAACGAACACATTTCATAATTTTAGTAATATAATCAATTTTCAATCATTTAATCAATTTCCGGGCATTTGTAAACAAAGTCTATTTAATTAAGACTAAAAATTATAATGTTTTTGTGGCGATGTACATCACAATAACTCCAATCACGATCACGGTTAAACATGTATTACATATTACAACGCCTGGCACAGAACATCTACATGCTATATATAAGAGAAGCCTTTTGATAGGAATGCTTTAATCATATTCATAATGCAGCAAGTTTTTCTTTATAGTTTGTTTACGAAATTTCCATCAAAATCTGACACGGCACAGCCACTGCCTTCCTTTCAAAGAAGTCTGATGAAAGTTGCGAAGGAATTAGACAAATTATAAACTTCGGCTATAGAAATACTACATTATTTAAAACCGACAAATTTTAATAAGACCCGAAAAGCATAACTCGCGAGTACCATGACAACAGCAAAATAGTAGTTTTAGCATAACGATAACCGTAGTAGTAATGTTAGTAATGTCTGTGATGGAAAGTGAAGATTCGCCAATCGCAAATTTCATGGGATTTTCGCACGCAATATCCTTTTAAATCAATGCCAGAAGCTTATTCATTGTTGTACTAAATGCACTGTTAATTTAGATGTCTTTTAGTAACGCTTTAAAGAAGAAATAAATGAGATTTTTATATGAAAAATATATAAGCATTGTCCTATAACGAATACAATTATACATAAAAGGCATTGGTCATACCAAAATTTTATTACTTTCTTATTTCGTCTGTAAATTATTATAAAATATATCGTCTGTAAAAGATAGAATAATACTAATGCTGCTAAATAACGCGTGAATATTATTGTGTTATTATGTGGCCACCACATAGCGTACAGAACTGATGGCCACTGGTGGCTTAAGATTCTCGAGCGGAGACCACGAACCGGCAAATGCAGTTTAGTTCGTCAATGTGCAAGATGGACAGACAACCACGTTAAGATTGTCAGAAGACGCTAGATGCAGGTTGCTTCCAACCGGTCCTGTCAAAAATCTACGAGAGTAGCCGATTTCAACGATGGTGATTATTATATTGAAGAATTCTTAATAAATATTTTAATACTCAAATTATCCTAAATAAAAGTCCGGCTAGTTTAGTCACATTACAAAAATAAAATAAATGACTATGAGATAAACAAATGAAAGAACTCACAGCTTTAATTTAATGGGACTAGCAGTAACAAAACTTTTTGTCTAAAGTAGCTTCCGCACTTGAATCTATCGCAATTCAAAGTAACTCCAAAGTTGATTAAATTTATCCGACAGTGTTGTAATTCATTTTAATAGAAGTAACAACATAGACTTAAATAATATCAATCAAAAAAACAGTAGGGTGAACGTGGAATGGTAATGCAATGACCGATTTTGATTTGATAAGCATAGACTGCTGGATCGAGACGGCGGTGAGACTAAATTAACACAAAGTTAGGCAGCTCAATCTCCGGTTTATTTTATGAGCTTCTCGTTTGTAGTATCGCGTACGCAACAGTTTCGTGCACGCAAATCAGCTGGTTACTTCCTGTCCCGACGCTACAATAAAAGAGTTTATCTCAAATGGCCCAAGCGCCGACAGTGACACCTGCGGAATCTGCAAATGACGCGTGGACAGCAGTGTATTTTAGTTCCAAAAAAGTATATAATATAGATAATGCAAACACCTTAATGCCTACTCTTAATATGGCGGTTTCACAAGGATATTTCTTAATGCAATCCACTTTTAAGTTACTTAATTTTGAAACAGCGCCAAATGTCTACAAAACTAGAAAAAAATATTTATTGTTAAAAACACAAAAGTCCTCTAGTGAAATCGTCGTGCAATACTGGTCACTGCGGTTAATCTAGATTAATAAGTATATATGGTAGTTCTCGGTATAGTTGCGTCGGCGATAAGGCGTTTGGACTCATAGTGTTTTTTTTTTCTGTTGAAAATGCTAGCGTTGCATAAGTCCTCTAACTGGAATGAGTATGTAAAGACAATGGATCCCAACTTGCTGATAATTAAATATAAATTTAAATTAATTTCGTTATATGGTTTTTCTCAGGTGATGCTTTTCATTAGAACCGAAAAATTATTAACGTTTTCATTTCAAATAACTCCTTTAGTTTTTGGTTTTAATTTATTATAAAAATACAATATTGAATTATTTATACGGATATTTATTTTTGCAAAATAGGTCGACCAAACTTATTCTAATTCTTTTGTAACATAAAAGTGGCTTTGTTGTATTTTACTGCGTCATCTTCGACAAAAGTGCAACAAAATAAAAAATAAACTTTGGAAATGGCAGGATTGTCGCCTTCAAGACTGTTTTGGATTTTCGTCTTTTCTACGTAGTCTAAAAAAATTCCAAATCCTGTAGTGATATGATGAACCACCAACTTGCAATATGACGTTGAAATTAAATATTGCTAAGTTAAATAGAAAGGAGCGGGTTTCGTGCCTCGGGTTTGTGTACTTCTCTAAATCGAAAACTATTTGTCTTAAAGTAAGCCGAAAATAATTGTAAATAAAATTATTTGCAGAAAAGTTTTAAGTCATCTAGATCGATTCAATAACAAACAGGTTCTCTAAGGACCGACACCCACGCGTTCAATACCGACATATGGATTATACTCCCTTATATTTTCTACTCCCTGGAATATTAGTTGTCCTATTGTCTATAGGACAACTAATATTCCGGTACACTTCTTAGGTTAAATTATTTAATAAAAAAAATTAAAGGAAATGTAAACACTTAAGATAATGGATTCCACTACTAAAAAAATATATGTTTTGTTATAGGAGTTAAATGGTATATTCGCTAGCGTTTACAAGAAATATCTTAATGTTTTAGTTCATGGTAAAACTATCATTGCTTTTCAAGCAAAATAAAGTCTGAAAAGGATAGACAGATTATAAAAAAGAGAAAGAAGTATTGGTTCCCACAATGATTTCGTTCACCTGAGAGTTTTAAGAGATGTGCCCTTTCTTTGGCTATCGATTTTAAGTTCAAGTAATAATTAAAACTTTTAATTAAACACCAAGTTAGTTATGTTATAACAATTTTAAAATAACAAAGTGTCTAGAAACGTTAATAAAAAAAAACAAATTTATATATATGAAATATAAATAATATCTATTTTTGTAGTAACTAACTAACTATATAACTTTATTTCAAATCACTAAAAAGCTATTGTTAGCGTGACTAAAAGTCTTATGAGGTTTGTCTCCATTATCATGATTTCAATTTTAGGATGTCCACTGCTGCATCATCTGGCATCGCCCATGGGCTTCCACAATAAGATCGGTTGGAAGCCACCTGCATCCAGTGTCTTTTGACGACCTAAGCAATGTCATCTGTCTACCTTGTAGGTGAACATTTTATGAGATTAATATTGTTAACCAATAAAAATTTATTATTAGCAAAATTATTGTATATCGACGACATTAAACTTGGCACTTCACTAATGCGAGCGCACCTTGACATAGCTAAGGGAAATGGTTTTTTTAATCACATCAACCTTTATAATATATCATCCCTTTATTTACTTACTGCTACATATTCGCGCAGCCGGCTTTATCTGATCTGTGATAGATTTTAGAGCAAAGGGGTTATGAATGCAGTCGGTGCACAAGGGTTGTAAATTAAAAAAAATCAATAACCGACTTACAAATTATCAGGAATAATGATGTCAAAGTGCCTCGATCCGTGGGAATTTATCGAGTAAAATAACTCAAGAGATTTGCGGAAAGTACAATTTACTTAATAACTATGTATTATAAAAGTTTAACCGATTACTACAAAAGTTATATTTATTTCCATTTCAAGGTCAGTTTGTTGCAATTAATAATATATTGAACACGCTAAAATTGGGATTTAACTGTTGGCAGTGACACTGTTATGTTTAATTAAAGCTTCTGAATTTATTTAATTTGTTATTTAACATTTATTTTCATCACAGTTTCAGATGAATAAGAATATCTTAACAACATTTTTACATTTAAAGTTAGGAATATCTTGACCTGTTTTTAAAACTATTGCTGGTTATTTCTGAATGTAGTTTTTTTTTACATACTTTTACCGAACAGTTGTCTTTTATAACATTATTGTTTTTAAAAATTGATTCCTTTGTCATTTTTCCTTTTATTTCTATTTACAAAGAGTCATTAACAAACAGCATCTTTAGAAAATTCGAGGCTATTGTTTCGAAACGTTTTTGCACTAGGCATTTTGTCGAAAATTCATTTGCTTGAATAAAACGATTAAAAACGGCCAATGGTAAGCTTTAGAAACTTTTGTTGTTTACCAGATGAGCACCGAGCGTTTTGTTTGACAAAGTATTACAACATTGAACATTTGAATAACCACGTGGCGTTATCTTTAATAACTTATGAAAGCCAAACGTCACGTCCATAGCAGCTCAACAAAATTCAGTCGAATTCGTGAACGTAGTGCAAGGCGCATTTGGCGCCTTGCAAGATACATGTTCTTTTTTCTACATTATGTAACTAAAATTCCTTTTAAATTGCCTGCAAATGATTATGTGCCTTTTTACAAATGCACCAAGGGCTACATTAGCGTTTATTGTTAGTTATTGTGTCGATGAATATAAAGTTCTGTAGTCAGTCCATTTTCAACAGGAATCGCTTTATAAGCTTTTAAATACGGTCGAAATTTCTATGAATGGTACCAATGTCCTTGTTCCAGAAAAATAATAATAATACGTTTTTTGTGATGAAAGATGTCCGTGTGCAGTGGATGCACCACGTCTTTAGTAGTGTGCGTGTCTTTCTATTAATGTACCAGCTGTGCCTATTATTTTGAAGCTGTGTGCGAGAATTTTTAACTAGGATTTAATGTTCTTGAAACATGCAAGTATAAAGCGACAAACTAGTATGTGCTTATAAATTCGGCGCTCAAGAATTGACTGTTTGCTATTGGATAAATGTAGAGAAATATGTGACTAGCAGACATTTGACCTTTTGAAAGTTAAGTCAGGAGTTGTGCGATGACAATGTCTGTTTTTATTCAATTTTATAAATATGCTAAACACTGGGGCTTTTTGTCATTAGACTGTAAAGGGTACTAATGATCTAGAGACACGCAATGAAAAGTTATGAAAGGCACAAAAGAAATAAAACCGCATGTAATTACTTTTACGAGTTGTATAAAAATTAATACATAATGCAAAATAAATAACAGTGTTTTCAAATTAAAATAAATGCCTTTATATATATTAACTTTGAACTTATCTCTAAAAGTTACGAAATTATTTATTAAGAAATTACCAAGAATGTTCGAGCCGCACGCAAAAGAATAGAGAAACATTTTTTGCATCGCCGGTAAAGCGATTCTCAAGAACATGTGGACCGCTACGTTGTTAGATCAAATACACCATCCTGCCGGCATTGTAGTGCCTCTATCAATAGGTTAAAAAAAGTTCTCATCCGTCTCGCTCAGAACTTGGAACATCGTCCGTAGTATGAAAAGGCAAGGCATAGCGAAATTTCTTTTAACTTAATTGCTTGCGGCATGGAAAGATTTCAAACAATGGTGCACCGATATAAACACCAGGACACAACCGAAATGGTATTGAACAATTGCTAATTTCATTAGAAGTTGTTTTAAGGGATGTGTTAAATGTAAACAATTGTCTCAAAGCAGTTACAATAGTTATAAAATTTTATATTTTATTTCATACGTATACGTCAACATATCCTATTATAAATTATACCTAAAATTTTAAATATGCAAGCCCCTCTTAAGGAGCTCTAGTTTTTAAATATTTGGTAGGTCATTATTAATTTGATAGGAAAACTTTTTACATATCACAATCATCTTTAGATATTCATAAAAGATGCAATTAATGCCGGTTAATACTTTGAAACTCTATAATCTATACGTGTCAAGCAACACAAGGTTAAAACGGTATTCGCATTAGAACTTAAAACTTCCCTTTATATAAAATTTATTTGTTTTCATATTGAGATAATTAGTTATTGTCTTAGACAATTCGTTAAACACGCAGCTGCCACAAATTGGGGCACATGGGTTTTCAACAAACTATCTTAATTATTTTTTAAATTCTTACGCACGGTAAAAGAAATTTCTCTTATTTTCAGGTATAATTTTAACAATGAGGTGCGCTAAGCTTCAATTGCAAGAACGGACTAAAATGAAACCGAAGACAGAGTCTAGCCCCGGAAAACCCCGTAGATATTGCCAGAAACTTTTAGTTGATCCACAGTATGGAGACGATACCAAATGGACGAATTCAATAAAAGGGTAACATTAACTTTAATATTACTGTATCGACAAGTATTATTGGTACATGTGGAAGAAAGTTTTTTTTACTTATATATTTAGTTTGATTTTGATCTTTGTATTCACTAATGTTGTTAAAAAATAAGTTAGGAATGATTCAAATATTTCTCTTATTGTTTGATATGACTTTATCATTCTTTATTCTTTATTGTAGTTTTACCATAAATGATTACCTTTAGATCCGTAATATTTTAGTAATGTGGTATTTTCTAGCCGCAAGTTATAAATGCTTGCATTGAGATTTGTTAACATATTAAAAACCATTTTTGTATTCATTTTAAAATGAACCCTTAAACATATCGATAAAAGTTTTAAAATTTATATAGTATGTTCTTGTACTTTTTTATCGAAAATGTTTTTTTGTCTAAATGTATTTTTATTGTCATAGATACCAATGTGAGTCTTACAATTGTGATACCATCGGTGTGATACCATCAAATGCTTGTGTTAGGACAAGCCACCATGAATCTGACGTTGTTTTTTTAACAGTACAAACATTGCAATTTAAAGGAGAATTACAGCGATCTAAAAGACCACGTACCAGTTTTAAATATAAAACGTTTACTGACTGTCAGAGACATAGAATGTTTGTTAAACAAGTGGTAGACGAAAATTCGTCACATTATGACGGAGACCAAGAATCAGAACTTACTTCCTATTTTTTCAATGATTATGCAAAATATTTTATCAGCTATGAACGATCAAGGCCATCATCTACGTGTGAGTTTTTCAACATTGACAATAACTGCAGGCAAAATAAATCAGTGCAGGTCGACATCGGATGTGTGGGAAACAAAAGGCGAGACAAAAAAAATTACGTAGAAAACTGTCTTAAAGAAGATGAAAAAAAAATAAAAAATGGTGTCGTATACAACGACATGAAAGTCGACGAAGAGAAAATAACATTTCACAAGAATGGTGGAAGAAAAAGTATTACCATTTCGAAAATGGAAAATCCGGAAACTGTTCAAGTTATAAGAGTGGACGTAGTTTGTAATTACAGGTGCAGTTCCTCACTTTCCAATAATGAAGAAAATAGCGTACAGACTAATTGCAGCCAATCGCATTCAAAAAATACAAAAAAAGATGATTTGTATATAAAAGGAATGCATAACGGAAATAAATATCTTTTAACGAAATCAATTAAGGCCCTCGATGAAAAAGTCTCCAGCAGGACAAACGTCACTTTAGTTTGCAAAACGTTTACGTTAGCCGATCGATCAAAAACATCAATAGTCAAAAGATCCAAAACAATTAGAAAAACGGAAAATTAAGTAATAGGCATTATTTTTAAATGTTTAACCACAATTACCGTCCTTTAAAATTTGTTTAGATTTTGTGATATGATCGGCATAATTTAATTTATTTTTTAGAACAAAATGTCAGTGTGATACCTTTAGCAGGAAAGCAATGGCATACCTGCGAACAAATCTGGCGTCGCTCTGGCGCCACCCTAATTTTTAAACAATGGTTTCTCAAACTGGGTATGATCACTTAGACCTGTTGAGTTTAATATTTGCCTTTAACGAAAACTACTTATTAAATAAGGTGACATAAAATACATCATATATTTTATATAACCATCACTCTGGATACCAATTTTTTTTTGTGTTGTAATGGTCTTTCGTCATTACGAATTGTAAAATTAAATAAATCATAAAAAAAATTGCAGACTTGGTCCAAATAATAATAATTATTCAGTTATTATCTATTGCTCATCGTGTTTCTCATTACAGCAGTTGAAGCATATTTTCTTTTACTAGAAGGGTGGATCAATATAATTTGAGCATCTTTGATGGAGATTATAAAAAATTAAACGTAAACTTTTCACATAGCCAGTGGATTAAGGCAACGGTCCGTACATACTATTTTGTTTAAACAACATTCAATCTTCAATATTCAATCACGAAAAATGTTGTCTCGACTATTGTTTCAAAAAGAAAAATGCCAAATAATAAAATGTTTGCATATTATGTTAATATAATAAAAGTCACAATACTTTTTCCTTAAATATTTAAACTTTACTCAAAACTAACATTGGTATGGCTTATACATAAATTAAAAACTAATCTGTCACTAACAGCTTCTTTTAAGATGCTTAATGACTTTTTAAACGTTTATCTCCACCTACCGACGCGTAACGAAAACTTTTGCACATTCAAAATTCTTACGTATGTTACCGCTTTTGATATTATTTATTTAATTAATTAGAACTCTTCTCCTAAAATGTTCAATTTATTTTTCAACTTTTTACTGGTTTAGTTTAGTTTACGCGGCACGGGTAGGACCCCCACTAGGTGGATTGATGTGATGGACATGTGTCGTTAAGGTACCGGGAAGTAGATGGATGCGGGCACCGCGAGACCGATCATCAACAGATCTTTGGGGGAGGCCAATCCGTTGCAGTGATCATCCTTCGGCTGAAAGAAGAAGAAGACGTGAAGTAGTTCACTACGTTTTACTTTCAAATTGCACTTTTGAAGAAGAACGCACTAATGGAGGAGATCAAAGTGACTTTTGAACAGATAAGAATGTTTTAACTACGTATAAGAAAATGTAAAAGAATATTCATTGACTATGTATACACGTATCTTCATTCTACGATGTATTTTATTTACGACATATTGTACAGTTACGCGAAAATGTCAATTTATGCTTGTAGACGTAAGTAAGGCAAATGTGAGCTTAAAAATTGTTTCTTAATTATGTACCATCGCAAAAGTTTACAATGCCCATTGAAATGGTATTTTTATACTGTTTTTCATGTATATAGCTGTGGTCAGGTAAAGTTGCAAAAGTTGTTAATAAACTTTGTACCTTTAATATGTTGTCCCATTGTAAGTAATACAAATTTACTCTGTGACCCTCGACATAAAGGAGACAGTTGTATTTTAGCATAATAATGTAAGCCAGATGCAACAAATATTTAGTCATTAACATTACTTAGGCGATCTAACAGTCGTATTAAGATTTTAACTTTTCTTAGATTGGATGCTAGAAGTAGATCCATCTGCTGGATCGTGATCGGGAGCAGAGACGGCAATGATTAACGATCGAAACGGCAACATTTCTGAATATTAATTTGTAGTGGAGGTCACTGGCGGCCTAGCGAGTGTGACAGAGCCGCTGCGAAAGGATTGGTACGCCATGAGCCACCCCGCCCGATGGGGTGAAATGTATGTGCCGAATTTATAGGTGTGAGAGATGGAACTTCAGGGTAGCTAAAGGGTGAGGTGGACTTTGGACCACCCTCACTTAGGGGGTTGTA
Source organism: Battus philenor (assembly GCF_028537555.1). Lineage (NCBI taxonomy): Eukaryota > Metazoa > Arthropoda > Insecta > Lepidoptera > Papilionidae > Battus > Battus philenor. Next base: position 10,858,304 of record NW_027181661.1, read on the forward strand.
AACCCCCCAATTTGCCCTAGTCCGGCACCCCCGCCCGAGGCTCCCCGTCCGTTTCTGTCCAAGCGATAAGAGGGAAGAGGGGAGAGCGTCAAATGGACGTTTTACGCATAATTTAGAGCAGTAAATGGATTCGAACAGGCTCCGCAAAGCAGACGTACCCCGAAAACATAGACTCTGAGAATATCGTACACATTCTGAGAAGTATTCACGATCATCTCAATAACTTCTTTCATACAACTGCATCCAGTAGAAGTGCTTAAAGTTGTCACGTGATAGAAATAACAAGCGAAAACAATCGAAATTATAAGTACATAAAGAAACAATTGCTGTCATAGTCAAGAAATATGGACGAAACTGGGACAGTAATTTAAATTAATCTTAAATATTTATTTAAAATAAAGAGCGTTAAGTAGAATTCATTTCTTGCACTAAAGTAACGTTAAAGGTTTTGTACTGATTTATTTGCGGTAATATACTATAACACAAGAGCGTTTAATATTGAATTAACCGTGCTATAGTTTTTGCATCAATTTTATTGTATCGATTACTTAATTAAAACGTACGTTACGTAACATACGTACACAGAATTCTTATACTGAAATTATTTTAATACTTTATATACTCAATGGCTTATTAAATAAAAACAACACTTAAAAAAATAATTTCTGAACAAAGAAAACGTTATTTATTCTAAGAGTAAACAGAGATTTAAAAAGTATTTCTACTATTCTACTGCTTATAATTGTTTTGAGCGCTCTAGCATAGAATATGTTGGAAAAGTTTGGAATTCGCATAACAAAATCTGTGGTAAGCGATTGAAATGAATTTTAAATAAATTTCGTACATAACTTCTACAACGGTTTAATTGCTCAAATTTTCACGACCCCCGAGAATAATGGCTAATCGCAAAGAGATGAAGGATCTAGTCTTTCTGTATAAAATTGTCGACAACTACCTTGATAACTTCGCCGCAGAATGTCGTCCCAAATAAATTATGATTCAAATGCATCCTTAAAAATAAGCTAAAATATCTTTAAATAATCTTACGACATTCCCAAAACAATCGAAATAAAACCAACGGTATGAGAAGTGGGAATAAAATTCCTAACTTGCACTAAAACACTGCATTCCACCCGACTTGTTAGGACAATTTTAAATCAGAAGCAAGTGCGTAGAGGGGGAATACAATTCCCCTGCAATCCATTAAACTCGTCAGTGCTCTAGAAGATCCCTAACATGTGATATAAATCCTTGATAAGGGTATAGTGAACATTGTACACCAAATTACATCACAAGAAAGTCAAGCCATACAAACATTTATCGTGCATCTTAACACCGATTTTATTAATCACGAAAATTAATATGCAGCGCCATCTATTGAAAAAGCTATGTAATTTATACTAACCCGATGTATAATAAAATCTTTTGGTTGAAGTTGAAAGTTACCAGACTCAATTTTTCAAACAACTTAACTACTTAATTTGTAGTCTTTAATATAAGATATTATATTTTTTAAACTTTAGATCATCGTCTTTTAAGCAATGTTATTGCCCCCTTTTCATATCTCTATCATTTATCTGAGGCAATTTTGCAAGATTTTGTAACGCAATGTCTTTTATTTACATTTGGTGTTTTTATTCGTTTCGCGCGATTACTTTAAAAAAATGTAGAATATTTTTTTTAAATTATTATCATCATTATTTAAGGACAGGCTGGACATGGGCTTTCCTCACAGATTCCCTATAGGTATTTTTGGAATCGACCTGCATTCAACATCTTCCGACCACTTTAACAAGGTCGTCTGTCTACCTTTTGGTGAACATCCTATGCTGCGGTCCGTGGTCTTCGTTTCAGATGCTTACGGCCGGATTTAAGAGTAATGTACCCTCTTATGACCGAAATTTATATATTTAAGTAAACAAATATTTGAAATGTAATCTAAAGACTACCACTAAGTTTCTCAATTTTGATTATAATTATAAGCATTTTTTTTTGTTTCGATTTCACATAAGCGATATGAACAAATTGTGAAAGTAAATATCTATAAAAATTATAATAATCCAACATTTTATACTTTTTTTTATAAAATAATGTCTCCTTGTGGTATTTTAAAAAAACTTGAACAGTAATTTTTATAAAATAATTTGTAATCGGTGAGTATTCACAACCGCATACGAGAGTAATGATTGCGAATGGAGATATCTCATAGCAAGAGTTTAGTGACTTGATGAATTTTTAAACGGTAATGTACCCTTTTCAAATTCGCTATTGGAAGAGGGGTTGTTCCACTGTCCAAGCGGCTGACAATCCTTTTTACGATGATTAATTATTAACGTAAATTTCTTAAATTAGACGAGAGTACAAAAATCACGATAGCGACGCACAGCGTTCAAATTTACGTTGAGTTCTTTGTGCTTATATACGTTGGACATCATTGAAAAATCAACCATATGGTAAGGTTATAGAACTAATAATAATAATAGACAAACTTTCTCTTTTCGACTATTTTAATGCAAATATGACTATATAATAAGTATGTAATATAACATTAAAAATTAATAAACAAATAGTGTAACGAGCTTTGTTATTATTATTACATTTCTTTTTATTAATATCTACTCTGTGACAATACTGTCATAATAATAATTGGTAATCATTCATTCATAATTACTACCTTTGTTTTTACTTTATATCAATCAAATGCGGTTTATTCAGACAAAACTCTAAAACATGCAAACTCTATGAAAGGAGGTATACTCAAAGTAAGTTTTTGATGTAGCAATATATTACTAACCGTAATATATTGCTACATCAAAACGTTACGTTACGTTGCCTGTAACAAAAGTTATTTTTTACTATGGGCAACAAAGATTTCTATTTATTTTATCTGTACACAGTTCTGTCAATGCAGTGTGTAAAGTGATTAAAAGTGTAGAGTAACTTGTTTTTTCTCATAAGTCCTTTTAACGAAACAATGAGCCGAAGCAGAAAACGTTGCTTAACTTGACAAAAAAAAGTTCAGTAACGGGTACGTAATTCCGTCGAACATTGGCGTTGTGAAATCCACGCACAGGATACATAATATTATTAATACGAGAGTTTAAGCCGGGCGAGCGTCGCAAGTATTCTGTACCCACCCACCCCCGATAGCCGCCGTAAGTCCGAGTACCTTGACGGTGGCTGTGTGCGTGTCCGGTTTGCGTGTGTGTACAAATTTCATAATAGGTGAGCGTTGTTCTGCTCAAATTTTACATCTCACATCTTAGATATACAGACTGATGCCTATGACGCAATAATACAATATTAACACAAAAATTTGCATTATTATCATTTATTTTTATTTCCACCCTTTGGTGACAAATATTTACTCTTACTGCAATTAATTATATGTTGATCTTTTAATATTCTCTGGCAATTTTAAAATTAACTTTTAACTAATCTTGGTTAGACTTCACGACTGTTGAGAACCGTATTAGATATGATCTCGAATGAAAAAATTAATCATATTTCTTAAATGTTTTTCTTCTTATAAATTGTTTTCTGCTCTGAAAATAATTTATAAAGCCGACCACACATAGTGCGCAGAACAGATGTCCGCTCGGTTCTGAAAGTTCTGAAGTGCAGACCACTGATAGGCACGAGCAGCATAGCGTAGAACATGTCAAAGTCTTCAGAAATTCTGAACGCAGGCTGCTTCCAACCGGTCTGATTGGCAATGCAAAGACCGATTTTGTTATTCAGTCTTTGCCACGCTATTGGGCGAACTTCTGACGTGTAAGTATTACCTCGAAGGCATTTTTTATTTTCTTTAATTAAGGGAAATAGGCAGCCCAGTACAAAGAAGCATCTTTTGTCAAGGACAATTAATTATGTTTCTTGACTTGAAAATTGGAGCTATGTAATTCGTAAATAAAATCTAGTTCCGTCATGGTGATATTTTCCTGCTGGAGAAAAAGAGCGCTGAGCTGTTGTAAAGGGAACAAATTTACTATTTCTAAACCAACGTCCACGTCTTGGCTGTAACCTATCTGGTTTTATACTCGTAAAGAAGCTGATGTCGTCCATGAATATGGAAAGGTCTACATCATTCGATTCGTGGGATGTTGTTTGTGTAGATCTTTGTGTGGCACCAGTTCGATCTGGCTAAAGATGTGAGAATTCGCCCTCAATGCTTAACCTAAAGGTTTGTTTACAGAGTAACTCTCGTGTTATAAACACATGTTTATAATAAGCCCTTTTGTGTTCGTACATAAAATTATGACCAAATCTATAATTTGTCACGACAACCTTAGTACATTTGTAATAAATGTTAATTTTGTAAGAGACAATAGAATAATGATATGGTATTATTCATATTTTATTTTTGGATTTAACTGCAAATATGTAACATTTATCATGAAATATAAGTAACAGCTTAAACAACGGTTGGTTCGATAAAAATTAATTTCTGAAAGACAACATATTAAATCTTATTCATAAGTAGTCTTTATAATCTAAATGTTATTTTTACGGTACATGCAATAAATTTAAAGTTAAATGTAAGGTTTACAAAAAGCACGTCAATTTTACTTTTGAACAGCCTGTATATCTGGTACCTAGTTTACAGTGCTGCGTCCTATACCTACTCAAGCTTCATCGTGGGTACGTTATTAATTTATATGTAGCGGAGAACTAACCATCGCCCAGCGCCCCCGTTCACCCTCCCTTTACTACCCCTGTTAACCATTTCTAAATGAGTATGCAGAATACTGTGCTTAATACATGGCCTCGCGTGTTAGAGCCACCGTCAGATACCCCCTGGCCCTCTAAATTACTTGAGCTTTAATTAAAAGCCCAGCAATTCTGTACATGACAAGTATTCCAACAACGACCCTATGACCTCTGATAGTGTTAACTGAATTTCGCGATTATAGCGCTGGTATGTTTCGATCAATATGTTACTATAATCACTACACATCTTTGCGAACTGAAAAAGGTTCAGAAGAAACAAAACTTTAGGAATATAATTGTGTATCTGCGATAAAGAGGTAAATTTAAAACAATTACATTCCATCGCTAAATTATAAATTACATTCGACTTTATTAAGATAAAACACAGATAAGAAATAGCACAGCAGTTGAAAAAACTAACGTTCGGTAAATTGAATTAACAAGTAGTGCATGTTTTCAATCTGACGTGCACGCACGTTCAAACAAAATGTATGATACATTCCCAGCCTCTAACTTAGGTCAAGTTCTGTATGTAATAAACTCAACAACGATATAAAAATTTATCAGGTGAAAGAGTAGCTTGCATAAGCGACATTGACATAAATGTGTGTAAATTACCTTTAATCTACCCTTAGACAAGAATAAAAGAATATATGTAGCAATTATAAGTGATTATTTTTTTTTAATTACATTTTACACGTTAAAGAGGCCAAATATTTACAAAACTTTTGAAATGAGAAAAGGACCTATATATGTCTACTATGTAGCGTAAGTAGTTATATATTAGTCCTTTTCTTATTTAGGATGGACTTCCGCAAAGTAACGCCTGAATCTATTAGAAACTTTTGAACAACGGTTATAATTTTTTACACCGCAAATGCCGAATTGTATGTCTTTGTCTAATGTTATGAAGGAAGTTAAGACCAATTTTGAGAGATATTATGTTACCTAAAAAGGGCTCTTGACTTCTTTGTACGTAAATTCACAATTTTTCAAAAGAACCAAGTAGAATTCAATTATAGACCGGAGGAAAATTTTAGTGATCTGACTGTTTATAGATAAATTTATTATGTAAGAAACTAACTATTGACTCTATAACCTTACTTATTACATCAAACCCAACATATACTTAATGATAAATGAACGAAGAAAGCATTATGTTTTCTTAACAGAATAACACTATAGCAGCGCGCGCCTCACAACCCTCGTTTGACTCGGTTGTAAGGAATGGGGCTACTCCAAAGATTACAATGAATGTCCGGGACCGCGCTGTCCGCATCCGGCGACTTCACGCAACCTTAACTATGTCATCGGTACACCTTGAGGGGGCCTACCCAAGCCGCGTTTACCAGCTCGATGTCGTCACTCGAGAACCTTTTGGCCAAAACGATCATCGATTGACCGCTAGAGCGATGTGCCCCGCACACTGCCACACGATTCAAACGAGCAATACTTCGAGCTAAGTCGGTGATCTTGATTTATGATCACCTTATATCTGATTGGATTTTCTCACAACGACCGCCAAGAATAGCCCTCTCCATTGCTCTCTGACTAAACTTGAGCCTCTTACCCTCACTTTTCTACATATTTTAGAAATTTCAAACAATTATGAATACTATTATAAGAAAGGAATTCCAATATACGACCCTTGTCATTAAATAATAATAGATAGAAGATTTGTTACAATGAAGACGGATATAAAGGACGAGGTCGTAACTCGTGCAAATAGACGAGTTAGCGCGAAGTGAATGAAACGAGAAGTCAACGGCCAAGAAAATTGTTCACAACAAACAACCTTAATAAGTAAAGCAAACCATTCATACGGCGTCTCGATCTTTAGCCTTGCCGATGCCGACACGACTGCGTGAATTAAGCGATGTAATAAGGCTGAATGTGGACGCTGGTAAAGTTTGAAACGGACTAGAAATTGTATAAAATGTGGCTGAGCACATTTCCATCGCCAGGGGAATTTGCACAAGGAGGAACAAGGAAGAAGCGGGGGCACCCTTTCACTGGAAGGGGGGGAGGAGGCTTAGGGACGTCCATTCGCCCTACATACGCACGCGGGTAGGCTGTTTACAGCGAACCAGGCACGCACGCCGCCGTTTTCTGTTCTACAGAATCAGGGCTGCGGGCTGGACAACAAGGGCTGTCACCATTTTAATTTTCTTTCTACACATATTTCCTAAAAATAGACAAATAGTAGTCGAAATCGACTGCAATTTAAATTAATTCAAATGACCAGTACACAATTGAATTATGATTTTAGTATATAAAACCGCAAAAATATAAATGGTATTGATATATTACTGAGGTCATAATTTCACGCGTTTTCATTATTTCTGGTATTTAGTAGCAACATAATTTAACCACTATCATTATTTTGCAGTAATGCTAGTTAAAATAAGTCAATGATGCAATTCACGTCACATATACATTAAGATATACTGTTTCTTACACGATTTTAAAATATCAATAAGTTTTATTTTCAAAATCATAGTTAAGTTTGGATTAAAAACACACTTTAGTCGTCGTTATCGTCGTTGCAGTGCAGAACTTTAGGGGCTTAAAAATAATATAATTTAAAATATTTAAATAGTCTGAAGTAGTCCGAATTAACCCTAGCGGGCTAGTCGCCGTACTAGATGACGCAGGGTGGTCGCAAGGTGGCAGGGGCCACGCACCCTCCTGTGCGGGGTAGCGGAGCGTACCGCCCGCCCGACCCCCCTCCACCCGTGGGCCGCTGGCCAGGACGCTGCCGGTAACACGAGTGCGCCTATGCGAAGCATGTATCTTGGACGGGCAGATATAACGGAGAAGTAGCCCCCAGTACCCTGCTTGTAGCCGCTTTGCGTGGTCAAATGCTCTACTTAAAATATAACATACTTATATTCCGAAACCATAACTAAGCACAAACATTAGCATGTCGATCTTTGGGGGTGGCCTATGCCTCGCAGTAGACGTCCATCGGCTGTCATGATGCATCTACATCAACGAAGTACTTCGATCAAATTTTTAAATGGCCATGGTTTCTTATCCATTTACACTTTTATGAAGACCAACATAATTTTTTTTATATTATTGAAATTGGACCAATTCTGAAATTTTGTTCATTAACAATTTTAATATTTTAAAGCAAACGCGACCCAAAACTAATTGCTGGTAAAATGTAAGTAAGAACTTATATTCTTCATCATTATCAATGTAGCCTTTGATTGCCCATTGCTGGGACATAAAATTGGTTGGAAGTTGCTCGCATCTAGCTTCCTCCGACGACCCTAACGAGTTTGTCTGTCCACCTAGTAGATGGGCGCTCTACGCTGCTGCTACCTTGGCTCCAGTAGCTCATGTCCTGGTCTCAAGACGGCGCAGTGTTTTTTGCACCATCAGAAATATATCGGAGACTATTATTTTATAGGTACAAGCAGCACCTTACAATCGACTAGTATGTATGTTGAGCGGCATCTTTAAAATGTGGATCGATGTCCGTTTTAAGAACTGGGCGATCGTTGGTAGTTCTAAATCCACGTGCAGGTTCTTTACACATGTCATTCTAAAAACTTGTTTTGTATTACTCGGAGACTGTGAATGACACGCGGATTTATACGCACGAAATACGAGGTTGCGTATGTAACGACGAGTCTGATTAACAGCTTTATAGTGTCCTTGTAAGTCTATAGTCAGACGTTGTAGTTATTTGACACTGACATTCTACTCCGGCTGTTATGTAACGGATAACTCTTTCACCATTCTAAGCGCGCTAGCGTTGTACGCACTAAAGTTCAGACCAGGACGACACCTTCCCTTTTCATCGTTCATATATAAGCATGCCATATTAAAATTCGTTATACCTGTAGTACAAAGTTGCTCTGGGTGGCACCTGTACGTTTGTAAGTAATTAAAGTTAATACAACAGTAGACACTTCTAAACAGAGTTTCATGATTCTTCTGAGGTCAATAATCACCTGTTTTTAAATTAAATAATTACATCAAAAATACTCAATAATAATAATAAAAGTAATAAATGAAAAAAGAACAATACGGGTGATTAAGCAATCCAGACAAACCAAAATAGAATATTACTATTTTATCAGTGTTTTCCAACCATTTATACACCATGCAATTTTTATGGCGCCCCATGTAACAAATGTAATTTTCTTATTAAAGCGAAGAGGTCAAACTAGTGTCGTGACCGTCTTTGAACTGTCCCCCGTGGGGCGTGGGCCTCACTTTGGGAAACACACTGTGACACAATATACGCACTCATTTTCACAAGAATTTTATTAAATTTATATCGTTTTGTTTATTTACAAATAAACAATTAGAATTAAAATAAGACAACCTATTTATTAAAGTTACAATAACTTACGTGAACAATATTTAATAAATTAAGTAGAGTATACTGCGTAGCGAAGCGAAAGCTATTTTACATGTGCATGGACTATAGCTGCCCGCCCTGCGTATTGGTAGGTAGGGCAGTCGAAATAGGTTTCCAACGGCGACGCTGAATACATTTGCTAAGGCTCGTGTGTTGGTTCGAAATAGGAACACTCTCAATTTCTTGAACAAGATCGGCTTAAATCGTTTTTGGTACTTTCACTTGCAAAATCTTTATTTAAATAATTCAACCTAGTTGCGATCACGGCTAACAAAAATAAATACACGACGTCAAGGGTTCTAATCGCGATTAAGTTTGCATGAATCGTTCGATTCCACATGGCAAGGCTAATCCTTTACAAAACTAAAACTACAAGGATGACTTAACTTCAAATGAAATGAATGCCAGAAATTAAAATAAAGTTTTTTATTTTGTTTTTGTCCTCTAATTTATAGCATGCCTTTTTATTATCAAAAAAAATATTTTTTTTCTAATAAACAAACGGTATGGTTATATTTCAAATCTTCAAAGCTTTGCTAATACAAGAAAAACACTTGTTATATCTCCTTAAAAAAATTATTTCAGACTCTAATAACACTCGAGGTTTTAGCTGATCACAAAAGCTGAGTAGCTTCAATGTTTGAATTTAGATTATCATTTCTGCCCATAGACTCCAAAGGCATAGGCCTCCCCCAAACAAATCTACAGGGATATACCATTATCGCCTCGCTAGGCAGGCTAGTTAGCGATCGAATTGTGGTGTAGGATGCAGAAGGCACTTCTGCCCATCCTCTGAAAACTTGTTTGTGAGCTGTGGCAATATTTGTATTGCGACAAAATAATAAAAATTCTAACCCGACATCGAACCCGTGACCTGCGAACGCCAATCGCTGTCCTCTACTGTTGCTATACCTCATAGTTGACTTTAGGTAGAATCATATAGTTTTTTTGATTCACTGTCAGTCAGGGCAACGTCATCATATTTCGATTAGGCTCGACATTTATGAATATTACACTTAGGAATACAGATGAAAATTAAATAAGAAGAAAGACAAGTGAAAGACAGTTAAAGAATAGAAGCTGTGTAAAGATTTCGTAAACATTTATTTATATACTAACTGTAGTATTCGTATGCATTTCAAGATTCGCCGAGCAAAACGAGGCAGTCACAATTAGCTTGCTTAATTGTTTTATAAATGTATATCGCCCGTGCTACTTCTTACAACGTTAGCAATGATATGAAAGCGAGATCGCAATTTCTGCAAAATACATCCTGTTTTTGTAAAGAGCGTTTGCATAAATGTGACTTAAGTTTGTTATGAATTACACAATACAATAATCCTATATTATTATTTTTTAACACAGGGTCACCCGAGTCCAAAACAGTATTGTATTGTGTGCGTGGAGTAAAACAAAACATCCTTGTTATTAGTAAGCAAGGTTATTATTAAGTAAGTTTTTGATAACGAAACGTTAACGTAAATAATATCGATGTTTTTTTAACATTGTAGGACTTCATCGAGATGAAATTTCATTTCTGGTAATAAGACATTAAGAAATATGATATAGTTTCATAAAATTCCGACATCAAAAAAATAATAGATTTTTTAAATTTGTTGAATAGTTAAATTATTTGTTGTCATTATCGTTACTTTACCTTATAATTAAGACTAAGTTTTATGCTTCAAAGCTTATTACATATCAATACCTTAACAAGATGGACAAACGACATTGTTAAGGTCGTCGGAAGACGTTAGATCCAAGCCGCTTTCAAACGGCCCTGTTGGAAATTTCCAAGAGAGACATAACAATACCCAGTAGCCACGGCTGAAAATATGACAATGATGATTTCATTTCTACTAATATTCTATAGCTTCATTTTCTATTAAGTCATTGCGAAGATAACTCTATTGGTACTAATTTCACATCTTTTAATACAAGCTTAAACTAACTTTTTTTTTAATTTATAGCGATGGCTCAGCAAATATTATAAAAAAGTGACATACCGCTTTTTTAATTAATTACGAGCTAACAAGAGGCCACGATCTAAATTTGACATAATCGCAATAATTCTTTAAAGCGTTTATATATAGTGGTAATTATTTATTTATAATTTACGTCTTTAGTTATTCTGTAACAATTAGTAATTAATTTTGTATTAAGTTATTTTATATGTGATGTATCTACTTCTGCCTAAAAATATGTCTCTAATGCCACCTCCAGTTTATTAAAACATGTGCAGATTGTTTATTTATTGCTGGATTAGGTTGGCTATGGTAAGCCGTTTCAAATAGGGACTATTTTAAGTAATGGAGTGTATTTCAAGCTGTACCGCACAAAATTATCCAATATACAAGTCTGAGATTTCACTGCTAGCTTACTATATTGTAAAGCCAATGCATTTTGTGTGCAAATAAGTGTGACATGAAGCACCACACCATTGGATCTGTCGTCCAAAAGAGTTAGTATAATAATGTTAGGTATGGCTGATGATCTTTTCTTGTACATCACAAAAATTTGAAATTGAAAACGGTTTTGTATTATTTTAAGTAATGTGTTTGAACGAATGATGAAGGTTACGCTTTTGTTATATACTATTCAACGCGTTGATCTGAGTTTGGTGTTCAGAAATCACTTATACAAAAAAAACTGTGAACCTAATGAGCAAAAGATCTGTGTATCTTATTACACTGAAGTTTCGAATATACCGCCAGTTGATTTCCAAAAATTTAATTTTAACTTTAAGAATGTTATTACCAAAAACATCTTTCGCGTTACATATATTCAGATTCTAGAATCACGGAAATTATTGAGATTTATAAAACATTTTCAAAGACAAAACATGATTGGAAATAATCGAAGAAAAGTATGCATCTTAATTAATGATTTTAAAAAAATGTAAATATTTTCTCGAATTAATACAATAATCTGACGTCACCGTACAAATGAGGCGACTTTTGTAAGGAACCGCGCTATTAATAACGGTGCCAATCTGTAACTACTGTCCCTTTTCCTTTAACCCCGCTTTTATATAATGTTCATCGAATAATATTTGAAAAGCAAATTACGTTTTGCCAAAAGAAATCTGTTGTTTCATTTTAATTAACAAATGAAAGACATTGTTTCGTAATAAAGTACTTAATTCTTTCACGATTCTCGCGGAGACTTCAGTAAGTTTCGACAAATTAAATATGTGTTTGAATTAAACAAAAATATTTCGTTTTCAGTTTTAATTGGTAGTAACGAAAACGGAATAATTTTTACTAACTGGAATTTTTAACAAGGTCTATTTATATGTAATTCCGGTTTCTTGAAACTTAGGTTGCGTTCAACAAACACATTGTTGAATGGGTGCATGTGTTCTGAAGACAAATCTTAAAATTCAATTAAGGAGAAAAATATTCGGACATGGGCTCGCAGGCCAGGCGAGGTAGCCCTTCCGCTGCGGGCATTCGCCCCCGCATTGGTAAATTTTCTCTCGAAAATTGAAGATATTTCGTGCCTTCCTCCCCGGGGGCGACTCGTTTCTCGACACTTATGGTCGGCGTCCTCCGGGTGAGCAGGAGGCTTTTTACATAAAGTCCACACGTATAGGTATCGATCGAGGGCGGCCGGACAGGGTGTACGCAGATGACGACCCGCCGCACACGCGCCTCCGTCCCCTCTAACGCCCTCGCTTCCCCCTTTCATTATGTAAGTGCGTAATGCGTGCTCGCGCGGACCTGATAAGGGGGCCTCTTTTTTAACTGACCCCTTAACTTACTGCTATTAAACTTAATTTTGATGTCCTGTAGCGATCGATTTCCGCTACGGCAATTCTTTAAATAAACAACATAATATTGTAAATTGAATATGTATTGGTTATCCTATTATTATTTTCCAGCCCTAGCTGGAAGATTTTTATTTGCTCCTTCATCTTACCTATTAGATTCCTGTGTAGAAACAGACACAAATTATTTCCTCTAGCAATAGGTAATTAAAAATAATAAACAAAATAAATATAAAGATCACTTGAATTTCCTTTAGTAGAGCAAGTGAATAGTTAAGAAGTAAAAAAAAATCAAAAAATAAGAGTGAATAACTGATTAAATGTTGATTAAATGAAAACCTAACTTCCAAGTGTACCATTTAATATAAACGATTTTCAAATTCATATAAACTAACATGACGATAAAAACGCCTCATTGCATGCGTGAATATAACGCTAAATTCGTACCATAATTTTAAAAGTTGGCATGAACTATAGGCGAATTCCTTAGGTCATGTATTAACTTCCGCTTGCTTACATTTAATTTATATATAGCTTATATGCACAGTTATATAGCATCATATATAGCACAGTTCATATTAAATTTAAAAAAAAATACTCAAGAGTCCCAATAATAAATTATGCCAAAGATTATAAATCTTACGATTCCTCGGAAACTAAACAGTCTGTGTACACCTGCAACACTTACATGGGCAGCGCCGATAAAAGGCATGTTATGTTATTTAGTTATTCAATAAAATATTTAAGGTTAAAACTTTTTGTCTTGTAACAACACAAAATTTATTTACAAACCGGTACATGCAGACAAAATAACAAAACATAATACATGTTATATTAAAATATTTATAGTAAGCATTAAGTCCATAAATAGCTTCAAACAAAATTCCTAAAATATCTAATCACACCGCTTTATAAAATGTATCTAAATAGATAAATTTGCGCCATGCTCTATTTAAGCGCCATGTAAAAAATTATCCACCAATAATCAGTGTTATACTAAGAAATTCACATTTTCAATTTTTTTCAAGAGCTGGTGAGTGATATCAATAATTTTACTTTCAACCTTTACTTATATACAGTACAAGATTTCTTTTTACACTAAAAAACAAATATTCCTTTCAAAAATACATTCGCCCAAAATTAAAAGTTTTAGCAATACTTCGTTATGGCTCAGTTTGTGCTTAAGCTGTAAAGTATTATAAATTAAGCTTTTACAACATTTCAGTTACATGTACATGTTTCTTTCGGCAACACGTTACACAATAAAGAAAACCGAAAAGTTTGAAAATAGGTATGTTTTGTTTTATGTAAATATGACATTATATTATGTGACGTGCTTGTATTATGAGCATTCATTGCCAAGATATAATTATAACTTCATTTTTATAATTTGCCGTTACCTTGACGTTTAAAAAGATTCTAATGTGATATTCTGATCAATCATCCTTTGCGCAAACCCACATGGTTTGTAAAGCCGCTATTTAAGGTTTTTTCTTTTGCTAAAAAGTAGAGAGAATAATGCATTAATGCAATTCAATTTGCAGACGCGTCCTATTCAGTGTGAAAGTGTAAGCAATATTGCTAGTAGTAAAACGTTTCACATAACATAATGATAGTTTCCTTGGCATTTCATGATGAAAAGGAAAAGTATAGGAGTATTATAAAAATTTCTTGTTATTAATATTTACATTACCTATAAAACGATACCAGTTTAATGCATAATATAAAATATACGTAGCTAATTATAGACGTATTGTGGCTCATAGGTGTCTAATGGGTATCAATGTTGAACCCGAAACCATTTCTTTCGTATTTTCTTAAAACGATTTATTGGCATTTAGCTCTGTTTTTGTGAGAAAAACCAATAATTATCCTTAAAATTATCAAGGTAAAACTATACCGTCTTAAAATTATTAAAAACTGAAATTAAACAGTGTTAAGCTAACGTTAAGTTAGTACTAATAATTTTTTTGTAGATTATTCGCTAATTCATTTTGTTTTAGGTTTCACCTATAAATGTTTATATTCCCCTCCATCATTCTTAACCTTATTCCATCCATAGAAGCGTTGCTAGAGTTTCATACGCCACTGCTACTGGAGCGCACTTTTTTTAAGTGGTTGTAATGCTAATCAGCCATTGATCAAGTCGAAGTTCGACCGTCTCGAACCGGTATTTTAAGTGACAGGCATATCAGGCCAAGTCAAGGTTACCTCGGGCGCCTTTACATCAGGCCACTCCATGGAGCGCCCGCTTAGGCGATCTAAGACCTCGGCAGTACAATGACGTCTAAGCTAAGCCCTTCGGGCTCTTCCACTGCAATCCCATGGAATCTGTAAATACCACATAAATCCTTTCCGAAAAACAAAATAATTGCATGGTGAAGGAATTCATCACGCAATAAAAATAAAATATTGTCGCCGACAATAATTTTCTACTGTCGTATACAAAATTTCGAAAAATTACGTATGTAATTAAATTAGTTTCTTAATTGCAAACTGTTGCACCGTATTACTATATTCTGTATAAAAAACTAATTTCCCGACATCTACACGTATTTCTATTTACCATTTGTTTGTTGTGGTTTAAGACGATTTGACTTTCATAATTGTACATTGATATCACTATTTCAAAATCTTAAACAAATTAACGTTCATCGCGGGTGCTCCTGATTATTGGGAAAATGAAAAACTTGAACATGACCATAAAGCAATCTAAATTCCAAAATTAATGATTACTTTATTTGTTTGAGCTCTTTCTACACACATCTCCACATGAACGACAAAAATATGTAGAGAAGACACTAAACATCATTTTACTTTCTGATTCTTGGCAAAATTATCAGTAGCTTAATAAGGTTATTATTTATAAAATAAAGGACTACTCTAGTTTACGAACGAGGTCTCTTCAGTAATTCCTAGAGATCCCTACTAAACCGTTAAACCGAAATAAAACATATTTAATCTTTAACATCATTGTCTTATTATCTGCTTATAACCTTGGTTTAGACGACACTTAAACAATACACGGATTAGATATTACTTATTTAAAAAGAAACAATGACGAGTTAATGTTCTGAAGTGCAGACCACGTACCACGAAGCGAAGGATGTCAACCCATAAGGTGCCCAGACGTCCTTATTAAGGTCATTGGAAGACGCTGGACGGAGACCGCTTCCATCCGGTTCTGTTAGAATTTAATAAAAGAGGATATTTATCAGTCTTACTAAGATTAAAATGATGATGACGATGATGACATTGAAGAGTGCTTCGCAGACGAGGTTGTACTCTATAACATTGGCGTACATCGCGGCCTAAAGTCGAAGTAAATTTGCAATAACTAAATATTTAGTGTACCATGTAAAAAGAGTGTGTAATCATCACTTTCGCCGAGCATTCTGTATAATCCAACAAGTATACCTTACAAGTGGTAGGTATATCATGCATCCATACAATTCTATTAATTTCACTTTCAATTATTTTTTGTAAAGTTCTAAAATCTCAAAGTATACATTGGTAATTAAATTGATATTTGGTTTTGGCTTCAACGTTACTGCTATCGCTGGTATGTGTGCCAATAACGTGGCACCCGTAATAATTTGACAATGTTATTTAGAGGAAATTATTTTGAATGTTTGTTACATACAAATTTAAAAAATACTCATAATACACCCATCCACGTATTGGGCATTGAAAGAAAACTACCATTCTGTAAAAAAAAAAACTCCCATTTAGGTCACTAGACTGTATATTATTGATTTTAACCATGGTCATATTGGTTAATTTTATACATGCAAAACTTAGCAAGCGAGGTCTCACGGTATTGCAACGTGAGACATGTCTTTGAGGCTCGGAAGGAGTAAAATTCATTGATGGTAGGCGCCGCCACCTACAATACAATCAAGCCCGGTACAGAAAAAAACCGCATCATCTTGACATCGTGACAAATACAACCAATAAGGCAATAGCAACCGGTCAAGCCGAGGTTCGACTCTCTCGGCCGCCTTTGTGTAGGAATGCTAGGCGGGTATAACCGACCTCCTCGTGGGTGAATCCGGTGAAATGGTACTACCAGATAACAACCCCGAGCCGAGGCTCCCCCAGGTACCCTCAAGCTCCGCTTCTATAAAAGAGGCCTTAGTATAGGCAGCACTCTGCGCCCTGTCATCTCAAACCCGCGAAAACTGCAAATGCCATTTGTTTGGCTTGAGTTTTAGGAATTTCTTATTTGAGCGTAAGAATCAAAACGAAAGAGTTAACCAACCGATAATCACCGGTTAAATAGATAAATAAACCAAATTACAAATTATTTTATTATATACGTATAAAAGATATAAAATATGTGCCGTTGCAGACAATGTCCCTAATATGATAAAAATGTGTAACAAACTGGAACTTAGAAAAATTCCTTGCTTGTTCATTCCCTAAATCTAGCGCTATAAAATTCCTTACCGGTATGTGATAAGCTCCCGGACCCGTCCGTTCCATAAACTCAGTGTCGATGAAGCTGAAAAAGACTCCGAAGGATAACAGCATCAATTTCTACAGAAACGATAGTCCCGGTATCTGAATTTGCGTTATAAAAAATGTAAAATGACTATAACATTTTTTCTTAAGTCTACCGTAGCTACAAAACACTGAAATCAGAGCAAAAAGAAATAAAACCTACTTTGTCAAATGTATAAAAATGATGTAGAGATGCCAAGAGTTACCCTACCTTACTGAATACCTTGCAGCGGTTTGTAGAAAGCTACTAAAGGCACGGATCCAATACGGGAACCGTCTTTCTAGACGTGGGTACAGCGTTCGACAGTCTATCATAATGGACTTGTATACAAACTATACAATACCGGTATACCAAACCGTCTCCTATTCATAATACGAAGATTAACGAATTATGCGATATTTTGTTTTTTGCTAACGATTGTTTTTTTTTTAATTATTTAAGTAGATCGTAACAAGGATAATTATAACAAATCAAATGGTGCAATGTCACAAATACTTCTTTGGTTTACTGATAATAACTTGGTATTAAACGCAAAGAAAACAAAATATATAAAATTCACAACGTAAAATGTGAAGAGGAGTTTACTGACTTTGCGGTATTTTTAGGAACAACTTTAGATTCGAAACTTCGGTGGGGCACCCATCTGTCTACTCTTGCAAGTAGACTGGGCTCCACTACTGCTTATGCTGTTCGAACAATCAGACAGATTGCAAGCGCATTTATTATCTTTATTTTGAGTATTTTCATAGCGTAAACTCAACGTTGCTGATGTCGAGTCAATATTTGTAATCCAAAAGAGTAGTGCGCATTTACTGCATGGAAGCTTTTAACAAATCTTCATAGTTGCATCGCAATAGATCTATGATAATGTTTTCTCCGTCTCCATAAACATCCAAAATTATTAAAAAAAGTGATGGACACGGTGTTAATACAAGGAACAAAATTAACCCTTAATTAGGCGCATTAAGAAAATCACTCAATTAGGCGCATGGGGTCTTAAATGACCCCAAATAAACATTGGGAAAGGAGTATCAAAAAGGAATAAAACTTAATGGATTTTTATAGTAATAAATAAAGTTCTTTAATATACTTAACTTTAAGAAACAAATACTTACTATGACATTAAAAACATTAAAAAAAATAAAAACAGTAAACCTCTCTTTAAACTAATTTTTTTGGCATAGCCGAGATCAACTTAAGAAATAAAGTTTATTCAGCCTCATCAGCGGAATCTTCTGTTCTGCATCCGACGCAGTAAGTCCTTGAGTGTTGTTGACAAATAAATTTACGACACTTGAAACATTTTGTTGGCACTTTTTTGTCGTCCTTTCTAGGACATGATGAACAGCGCCCGCGCCTAGCTGTCGATTGATAAACCGCCTTGTTCACATTATAAACTTCATGGAGCCGTCTTTTTGTTGTCGCTGGTACAGCACGT
The DNA here is from genome assembly GCF_028537555.1 of Battus philenor. Taxonomy (NCBI): domain Eukaryota; kingdom Metazoa; phylum Arthropoda; class Insecta; order Lepidoptera; family Papilionidae; genus Battus; species Battus philenor. The sequence goes on from NW_027181661.1 coordinate 10,877,103, forward strand.
AGTTGTATGCGACGTTTTTGGTGATCTTCCACAAATGCCGCAGCTATTTTCTTCAAGAAAATCCGTCTTGAATATGTCAAAGTCTTCTCAGTATTCGCTTTGTGTATGACAAATGCGTTGATGCCAGATATGTTTATACTCCAGGTAAATGTAAAATAATATTTTGTGCTCGGGTCCTTACTGCTTTCTATGGTGGTACTTTACACCATTTCACTTTGGGGCCATTTCTCTAAGTATGTCGAGATAAAAAATAATTATCTTCCGTTGATGCAGGGATGTCTTGGATATCTTCAGACTCCTCAATTTTGCTTTCTGAATTATAAGCACTATCAATGACAGCATCGTTTAAAGTTTCGTCTTGCGAATCCGAAGCAGCAACATCTTGCTCTTCATCAAGCACTTCATCCAGCCATTGCAATACTTGTTTGTCGTTAGGCATTTCAATTAAAAAAAAAAAAGAAAAAGCATAGAAAAAACCTCAAAAATACATAAAGAAATCATACCGTATCAAAATACACACATACAAAGATAAATAGTAAACAATATACTAATATAAACATAAAAAAAATCACAAAAATAAAAACTTACCTTGGTCAAAAAATGGAACGTAACTGGGCGCATGGGGTCAGCTCTCTAAAGGACAGCGATGCATGCATATGCGTTAATGTTCTGGATGTGACTAATTCGCGTACCCCGGGGGGAAAGAGGAAGCTAGAAAGAACGTTAGTACGCTCTGAAGACTGTAAGCCATAATTTTTTGAATTTCAAGTGGGCCTGACCCCATGCGCCTAATTAAGGGTTAAGCGTGTATACTCCTACTTTTCTTCGGCAAAATGTAAATAAATCATTTTTGGCATAAGGTATGTACCATAAAATTCCACAAATAATTTTAGAACTGCCACTGGAGTGATCAAATACTAATATTAATAGCATAATATTGAAAGGATGTATATTATACTTTCCAACAATACTATATTGATGTTAATGTGTGGAATTAAATGTTGTAGATTTTCACCCAAAAAACTCATTATTGTCATGGACTCTTTGCGAAACTATATCTGTAAAGAGCACCTGTTGAGTTTCCGCTGGCTCGTCTCAGCCGAACTGCCTTCCGAGCCGGAGGAAGCTTCCTGTAGGACTAACAATGCCGAAATATTATGTTGATTGACGACTCAAAGGTGCTTGTAACAGCCTATTCAAATAAAGAATATCTTGATTTTGATTTGATGTTTTAATCGAAATTTTCAGTATCACGTCGAGGGAGTATCATCACCGGCGCCTTCACCAAATGCCTGCAGATTGAAGCCAACAAGTTAGGACGATAATACTGGAAATAGAGCTTTGAAATTAATCCTTCCAAAAGCGCGGCAATGCTTTTTTCGAAGCGCAAGCGCTCTCCTCCACCAGTTCCAATGGCACTCATGGATAGTTCAATGCCATCGGTGACATATCCGTTAATCCATTGCTAAACAACGGGAGTAAAATGTCACCGTTGAATTAAGTGAAACTCTATAAAGCTGAAATTGGACCCGTCCTCACATACGCAAGCCAATGCTACGCGCACGCTAATCCGCACGAATTTCACAAACTCCTGGTTGTACAGAACAGGTTCATGTGTAAGGCAACGAGCGCGACGTTGTACGTGCGCGACGAAGATTTGCGTGTCGACCTGGAACTATCGGTTCCGGGTAGACATGCGGGTCTTCAACAGTTCGTAAAACAGGCATCAATTTATTAATTTGACTATGTCGCTTAATACACAAATTGTACGTGGAAATATACAAAAGATCGAAGCAAGTTCATAAACTTATAGATAAAAATATATATCTGTCTGTGAAAAATATAAGTTTGTCAGTAAACCCAGAAATAAGTACATTAAATTAAAATAATTAGAAATTATCATAAGTAACTTAGGAATGGTTCATCGATTGACCAGAAACATTACCAATATTAACTTATCAAGCTTATTAAACGCAATCTAGCAAGAAATCCTCTCCAACAGAAGTAATAAACTTCCAGGCAAAAAATGAATAATTAGTAATTTTCTTAGGATGTACACAGAAACAAAATAGCAGTTACAAAATATGATGAAATATTTTAAAGTATAAACAAACAATTCAAAAATATATTATTAATAACCTTCTTGGCGCGAAATGTAAAAACGGAAAGGCGGACCATACTTCAATTAAAAGCCGTAAAGAATGTTTTCTAAAGATAATTTAGAACCCTTTAAAATATATTTTCTTTAATTTTGTCCTGCGTCATAAGTTGAGTTCAGTTCCTTAGTTTATTTCCAATTTAAAATCAGTTGAAATAAAATAAAAAATAGATTATAACATCAATATCACCTTCAATCACCGTCAAGCATTTTAATTTGGCGACAACAGAAAGTTTCTACTGAGAGTAAAACAAGTTTTTATAAAATTTATAATAAATATTACAGAGTATGTATTTCGATCTTTTGTAGTTTTGTAAAATGACAAAAATTGAAAATAAGTTTATGAATAAGCATTCGTTGTATCATGTTGATCTTGCGAAACCATTATCTGTAGCAGTGAGGACACTAGTCTTTTCGACAGCGTTCTCCAACGGACTGCGTTACCCTACTTCGACCACAATAGTATCCGCGAATTTTTTTTTTTAAATTTGTTAATTCAAGTATCTGGTTAATAAACGGCGGGTACATCACTCACCTTAAATTTTTCAATGATGTAATCATAATAGCTGAGACCATGGAGGACCCATATACAATACTCGATGATCTCAGTACTCTGCATCTACTCGAGTACTTGTCGTAGGAGTTATGATCGACGTTTGTAAACCATTATATATACCTAAAACAAACCGCCCAGCTTGGTAAATTCAACTTTGAAAGAGAGATCACTCGCCGAATCCTACTCGGATGGGCTTCGTTCGGAACACTCGAAGATATAATATCCCGCCCGATAAAAGAACGAGAGGAAGAAGAAGAAATACAAATTCCATGCAATGTTAAAAAATAAAATCTGTTGTGAAAAATATACATTTTTTTTTACTGGCTGAGTAATATATTTTTTTAATATTCTTTTTAAGCAATATATTATGTTTATTGTATCTAAAGACGAACCAATCAGATAGTTTCTCCACTTTTCACTTTTTTTCCACAAAAAACTATCGGGAGCAAAATTTAAATATTTTTATGTGAGTTCCAATAAATGAAGTGAAGGAGATCCCATTAAACCATTAATGTTTTGTTGTTTTAAAAATAGTGCTCATGAGAGTTCCTCAAACTTTTTTGTGTCGTAGACCCCTTGCCATGTTTTTCTGTTACCATAGACCCCTAGGGGTAGATATAGACCACTTTGGGAATCACTGCTCTACATCGTTGGGTGTTGTGAAACCTTTTAGTAGTGGCCCTTTTCCTCTTTGGGTGCATTTTCATACCGATTCCGAAATCAACTAAAGTTAAATTTTTTATTGTCTAATAAGGGAAAGAATTGGCCTAGTTTCGTGGTTTGGTGATGTACGCTCCAAAACTAAGTTTGTCATTCAGGATAACATTGGGTTCATAATGAGCCACATTAAATACAAGCTGTCGGCTCTAATATGAGTGGGAACGTTTCTTCACCAATTAATATACCTCTACTTTACATATATATCTATACATAAATGAACAGGTGAGTTACAATTTCTAACTTTATAGCAGCTTGGTATTAACACCGCGCTGCTTGCCAAAAATTAATCTATTTGCAAGAAAATAATTGCGTGATCACAATTAATTAAAAATTTGACTGCTTCCAGCTTTATACGTTTAGCGGGGAATCTCAACACCGCGATGCAGAAATTTACGTTTTAACATACCATTACATCTACTGACATCTACCGGCTGGCAATAACAGCAGCACGTTACAGTTTAGTTATGTTAAAATTTAAGTAGATGTCGTGTACAAGTCGTCCCTGTAAAGGATCTCCTATATGTTAAATAAATTTGAATAAATGTTTACATTCGTTGTCGAGTAGTAGGAAGAAGCGGCCTAGTTTTGCGCTTTGGTGATGTACGCTCCAAAATTAAGTTTTTTGTTCAAGATGACCAGGCTTTTATATTAGTGAAACTTTTCTTCACCAAGTCTTATGCCTCAATATTGTATATATACCGGTGAGTTACTTTACATTTTTATAATAAACTAAACTTTAATGCGAACGTCGCCAACGCGCGAAAAAAGGGGGCCTTCGTTCTCGGCCTATCAGTTACTAAACAGTCGGAGTAAACTGTCACTACTAAATAAAGTGACACTCTTTAAAGCCGATGCGAGACCGAGACTCGAGTCTCTGAATTTGACGAGGAACTTAATACGGCCATCGGACAAAACATTTTAAGGCCGTTCGAAAACTAATTAGCCTCATCGGAGTCGTGGTCGGTACCTGTATCGCAATGGATGTCAAACTATGATCAGTCTAGATAGAAGTGAGCCTTCGAGATTTGGTACGTTAAAAGAGGTTTTGGCCCAAGGGCCCTCAGCGCTCTGCCTCCTTACACACGAGAAAATTGCAAATGCCATCAGATTAGCAATGTAAGCGAGGACAGATAATAAACATCGTATTTCCTATTGACTTTGACAGCGAAGCGAAAGTAATGTCAAATAAGGTTATGTCAAATAAGGCATGTGTCTTTAATTATTGTTATTGTCTTAAGTTTTGTTTATTTCATCCATATACATTATACTAATCAACGTTCAAATCTAATATAAATCTTAGCTCGTATAAAGTGATAAAAGTCGAGTTAAGTGCCTAAATTGAGCAAGAACTGTGCAAGTATTTAAAATGGCTCGTGTTACTCTTTTATTCGAAGCATTAGAAGAAAAAAAAGGGAAGAAATAGAAGCCACAACATCTTTTTGTTGAGATGTAGCCATCGCAGGATCTCGCCGACATCGAGTTTAGACATTGCTCACTAAACAGCCGTTTCTAACTGCATGCGCCGAAATTATGCCGCAATTAGCTCCATCGAGAAGGAGAAAGAAAATACGCGTCGAGTATAAAATAAGGTTAAGTTGTATATTTGTTAGTGTATTTTTATTAACATTTTTGGAATATTTTCTTATACATTCATCATTCATGCTACAGATTTCTATCAGAAGCCTGTTGGTTTGAGTTACCTGCATAGGCTCAGTCAATCTGAGGTATATCAACTGCAGTAAAAGAAGTGACAAAAGCTTTGAACAAGTTTTCCAAGAAATTTGGATTTCTTCGCTGTTTAGGTTGCATTGATGAAACTCATGTTGCTTTGATAGGGTCCTCCAATCATATGGAAAGGTTCCATAATAAAAAACATTTCTATACAACTAATGTTTCAAATAGTTAGTGTTCTAAATAAATTTATGTGAAATAATTGTTTATTATGTGCTTTTTTCATTATTTTCTTTGGTGATAAAATCCACATTCAATATCAGGTAGTACTTGTGTTTTAAATACTTTGCGTGTAGATGCATCATTATCATATATTTGGAGAAACATTGAAGTGCAGGGATATGTCCAAAATCTTCAACAAAATGGAGAAACTATCTGATTGGTTGGTCTTTAGATACAATAAAAATAACATATTGCTTGTAAAGTATATTACTTATGAAGTAAATAAAAAAGTATATTTTTCACAACAGATTTTATTTTTAAACATTGCAGGGGCATTCTGGATATTCTCTGCGGGCAACAAATATTGGTAATACTGAATCTGGTGCAACAGTGGGACATTACAAAAACAACAACCAAACTTCAAATAGCATGGAGATTTCCATTGGCATTTTAATATCTCGCTGAAGACATTTACTCGTCCATAGAGTATTGTTTTTTGACCATCACATGGTTGCCAAAATTATAATTAAGTGAGCAGTCCTACATAAGCCCTGCAATCAGCACAAGTGTCCGGTACCACATGTGTCAGGTACTGACATTCAGGAAGACATGATAATTCAAATCCCACAATGATTGCAGCAAATCGTTTCTTGCGGCAGCATAACTTCCCTTTTGGAGGAGGAAGTGAGCCATCACACTTTCTTGCAGTACTGTTACATGGTGATACATGATGTAATTAAATGTAATAAAACCTTGTAAGAGGACATTATAATAAAATTATTATATAAATATATAATAATAATATATAAAAATTATTATATAAATTTTGAGAAGTGATTGTATCAAATAACAGAAAATGGAAAAAACAAAGGAAAGAAAAATGGAAATGGTCGATTGAAAATGTAAATGATTAAAATTTCGATGGGTCACAATACATGAATGTAAAGTAAATGAATCCCATGAGAGTAATAGAAAATATGAAGGTTAAAAGAGGAAAGAAAGAGAGAAATTGTGAAGGTTGAGAGAGAGAGAGAGAGGCTAAGGATAGGATGGGGCAAGGAGAAAAATTAATTTTGCTTGCTGAGATGCGAGCCATCTTCATTCTCAATAACATATTCAATTGTCTCAAAAATCTTAAATGAAGGCGTAAATTAGCATTGCATTAAAATGAAATGCACCAAAGAATTGTTAAATGGTAATATGAAATATTATCTTATAGCTTGGTAAATTTTTATTTTCAAATTCTAAATATGCAGAAGTAAGATATGAATACATATGAAAAAGAGTAAGTGTTATATTATTAAAAAAATTACAAAATCAATCTAGATTTTATTTTGTTGTAATGCCCACTGCCACAAGAAGTGAAATGAAAATAAATACATTTTTATAGCGCGTCTATTGTTTCATTTAGAGTAGGTAAATTTTAGATATTTTGTTGAAGAGTTTCTTTCCCTTAGCTCACGCATAAGCTCTATTAGCATGTTAATATTGTCAGTTTGCACTTAAAGAGTTTCAACTATTATAAATAAGAGTAGCAATTGCCAGATTTATTTCTGCTTCCACCTTTTTTTAAATTCCTTTAAACACTCTGGCTAAATTCTGGCTTTGACCTTCGAGAAAGTCACTATAGGCTTAGTGCCTATATCTAACGATGCAGTAAATCTTTTAAACGTATTTTAGCAGGCATCGTAATTAATTAGGGGCCTGTGGAGATCTTACTAGTTCATTTACAAAAATATATAGAAAAAAAACCACTGGCGGAGCAGATTTCTCTAAGAAGCTTAATGCATTATTTGTTTTCTTAACAGAAATTAGAATTTTTCAATATAAATATAATTTATACATCACGTGTTCTTCAATTATATTTGAAAAACGGTATCACTCAACTACCTATTGGAACAGTCATTGGTACTATGCCTCTTTTAAACTATTATGCCCTTTAAAACAACACGTGACACGTTCGATAAACTTTGCCTAATTATGATCTTAAGTGCGCTATCTATTATATCGTAGCTTTGATTATAGGTCGAGCCTCGAGTTCTAAGATTTCTGAAACGGTATGGAAACTACACTCGCGTGACTAGATCTGCGCACATCTGCTGTATACAGAAGGTTCTAAAAGACAAAATCTTACTCCAGGAGGCCAGATAACAGTCGGGGACAACGTACTTCTGAGGGAGACGACCGATCTATCGTCTCTACTAGTCTCACCGGCGTTGCTGTGCAGCAGCGACTGAGAGAGGTTCGGAGAGTCACTGTTGGTCAATAGACGGTTATAAGAGGGCTAAATGATGCCAACCTGACTCCAAAACGGCCTGCCAGGTGCCCTAAATTGACCACAGCTCACCTGCAAGCTCGCCTTGCATTTATTCGCGAACATATCGGTTGGATGGCTGAACTACGGCGATCGGTCCAGTTCACTGACGAGTGCAGAGTGTGTCTGCTGCATGACAGCGACAGGAGAGCTCGAGTCTATCGGGCTTCCCGGCGAGCGTTTTTTGCAATGTTGTTTCGCCGAAAAACTGTCCTAAGACAGTGGTTCGTATATGATGTGGGCGGGCAGTGGAAGGAAAAACTGCTCTTTTTTCATTCCTGGTAGAGGCCGAGGATGCGGTCTGACTGCAGATCGATATGTGAAGTCCTTAATCACGTCTTTCCTAATGAAAACTTTATAATGGCTTTCCTCATACACACGATAATGCCCACTGTCATACAACACGAATCATTCGTGAGTTTCTGGACGAAGTTCAATCCTATTGAACACATATGGGACGAGTTAAAACGCATGGTCCGGGCCAGAAAATCAGCGCCTGCAGACATCGTAGAGCTAAAGACAACGCTCGAAGAGGAGTGGGAAGCTCTCCCCCAAGATCTGGTTAGTAATGGTTATCAGGTCGATTGGGAATCGTCTTAGAGCTATTATTAAGACCTTGGGCAACACTACTTATTGATTCAATAATTTTTTAACAACATTTAATTATCCTTTGTTGGTTTTTTTTTTCATTAATTCAATTCATGTTACCGTGTGATTCGAATTCGATTAAATGCAAAGATCCCTACTCGTTTTCGATGAAGCTGTGAAAGTCGTAATGCCAACACAGTAAATTTATCTCAGACTCATTACAAATTTTAAATCAATTGTGAACACGCAATTATTTTCTTGCAATTAGTTTAATATTTGGCACGTAGCGGGGAACATACATTGTAATAATGCCGCATCTCTTACTTTTGGTTTAAATTCAAAGTGTAGTACCGCGGAACTAATACCAAGCTTCTATATATAAGTTCAGCGGGGAATCTCAATACAGCAATGCACAAATTTACGTTTTACCACACTATTACGTCCGCTGACATCTATCGGTTACCATTAGCAGCAGTACGTTCCACTTTAGTTATCTTAAAATTTCAATAGATGTCTGTTCAGTAATATTTCGTATTTATTTTATGCCGCCATTTTTTTCATCTGAGAGGGTAAAATAATTTTTGACATTTTTTACTAATATTTCGTACAAAAAACAATTGGCAAAGTTCTATTAAGTTCAAACAGTTATAATAATATAATGTGTCACGAGAGCGACATATGGGTTAATAACGTGTGATTATAGTATAAGAATAATATTAGTATCACTTAAAATAGTTTCATGTACCTATATATACTTTACTCACACACACTTACTTCACTCAAAACAGAAATGACAGCATTCAAAAATATTTTGTGAAGTATTACTTAAAAAGCGTATCTGTTTCATTCTAGATGGCGTAACGTATATCATCAAGAAACTAGTTAGAACTATGGTTGCAGTTTTGTTTTGGTTACGATGTAAAATGGATTCTTGGCAGGCATAAAAGCCTATATTCTATATAGGCATAACATTACATTTTTGTCACCAAGGAAATCTGTACATTATTTTTGTTTTGGATATTGTGGATAAATTTGTTTGAATTATATAAGCACCATAAATGATACTTAAAATACAAAACACTTTTAAGACGGTTCTTTGGTTACGTGATTTTCAACAAAGCTTAGCATATAAGCATGAATTTAGTAGATAGGTTTAGTAGGTGTTATATATATATTTAGATAGTTATTTTAAAAAGAAATTACATTATTGTTTACATTATATACTTAGTCTTTCTTGCTAGTGCTTAGATGCTACGAAGGACGTCCGGAAAGTTAAGCGTGTGTCTCGGTCTCAAGACTGTAACATACAAGTGTCGCTTTGTGAATGACAGTAAAAATATGGATATGATTGTGAGAGTAAAAGTAGACGTAGCGGCAAAGTAAAAGTAGTGCCTAAATGTTTTTATAAATGATGCCATCGCAGGTTGCTCCAGGTCTATATGAAAATGTTCGTTATGCATGTACTAATTTCTGGTTTTAGTATCGAAAATGTTCTATTTATAATAATATGAATAAATGTATTGCGGTGCTCCATGATAACCATCTGTGAGAATCTGTTCTCTTATGATCTAATTCTGTGAATAATACGTGTATATTAGGATGGTTGAAAAATCTTAATTTGTTTGTGCGTGACTTTTTACATTCGATATCGAGTAACAGGAGAAAAACGTTGACACACTAGTAAGGAAATTATAAAACACGATTTTGAGAACTGACTATGCGGCTAGAGAAAACAGGATGTTTGTCTTCTTTATACTCTCTCTAAATCTCTATAAAGTTGGTACTATGCATTGCTTTACCTAACTCTACAGTAATATTTAAAGATTTGCAAACGTTGAGAATAACTATAATAATATAATAATTATAATTCCAATTTGTAGACTACGGCTGGCAAATAAGTTTTCCAGTCTACGTTTACACGAAATACGGAGCCGTTTAACGTCTTTAGGTATCCGCAGTGTATGATTACTGATTTTGCTTTTAAAACACTTACAGTTCTTTAAAACACTAATCAACGACGCATAATTTTTGGTGTAGGTGTACAACTCCACCATACTGATGTCTAAAATTAAAATAATTGACTCAATTTTCATAAGCTATATAACACTGCGTTTTCTGTTGCGGAGTACACATGTTGCTTTGTTGCTATCTATTGCATGCACGTCTAGACTAAAGGGTGGGTACAGAAGAAAATAACAGCATTGGGGCCGTCTCAAGGTCTAGTAGACCTGACAGTAGCAGCGAGCCAGACATGAAGAGTTGATAAATCAAAGGCCACAAAATATTATTCGGTGTACTACGTCAATAAGTATATATATATATATATATATATATATATATATATATATATATATATATATATATATATAATCAAAACACACACACATATATGTATATGTATGTATGTATAAGAAGGAAGCAATAGAGAAGGTATTGCTATTCCAGAGGTCAAATAACTATAGATCTACTTTAATGGACCACTGTAAACTTTCTATTTATTAAGACTGTTTGGAATTTAACTGTAACGTTTTTGCAACTAAAAAATATTTTTTATGGATATGTCATATCCAAAAACAAAAAAATTGTCAGATTCGAATTTAAAGTGTACATTTATGTTTACACTTTTGTAATAGCGATATATATTCACAATTCAGGGAATTTGTACGGCGCAGATCATGAAAATAAAACAGGAACTACTTGTACATTTTTCTATTTCAATAACTTAATACGCGTTACCCAAAGCTGAAATTTATTTTTTAGGTTCTGATACGAATACTTCGTAAGGGTACTGTTTAGTTAAAAAGGAATAAACTAGTATACAAAAATTTAAACTGATATAAATTTTGCATTTTTTTAGAGTTATTAGTAATATTCTTATATTGAAATGTTATTTGTTGCTGTGTGTGTTCGGTCCCTATTGGTAAGCATACAGCAGCAGCTCAACGCGATGTAAAGAGAAATCTTTAGGGGAGGCCTATCTATATATCGCTTAGGACTATTGGACGTCCTGCGTCGGTAATAATGGTAATGATGATAAGTGCTGTGTAAAGGATTTTCAAAATATGAGCGTTTTGAAAATACCATACAAAATATTTAAAAATATACAAAATGAAAATTTAAAGTACGTCAAGGTTTTTCATCAATGAGTTTCTCATTTTCAAAATAATTTTTCGACATCAAAGGTAAAGTTTAATGAATAAATGTTATAGTGGACTATTCCAATTTTAATTTCGTCTCTATGATTTGTCTAACATTATATTAAGAATCTTTTTAATAATCTCCGTTAAAAATGAGTTAGTAGAATTTATAATTTTACATAAATTGTATTTCAGACAGTAATTTTTTAACATTGCGTTTATATTTTTCATATTTATAAATCACAAATTTCATTTTCATAACTACGTTTTATAAAAAAAATTAACTTCATAAGCATTTTGGAATTGAAATATGCTAAAAGACTAGGCCGTTGTAATGTTCGCTTTTTGTTTTTAAATAACTTGTTGCATACAAAGCTTCCTTCAACGAGTATGACTCTATGGTTCCGGCAGGATGGGGCTACTAGTCACATGTGTAATCCCAGCGTGAAGGTCGTATCGTATCGAACAGGGGTGACATTAGATGGCCACCACGAAAACTTACAGTAGCTTTTTAATTATTTTATGGGGACATTTCAAGAACAGCATCTTTTGTAACTCTTCGAAAACACATTCTGAGTTAAAGCAAAACATATGAGAAGAAAAGCTTATTCACACAGGCGTGTTGTTGAAAACCTTTAAAGTCGTTAGTAAGAATTTTCTCGAAGATCTAGAGGACAACTTGACGACATCATTTTCACCAAATAAACAACTTTCGTTTCTTTGCTGAACAAACAATATATTCGTCAAAACACAACATGTATTTTTTTTAAGTTATAATCAAAATTGAACCTTTTTATAAGCCCGCCTAATCACTAAAATTATTTTGTGTTTATTTAACTTTCGTTGAACTTATTTTAGCTAATTGAAATTTTTCGCGGCGGCCTACAAAGTAGCTCGGCGGTTCTTGTCGAAAGTGAACTGAAGTGTCACGTGGCCACCAGTGGCGTCGTGGTTGGCGAGGATACATAACAACGGATGAATTGTTTAAAAGCTCTTCGCATTTTGGTAAGGTTGCGCGGTGGGCGGGCGCGACGGCGTATTGGGGCGGCGAGCGAGTCCGCGCGGGGTCGATAAGCAGTAAGCGGTTATAGTACGGCGGAGTTGTTCCTCGTGGACGGACGTGTCGGGCTCCGACTCTGGTTCGCAACTCACGGTTTCATCTCTCGTGCAACTACTCGCTAAAGCCCGGCGCCAACTAGCGGTTAAAAGCGCCACCGTAAGTACTCTAAGTTACTGACCGACTTCCGAATCATTTAATTTGACTTTGTTATTTTTTGACCTTTAGTTAATTTTTTATAATTTTTTTATTGCTGCGCACAAACGTATTAATATTATTGTAGCGATAATTTCTAGCATAGGCGAGACATGTGTTAATAAATTTATAGGTAATAAATACTAACAAATGCACTTATAACAATTCTTCTAACACTTAACATAAAAAATTATAATATATAATAAATATATAAATAAATAATAGCAATATTTTATAGGCTTAGAAAATTAAAAACTGTAGTAAGTAGAAAGAATTGGGTTATGTGTATTTGTAATTGTTAATTAATTTATTTCCTGTGTTGAATTGTGATTTTTTATTTATTATTATACTTTATTATATTTTATTATATTTAACTTTATTGTGTAGTTCTTATTTTATAAATCAATATTTTATAAATCATTGCTATTGATAAGAAAAGGTAATGATTTCGCCTCATTTGAATTTGCAACACTTATCTTATTAATATTCATTTTGACAGGGTTTTACACCCATTGTACTGAACACGTATAATCACAATGAAGAAATGAACAAATGAAAAATGTAAAACCTTCCGAATTATCTTTTATAACAGAGGCTTTGCTATAATGTACGAAAAAGTATGATTTTTATTTAAATTACCTACAACTTTATGCATTAAATATCTATAATACGATTTAAATTATTATTTTTGGCGATGTTCATGCTGACGATATTTTTACGTCACTTACGCTTTCAACGTATGTTGCATTAAGATTACTTAAAAGGGACCTAGAAAAAGTAATCGATTTAAGCCCTAAAGTGTATCCCATGAACAGTTTAGTAGATAGAATAGACAGTTAAATTTGTTTATAAAGCTTTATGTAAATCATAAAAATAAGTTTTAAGATTTTTCAACATGTTGATTAGGCTCAAAATATTACAGCCTTGACTGTTGAATATTATATACCAAGAATTAAATCAAAATGTGACGTTTTGAAAATTAAATTTGCTGACGAAATATAAAGGATATTTTAAATATTCCTTTTCTGCATTTATTATGTTTCATAACAATAAATATGCATCAGCTATTAAGGGTTCGGCATAAATAAAATATAAAATGATAAATGAATTTAAATATGGTGACATAAATTTATAATCATATCTTTCTTGAAAAAATTAAGAAATGCACAAGTCTAAACGCAGGAGAAAAGTTTAGCTGGATGCATGTGACGCCATAGAGTAAACTGTTTTGTACGATCAATTAATAAACAGATCATGTAAAGAAGATACCAACAATTTCAATAGGTTTTGAACCTCAAAAGAATAGAGGTCAAGCAACATGTTCAGGTTGGAGAAGCTATTCAGCAATATACAATAAAAGTTCCGCTCTATTTGTAACTTCTATCGGAATATATAAGTTGTAATTGTTTTTAAAGAAATAAATTTTGCAGTATTCTTCAAAGTAATGTTTGGTTCTATAAATTAAATAAAATTATCAACTATCCATTAAGTGGTTTGTGAATGACGCATTTTTTTTTACTTTTCATAATCAATGTCATATATAGAATAATATATGACGTTCATATATTTTTTATAGTCAATGATACATTATATTAGTTTATTATTAGTAAAAGATATACATTTATTATAACTAAAATAAAAAATATTGTTTAATTAATATAAATAAGCCCTTTGTGTCCTTACCTCCGAAGGCATAAATCATAGTGTAAGAAATGTTATGTCAAGCTAATAATAATGAGCGCATAACTATGTGATGAAATTGTAAACCCGTTTTTTACTTTAGAGCAGAAATTATATACTTTTTCTGTAGTAAATCTATATCTGCTTATTTCCTTTTTGCTTTTAAGCCCATTAAGATACATCACAGCGTAATGACGTTGTTTATCTATCTTCAATATTTTTTACAACTTTTAAGGGCAAGTTAAGATCTGCTAAAGAAGCGGCGATGACTTTTTCTGTCGTGAAGTCGAATCCTTCTAATACTAATGTATTCCCACTTAGCGTAAATGCCGGTACAATTTATTTTTGAAGAAGTAGTACCCTGGAATGTCTTTAGGAGTGAAATTCTCCAATGTCGCATTTGGTATTGCACCTTTTTTAACTTTCAATTATAGCTATTAATATTAGTTATCGTCCACTGGACGTTTGTGAGTGTTCCCTCTTTTATCTTTTTGTTTAGACTTAAAAAGTGTCATGTCGGTTTTATCTAAAAAATGTATAAAGTTACTTGTTTTTTGAGGATAGCTGGAGTTTATAAACAGCTGGAGTTTATAAATTTTTTTAAAAGTAGCAATGTCTCGTTAACTCTGATGTTTGTACTTCTTTCAGAAATAAAATTGCAGACAGTATTTTAGTTGTTTTCCGGTGAATACTCTAAGTGAGCCGTCGTGTAGTCAACCAACTTTTTAGTATATTTTAGATTTATTATTGTGAACTACAGACGAAATGTAATAATAAAACAATATAAGGTAAAAATTACACTGACATAATATTCAACTACTTATTCAAATTGTCCTGCGACGTTAACTGTGGGTGTTTATTAGTTTCATATCCATAGTTAACGAGGAGGCGGATTGGCAAATTTTACTGATAATTCTTTGGCTCATTCGTTTTGATCGTGTTTCTATCCACACACAAGTTTTTAAGCAATTACTTGTAATTATTTGCACCGACACGACTGCGTAGCAACGTTTAGAAAGAGCGATAAACATGATGCAATCTCATGGGAATAAAACTTAATGACGTATGCATTTTGTTGAAAACAAAAATGATTCCCATCATTCTGTCTGACAATTTCCCAAGAGAAAGGAAAACACTGACTCAGCAATAAATATATTGAAAATTTAAAAGGAGATCTGAGATTGAAATCGTTATACAATTCATATCTTATATTATAATATTAATTTGTAAATCGATACAAATAAACGAGTACACGCTTAGTTAATGAGTTTCGATTACTTAGGACTGATAGCAACGCTAAAGAAAAGCGCAACTAAGCGCAACTAAAGCTTTTGAAATTTGTTACATAGGAGAGAGACAATTTTAAAGAATTTTAAGTTATGAACACTTATTTCTCAGTCGACCTGACTTCGGTACTTTTAGTTGACATCAATAAATGGAACACATCTTTTCACATAATTCAAAATAGATATATAGGATATTGTCTTCTGCTTTGGTGTAATTAAACTAGGATAGTTGATGTTGACTTGTAAAATGTTACAACACATAGCGTATGTTACGTAAATCGACAATAAAAAACAGCTCGATATTACCAATGCGGGTCGTGTGTCTTCAAGTAACGCGCGTGGCGGTCGAAAAAGTCATCATATTACCCCCATCGGAGAAAATTAAATGACATTGTAATAAATAAAATAAACAATTACGAAGATAACAAATAAAATTTACGGTCTTAACTTAATTATCTTACTCTGATACAAATATTCATAACTTAAAAATTGATATGATTTTTCGTCCAATGACGTCAGAGGAACATTTTGATACAAAACTAAAAGACGATTTCAACCTACATTACAATGTACTTTTAAGCTTCATGTTTTAGGAATTCCGCAACCCAACATATTAAA
The DNA here is from genome assembly GCF_028537555.1 of Battus philenor. NCBI lineage: Eukaryota > Metazoa > Arthropoda > Insecta > Lepidoptera > Papilionidae > Battus > Battus philenor. The sequence continues at coordinate 10,893,305 of NW_027181661.1, forward strand.
ATATAAATATATTAAATTCTCACGCCCAAATATAATAGGCCATAATGGTTTTAATGTAAAAGACAAAAATGATTATAAAGTTAATCGGGTCGTGAATCGGACCATTATACCAGACTTTGTTTTGTTTGTTTTGGTGGTTGCAATAGGCTCGGGCACGACAAACTGGGGGACTAGTGCGACTGGTGCCTGAGAAATTGATGGGGACGAGTTGCTTTAAATGAATGCTAGCATGACTATGTCTAAATTCACTAACACAGTCCTATCATTGAAGCCCGTAGAGGTAATTTTGTCATTCCGAGAAATAACCTCGTGGGGTCCGTAATACAATGGTTTCAGCGCGGACATTATATTGTCGTCACGTAAAAATACGTGAGATGCAGTGTGCTGGCCCTTGGATACAAATTTAGGTCGTTGACCGTTGCGAGAAGCTGGAGTTAGTCGTAAACGGGCCATGTGTTGACGAAGTTGGGTGAAAAAGTTGTTGATATTCTCAACACGATCTGACAAAGCAGAAGTATCAAAAATCTTGCCGGGAAGATAAAGGCGTTTCCCAATAAACATACTCAGCAGAAGAAGTCTGAAGGTCTTCTTTTAAAGCAGCACGTATGCCTAGAAGAACAACAAGTACAACTTTATACCATCAACTTATGCCAGACTCTTGGTAGCAGATGAAACCGCCTTGATTTACCTATGCATAGGTTCTACAAGTACCGTTTGCATAGGGATGGTAGCAGAGTGTACTCGTTTAAAATCGTAGTTACATAAGTGAAAAAGCGGCGACTGAAATTACCGACTCTGATCCATCGCAAGAACAGAAGAAAATCCAAAACACGTAGTCCGTCGACTAGGCCTCGGACAAGCAATTAAACCTGTCTACAACTGCGAGAAAATATTGGTAGCCTTGAAAAAGAGGTAAAGACGAAACGAAAACAAATGATAACAATATGTACATAGCAGAAATGCTTGGAAGGACAGGAGAATGTTCTAAGAGGAGTGACCGTGTGCCTAGAAACTTTCCTGGTCTGGCAAGAGATGCACGATCGCGCCCAGATGCGACAATCTCTGTTTATGTTAGGCCACACGAATCTTAGGGCTACTAGATTTGAAGTTGTCTGTGTTTCTGGGTGACTGAGATTATGGATTTTCTAAAAGAATAGACGACAGAAAGTTCGAGCTAGGCAAGGAAAACTAGTCTACTCAGTGGATTCATCGCAAAAAATAGAAATGTCAATATCTGGTATGCTACAATTTATTAAATTTAGGGACGAAGCGGACAGCATCCCTTGCAGTTCTGCGTCTAAAGATTACTGCACGGCAAGTGCAGCGTAATTGTCTATAATAAATTAAAATAAAATAATAAATTATTCTTCATTTTTATATGTACTATATCCGTCATAAATTGGGAAATAAAGAATATGTTGTATAGTTGCACGGGGGCAGCTACGCTTGGCTCTGAATAAGAGCACAATTTAAAAGTGGGTTAAGGTTAGTGTAAATTTTTACAGGGTGTGTTTCCAAAATGTGTCGCAAATGTATTACAGCCTCTCAAACCCCTAACATCTCCCGGTAATACACCGGTCAGACGTACTGTTTTCTGTTTAGCTTTTTGCTGAAAAAGACAGACGGTTATCAATCCTAATCTATATGTTTCTGCAAACATGCACCAACGTGCGAGGAAAAAGCATCCGTGAATAGTCAGAGTTCGACAGCAAAAACTGAGTGCGTTAAAATTGTTGCCTTAGCCAGATAAGTCTTGCGTGCTACAAGAACACTTATAAGATTATCAATACACTGGAAAGGTTTAGGCCCTTTAACTGCAAGCTAGCCGGAGCAACTTCAAAGGTGCTTGTCACTGTGTGTCACCGGGTAAAAAACTACGGTTAAAGTTTATCATGCCAAGAAATGTGCAAAGGAATTCCACAGTTTTGGGAAGAGGGCAGCTCTGCATGGCATCGATGCGCTCAAGATGTAGGAAAGTGCCGGATATCGATATCCTGTAACGAAGAAATGTAATTTCATCAACACCTAATACATACTTCGATGCGTTTACAATACTACGTCATACTCGGATAAATGCGATAAATTTAAGGTCGTCGGCGTGTTCTTCAAAGGAACTGGAGAAAACAAGTAGGTCATCCACATAAGGAAAACAAAAATCTAGTCCGTTCACCACCTCAGCATTTGGCAATCCGAAAGCCATTTATAGGAATTAAAAAAGGCCAGTAGATGTTGAAATTGCGATTTGGATAACATCATCATTTGCTACGGGAATTTGTTGCGCACTAAAAATGGAGCAATTTTCGAGACGATGGCTGAAATCGCCGATATGGCAGTCGGGTGTTCAAGATGGCAGTAATCGCCACAAAAGCGCTAGCTGCTGTCACGTTTTTTAGCCAGGTGTAATGGTGACATCCACAAACTTGTCGAGGGGCATACCGTGTCACATCGCAGCATCTCCTGGAACTTCTTCGCGGCCATCACTTTAGAAGGTGTAAGACGGCGATGTTGGCAAAATACCGGGGTCCTTGGATTCAAGCTTCAGTAACTGTGGTGGGCAATTTGGTCTTTCCGTCAACCAAGCGTGGGTTAAAAAATTTAAGTTGATAGTTGCATTACTTACGTCGGCAACTACAACCTTCCAACAAATATCACGCATGAGACCTAAATTTAAACAGAGGGACATGGTGCCGTATGTTATAATAAAGCTGAACTTGGCTACATAAATATCTAAGTCGGAGGCGCTAGAAAGGCCTTTTACAAAAAGTCGCGGGTAGCAGCAGATATCTGAACCCGTATCGATCAAAAACCGAATCTTGAAAACTGAATTATTAATCAGCAAATGGCGGTCAGGCTACGCGCAACCGGATGCTGCCTCTACCGATTGCCGGAAGCTTTTACATAGTCCTATGTTCTGGTGCATAGTTGAATATGTTTGCTAACTATCTTTATTCTAATCGAGCGAGAGAGCGATCTAGATTGGGCCCTGAATCTAAAAGTGCAGGCACGATCATAAGTGAGGGCATCAACCTTCTTTGTTAACTCCCTTATCTTGTTCAAGAGTTTATATAAGTCCATTGAAGTGGCATCAATAGCGCTGAAAATTATTTTCCCCTTAAATTAAGTTAATTTTAATTATTAATTATTCAAACACTTTTTATACATTTTATGTATAATGGCGAACTTAATGCCGAAGGCATTCTCCACCAGTACACTGTTCGCGCGGTGTAGGTACAAATGAATATTATATTTTATATAAAATTATATTAAATTTGATTGTGGAATGATTGACCGCTGAATATAAGACGTGTTAAGTTAGGACCTATGTTTATGCGTTAATTCATTTCTTTTTCTTCCTGTTTACTTATTCTTTCTGAGACAAGTGCGGTTCAAATAAGTTTGATGTTTTTTATTTATTATTGTATTATATTTATAATATGTTATAGCGTAATATGTGTTATATCTTATTTTTCATAAATATATATGTAACGTAGTTATGTACATTTGTTTAAATATGTTTCTTACCCATAATTTATAAAACGAGACATCTCTCCCGCCATTTTTCTATGTTTTTTGTTTATAAATTATTATTTTGGAAATGGAGTCGGCCACTTAAGACAATAGGATTTCAGTAATTGCACTGTACAAAGTAAATAAGGAGCCAGCCGATATTTTTGAAAAATTGGAAAAGGTAGGGAATAGTCGAATGTTTGTGTATCGTACCATCCAAAGTTTTACTGAAACCATGTCTGTTGATGACCGTGAGAGATCCGGCCGACCGCAGTCCATTCGAACAAACCAGGCTGTTAATGAAGTCAAGGCCAGAATTCGTCGAAATCTCAAAAGGAAGCAGAAAATCCTTTCCAGAGAAATGAGAATCCCACCGAGGACACTTTCTCGGATTATTTAACAAGATAGATCTAAGGGATTACCGAAGATACAGAGATAGATTAAATCAGGTACTAAAACAAAAGGGAGTTGAAAGATCAAAACAGCTGTTACTTCAATATGCGGACGAAAAACAGAGAAAAATTCTCTGTACCGCTGAAAACATTTTTACTACCGAAAGGACTACAACAAAAAATGTGATCGAGTGTATGTACACAGCTATAAAGAAGCTTTCGGGGTAGTGGCCTATGTTCAGTGAGGCCATGGCCATCATTCAATATACGTCATGGTTTGGTGCGGCGTCTCAAAGGGTTACAAAACTCCATTTTTGCGAAAAAGGTGTGGTCATAAGGCGCACTATCCAAAACTGGCTTGTGCAAAATGTTATAGACTTCTTTTTACTTTTTTAAAGGCTGATGATTGACCTTCGGCTAGTCCGGACTTAAACCATTTGGACTATAAATTGTGGACTCTGCTAGAGGGCATAGCCTGCTCTAAGCGTCACCCAAATATTGAGTTACTCAAGAAATCTTTGGAGGCAGCAGTGATCAAGTTTCCAATGGAAACCGTTCGTAAATCCATAGACGAATGGCCCGACCTTTTAAATGCGTGCATTAAAGCAAAGGGTGGATCTGCGTGCGTTTCCCCTTTCTTTCGCCGCGAAAGGAGGCACAAAGCTTTTGGTGCTCGCCGAATATGAGCACATCTTGATCCTCCGCCACTCACCAACCTGGAAGTCTCAGCATGTAGAATGTCTCTCACCAGATACCCTCCATTCACACTGGTATCTGCATACTTCCCATGTAACAAAGAGATACTCCGCTCGGACATTAAGACGCATACCTCCTTTGGTCCGTGAGTTTTGATTGTTAGCGACTTTAACAGCAAGCATGACAGCTGGAACGCCAGTTCAAACAATACCAATGGCTATAACCTATACAAAACAGCCAAAGAACTTGGTTTAGCCATAAGGGCTCCTTTATCACCCAGACGCTGTCCCAAAAACTTGACTTAGCACTGTTTAACAATGTAATTTTACAAATACTAAGTATTAAGTCGAATGTCTGGCCGACAGCTTAGAGCAACAATGTACTGACTCAACTTCTCCTGTGGACCCCCTATTCATCTGTGTACGGTCGAATTTGAGGTCCGGGTCAAATCTGCGCTCCCACCGAGCGGACCGGAAATCCCTCCCGTCTCCTCCGAAGAGATCACAGACCTTATAAAAGGTCTCAAAAACAAATTTTCCCCGGGTCCTGATGGCATATCCAACAGAGTCCTGAAAATTCTTCCACCTCACCTTATTCTCCTACTGGTTTCCATCTTTAACTCCCCCATAGCCCAGCTCTTTTCCAGATATCTGGTGGTAGGGATTAAGAAAAGACCAAGGAAACGTCCGTCATCCTATCGCCCTATAATTCTCAACACCTTGGTGAAACTATACGAACGCATCCTTCTCAAACGGCTTAAAGACGTCTCTCTTAAACAAAAGCTCTCAGTTCGGATTCCGAAATCGCCACTCGTGCGTACAAAAAAAAGTAAAAAAAGTCGGGCACAACGGTTTATTATACGCACTCAACGTTCCGGATAGACTCGTTAAGATCATATGAACCATCTTGTCGAACCGCACTTTCTGCTTTAGAGCGGAAGGCGTCCTCTCTACCCCCAGCCCCATTCAAGTAGGTGTCCCTTAGGGATCCTTGTCTTTCTCCGCTACTCTATTCGCTATTCACTAGCGATATACCAAGAGATAGCAAAGTCTAACTCGCCATTTTCGCGAACGACAACGCACTCTACACTGCTAGTGGAGCGGATATTAACCGGCCTCGTCGAAGTCATTGTTGGCTCGTATATCACAGGGGACACCAACCCATGATCAAAAATTTTTAATTATAAACTTGTAGGAAATTATAGGATCAGCGCACGGAGCGGTGGCATAAAACGTCCTGGCATTGCGATCCCATTGACATACCTATGCATAACCTACCTGGAAGCTTCAGTCTGTCGGACAGTTATGACAGCCCAAGCCCCAATTACTATACCATCTTTACACCATCATACAGGACTGATCTAGCATTATCCACTTGGACATTGATACACTATTTGCTTTCGGAGGGGTAACCATTCTAGCTGGACACATTAAAAGTATAAGTATATAGTACCTAGTGTGCTGGAACGCCAATACCATCAACAATCGAAGGAGAGCGGTATGTGCCCTCTCAAACCAATTAAACTTTGAGATCGTTAAGGCTACAGAACCCTCGTGCTAGCCTAGCGTCGAAGAGCATCGCTCAGACATACTTGCCATAGCGATCGTCAAAGGCATAACACTCTCAATTGATGATGTCTCACGATTGGTGATTCATGTGTTTAACTCTGACCCATATGACCACCGTGCGATCATACTTCGACTGGGTGCCGCTACAGTCCTAGCATCACAACAACTAAACTAGTAGCTTAGTTGGCATAAAGTTCGAGAACCTCTTCACGAAGCATCCATTTCAACCGATGCTAATCCGGATCCATCTAGTCCGCACATGGCGTCAACACAACCATCATTGCACCCACAAGACATAAATATTCTCGTCTTTTGAAATATTGTGAAAAGTAGTTCTGAAATATTGTGAAAAGTAGTATTTGGAATTTATTTGCACATCGATTACGATCACACACTTTGCTATCATGCGCATTCCAATGTTCAGTAATATTACTTTTTTATCAAAAGCTTGTGTAGGACCAGGACAGTTGTAGAGGACCAAGCCTTTCATTTGCGATAGTAGATTGCGGGATCTATTCCTGGGATACAATCTTATATAATTCACACTTCGTGCATTAACCTATAAGGGATTGCCACTGTTCACAATTATTCAGAGGGTAGGTAGTAGTGTCTTTAGCGTGCCATAATACAATGCCGTGCCACAATGTGAACTTCAACCCGCCGGTCAAGTTTGGCGATTATAGTATATGGGGGATATACTATAATCGCAAAACTTGACTGGATAGATATCTTTGGGGGAGACCTATGCCTTGCAGTGGGCGTCTATCGGCTGAAAAGAAAAGAGGATCGGACCAGGACTGCTCAAGATTTATCTCGAACTAATCGATAACCCTTAAATTTATTTTACAAAACTCGTACCGACACACGAGCCCAAATTCAATTCATTAATGGTTGAAACTTATTACTTATTCGCGGGTCAACTTTTGTCTTTACTTTATTAAAACTAGCAATTAACAATGATAGTAACATGACCAAATTTTATTCACTCGTTTGTTTGTTCTTAAAAGGTCGCCTCCTTAATTGTTGCTGTTACTGACAAGACGGAAGCAAAGAGATTTTACTTTTGAACTTATTGATTCGGTTTTTTTTCATATATAAAACAAAATTACTTATTCCTTATATCGCACATCGATTTTACATACATACATCGATTTTAGTTATCATGTCCCGTAGGCATACATCGAAATATTTTCGTAAATGACATGGGCAACGATTCCAGGTGAAATGCAGAATGCATAATTTGTACGAGCTGAATTTTTGTTTTAATTCACACTTGCGATCGGGGTTAATAGCTACCAGTAATGTATCATAATTGATCAGTTTCAATTTTCAACAGGTATTTAATAGGACGCGTTCTAATCGTCACTAAATTCGGATCATATAAGAATGTACTTAAAGCTCAACATTAACTTCATTGTTGGACATTGCTAACTAAAAGAGAATTGATGAATTAAAGGCCAGTTAGTGGTCCCACTTGATTGTAAAATAACACAAGTAATGCTGTATACGAGACGAGATATATTATTACAGATAACTAGGGAAAATAAGAAAATATAACACTAGGTATAGGTGTGAAAATTTTGAAAGGTGTGAATGTATAGTTTATTTGCTGTCAACTAATCTATGGTACGCCTTATCTCAAAATCAATGTCTTAAGAAATTATAAAGAACGTTATGATAATAAAGTAATAGAGTTTTAAAAATTGGGATTGCATATATATATTTTTTTACTATCTGACTCTGACAACTTAATATAGCAGAATTTATTAGCTGTTCCCGCCGCTTTCCTATAGAAAAAATCAAGTAATTCATGCAATTTCATAGCGATCACTTTTTGCAAGGTGATTGAGAATATGTAGTAAAAGCTTTAAGGGAGAAAATGTAAAGCTCATTTTTTTGGCGCGACAGGGGAAATCATAGGTAGTTCAACAGTTTACTAAATAAAAGTTTTTATAAGTTTTTCGCAAAAAGTTGCGTGATCATAATAAGGCTCAACACGTAAAGGTAACAGGGCATCTGCTTTTTTAATGTAGGGTCAATGTGATGATGTATGTGGACAGCAGATATTACTAATGAAAAAGGCCTTTTACATCCAGAATACGTGTTCACAATAAGCATTTTAGTGTTTTGAATACAGGTTAAATACGTGAAAAATATACTTACAACTTATTATTAAAAAGAATATCGGTTCGATTTGTATTTAAAATAAATAACCTTTGCAGTTTTCGGTAACCCATCGTAATATTCTTAAGTTGTTTCTTCATTTCAAGAATCTATCGCAATCTCTTTCCATACATGTTTCAGGCTCTGCTTTCCGCAGGGCAGTAGTTATAGTCTACTTTTCCTACAAATTTGTCGATGTTATTTGGAAATGAGGCTAAAATAACTTAGACTTCGTTGGTAATATATTGAAATATATTGTTACGTTCAACAGTATGTTACTGATTATTTATTTACGTATCACGCAAGTTTCGAAAACACATGTTCTTTTTAGTGTATATTTTTAACTGATCTTATTTTTAACAGGTCGGGGCTGGTAGAACATCGATGTAGATCACCAGAAAACGAAGATGCAGAGGTGAAAAACAAATTATTTTTACTAAAAATAGCTTTCAGACATGAGTTCTATCCACCTTAAAAATAAAGTCGACCAACTAACATTATGTCTTGGATCATATTAAGCTTATGCATAACGTCGACCGTACGTCATTAAGGCAGTAGCGTTTTAAATATTACCGCGTATGTATGTCGCAGACAAGAGTCCAATATACCTTTAAAGAGACCGTACGTCGTTTTACTTCTAAATCAATACACAACTAAATTTGAATCTTAAAGTACAAGAACAGATCATACTATGCGTAAGATATGTCTATGAAATTATTATTAATTGATTATAACTAAAATTCAAAAATATATTTATAGATAAAGTTATGAATAATTTAAAGACAGTGAATGCGCGAGCCTTGCCGAGAAAACTTAATTTCGTCAAATAATCGTTGCTGATCATTCGATTTGAAAATCTTAAGGTGGATGTAGCGAAGATTTCAATTTTCTGTATTCATCTTCTTCATTAGTAGTTGATAGCAAAATTTAATAAGACTCCCTATAAAATTACTTCGATGAATGAACTGTAATAGGAAATTATGAAGGTGCTTAGTAAACTATAAAGCTACCGAAACGCTGTACCGCGTCTAAGGAAATCGCTGCGTAGTGGACGGCGTACCTCAGAAGAGGTGTAGCTGTTTCGGTAGCACTATGATAAACTATAATTATTTTCAGCGATGATTTAAGAAATATCAATAAAATAATATAAAAGACAAGTATTTATTTTAGAAAACACTAAATGAAAAGAGTTTGTTGTAATAAATGAAGGAACTAAATATAGACTTTATGGCAGGTTTGTTCGAGGCATACGGGAGGTAGACTGGGTCCAATTCCGTCGCGATGCACACAACACCTTTACTAAACTCATCCGCACCAGGGACCCGTGGGATTCTGAAACTCAGAGCGTAACTGTTCCTAGGCAACGGCTATCAGTAAGTAAAAGTCTTAGTTATATTTATTTACTTAATTCTGTTTATTTCATCAATAGTTTATGTTTATATTAATTTACATTTGTAATGAATATAACACTGCTTATTTTAAATATAAGTGTTATTTAAAATAAGCAGTGATCAGTTTTTCCGTGACGATTTAGTTACCAGACAAGATTCATTAATAAGAAAAAATAAGACAAATCTTATAATTTTCCGTGATCATAATAAAGCAATAGACGTTAACTACAAGGGACAGGCCTCAGCAAACTGGTGTCGTTTTAATACAAGCACTTCGATACATGTATAGACAGTCGACCCGAGACTGAAGAACTGTTCAAGTCACGACCGAACCCGAAGCTTTCTCGTAGTCTACAAATGAAAAGCATAGAGACAGAATATACTCTACCTGCTGTTTCTGATCTTATTGTCGCTGTTGGCCATGAGGGCTTTTACAGATTCATCAGTTACTTAGAACTTACATAAAATTTTTATGCATCATACTCATTCCAGATGCACTATGACTTTCGCACGAAGATAGACGTTGCACTCGTGTAAGTGTGTAGTGTAAAATGTGTGTGAGCGGCGCTTGCAGTGTTATGAGTGTCTGTAGCGTGTGAGGTATGGTACTTAGATTGCGGAAACCCTGCAATGGGATCAATGGGGACATCTTTACAATGTCTCTACATGACCTTGGGGGAGGTGCGGGGGAATACCGAGATGCGCTATGAGGGAATTGGGTGAACAGAGGGTGCCTCAAAATAGGTATTTGAATATGTCTTAAAGAATTCTTGGACCTATGAGACTTTCAGGTTACTAAGGAGAATCACGTTTTTATTACGGCCCTCGTTTTGTGGCGACCTCTGTTTCGTAGTTCCCCTGACATGGTTTACGGAAACTATTTTAACATTAATAATTTTTACACATACTCTTATTATTTTCATTCTCATCTTTTTTACACCTCAATATCCTTTATTCGTTCCACTTTTATCATCACAATCCCTTACACTCCTTTCCATTCTGTTTATTCCTTTCACATATCGCCTTACTTTCATTGCCTTTCATACAGAATACTACACATTTTTTATCTTGTTTCGTTGTATTTTTATCACGATCTGGTACTCCGCAACGTCACAGTTGCACTAGAGATTCTTTTTATGTTGAAGCCTAAGCATCTCTGGTACTCTCGTAACTGGTCCGCCCTCTGGTTCTCCTCTGTCCTAGTGTGCGCTTTTAACCAATAATACCTTAAATTCTGACATTCTTCTCTTGCTTTCACAATATTTTCTTTCACTTTTATCGCTAAGGGATAGGGTGAGTCTGATCGTGAGACAATCCGAAGGACGAACTGCGAGTGGCTAAGAACTGAGCTTGATTGGTTAGCCCGCCACGCACCCCGTTATCCTCGCCAATACCAGTAGCTCTGCTTCTGCACTGTAAGTTACCCAACTTGAGTTTTTAACAGTAGAGCAGAACGCTGCACCCACCTCATCCTCAACGTGGCTGCCGTCGGTGTAAATCGCCGATTCGGCAGCCACGGTATCAAGGTGGACTTGGACATCCTACGTCTACGACGGCTTTCCCCAAGGCAGGAGAAATGTACACCAAATCGATAAGAGATCTATCTAGGATCTGGTCCTCGACCACCCGACGGGAATGACCACTCTTTAGCGAATTAAGCTAGGTGACCTTAGGATCCTTCAGAATGTCGCCAATGATTAGCGAGAAGAGTAGAGATGCACACACGAAAACCGAACTGTGCGTCCGAGGGAAGTTAATTGATATCGCGAAGTAAGATTCGCTTATATAGCCTTTACAATGCTAGCTCAAATGCATAAAGACGGGGCAGTCAACCTGACATGAGTCCAGTTGATGATGTTTCTCGATGTTCTGGACGTAAGCGGTTAACATTATTGAAGAGGGCTATATCAATTCTTGAGGCCCTATGAGGGAGTGCTTAACGCGGGTAGCGGATGGTCGTGGAAGCCCGGGTTAGCTCTTTGGCTATTTTAAAAAGGTTGATATCGTTCTAGTTTATACACTAGCGGGATTTCAGTTTTCGTGTTTGCTGTTGAAATCACCAGCAATGAAGACGGCCGGATCTAGAGAGGTCAGGTTGATAGGCTGAGATTAGAATGGAACCTGTGAAGTATATTCTACACGCGGAGACTTTCAAGTTGGTGAGAGGTGGAAGAATATTTAGAGGTGAGCTTTTAGTAGCGAGTCCGTCAATGATTATACTCATCAGTCATATTATATATTAGTGTAATATGCCGCAACGTATGTATGTGATGTATGGTGTTAAAGCCTTTATAGAAACATTCAAAAGTTCGGGAGGCTGGAGGTCATTAAACCTGCGTGCGTGACGACTCGCAATGACCCTTGAGAACAACTTGTAGACATGGCTCAGAATTGAGAAGCATCTATAATTTTTCAGCAATCTATTATTACCGTTTTTAAGAACATCACCACCAAACATTTGTGGAGTCATGTGTTTATATAGGACGGTATTAAACATGTTCCTAAAGCGTTTCAAGACTAGTCGTCCACAAGTCTTCAGACGTGTCGAAGAACAGCCCGTATAACTCCTCGATCTCTCAACAGCTATGATTTGAACTATATAATGCTGCTTTCATCGGTCTTCAGTTTCGCCTGTTGTCTCTGTCCAAAAGACTCTGAACTCTGACTATTTAAAACTCTTGTTCCGATCTATTACATCCTCAATACATATTGTTTTGAAGTAAGTTAGATCAGTTTATTGTGCCGCCCTACAGCTGGACACATAAACAGATGATTGTATAATAATATCGCTCATCTACTCCATTAGTTTGAGACTCGGTCAGTGAATATTTTTTTAGTTCTATCGGTAAAATACTGTCACTACACTTGACCATATCGTCGCAGCACCACAGGTACAGGAAGCAATTTTTAAGTTCAGATTGAAAGTTTTCGAAATTTTGTATATTATTGTACAATAAATGGAAAACTGTGAAGATAAATAAATGACTATTACAACAATGTTTCATAAAGCTATGTAATTTAATAGAATTAGGATCGGTATAAATAAAAAAGAAAGATTAAAAGCTAGCGACATAATGTTAATATTTAGCAATTATTGTATTTATGTGGTTAAAGAAAGGTATTATTGCAAGGGATTGTATTAAATGATTATTAAATATTACATATATGTATGTGTGTGTGTGTGTGTGTGTGTGCGTGTGTGTGTGTGTAAGCACTGAATCGAGTTGTTTAATACAAAAAGGAAGTTGTAGTAGTTGAGTTCTGTTACATATACAACCTACGACTAATTAATTAGTTTTTTTTATATTTTGGCATTACGAACAGTATTCTTTTAAGTAGATAGTGAGATTTTACAAACAAGAGAGAAGAGAAGACATGAGATTTTACATCACAAGTACGATATTAAAATATTTTCAATACAATATATTATTTATTAACAACTGGTTTGGATGACTCCTCTGTGGGAGCGGCATTCGTTACTTACCCGCAAGGCCGCCAAATCGCTTCCAAAAATACAGACTTAAATTTTCTTGCTCGGTCTTTCAGGCCAAGCACCTCTCCACTTTTAAAGCCTGCTCGTAGGCCAATTTAACATCTACCCGAACGCATACACAATCATTCACACGGAGGAATCGGCTATCGTCGCACTACAGAATCAAATCGCCCCATCGTCACACAAATTCACACTTTGATACACGCATGCAAGTCTGCTACATTACACTTCACCTATGTCAAAAGCTGTACAGTTATTTTCGGTAACGAGGCAGGCGACTTGACAGCTAAAAGCGTCACTGTAATGCACTCTCCACCGGCGCATGTTTTAAAATGCAGGCTAGGTACAAGACCTCTGCTTAGGGTCGACAAACTATAGGACTTCTTTCGAACTCTCTGGTACGAACAAAGTGCGGGAACTCTTAAAAACATCTTTTCATCTCATGCGACTGTTAAGCGGGTGCAGGTACTGCAAGCAGTATCCGCACCGTTTTCAAATAATCGACAACGATGCTGGCCCATGTGACGGCTCCACAGTGCAAACTTTTCAGCACTTACATTGTTGCCAATTCGAATCCAAAATTTGTAACCACGTGACCTTTTGTGAAAACCTTGATATACCTCTGTTCGACTTACCGTACCTCCAAAAGAAAAAAATCTACGTTAGAATATTTTAATGACTTCCTGGCACATTATCTTAAACCTCAAGGTATTAAGTAACGTATTTAACGGTCTTAGGCAGCGACTTCAAATAAAATATAGAAACAATTAATGTGTAATTGAGTGAAAGTTTTAAGTTGTATTGTTTTTATTTATAAATCTTACCTATATAATATATAGGTAAGATTTATAAATAAATACTTATAAGAAAAATTGTAAGTAATTAGAAAAGGCTGCCGTGACACGCAGCAGGGAGAAGAAAGATCCGTATCAAATAGCGGCAAACCGTCTCGCTATTGTCAGCGCTGAGTAAAAGGGAAAAACATATTGTACGTAAAACATCCTAACGACACAAATTGGAATTATTAATAAAAAAACTACTGCTTTTAAAGCTTTTCGTGCCGTTGGTGCAGCGCCATTCATACCTACCAATGAACAAGTTTCTTTTTATTCGCCTCTGAACATTATTTTTTATAAACCAGTTGTTATTTATTATGTTTACCTTACAATTATAAATAACCAAATCTCTACTACACAATTACTATTTTTCTACAAAATTAGTAGTCTCTTTAGTTATTTTCGCCCAATATCTAACAGAAAAAAGTAGACAACAAAATAGAATGGTAAAATAAAGTTCTTTTATATATTTTACCGCCATTAAGTGGTACACTTTATGTTTACCGCCAACTCAAAAATTCGTTAAGCTCTAACGAATTACTGTACCTACCACCGGCGCCTTTCTTCTTAACTTTTGATTTTTTTTAGTGTTTTTTTAGGTTAGAAGGCAGTAATGCCCTAAAAAATTGAAAAAATGCAACCTTGGGCAGGTCCTTCTTAAAAAATCTCAACAATCAAATGACAGGTAAATTCTAGGTGTTTCTTTTTTTATTATTAACGAAAAAACTAAAAGAGCATATTTTGTTTCCATTTTGCAAGATATTTAATTCAAACCTTAGCGTCCAAAACCAGATCGTAGGCTTGCCAGCTGACCTGTTCGTTTTCTTCGAATTTCATCTCATTATTTTCGTTACATAATTGCTGTTAATGTAGTTTTATTTTTTTTTAAATTTTGCATCCGAACAAACAATATGTAAATATTAATTATTATATTTACACTCATCACATTATTCTGCTTAATTTCAAGTGTTTCCTATAATGTTTGCAATGTAATACTTAGCAAAACTCTTGTGTACCATAATGAAATGGACTTACATGACAGCTAGAGTGTTACGAAGCGTATTTTTCTCGATTTGAAAAAAAAAACAATAAGCTCGGTTTTATTTTACTCCTTTATGTCTTTCAAAACGGCAATAGTTGTTAGCGCAAAATGTCTTCACTGCGTTAACCCATAAACGAATAAATAATATAATTGACTAGAAATAAAAAAGTAGGGGTATAAATATATGAAGCCAGGAATTTTGCCTAGTTTATCACGCCATAAGGAAAGAATTCCTCCATAAGAACGGCGAAAGATACGGTAGATTTTTCATAAGAACTTTTCCTGCCAAAGGTACTGGCCACATGTTAATTAAATTTATAATAAACACTGCGTCCTATATTAAACTACTTGTTTCATTTAACATTGATTACATCATTTCTCAATTTCAAAAGCAATTTAAAGTTTATAGTAAAGTTGAAACTAAATTGCCTAACATGTTTTATTTACCATTTAAATTTTCTCAATTATTTTTCCAAATTTATCAATCCATTTCTAGAATAATCGACCGTTTTATGTTTTCATGACGTCAAAATACTATAATTTTTTAAGTCAAATATTTCTCCCAGATATTGAACATGAATCCCTTCAAAAATTAAAATTTTATAAATATTTGTTATTATGATAATACATATCTATATACTTCATTAAGGTTCAAGTTATTTTAGAGTAAAAATTATACTACTTAATACTATTATTTTTACACATCATTCACAATTATTATAAATAAATTTAAATTCAATTTTATTTTGCTGAACGTTGTACCGGGTTGCCTTCTAGCCTGCCCAAGGTAAAAGAAAACAGCGTACTCGGCAACAGAAGAAATATATATTTCTATATAAAGGGTAGAAGGTCTGGTTTTATTTTGCACCGCAGGTCGGTACTCCCCTGATGGTGGTGGTAAGCAGCCGCACGATCTCCCTGGACTGCTCAGGCGGCAACAGGTCGAAACGAGGAGCACCAGTAGTTGATAGGATATGTTCATGCCGGTGCAAGGGTGTGAGACGATATAAAGATTGTGGCGTGATTTTAAAGATGCTCCGAAAATGAAGTTGAAGAACCATGACAAGAATTTATAACATAAATTCGAATTAACCCCGGCGTGTGATACGGCACATAGCTGGTGAACGCAACCGATACAAAGAATGTGCGTCGGTGCGTGAGACGTCACCTAACTAGCGAACGTGACTGAAGCCAGGGTCCTTTTCCCGGGCAATGGATCTAAACTCCTGTTGTAGTGTGACATGAAGCTGGTGCGCGGGCGGGAGCACGCTTCCACGTCCCCACGCCACTTGAGATGTACCGTCCCCGCCAAATGTTCAAATATTTTTTACTGTATTGTATTTTATGTTTCTCACGTTTAAATTTTTTTGTTAAAATTTAAATTTTGACATATGGGACGATAAGATGCAGCGTTACAACGTTTTTTAGAACTATATCAAAGTAAGAACAACTTTTATCGATATTAAATGCTAAGGAAGTTATGGAAATTTGTTTATTGAATTGTGTTAATTTTTCAGAAAATTATCTAATACTAAGAGTTAGCACGAGTTTATTTTATTCGTGTTATCTTCAAAGAAAAATTTCTTTATAACGTGAAAGAGGTAAACGTCAACTGCGTGTAATTAAATTTCTATTTCTCTACAACGTTTTATAATGCCGTACTGCGGGCGGACTGCGGTGAAAATGTATTTGAACTCGTTTATAGTTTTAGAGGGGCAGAGCATGATTTTTTGTTTGAGAAACAAATTTATAAGCAACAGATCCGCAGCGCAGCTGTCGTCATTATTATAAAACTATCCTAGACCATCTGATATCCATACTTTGATAACTGCAATCACATTTATAATCAGTTTTAAATATATGTTATTAGAAACACAGAAAGAAGGTTTTGTGTTCATTAAATACATTGAACGAGTATTTTTAGCTCAGGCCTGCTTTTAACCTTCTTTACTGGTGATGGTAGAAACAGACACAGAGAAAGTGTTTATTTTGTTCTCCAGTTAAGTTATTTATACAGTAATTAACTCTAATTGCAGGGATGAAAACAAAATGTACGCCTTGTATTCGTGTTAAGCTATCGTTGAACGCGCTTCTTTTAATTGATCACGCTCCTATAACCTTTCTTTATAAACTGTAACCACGTAAGGCGTTGACCCAGTTGAACGCTGTGTTAAAAATATCCCTTATATTTTAAAACTATTAACTCCTATTATTAATAACTCAATAAAAGAACTAACAGTTTTAGCATATATATATATATATATATATATATATATATATATATATATATATATATATATATATATTTATATTTATATGTATATAAGATTTAGTTAGTTACTTTCATTCTTAAATCAAATATTTACAAATATAAGACGAATGTTTAGGTACGAATCGGTGTCAAATACTATCGCGCGTATGTTTTTTCTGTGTGAAATCCCTTTACATTATTGATGCAGTAAAGCGAAGTAATAATGGAAATACCTTTCCAGTTACGTGAATTTATTGCACAAGGAA
This sequence comes from Battus philenor, assembly GCF_028537555.1. Lineage (NCBI taxonomy): Eukaryota > Metazoa > Arthropoda > Insecta > Lepidoptera > Papilionidae > Battus > Battus philenor. The sequence goes on from NW_027181661.1 coordinate 10,910,910, forward strand.
ATTCATTTTTATTATGTTCGGGATCTCTGTATAAGATCGATCCAGGAATAAGCAAATCCAGACGAACGAAAATGATCGACATAGCCAATCGTATTGGCAAGTGGCAGTGCGCCAAGGCAGCCGTGAGCCTTAAAGTATTTTAGAGACGAGACCCGACTGGATCGTCAAGCTCGGCGTAGAACATCCATCCAAAGTGGACAGACTCGGATTTAGCCCTCTTATGACGGCCTCTTTCAACTAAAAGCTATGAGTGTTACAATCGCGCCCTTATCTGATTTATTGTATAACCAACATCTACAAAATCAAGAATCAAAAAGAAGAGTCTATGAAAACTTAAACAGAGCAGTGGAATAAAACATTCCCAAGCTTTATTATAACTTAAAAAACCTATACACAAACACAAGTTTAGAGAGATTACATGGGAGTATATTGTAATACCGTACACACATGATAATAATACACGTAATACGAGTTGGTCAACTTCTGCACTGTATATCAGGCAGACCTGCTGGCATTGGCGTAATCGACAGGGTACAAGGCTGGCGGGTGGGCGCAATCTTGCGCTATATTGAGCGATTCACGGTCCGCCCTCGAGATCGTTGCAGGATCAGACGGGATGTCTGATCCCGCAACTATCTCAGATCAACGATCTCTAAGGTAAGGTGATGTAGGGTAAAAGGAGACCAGTACACAAAAGATGCTCTATCATTCGTCAAGCGACAGCTTAGGCTTGACACGCTTGGTGAATGGTATACAAGGTATGTGGAAGGTAAGACGGCTTCGGTGACGCGGATGTTTTTCCCGAATGTCGTCTCAGCCTATATGTCGCGTGCTTCGCCGGTTGGAGCTGGATACAATTTTGGCCCAAATGTTCAAGAGCATGGTAGATTCGCTGAGTACCTGCATAAGTTTAAACTGAAGGAAAGTCCCTAGTGCACCTGTGACCTTTGCGATGGACCAGACCGCGGCACACCTGATCATGAGCAAGCCGGATATGGCGCGTTACCAAGTGAATGCCAGATTCGGTTACAGAAAAGAGTAGCGGAGGGCCACCCCGTTCTCTGAATATTGCAGAAAGGTGATAAGTAAAGCTATAAAAGACAACAAAACACAACAATAGTCGGAAAAGTGAAAGAAAAATCTGTGATAATGAAATAGGCAATTAAAATTGTGATATAGATATAAACTGTAATAATAACACGTTAATTATACAGATATACAAAATATTAAAATTATAATTTTAAAAAAGCACTCCAGCAAATGATGAAGGAAAAGAGATGATGTATGAATGGTAATGTTAGATTAAGAAAAGAAAGATTATTAGAGGGAAAGGAGCGGAACGTGTGAAAATATAGAGAAGAATACGGAGAGGAGAAATAAATTTAGAAAGTGAATAAACTGTTTGGAAAGTTTTCCTGCGTAGTTTAAGTTTAATCTTAGTGTTAACCTTATGAGCATCACTACTTTGTTTAAATTTATGAATGTCTAATATACATAGATTGGATTGACATATATCAACTACGTCTTTAGTTCTCATATTATTGATTGCGCGAATATTTATCTTTCATCGTTAGTTTTGTACTGATATTAGTAGCAATATCTCATACAAGTAACCAAAGGACATAAATCGGTGAATATAACTAAAATAGACTGATCTTATCAATATTCACTTTGTATTTTATAAATTATTTTTTTGGGATTGAAGAAAACAGCCCAATTTATAAAACATCTTTAATTTTATAATATATTTCAACATTTAATTTTGTACTATTAATGTTGGTATTCAGATATCACATAACACGCATAATTTTTGTATCTTAAATTCGAACAATTCTGATTTCATAATAAATATTTTGTTTAAAGTAATATTCCATTGTTTTATTTTCTATTATTAATGTCGGGATTCAGGTAGCCAGTCAGGGTTGTTTTATCATATTTCAAAATATATAATTCGAGGCACCTTCGAGAATATCATACTAATTCAAAGTTATTTCGCACAGAGATGCCTCACAACCATGGATCTTACATCTCTCGGAGTGGGCTCCTGCGTCGGCACTGGGATGTACTTGGTGGCTGGCATGGTTGCCCAAAAGTATGCTGGTCCAGGTGTTGCTCTTAGCTTCATCATCGCTGCTGTAGCTAGTATATTTTCTGGTAAGTATATATGAACTTTTAACGGCGCACATAACAATGATTTCAAATAATATAAAAATACGCAATCATGCGTCGATAATTCTTGGTAATGACATTCGTCGCCTAGACTCTAGCATTTTCGGAAAAAAAATATCCCCAAAGAGTTTCCCTGGGGCAATGTAATGTTTTTTGTTTCTTTTTGAGGGTTGCAGGTTCTAAAGTCCAATATTGACAGTTTTGCTTGTTGTCGTGGCTGTTGATGCGCAAAAGAGCCTCGTTGCTCCAATAAATGGGGCTTACTGGGCGAAAATCTTCCATCGTCTTTCAGTTCTTGAACAATTTCATTTTTAAAATTCTGGTTTGAAACGTGAGATCCTTTTTTAAAATGTCATAAATGATTGTTCTTGGAAGTTCCAGTTCGACTGCAAATCATTATTCCACGGAGGTCCAAAATAAAAATATGAAATAAAACTAACAGAGTGATAACTTTATTAGTTAATTAATTGCATTAACAAAGGTTGCTTAAAATTCCTTTTCTATTTTGTATACTGCAAGACTAGCAATGATGTGATTTTATTCTCAATTTACTTATTTATGGCACATAACACATCTTTGATTATATCGAATAAAACGAATATATAAATAATATGTCAAATACTTTGATAGGTTTAATTTACTTTATTGGTTGTATGGAAATGAGTTTTTTTTACTATATTCGTTGAGAGTTTTCCATTTTTCTCCACTTAAGAATCATCCTCGTGGCTTAAAGGTATTATGAAAATAAGGTGAGCCAAATCGAAAGAGTCATTTTTGAGATATGCACTGTTTAACATATTCGGTAATTCATCTTTATATTTTTGGAAATGGTTAGCTGCATCGTTTTATTATTGATTCGACTATTATTTACTGTAAGTTATTTTTACATTAGGGCCAAAAAACGAGCTGTAACTGTAGAAAATTGGAAAAGCTTCTTAAGTAAAGTTTTTGTGTTTAAGCCGGGAATAGAATGTCTGTCATTTTAAAGAAAGTAGTTCATTCATATATATATATATATATATATATATGAATGTGTGTGTGTGTGTGTGTGTGTGTATATATATATAAAATTAAATAATATAGACAATTATTTACACTTATATTTATTATCTTATTATTATTATATATTGAAAAAAAAACAACAGTACTCTCTTGCCGCGAGATACAATGATATCAAAGACCGATATACCGTATAAGGCTAGGGAAAAACTTCCTTCGAATTTTGTGCCAAAACACTGAGCTTTTTGTCAAATAATTTATTTTCAAATGGTTTAAAATTAGTTTATTAGGTTATTTTCAATTTTCCAGGTGCGTTGTGGCTACTGATATATCGATTTAGATCTATTTTTTAAAAAAGTGGCATCCATTTAATCTATAATTAGACAATAGACCGATGTCCAACTTACTGATACCGTGTTAGGTCCATAAAGGTGTAGTATTCACGACATGCGTTTTTATTTACTGAAATAGTATTTAAATGTACACAAATGTATACAAATTAAATAATAAAATTTTAACAAGTATGTGCGACAAATGACAACTAGCTCGAAATAAAAGTTTCGAAAGATTTTTATTAAATGTAACCTTTATACTGTCATCAAAACCAGCAAGATACAAATGGTACAGCCAAAGAGATTTTATTATTTTATGAAATCACCACTTCATCTGAAGGTCCCTGGATACTAGAGAGCTGGACATAGGCCTTCCCCATAGACTTTCGATAATTGATTGGATAGGGACCGGAATCCCGCTCCTCCCGACGACAAGGTCAACTATCTACCTTGTAGGTCGATCTCTTATACTGCGCTTGCCGGTTCGCCGTATTCGCTCCAGAATCTTAAGGCTCATTTAAGTTAATTGTCTGTGAAACACAGTTTGCCTTTCCACTCTTTATCTGTGTTCAATATTGATCAAATGTATATTGTCATAGACAAATAATATATCAATTACTTTCAAATTACTTTAAAACGGAATCTGTTGATAGATATAATGCATCAGGTTGCGGTGTTACAAGATCGGATGTGTTTAATATAACTTTTGAATAGCTTTAATGTGGGTTTTTAATATTCTCGAACTTTCACACGGTATCGCAAGCTTTTTTTTTGATTGTCTGTGTTTTAAACTGAACCGTTCGAGTTAATAAGAGACTTACGAATAGATTCGTTCACCTAGCTACGGAAATCGGTCGGTTACACTCTCAGGCGTTGTTCCTGTGTTGTTTTTGTTGCAAATATCTTGGCCATAAACCAAGTTATTCTAAGCAATTCTGAATAATTTATTTGCTCATACCAGCGGTGCATGAGATTGATTAGTTAACAGTAATTACTTGCATGTTATTTTGCTTCTAAGGGAGCAGTCATAACAGGTGCTAAATATCCTTGCTTCGAACTGTTTTATTACAATCCGAAAACACTTACCATATGTTACTAATGCTCTAATAAACTTATGAGTGGTGATGAAGCAACGGAAGATTGACGTATCGATTCTCTTGTAGTAACCTACACTCAATATTTAATTCTAAATATAATATACTTGGTTACGCTTAGCGTGTTTGGAAATTAAAAAAAATGATGACATGTGTACGCTAAAAAGTATTGCTGGAAGATACAAAAATAAGTGGTACAAAACATTTAGTTTATTTTTGGCAAGCCTTGTAATTTTCTTAATGTTTGTGTGATAAATACTTTGTACATAAATGACGAAAAAACTCGATTTCTTAAGCGAAGTAAGAGTTTTGCCACCATTGTTATTGCTTTTTGCAAAGATCAATCTTATTATTAATATAGGTTAGACGTTTGGAGTAATTTTATTGGTTTTATTCGTAGGGGTGTGCTACGCCGAGTTCGGTGTTCGTGTTCCCAACACCACGGGTTCGGCGTACATGTACTCTTACGTGACAGTTGGCGAGTTCCTGGCTTTCATTATCGGCTGGAATATGGTCCTCGAGTATTTGGTAAGCTATAATGTTTGCCTGTTAAAATTGCCCTTCATTGAAAGGTTATCTTCTAACATAACCGTTTTATTTGAAAACTATTAATTTAATGTTATGTTTGAATGTTATGATATTAGCAAATTAGCTGGTGTTAAATAGTAAGCATCTACAACCGACCATCTCTAACTCAGGACAAGGATTAATAAATTCAGTTATAAAAGGCACATTAGCTAGTGATAACACTTTGCTAATGTGACCTATTATCTCATATTTCACACGTCGGTCTAGCCAGTTTATTGTGTTGGTGGAGTCTGCGGTGTAATGCTTTGTTAAGATCTATTATTTACCATCAGAAAGAGGGCAAAATATCATTTTATTTTCTGAAGTAATGTGTAGAAACTGTCTCAATATATATCTCATTCTTTGAAACTAAGATTTCATTAAAATAATTCAAATAGTAATGAACATATTTTTTTTCTTTTGACATTCTATTGACATTTGCGTCATTTATCATTTAATAAGAAATTTAAACTAAAAGTTCATATTATACTTATTAAGGCTCTACTTCATTTTTTTACCATATTTATGTTTATTACTAGCAAAAAAAATGATGTTGATCTTTCGTAATCGTCTCGTATGTGAATTTTTTAAAATGGGTGTGTCTAGCGTAGAAATTTGAAACATTTTAAAGAATTACTCCAAAAAATGAAAAAACGCAAGTAGTAAATAAAATTATAACAAGTTGTCTCACAATTTTTCTTAATTTTTTAATTATTTTAATAAATTTTTTCCATACAAATACATTACGACTTTTAAATGTTTATTTTGTATATGTAGAGGTGAATTATGTTGTATATTCAAATACACTACCGAAACAAATGTTTTTATCTGTTAGTAAACAGTAAATTCGTTACAGATTGGTACAAGCGCATGTGCCCGTGCTTTGAGTGCTTGTTTTGACTCTCTTTGCGATGGCGCTATTGAGCGTTCGACAGCGAAAAATGTCGGAACTATTTTCGGTAAGTAAAGTTTTTACTAACCCCGAACATATAGTACATTAATTTGATGTCACTGAAATCTTTACTATTTTTTTATTTTGTATTATAAGTCTGTGGGCATATTATCATTCAATGATTTTTCTAAATATTCCACGAGTTTCAGAACTTTTAGAATATTGATTGTAGCTTAAAATATTGCCTTGTTGAAATTTTAGTTTTACTTACTGAGCTTATTATAGCTTAGTTTTTTTGATATCCCAGTGTAGTAAGCTTTACTTCAACATGTATGCTGTGAATCATATATTAATGTTGTTAGTCAGTGAAACGTGGTAACTCAATTTGGGTCTTATTGGCAATTACTTGTATGGAGTCGATTCTAGACGAAACACGATTCTAGCAGAGGGCTATGTTCGTGTTTTCTCACGAGATAGAATCATCATAAATGGGGAGATCCATTTATAACCGAAAGTAACCGTCGTAACCAAGCATGTTAAAAAATCGAAGTGGTAATGGACAAGTCACACACCGCGCGCAACATAACGCTGGGCTCTTGTGTTTCTGGAGTGAACGTCGCAAACCGACAAGAGCAGGGTACGACATTTACCTTCAAGTTAGATAGTCGACTGTGTTGTGTGGTCGTCGAAAGGAGCAATATGCAGACCCCTTCCAACCGGTTATTAGAGAACCAAAAGGGAAGGTGTATGTCTAGCTGTGGACGTCTTACATATAAAGTGATGATGATATATTAGGTAAAAAAAAATCTTTTCGCAAATAGTATGTACAAACTAATAATGATATCTCTACGGCTTTTTTTTATTTTATCTTGTTGGTTTTGACGACATTGTAAAGATTACATTTAAAAAAAGAAACAATTTAGTGAAATTTTGTTTCAAGGTATTATTCATTTGTAATTCTTTTTTTGAAGATTTAAGCAATTCGATACATTTTAAGATTTTACTTCAAAAAATGCGTTTGGTTTATTAACTTATTTATGGAGAGCTTGTAACAGTAGCATCAAGTTTGTGTAAGCGTTTTCAATCCGGGAATTTTAATGTCAATGATGCGCCTCATTCTATTCGTGCAGTTACGGATAAAATGGACGCCATTTTGAAAAAAAGGGAGCAAGATTGGCATTAGTTACGACGCAGCTGAAGAATCGATAATTAATCACAATATAGTGTTGACCCATTCGAAAAAATTGGGTAGATAAAAGTGTACAATTAGTACATAAGTGCTCACAGAAAGAAACTTATTGAACTGTGTGCATTGTTTTGTGATTCTTTATATATAACTGAGTCGTCTTCGAAGAGATTGATAATCGGCGAGGAAAAGTGGATCGCGTACTACGAGAACATGCAAAATAGGTCGTCGTCTCTACCAACGACCGCATAATAATAATTAGAAGGAGGTGTAATCTTTCATCGTGATAACGCGAGACCACACATATCTTTAGTCACTAAGCAAAAATTAAGATAGTCTGGCAAGATTTTATCCGCCATATAACGCTAACCTCCAGATTTCGAACTGTTTCGGTCTCCTCAGAATTTTTTATACCAAAACATCTTTACACGTTTTTTTATTAGAAATTTTAAAAATTTATACAGCAACAACATGAAGTCACAAAAGATCGCAAAAGTTATCGAACAAAGTGACAGCTCTATAGTCTTACAGTTAAATTTAAATAAACTTTGAAAAATATGTGTCGAGTTTTCATACAAAATACGAAGAAATCTTTTCACCAACCTATTTAATATTCATCGTAATCTTATGATTATATCACGATACAAAAGAATACAAATATGTAGAGAAAATGCTTACTAGACACAAATGATACTAAGAAAATATACGTATTCTCTACTTCAATATATTGCATTCAACATTCTTGATATAAGAATGAATAGACTCAAACGTTTCAATTCAATACTCAAACTGAAAATAAACGGTGATATTATAAGACGTGAATACTTTATTCCGTGTTTACCTATATTTACTTTTGTTTGCTAAAGAGAACCAATGGCAGATTTTATCGTACCTTAAATTTAGATTAACTTTTACAATTATATAAAACTGTTTTTTATATCTGTCTACATGATTACGTATTGTAAAAATAACAGAAATGTATTTGAAAGCCGTGCGTTTTCGTGCTTTTTTACATTATCACATAGCCTTTTTAGAGTGAGCTATACAACAACATACAAAATCAGAAATTCAAGACAGAATAGAAGAAATAATTAGTGCGTAATTTGTAAACTGCAAGTCTTACGTCATCTTTTTAAAATACGCGATATGGTTCAGGTGCTAAGATGAAGACATCTTCAGAGATAAAATCTTTTGTCTGCGGACGGGATTTCTCCGAATTATCGCCCTCGCTGTTTTGGTCGCATTTTTCATTAAAACATTACGTGAATGGCCAGATCTTTTTCTGTCACAAACAGAGGAGGTTTAATCGTACCTATCTCGGCACACAAACACTTGACAAATACAATTCTTCATACCCTTAGTATTAGGGTATGAAGAATTGTATTTGGCAACATACCTACTATTTTACGTAAAGCAATCACAGCGAAACGAATCGCTGTGATGATTGTTCTTTATCACCTCACTCCTTCTATTCTTCACTCATTTTAATAACATAAAATATTTTACAATACATTGGCGCGAAAATAAGAAAACTCAATGAACAATAATATAAAAATAAGCGATTCCAAATTCAAAGTAATATTTTTTTTAAGTTTAACTACAACAGTATCTAGGACCGGACCGGACTAAATACTATTTAAATAACTACTATCAGTTAGTATAAATAAAAAAAAAATAATAAGTCAACAAGGTATCAAAACGTAATATAATTTTTTTTAACTTAGTTACGATCTTTGATGATACGTTTAATTTTTAACTGGAGATAAGACCATAGATAAATAATATTACACATATGGTTGAATTCAAAGTTTTTAGTTAAGTATTTATTTCTTAACAAAGCTGTATTAAAACTGATAACTTTACTGTTATTTTTTATTTAAATCGGATTTACGATAGAGTTTTCGAAGTTTTATATTCTGTGATAACGTGTACAGTTATGTGCGAAAAGAGGGTCTTCTTGACGAGAGTATAAGAATAACCTTAGTAATAGTTCATTTTACGATCGCGTACGATTCCTCGTAAGTACTTACTTGACATCAAGTGGAAACTTGTAAGTTTTAATCTAAACAAACGCTGGTCTAACATCACGCAAATATTACGTTTATTTTAATTTATTACAATGTATGTAATTTTTTTACATTTATTACTGACTAGTTTATACAAACACCTACACATGCATAATAAATAACTAATAAAATTATGAAATTGAAATTCCGCCTTTCAAGTTTTCACAACACCACTGTACAGTTATTTAAGGCAAAAATTTATTGATCGCGGACAGCAAAATTAGTAGACGTGGCTAGATGTGTATTTGAGAACTTTAGCTAAAAACTTAATAACAAATTATCTACATTTCCTTTAAAAGTACAAGTACAATATTACAATACATAACACCTTTATCGACTTATTTTTTTCATCAAACGTTTATTATTATAAGTAGAAAATAATCTAAAAAGCCAAACAGCCCTTAAGTAATTTTATAATAAAATACTTAAACAAATAATTAAAATATTATTTCTAAACTAAATGTACTTATGAATTTTCCGCTACGGTGCACTCTTGCCTTTGAGATTAGTTCCACCTGACCTACGTGTCCGAAATGACATTGAAATCTCACCCGACTGAACACGACGTGTTTGATAATTAAAAATTATGCGTAAAAGTTCAGGTGCAGAAATTCATTAAATCAATTGCGGGTTAATTTATAGGTCAATTCATCTTTACGAATATAATGTTAATGTAAAGATAATTACATATTACAACATTTAAAATCTTTTAACATAAACACTGGATTAATGCTTGTAAAGATATTGTGTAATTATTATTTTTTCTACTTTATGTATATTATGCATGAAACTTACTTTACAGGAAAACCCCCGGATTTCTTAGCTTTCGGAATAACTCTGTTAATGACGATGATCTTGGTTGCGGGCGTAAAGAAATCGCTTTTCTTCAATAACGTACTTAATGCTATTAACCTAAGCATATGGGTGTTTATTGTTACGGCAGGAGTTTTCTACATCGATGTGACTAACTGGACTGAACATAAGGGATTTTTACCCTACGGTTGGAGTGGTGTAAGTAATTAACCCAATGTATATTAAATGCCTCATATAATTTTTTTACCGACTAAACTCGTATTAATTTGCACCATACCTGCAACTTAATTACTTAATTTTAGTATTGTTCGGTGCGTTCCTTAGATTTTTTTAAACGGCAATGTTATTTTAGTGGATATCCAACATTGTTTTCATATTATTTACCAAAATAACTAGATACAGATTAATACTTCTACTCAAAATGCACGAACAATATTAACTTCCCGATCCTTTGACACTTGTTATCCACTAATCTTTTAATACCTTCACCTTTTGTACTGTAATGATGTTATTACATTACATCTAAAAAGATTACTCCGCTCAAGGTAAGTTAAAATTTTCTGATGTTATGTACATCTTTATGAATAATTTACATATCTTATTTAGGTGTTCAGTGGCGCAGCGACTTGTTTCTATGCATTTATCGGATTTGACATCATTGCTACAACTGGAGAAGAAGCTAATAATCCGAAAAGATCCATCCCTTTGGCGATAGTACTCAGTCTTGGCATCATCTTACTCGCATATGTTAGCACTTCCATCATACTGACTTTAATAGGTTTGTTAAATAATTTTATATTTTTGTTATTTATTTTGCTTCAGCATGTATTTTTACCGATAAAACAATACTAATAACATTTTCTGGTATATGAGTGATTATCGAAGGTTTTCTAAACATAATAAAAATAACTTAACAAATAGAGTTCTCTTGGAGTCATAATACAAAACGAATCAAGTACTACTACACATTAGTCAATGTTAGGGTTAATGAACAACAAGAGCACAAAACAACAAAAGCACTAACAAGTCCAGTTTTCTTTTTTACTTGTTTTACTATCTTTTCTGCAATCTACTGGCGTCGTGTTTAAAAACACACCTGTGGCTTCCCTGTGCTCTCCGTATCTGCACAAGTAGGTCGCTACAGTATGAATCAAATTATAGTTGCTCTCAACTACAAACAGGGGAGTTTAAATATAATACTAGTTTGCAGTATTTTTTTATTGTAAACATCGTCATATTTTTATAATAATAGGGTTATTCGCTCCATGTTTTGGAGTTACGTGAAATTTTAACATTATTTATTTTCATTCACAATTTTAGCTGTACTTGTTATTGTATTAATAATGGAAAATCGGATATATTATTTATTTTAAATTAAAAATTTGTGTGTATTGTACATATAGTCAAACACGGTATTCTAATTAACACGATCAACGAAAATAAAAACTATTTGTAGTCTGGACCGAACAAGACATTTGTTAATTTAAACATAAATCGTTCGGTTGCTAGTCGTAGAAACTTCACCCATATATACAGTTAGATAGCAAAATTTTAGGTTTTATGCAACCTGAACCAAACGCTTTTGTAATTTCATATTTTAATTTATACTAAATAACCGTATAAAAATTTCCCTGCCGTAGAAAACAGCAGCTATCCAGAGTTTTCACGTCGAAGTTTTAAATATCGTTATGTCTTCCACTGAAACTTTAAATCTCTTAGCAGAGCCACTTTCAGACTTTATTTGCTATGAGCAATGGCGAATACATTTTTAAAGCGTAGCGAAACTTTTAACGTATTTAATGGTATTCCTAGAGTATAATCACCTAAAGCGTAGTGCGAGAACACTTAGCATATTAACACGTGTATTTTGCTATTTAGTGCCCTATGACAGAGTAAACACGGATTCTGCGCTCGTGCAAATGTTTGCCTATGTCGACGCGCCGACATGCAAGTACATTGTGGCTTTGGGTGCTCTGGCTGGCCTTACCGTCTCCATGTTCGGTTCTATGTTTCCGATGCCACGTGTCGTCTATGCCATGGCTCAAGACGGGCTTATTTTCAAGTTAGTATACTATTTTATAGTATTTGTTATTGACTTACTGTTTTTAACCTGTGTGTTGCAATTTATTATAATAAATGTAACTATTTCTCTACCAATATCTTACAGAGGCTCACTTTCGCTTAGTTATTTTTAAGTGGTAAAAAATTTTGGCGTGTGTTTTAGACAACTGGGCGTTGTTTCGGAAAAGACTGGCTCACCATCCTTTGCTACTATTTGTGGAGGCATATGTGCTGCATTGGTATCACTCGTGGTACAGCTAGAGGTTCTAGTAGAAATGATGAGTATTGGTAAGTTAACATTTTATTCAATAAAACATTTTAGTTTGTTTTATTTTTTCAAGTGTTGTTAGAGGAAATTTTGCGTTGTAATTACGCTAAAAGCTATGGAAAGTAGCAGCTTGCCGACATTTATTGCATGACTTATTTAAAGAATGAAAATGATTTATAACAGACAACTTGACATGGCAGCAGATGATATTTATAATTTTGTGAAAAAGGGCTCGAACACAATTATTACGAACACTAAAAATGTTTGGATAAATGATATACGCCGCGAGGGTATGACTAGTAGATGCTTAATTTATGATAGGCTATGATATCAAGAAAATATATGCACTAAATCGATTGAAATAAATATTTCATGTCTATACATTTAAGGTAGCTGAATATAACCACCGTAAAACCAGTCATAGTCGCGAAATTATTATTTTCTAGCCTTGGTAATTTTTCCGTACTAAACATTGTTCAAAGTTAAGCCGTTTTTAACACAACATCATTTTCAGATAAATGATTCTTTTCATTTTGCTATCATTATTACAATGTTCACACAAAAATATTTGTGATATAGTCGCCATGAACTACTTATTGCAAGCTTACTACTCTGTCGTTTTATATGATATGATTAAATAACAATCTTATATAACATCATTGTACTTACGTTGTATGTTAAATTCAACATCTGTTTAGTGAAAATTGCTATCATAGTAGATATCCTTTACGGATCAAAACTTGTTAAGTCGTTAGAGATATTTTGCTGTGGTACTGTGGTGTTAAGTGGGAGTCACAAATTGTCTCCTTTAGTTGTTGAAAGCAAAAGTAACACACAGCTACGATTCCGTACAAGTAACGTTGGCAAACTGTAAAGCGTTTACTAGTAATACAATATCTAAATTTAAAATTTCTATGAATCAAATCAGTTAACATTTATAAGTAATCATTAGCGTTTATTACTACAATTTAATACAAAAGAAATAAGTTTATAGTAAAATGTTAATGATCCTTCCATATTTAAGCTTTAGATTTAAAATATCTCTCTCTCTATACCGTTTGACTAAGAAACTTAAAATTTGGAAGAAATATACCTTTAGCCAGTGGTGGTTAACTAGAAATGATTTTATGAAATTCCTCTCTCAAGGGGAGTGGAGAGGAGTTCCTCAAATAACTACATACTTTCAATCCATAGCTCCTAAACATATAAAACTTGGCTGAAAAAGTTTTCATGATAAAATTTACCAAATATGGATATTATGATTACAAGCAAAGCGGGAGGTGAATAGCTACAATGTTGTAAATATATTGCCGCGTCAGCACGATATACATTTGCAACAAGTTCAAAATAGCTTTTGGAAATGTTTATGAGAAACATCCTAACACTTGCAAGTGCGCAAATTTGTGCCCAAAAAGTAAGCATGATGGGCATCGAAAAATTTGGTTAATTTTATTATGAATACAAACAACCAAAACCGCAAAGGTCGAGTCTGCGTCTTATAATTTTTTTTGAAATAAATATTAGATAAAAATAAAATAATTCAAATGACAACATATTCGCCCAAGCGCATGAACGAAAACGAATGCCCACAAACAAACGGATACGTCGCAAGCGCTTGAAACAAATTAACTTGGATTTGCAACAAAAAACTGATACTTGTTGGACTGTAAACAAGACGCTTGCAAACAAAGTTACAAAACCATAACTATAGGCTTGAATTTGTGACAGCTTCTTCAGGTTTCAATAGAGTGTGGCCGGGGCTAATAATTTGCTATTACATGAATGAAAATGTAACTTAATTTCAAACTTTTCACTTTTCCCAATATTCTCAGGGACTCTTCTAGCTTATACCCTTGTATCGACATGCGTGCTCGTTCTCCGTTACCAACCTCACTCTACAAACTTGATCGAGCTCCTGCCACAAAGCCTTCGCACTCCCGTCGACCCTGTAGCCGGTACCTCATCACAAAGAGAAACTAATTTTGCCGTAAGTATTATACATTTTATTTACCACAATTATTTACGGTTTTATATTTTAATTAGATGCTTTCTGATTATCTAAACGTAATCATCATTAAATAGTACGAAAATTTTAAATGTTTAAAAAAAAACAAATATAACGTATAAAGTTTGTTACAGGTGACTTCCCAAACTCAAATAATGCCACCAAGTCAACGCGTGATGGTGCGTCGTGTCAGCCGAAGGTAAAAAAAATTGTTGACTCCTATGCTAAGCGAGCTTGCGATCTCTGTATGCCCAGCGAACGGCCGGCCGAACTCTTCCCATCAATGTTGTTTTTATTAAGACCAAAGTACTAGATATAGTGATTAGCTAAGCGCTTTAGTATGTTCACAGTTCTCCGGACTCCGATGACACAATAGCAGGCGATGACAGCGAAGAATATGGCCGTGATGATACTTTCTTAATGAATCCCCATGCCGAGAACAAGTTTTATGGTATGTGTGCTGTCGCTATTTTTTTGTGCTACTATTAGTATTATTAGTAGGTATTAGTACCTGCATTATAAATTTGCTGCAATATCTTTATAATTATACAAGTAATAAACTTTATTTTCCTTGTTTCCCTTGCTCCTTGTCTCGCGTTCGACAGTTCATTTTGAACTTTACGCGTTTTACAGTTGACTCGTCGCATATTAAATAGGTTATAGGAAAAAAATATTAGCATTTTATATTAAATTTTGAAACATTATTCCAAAGTTTATAAACATTTTTTTAACACTTGTTATACATATAACGTATGACAACGAACTAACTACATAGGTATTGTAAATACCGTGGGTACGTTGTAGATGGAGGCTTTGTTTAGTGACTGTTGCCATTTTATAGATGATGGTAATCAAGAAGATTCGGCAAATAGATTTTGACAGTTCTCTATTGATGTTAACTTTAAGAAACAGATATAAATGTAAAGGCGCAAGATCAGAGCTATATATCGGATGCACAATCATCTCCCAGCCAAATTATCTTAATTTTTACTAAGTGGCTACTTATGTGTGTAATCAAGCATAATTATGATGAAAAATCATATTTCTCCTATTGATTGATTCTGTCCGTTTCCTTTAACTTCTTGTTTTAACCTCATTAGGTACTGGCAGTGAGATCGATAGCGATGGTTCTGTCCGGCGGTAAAAGCTTTGAAGGATGGCCTTAGAATTTATCTGTATGGTGGTATTTATTCTATCACCTTATTGCGAATTAATCCCGGTTTTGCTGAACTCTGTGGAATTTGGCCAATCTCTGAACATTTTTCGTACGTTCTCGTCGCACGTGATCTACTTTTTGTCACGAGTCATCAATCTCTTCAAAAATGGATAGGTTCATTTAAGTTTCAATAATGAATCGCAAATAAGTACACGGTTCTTTAAGTTTCTTTAGTGGGCCCGTGTGGTGATACAAATATCGTTTTTTTTTATAAACTTTTCTTGATTGCAAATAATTTAATCAAATTTGTTCTACTCTTACTAAACTTGTTGTTGTTGTTGTCTTTTTGAAAGAAATATTAAAAATATATAGAGTTTCTTTAACAGATTCAATGAAAAACAAATAAAAATAGCTCTCAAAATTTTACTTACTAACTTTTTTTTTGGAATTTAACCTTTTAAATTAAAATCAGGCAGATACTTTCAGCTAGAGAAATTTTATTACAAGTTTAAACATACTTATACGAAAAGAGTTTTTCCTAAACCTAATATTTTGTCGTTTAACATATACATTACAAGAACTAATGCGCATAATTTATGATCGTTAAATTAATTTCTTTTATTAAGTTCACTGTTGATCTGAAATAGGCTAATATAATTTATTTTACCTATTATAATAAGGTAGGTTAATAATTTCTAACATTACAAAATCTATCAAAGCAATTTTTATATTTTTTTCGACTTTACTAATGCTGTTATAACATGTTCATATTCAATGGAATCAGGCGTTACCTCGCGGAAGTCCATCCTAAGTAAGAAAGGACCAATATTTAGCCACTTCCGCACATGCAGTGGTAGTCGTGCAATAAAATGCACCGCCCGCCAGCCCGCTGATAAATGCGTATGCGGCAAACAATGCGAATCACACAACCGCCACCGCCAAATCACTCAACACGTGTTTCACCCCTCCACGGGGCATCTTCAGGAGTTATGTTGCACCGATTAGTGCCAAACACAAAGTCTCATATTCATAATGATATGAAATAATAAAAATGTTCATATTAGTTGTTTGTAAACGTGTAGGGGCCGTTCCTGGAGGTTCATCTATTGGTTCAACACGTTGTGGTCGTTTCTTTGATGCCATCTACAGACAGCTGCACGTTATGTCGTATCTTTGTCCCGGTATTCTTCCCTGGGTTGACTGCGGGCCCGCTACGGAAGCTAGTGGTAAGTAAAATAGAAAATATAACTTTGTGTTTATTTCCATATAAAACAGTAAAAAGAGATTAGTTTTAAATGTACATGAAATATTAATAATAATTAAAACAGTCAATAGTATTATTGACGTTGATAATTTAGTATAATATTTAGGGACGACAAAAACATTGATTAACATTTTTTTATATTTTTAACTTTTAATTCATGTGTAAAACATAAGAATCAATTAGTATACATATTGCGTTAACTGTCGTGCAAACAGCTATGTAAAATTTCATTTTATTTCAGGTATGTTCGTAATCAAGTCGGTGGGCGTGCTGTATGTGTTTGTTATTATTTTTGACCTGTTCGCGGCTTATGGAAGTCCCAGTACCTCTACTTTTACGACTGTCGTCATGGTTTTGTTGTTTCTGGGTATTATAACGATCTTATTGCTGATCTCGAGGAAACCACAAAATCGGTAAGTTGCGATTAAAAAAATAAATAAATATAGGAAGTGTTATGAAAGTTGTACAAAAATATGTTTAATGTGATTTTAATTAAAATTCATTTTCGAATCATTTTGTCTATAAAAAATTATCTAAAAACCAATTCTAGCCCGTCTAGTAAAATTTACGACATACATTTTGAGTTATTAGTACATGAGAAAATTACTACGGTTTTTTTTAGATCTTCTCTGGTTTACCATGCGCCTTGTTTGCCGTTTGTCCCCGGGGTGGCCATAATTACCAATATTTATCTGATCCTCAACCTCTCCGTCTTGACTTTGGTGCGTTTTACTATTTGGATGTCTTTAGGTGAGATTTTCAAGTTATTAATTATAGTAACAATTATTTCATTTTTAATATGTATATATTATAATTGTTCTTTTCATTATGTTTAGGATTGATTATGTACTTTAAATACGGCATCAAAAACTCGACTTTGGAGACTAACTTTCTCGCTCCACCGGCAACTACACCGCCTCAGCAGAATCCCCTGGATCGTACCACTTTACCTCCGCCCAGCGCAAGCCAACCCGTGCCTATTGGAGATCGTAACATTTTTGAGGGAGATGGTAACAACAGAATGTTTGGTTCTTACGAGTAAGTTGTTTTCATGTTTAAGAATAATTTTAGTTTCTTCTATTAGTACAGCTTTCAACAGCCCCGTTTAATCTCATAACTGATAGACTAGAAATATCAATATCAATAGTTATTAAGAATATATATATATATATATATATATATATATATATATATATATATATATATATATATATATATATATATATATATATATATATATAGTTATTATTTGTATTAAGAAGTAACCATTTACAGATATTCGGACCCGGTGCTAACTTGGCACGTGACTGATTTGGAACCGTTACCGTCTAGTAGCCGCGGCACTTCTATGAAACAAGTAGAGTCGCGGTAAGTTATGTACTAGGTTCTACTGAATTGTATGTAATAAACTAAAATATTACTTAATGATGTAAAAGACGAATAACGTATATATCTTATCTCTTTCTAGCTATAACGCTAAAACTAATAGCACCTCTTCCCATACTTCAAGCCGTCCCCCGTGGGCTTGCCCTGATTCGATGTTTGGTAACTGGGAAGACTAGAGCGTCACACAATGTATGTAGGGTCATCATAGCCTAAAGATTCAGCGTTAAACACTTTCCACAATATTTATTCATTTAAATTTTCCATTGCTCCGCTGATTATCTTCTATTACGAGCTAATGTATTCTTATAAATTATTCAACAGTTTATTTTTACTTTTCCACCTATCGCACTAGAAGGTGAGACAACAATTTATTGTAATAATGATATTAGTATTCATAATTTTTCAAGATTTTATAACATTATCTTGCTTATCTTTTCGCTGTATACATTTGTTCAGAATTTATATTTTATGTAGCAGAAACTCAAATTTATTTAAACTTCATTCTGTCTAATTAAAAATACAACTTAGGAATCAAACACGAATATTCATGCAGGTAGCAATAACTATTTTGGATTTATTAAACCTAAAAGCTTATCTAAACATATCAAATCAGTTTTACCTTTAAATTTAATTTTTCGTAAATTGAAACATTTCCTTTCAAACAGTTTTTAAGTTTTTAATGCTACAATATAAGATGCTACAGCATAAATACGTCTCGTAAGATTTCTGTCATTAGCTGACTCGTGTTTTGTTAATTTATTTGTAATGATTTGCTAAATATAATGTTATTTAACACCGAAAATTTAAAAGCTAAAGTAATCTAATGTTGATACAGAATTTCATATAATTTTTGATTGCTTTATATGAAATTACAATATATTATTTTGTGTGAAATCAAGTACAATGTTATAATTTAACAATTAATTCACAAACTCTAATTTAACAATCCATGTTAAATTAGAGATTGTGAATATATATTAAATTTACACTTTGTCGAACAATAACGAATTCTTTTAAAATATCTGTGAAATAAGTTACAACTGTCCGGAATAAATTCATAATTTATCGGTATCATTGTAAGAAATTCTCATGAATGTGATATTTTAAGTAACACTATACTATTCTTATCTATATTAATGCTAAAATCTTTAAGCTGTGTCGGTTTATATTAGATAAGCGAACATTCATTATTGGAACTTACCTAATATATTAATACTGTTTATTTATAAAGTATTAAAAAGGCTAATTGCCTATTGTTGAAATAAGAATATAAGATTTTCATTTTAATTTTTTTTTCTATTTTGGCATTAAATCCCTTTTAGGTCTATCTGCGTCTCGGAACACATCACAACGGACATAGAAGCTGGGCGATAAATACTTAACGCAATTTATATACGAACCCCTGATAAATTAAGTTATGCTATTAAATAAAGATAACATTTATGATTCAAAGACAACATGCGACCGCCGTAAACACATTGCACATCCACCTATATAACTTAATGGCCGTTCTAAACTTCTTCGTTCTGGTACACTGTCAGTACAAGCCTTTAATAAAATTACATTTAATCCGCCAGACATATATTTTCCACTTTTGATGCCATATTTTCATTTCTTACATCCACACTAAGGATACTACCGAATCTCGCAAGATAGACTTAATTAATAATTTATAATTTCTTTTTATTTTCGTTCATCAATATTTATTATAATTATTTTAGTTAATTGTTTTTTGTTATTTCATCAAAAATTGTTTATATTTTAAAACAACACGTAGCTTTTCAAGAAATGTGTATTTTTCATTAAGTCATCATGTTTAAGTTACATTTATTAGTACCTTGATTTGATAATAAAAAAAGTTATTGTTGTTTATTTTTAAGGAAGTATGTGTAGGGTCAAATTGAAAAATGATTATACTAGAATTGGATTTATAAACAAAAAAACAACTTTACAATATTAACGCTATTAAAATTGTTAAAGGCGTAGGTAGCAGCTTTCTCGGTGACTAAAAGGTTCGAATTTTTAAAAAAAAATAAGATATGTGTTTCGGCTTAAAAAAGGAAAATAAGGGTTTTATATAAATGTTAAAATAATGTTATTAAAACAAATTTAGAACATTACCTATACTTATTGACTATCTTTATGCACGGTTTCTAATAAGTTCCACATATTTATTTGTTAAAACTTGCAGGGAAATCTATAACTATTTTAGACAGGTCTAGTATATAACCATAACTTTAATTACATTTGATCTCATTTGATTTTTAAGATATTTGTCAGCATAGTTAGCTACGTGGTGTTCTTAATTTTTGTTGACTAAGATTTCTACTACTTAGCCGTAATTTAATTAAAAAGTTAATGTTCAGGTATTTAATCACTCTATTAATTGTAAGAGAAAAATAAATTATGTTTAATTTTGTGAATTACGTTCTGACATTGAAAAAAATTATTGTTAAAAATATACAAAATTATGTTTCTTTTAATTTTTAGTGCTTCAATGAAAATTTTAGGAAAATAATAATTTCTACAAATATTCTGACTGTGAAAGGTTTAATTTTGAAGAATTTTAACCCGTATATCGTATTAAGATTAGTGATTGGCGTCATCGCCATATGTAATCAATAAGTGTAATTGCGCTAATCTCTATAATGGTCTATGCCGTATTCGCATGATAATTATAAATCCTGTAACCATTGTCGATGTTCAAACACTCCGAATCGCAGCAGCAATTGTTACATAACCAGACGTAGAAAAGATTTCGCCAACAAGATAGAACTGCAATCCGGAAACGATACCCCCGGCAAAATTTTAAAAAATGTCACACTAATAAAATTACATTCTTATAATGTTTTATATGAAAGTATGTTTATGTTCTTATGTCTTTAAAAAATAACTACACTACTACAAATTGATATTAAGAAATTTGGGTAAAAGTCACTTTTAATTGGAAACTTTTATTTGTCATCTTAAACACAAATAATATTTAAAATGCATTTTATTAGAAAAATCTGATTTACTTCATAGTAATATCGCAACAACGTAGAAAAAGTTGATGCCATAGTTAGCTGCTGTTATTCGGAAAAAGTGTTTGTGATATATAAACGACTATAGAAATAAGTATATCTTAACCATAATAAAATGTTTATTAATGAGCGTTGCGTTTTATTTATGCGCCTCCTCCTCCAAAAATGAGAGATGACTATAATTTATTTTAAATAGAAAGAAATAACTCGGTTTTATTTAAAAACTATGGTACCAGTATACCATACAATTAAAGTTTAGGTGAAATAAAATCTCGACTATTTCACTGCCGCAGGACGTTTCCTAATTTCCTAAGGTGCCCTTCACCTTAGCTAATATAATTATGACATACCTACACAAGTATCAAGTAGTATAGGCGATGAACGCGGTATAATAGTAACTCTGGAATTTTGTGTTACAAAATAGTTTTGCCGCACCATTCCATAATAGTCATGCGGTATCGTTGAACATTTGACAAACGCTATTCACTTTCGCCCTAATAAACCTCCAATTATCCTATGACTATCATTTTCCTGTTATGTTGTTTTTATAAGATCTGAAGTAGTAGTACTTACTACTTCCGATTTTATTAAAACTCTGTACTCATAAAGAATCTGACTTTTAGATAAACTTGAAACTTTAAAATTATAGAACGATAGACAGTCAACTGTAAATTTATTTTGCATAGATTTCTGTGTATATTTTAAGGCTATAATAAAGAGTAAAGTTTAGGTTTACTGTAAATTATAGCTCTTCGGGCACTCCGCTCGTAACCGTTTTTACTGCCCCAGATGCGTAAAGTGCAACTAGGATGACGGCACAGCCGACTGGTTCCGTCCCGAAGTTACAGAGACACCGCATTCGTGCATGCTCTGTAATAGCGACCACCCCGCTAATTATAAGGTGCTGCCTTAAGGCGCCGTACACGCCGCCTCCTCAACCCGGCCCCCCAAGAACATCCACATGGCCATTTCCGCTCTCATTGAGAAAGTTTCGAAGCCCGCTTTGAAATCTCCCCCCCCCCCCCCGTCCACCTCCAGCCAATACAGCCTGGGCGAAACCTCTGTGTGCGAAAATCAAGCCGTTCACCTCCGCTCCCGCATGTTCGGGGGCTTACTCTGAGCAGCCGAAACCTTCGAAGCCCCATGCCGAGGCTCCTGCTTCCGCCGAGGAAATTAAAACCCTCCCTTTATAATAAATTATAAAAGTTAATAAATTATATATAAGTGCTGATGTCATATCTATTCAGATGGCAATCTAGAAAACAATCTGATATTGAATTCGATCGATAAGGTTAGCTGAAGTTCATATTCTAATGAGTATCGGTCGCCAGTACGAGCGTCTGCGTGCAGACCTGTCAATTCTTGTTTGTCTGCTGCTGCTAACGAACTTAACATAAACATGTTTTAATTATTACTGTTTTCAAAAGACATTTTCCTGACACATTGCATGGAAAACATTTCCAACAAATTTATGTATAAATATGTAGATGGTGATTTATGGACTGCATAATGAATGAACTTGAGAATAAATACAAGGTAGATCATAATTGACACTTTACAAAATTGCTAGTAATCTTTATAAGTATTTTTTTCCTACCTGAGGAAATGAAAGGTTATTCTCGTGCTACGTCGTTGATTTCCGCCTTATCATGGCGGAGAGGCCCGATAGCCATGTCCTAGTCAACCACGTTGAAGCTAAGAGATAATGAAAAGGTTTTTAAAATTGTATAGCATGCGTGATTTATTAATTTATTTATTTATAAAAAAACAGTTAATTACTTCATTTAACGAATTCATGTTTTTTATAGTACATAGGGCAAAATACCATTGCTTACTTTACCTGCACTTGAAAGTTGCACGGGCTATGTCAAACTTGCACCGATTGAAACTCTCACCATACTTCTCCATCATAGCTTTATGGCAGAGTCACGGTAATGCTTTCGCGTGATAGTCACGTCGTCGTCGGCCAAGAAATAGTTCGTCGGAATGAAATGCAACTTACTTCTTCTTTTCGACGGCGACTTTCGACTAGGGTGAAAGAGCGAGTACTCGCAACTACAAACTGCTTTCATCCTCACTCGGCGTATACATTCAGATCCATCAAAAGACAGACGTTATTCAACAGCATTATTTCGTCTATTCGCGGTACGACCCCTGTAGTAGAAAAAGGTAGAGATAGTGGTGCATGACAATACTAACATTCCTCTCACTCTATTACTGCCCCTGCGCTGCGGAAGTATAGTCGGATCGGCCTCTACTGAGCTCCCCGAAGTGGGCTTATTAGGCCCCCCACTCTTTCTACGACATGGAAGATTTTAGGAGACTTAATAAAAACACTATAGAGATATAATAATACCTGGTTATTTATTATATGAAAAATAATTATTGATGACGGATGAATTAAAACGAGCTCATTTGTTAGAGGGTTTAAATAACGATGCACCGACGAGGTCACAAGAAAGTTGTCACTTAAACCACCAGAACGTAAGAACCTTCACATAACATATAACACTATCAGTCGAATATTAGAATGGAATTGATATTATACTAGAAATGTGTGAAAAAATTATGATAGTGATGTGGGAAAAAATATGAATTTATAGAATTAAGGTTGATGCTTGATAGAATCCACAGATTAGAAGTTTGATGTTAAACCATGCCTTTCGTCAACAATATCATAATTTATATGACCTAGTTCTAAGATAAAGTGTTTAACAGGAGAGCGATATCGACAGCTGTATCCGATATTTAAACACGCTATTGGAATTTATATTCAGTATGTTGCAGAGTGTTTACGTTTGTTATCGTTAATTACATGTCAGAAATGATGAACCAAGAAACTCTAACGAATAATAATTACAGCAATGGAACACGCGTCAATAAACCTAACGGAATCAAACCTTGTGAGGATTAGCTTGTTGAAATTACTCACCATCCGTCGTCGTTGAATATAGTATTTAACGACACATCACCGTCCATTGTACTGCAGCACACCGCTACGAACTTTTGTAGTTTCTCTACGATTGTTTGCACGTTCATGCGGTTTAAATATTTATCTCAAGACCTTTATCTTAAAAATACAAAACCTTTAAGGAACTACTTTCCAAATTAGTCCTAACTGACTTGACTTTGTCACCTTATTTACTTCTTACTTGGTGTATATACAAGTGTTACCTTCCTTTCTTTCTTTATTTATAAAAAAGTCCAAATAAAACTTTCGTATAAAAAGTAACAACCCTAATGAACAACGTGCTTACTATACTCGCCGCAAATATGCAACAATATATAATTATAAATTTATTCACAATATATATAAAGTTCATGTAAGATATTAGATACAACTGGAGTGAAAATAGTTTTTTTTTTTAAATTAATTCATCGATAATTCAAACCTTAAAAACAACACCAGAAAAAGCTATTTCCGAGCTACTTTATCGATGTGGTAATGTATAGTATAGCGCTTTTTTCTACAACGTATTGTACTTTATTGTCACCTTGACCGTGAAAGTATGTGTCATCAGCTATGGTCGATCGGAAAGTTTGCTTGCATAACAGGAAAATGTTTTTTGATTTTCACTAAAATTATAAAGGAAACCCCAGCTAAATTAATTGTGTGTGTATAATACTATTCGTGATGACATTCTAGAAATGATAATTCATCATCGCCACTGTCATCGTTGCCGTCATCGACGTCACCGTTGCCGCAGTCATCTTCGTCACCGTCGCTGTCCTTGCCGTCGCTATCGTTACTTACAGTTGCGGTCATTACCGTGGCCCTGTTTATGGCTGTAACATTGCAAGTTAACGTCCCATAAATCTTAGTTAAAATTTTAACCAATAAATACAAACACGAGATACATCTCATAAATCACAATACAGCAAAAAATTGTTCAACCCTTGGCTGGGAATGGTTCACATCAAGTGGCGTGGGGTCGTGGAAGCGTGCTATTTTTTTCAGCGGATCTTTGTTTTTATAACAAACATTCCAATGCGCCCGCGCACCAAACAGAGTTTACATCATCGTGCTCGGGAGAAGGACCCTGGCCTCGGTCGCGTTCATTAGCTAGGTGTCGTCTTACGCACCGACGCACACTCCTTGTGTCGGTTGCGTTCACCAGCTACGTGTCGTCTCACGCGCCGGGGCCAATTAGAATTTACGTTATAAATTCACGTCTTGGTCCTTTTCATTCTCTGGGCATTATTTAATTCACGTCACAACCTTTATATCGCCTCGCACCACAAAGGGGTAAGCGTTGTACAAATATTATAAAGACATATTAAGTAGCGTTTAACATTTTGTCTGTGTCCATAGTTCCATCATTATGTATTCATTATTACTTTTCAATTTGTTTATTTGATTTAGTCTCCTATTTTTGTTTTTAATGCTTTACATTTTGTAACTCCGTTCTGACAGTAAACATCAACTGCTTTTGGCTTCTTCCCTTCCTACGTCGCAAGCCATCTCGGGGTTTACTGTCAGCGGAGCAAATTGTACATATATTTATATATGTATATCACAACTGTGACATTTATTCACAGGTACGAGTTTTATGCAAAAAAATAACCAACCATCATTGAGGTTGAATTTATCTCATCTTGCACCGGAAGCAACACATCCTGTGAACTACCGGTGCTCCCTGCTCTCAACTTGCTGCCGCCCGAACAGTGCTGGGAGATCGTGCGGCTGGTTGCCACCATCATCATCCGCCTAGCATCATTGACACGACAACGGGCAAAGAAAGGTTCAGTCCGATCATGCCTCCAGGACCCGGCCCTTCGACTGCCACGCCAGGCAATCCGAAAACGTGTGCGCGGCAGGATTCAAGGAGTTCGCCGTCACTTCGCGTGTCATTCTACATGTAATTACCCTTGCCCGGTAATCACTTGTACAAACCTGTAGATGATACATAACGCTCTTCGCGGAGCTTAACTCGAGTACTCGGTCTGGGATGGTACCATTGCCTCAGCGGAGGTTACGACTGTATTTGTCCCATGATAGACACAGAAGCGTCGGCGGGAAGCAAAACTCCCCCCCCCCCTCCTCCCGGTAAAGTAAGGATAGAGCAAGTCTCTTCGATTTAATGTAGCTGAACTCCTTTCAAGATATTCAACCTGTCGGCCCATCCGACCTTTACCTTTAGGGTAATTTTTGAAGAGGTTTTCTTCGTCGTGGTCCTATATAAGTACGGTGCTCCCGGTCTCTGCTGGGATTATGGTTTGTCTGGTGTCGGCAGAAGCCTAGTGCGCCTGGCATATCATTTTATTGACCGCATCCTCTGTGTCATCTCTTGAAGAGGGGTACGGAATGCAACCTCGAGCCTAAAAGGCCTATCGCGCGGATTTTATAGTCTTTAGCCGTTTCCCACTTGTCGAAAAAATTAATGGTAAATCTGCTGAACGGGGAACGCGCCCGAAGGAAGTTTCAGCAAATCCACACGGGACGCTAACCAATCTGTGGTATCTAGTCCAGAACCTCAACGAACGATAATTGTTTTGAAATAGTTTGAGATGAGACAAGAGTAACTCAGTAAATACTGCGACTGCGGACGATCTTGAACTAACAAAATCTGTCTGTGTAATATAGATTCAATTAATAAAAAAATCATCATAATTTTTTTTTTAATTTTTCATAAACGTTTCATTTTATGGAACATTTGCAGGAATGAGGAACATTATTTTTCTTTTCATTAATAATGTAAGTATTCTTATTGTAAACTATTTCAATTTGTAATTTCATCAAGCCGATACGTCATATATCGTTACAATTAAGTTTTGTACGTTCCAAAATTATGATGAAACTTATCACAACACTCTTTCAATTTGTTAATTGATGTTTTATGCGGAGACATTCTATTAACTGTTAAGGATCAAAAGATCTAAAGATGATTATTATGAGTATTAAATCTTAAACAATTATTTTCATCAATTTTAATGTATAAACTGTCTCTTTCAAGTCAAGGATCCCGCTTTAGTATCTTTTCCAGAAAGCCACAGTTATATATATTTATCGACGGCAACCTTATCTTTAATTTGATACTAATTAGTTCTAAGTAGTTAGTACTAAGTAGTTACATCTTCCATTTTGTTTACAAATATTGTTTTAATTTTCATTTCCTTCATTAAAAAAATAAGGAATTCGTAAATGTAGACTCAAAAATAAAAATCCTTTCTGTTGATATTGTACTCGAGTTAATTCGCATCATTTTGTCCTTATTTTCAAACGATGGCGTTTTAATTTATTTTTGAACAGGAAATGATTATACTGTTCTAGAAAAAACCACGATTAGTTAAAACAAAAAGTGTTTTCCTTGTTTTTACAATTTATTATTTGTGTTTTTTTAATGAACATTTACACCGATAATGATGTTTAAATATTGGAGATAAAAACGTGTAAACATATATTTTTAATATGACTATACAAAGAAGTTTTTGTAACAGTTAAAAATCAGTAAGTAAACTTTATATAATTTAAATAATAATGTTTTTTTTTAAATTATGATGATTAATTTTTGTATTTGGTAATTTATTACGAAAGTTTTTAATATTTTGATTCCATCTCAATTGATCCAATTCAAACAAAAAATACTTTCATTTATTAATTCCTACTGCTAATCGAAAGTTACCAACAGAGCTGAAAAAAATGCCGCTAGGGCTAAAATTCTGGAATGGAGACCACGGACCGGCCAGCACAGCGCAAAACGTCCACTACTCAACAAGTAGGTAGACGAAGACGTTGGGTGTACGCCGCTTCCAACCATTCTATCAGGACGCCTATGCCCAAAAGTCCTACAGCTGAAATATTGATGAATATAAGGACTATAGAAAGAATTATATTAATTTTATTATCTTATTATTATCATACAAAACATATTTGAAAGTAGTATGCAACTACTCTACAAGGCATCCTCCGAATAAAATTCTCTCATTTAATAGCTTTATCATTGTAAAGTTTTTACGAATACCCCTACAAATTTTAATTATAAGTTTTTTGTAGTGCAACATTAAGTATATTCAACAGCTATATGTAAAATAACTATTAAATCAATAGCGCTGATGATATATTATGCTAATAAAATTCTCATACGATTTCTTAATAAACAATACAATATTAATTATACATAGAACAGTGTCCCTACTCATGACGTACTTAGCTCAGTGACCCGATCTTATATTGCGGAGAAATACGACCGTCTATTCTAGTGATTAAATATTTAAAGGCCTACTATCTTTTACTTCACGGCTTTATGTTTACTTTACCTTTACTATTCGATCTAGTTTCCTCCGTCGTCACTGTTACCGTCCACTTAGTCCCCTTAGCCGTTGACAGCGTTGCCTTATCTGTCGTGACCGTCATCGACTGCATCACCAGCATAGCTTTAAACGCAGCTGCTGTCGGCGTCGTATTCATCTTCACCATTCCCGTTGTCAACGTCTCTTTAATCACCGCCGACGTCAGCACCGTCTGGTTGTTGAAATCATCCATGCCGTCATCAGCGACAACTAATTCAGCACCACCGCCCGTACCGTCTGCTTTGCAAAAGCCGTCGCCGCCGTCGTCATCGTTATCGTGGTCTTCTGCTTTGCGTTGCTGCCGATGCCTTTATCATACAATGTATATTATGTAATACGGCTGCAGGGAGCGAAATATGAAAAGTCGGAAAAAATCCTTGCGGTCAGTGTTGCTAGTCTCAGACAAAGATGGTCATAAGTCATTGCTACGAGTATGTTGCATAACCAGGTGCAGTCGTTTAATCTAAAATGTTGCTACTTTTACTTTCATATTTTTGAATGAAAAGTACAAAACTTTAAAAACGGAGAAACAAACTACATACGGCAATACTACTCAATAATCTTCATAGCCGCTCTAATAAGGCTTCGTAGTCTACAACACCGAGATTTTTTGGAAAGCGCAATTATTCATAGGTCCTAATCGAAACACGCTGGGGATCCGAATCCTTTTCGAAAAAAACCTACGCAACCATCAAAATTCAGGACACCTGAAAGAGGATAAAAAGGTATATTTCAAAATTCCTTTCATAACTCTACCCGATGCGAACCCGCAAAGTCACCTCCAAAATTGACAAAATTCAAACTCTAATATTTCGGCGGCCGTCTTGTTTTTCTATTTTTTTCTTCAAAATTACCGTTTTGCTAATGTACTAATCAGCCGATAACGACACCGAGATCTGAGAAAAAGGAAAGGGTCCAGATACGAAACGCAGCCGCCATCTTGCATTCACATAATTTCATATTTTTGTGGAATACACTAAAAAGTATGAAAAAACGCCTCATACTTTGCGAACCTCTATCTCACACCTTCCGGAAGTCAGAGTCGGGTGAAGCTCCCGATTGAAAAAAAAAAATGTTGCCAGTGTTGCCAGTGTTGCCATTAGACGGCAACAAAACCGGTCGAATATCAGTACTACAACTGGTACGGTGTGTTTTCTTCTTTCTTGAAAGAAAAGTCGGAAAATTTGTATGTGCGAGGGGTTTAAAACTCAACCTTAAAAACTAACATCAGTGAGTTTAGCGATTGCGTTTTCAAAAGTTGTAGACAACAATGTAATTTTTGCAGGTTTTATTCGTTGGCTTTGGAAGGGTATTATCGGCAGAGCGAAAAAAAATAGAGCAGTAAAATTGAGCATACTTCCGAAAATCAAAAACGAAAATTTCACAAAACCGACGTCACCCACCGCAAAGCGGGTGCTCCAACACGACTATGCGGGATCTCGGCAGCCACCGTGTTTTTTCGACTTACCGTACTTTCATCGTATAGAGCATCCCCCGATTACTCGAAAACGTCACCAATACCGAGAAAAACAAAACCCGCGGTTTAGCCTCCGTCTTGAATTTCGCAAATGTCAGATATTTTCGTAGATCGCAAGAGGAAAGCGTCTTGACTCCTTCCGGGAGAACCGTCACGTCGATTGTTCAAGGTAACTTGCAGGATTTTATATAATAATAATTGGAATTATAACCTTTTCATAGACAACTATAACAAAACCTATAAAAATTAAAAAAAATGAAAGTCAATCTCTCAACTACACTTTTCAAAAGAAAAGTATAGTTGAGTGGTTGACCTAGTTGAAGGTTTTTTTAAAAAAATAAGTACAAATGTGCTAATGTGTTTCAAAAATGTCATTGTATATTTAACTGTAGTTAAAATTTGGTAATAGCTTGTCCATATTGTAACAATATCGTTCACAGATTGTTATAAATATACTATACTATATATTTTACGAGTACTCACGATCCACAGTTAAATAGCTCTACAATTTAAAACATCATGTAATAAAATGAACAAATAACATATAAATTTTACAGTGCACTATCAAGAAATTGTTAAAAAAAAAACTCATGATTTATTCTGATGTCTTTTCATCGAACTGGGACACAGCTGTTACATTATTTCAGGTTTTAGTTCGCCACCGGCCCTGCATCCGGCTAAAAAGCCGTATGTACTGAAGTGCGTGTATATATTTTGCTACAAAATTTATAAACACATTTTGACCTTTAACATCATTAACATTATATATCACATTTTTTTTGCATATTTTATATACACCGCCTATTCGTGACCAAACTCTGCAATATATACGCAAAAAATCCATAAATTGACAGACTGTAAAACTAAAAACTGTACTATATGCATTATAATATAAATTAAGGAATATTACGGACGGTAGTCAGGTGTGCCTTCTTGTTTTTGTCCACCGTGGGCCTCCTCGTAACAAGTTTTTCCATCTCTTTAAATGATCAGCAGGCGATTGGATTACTCGATCTGAAGTTTAGTTTTATGTTTTCAGTAGTAGAGAAGCTTATCAAATTTTTTAACCTTCCTGTACCCGCGCTAAATAGTGTAACACCTGTACCCGTGCAAGGTGTAACGGACCGAAACTTTAAAATCCGTAACTTTGATTTTTTTGGGAAAACCTATTGGAAACTTATATTGTATTTAAAGTTAGGGATATGTTTAATAAATAAACTATTAATAATTAAACCATAATTAATAAATAAACTAATTGAACTATTTTTTTATCAATTATTTGCATTTATTATGGTTGCACAGTCTTCAGAAACAGCCATTGAAAAACATTAGTTATTCATACAAACTAAGATAAAATGAACCAAAATTAAAATCCTTCTTCAACATAACATAAGGATCTTCGTAAATCTTCTAGATAACAGAACTAGGAATAATAAAATAAAATCTAATCCTCTTGAGATTCATTACTATAGCAATAAGAGCAAACCATAACCGCGTGTTCCAAACAAAAATATTTTTCGCAAGTAAGGCAGTTGTAACGCGTTTTACGGTTTTTTTTCGAACTGCAAAAGCTACAACGACCTTGGCCTAAGTTATTAGCGGTACCTGATAATTCTGGACCGTCCAGTTTACAGATTTCAGCACACCTTTGTCGTATCCTTGTCGGTAAAGAAGTAGTTCTCGCCCGTCTCCTCAACTGCGCGTCAATGAGTTCATACGACAGCTTTTCCAGAAAAATTCTTCTTTCAATTTTTTTGTTAGGATTATTTTGTGAAAATATAATATATGTATTAATTCCTGCAACATTTATCAAGCTATGAAAACCACCATAGGCCACCTATTAGTACCTCTAGCGACATTATAGGTTTCACCCATTTTGTCAACGGTATCAACGCCTCCCTTTGTTTTGTTATAATCCATGATAATTTCAGGCTTACCAGTCACTTCGTTGATTTTTTCATCATCATGCATACTGGAAAGAGTAAAACGTTTTTATTCTTTTTTGGGACGTACGAAACCAATGCACAGTTGCCTCTATGCCTCTAGCATAAATACTCTGAAATATCATAATAAAATTAAGGTATGGTAAAAAATAAAAACTATGGTAAAAATGTATACGAGTAAACTTCTTTACAAAAAATATGCAAACTATTTAACAAATCTACGAAAATCATGAATAATAAAAAATATTACTCACCAAAAATAATAACACATGTACCCCGTGCCGGTCTCTGGCACCGATGACGCTCAGTTCACCCAAATGTGGCCCCCACTCAAGGTCACACGTCACGTCAATTTCAAGGTCGTATCAAATTAGGCAAGTACTAGAAAGTTCATTAAACTAGCATTATTCGTTCTTTATTTAAATTCTGCCAACATCAAAAATCATTCTGTCGGTCTCTCAAGACCAACGCGCGGGTATAGGAAGGTTAAAAGTTAACAAGCATTATGAGTGTAACCTTATAAATCAAAACCATCTAAATTGCAATCTATAGTAGTATGGCTTCGGCTAAATTTGCTATATTTTAGTACCAAACGCCTGGAGCGGGGTGAAGATCAGGGATTAGCAAGCGGTGCGTAGGACGTTCACCTACAAAATAGATTGACAACCTTGTTAAAGTCGTCGGAAGAAGCTAGAATCAGACCTCAATCAGACCTCTTGGAAATCTACGAGGCGGAACGTCATAGGCTTAAATGAGGAAAACGAACCAAGTATAGTTAATTTATTGTTTCTTTTTAAATTACAAACCTAAATAGCTGAAGGCTGTTCTGAGGCATATTGCTGATAATTTAATTTCAGGATAAAATTCTAGGGAAGAGTGCAACAGTGTACGTCTTAGCACAAATACTAACTGAGGTTCTGTTTATAAGTTCGGTTAAGGTAAAAATATGTTCGATCAATTTTCTAAATGCAATGCATTTTAATATTCCAATTTTATAATATCGATACCACAATGCACCTCCTATTGATACAAAGCATCTCTCAAAGAAAACGCTTACTATATTTTTTCATTAATTCGCATTGTTGCACCAAAGAAATTGTCGGTTCATCCGTAAAGAGCTTTATGAAATTGATTTCATAAAACCTTTAAAAATCATATGCACTCTCAATATTCAAGTTCCATTATCGAGATTGTTTAATCCTTCCATTTCGAATACAAACGTTTCATCCATTCAGACTACTTAATCTACAGAGAGAGGCCCTTTAAAATATTAAATCACAAAAGTGTTTCAATTAATTAACAAGCAATACAAGTGTCTATATGGTTGTCTTATCTTTATAGCACTACGTTGTAGATGTATGTAATATTATGTTTATTTATATTACTATAACTAACAAATGGTTTCTGGTGTACGTCGTAAGTGCAATGCCTATAATTAATAATTGCTGCATCATCAGTTAGTGTTTAAGTAAAATACTCTTTCTTACATATATTAATTATTTGTATTATGTTAATTGATAAAAAAAAATAATATAATATAAATAATTAACGTATATTTATATAATTTATGATAATTTATTTTTCTTTGCTCCCAAAAATCCATTAGTCGTGTATTACTCTTGATCTCGGAGTTGAAAACTTACTCTTCTTCAAAGATAAAACCTAAGTATTCAGTAAGACTCAGACAAACAACAGCGGAAGCTGCGTTAGCAAAGTTTTGTCAGTATTTTTAAGTAAATCAAAATTATTTGTTATTTGCTTAGTAGCGTTTCACTTTATCGGTTTTTGTGAGGAGGTACGTAATTTTAGGTAGTTTGTCCACTTCAGTATTCAAATACGACTTGTTAGCCATCAAAACAATTGCTAAAAACATTAACGACTAAGCTAGTGTACTTTCTCGAGGGAAAGAAAAAAAATGTTTTCTTTTTAAAGAAGGTTTGGTATATGAAATATTAATAGCAAAATACATACAAACATTAAAAATTAAACTGCAAAAATTAAATTCCTGAATTACTAAGTCACAGATCCTATTAGACGCATTCATAGTTCTGTAGAAAATTAATGTTTAAGTATCATGTTAGAGGTTCATAAGTACAGACAAATTATCTATTTACATTTCTGATGATAACAAAAATCAAATTACATCTACGGGCCGTGGACAGGGCCATGCTCGGGATTTGTCTACGTGATCGATTTAGGAATGTGTACGTAGATAAAACCGTGACCGACATATCGTAGCGCATTAGGAATTCCAAGTGTCAGTGGGCATGCTTCATATTAAAGGCAGCATGGAACAGATGGCCACTGACGCCTAAAGCTTCCTAAGGACAAATTATAATGGAAAAGGATGCAAGAGAGTCCGTCCTCAAATTCTTCAGGAAAGTTGCACAATATGTAATTAATAGAAATAAAACATAGTTAAACATAAAATATTGTCAGTCCTATTATATATTTAATCTTATTAAGATAGATTTATTGAAATTAAAATAAAAAATGTATAATTGATGTACATGAGAAAAATAAACAAACTAAATATAACTGTGATACTGCAATAGAAAATACAACTGAAGTGTTTGAGGATGGATGAAAGGAATGGAATGATTGAGAAAGGAAGATGAAATTATGGAATGATAGAAGGAAGAAAAAAAGATATTGTGAACTATGGAAGACGAGGACGAAAATAAAAAATTCATGTGAAAAAATTTAATAAAAAACCCTGTTCCCAACAAAATAGGGGTGGAAGGAGAAGTCCCAATAGCGGAGGCCTAAAAAAAAACCATCACATATTGTACAGCTAACAAAACTGTCGATGCACGAATCATTGTCT
Organism: Battus philenor; assembly: GCF_028537555.1. Lineage (NCBI taxonomy): Eukaryota > Metazoa > Arthropoda > Insecta > Lepidoptera > Papilionidae > Battus > Battus philenor. The sequence goes on from NW_027181661.1 coordinate 10,945,728, forward strand.
TTGAAATACGTTCGATTGCGAACACACGTGGTTCTCCCATCCAATGCGACATCATGACCACAAAATTTACACCAGTAACAGCTAACGCTGCCTCTTTTCCGTTCTCTTGCCTAAAACGGTTAAGAAAAAATTTAAATTTTAAGCCCAAATCTGTCACCTGACACCCTGATTATAAAAAAGTATTACATAAACTTTTTATGTTGATATGTCAATTTTCTGTACATTACTTAACTATATATTAATCTGTAATAGAACGATTAAAATTATGATTATATAATTATATATTTTTGCACCGTGATTTTTTTGTTCATTTTTGTTTGGTAAAATTTTATATCACGAGAGTTAAAAAAGCCTACGGTAGTTTGCTTTGAAGACAAACGTAAAATTGTACCGGCGGAATATTTACCCTCTGTGTTATTTGCCCTGCGATATTTGATGCTAACGTGTGCACTCGTATTACGCGTAAAATGAAAAAGTTTCGCTTTGCGACAGAAAATTTATAAACTCACTAGAAATAGGTGTTTGATCTGTGTGAACATCATAGAAAAAATTTGAGACGAAAAAGTCATGTTAAGCCTGCATATATTAGCGACAATACTTTGTAGTAACCAACGCTTTTATTACTTGGCTAGTTTTAAATGGAATTTTTGGAAATGAAGGAACTATTTAAAAAAATCGTATTAAACGACGCATAAAGTGCTGCTGTCCCTCCAAAGGTGCCAGATCGACTTTCAGAACATCCATAATTGAAGTGCTTTCGGATTAGTGCTTGTATGAAAACGTCACAAACAGAATCAAAGGACACAAAAGAAATTAAATGACACTGGGATTCCATGCTAGGGGCAGTACATTAAAAATACGTAATATTTTTGGATGATGGATTAAAATATTGTGAATTAAAATGTTGCTTTCTTTCTTTACTTCACATAACATAATAACTTGCTAAAATAATTTTATTTTGAACTCATCCACTCTTCTATTTCTTACTCGTCGATTTACTGAAAGTGACTTTAGCAATGACGAAAGGAGGGGATAAATAAATCGAAATAAATTATGACGATAGTTATTAACTCGAATCACGTTAAGATATGACAAATCCGAAACATTTGTTTCTACTAGTCACCATTATAGACAAAGTAGTTAATGTCAGGTCCCATTGTAAACAAATGTTTTCACGTAAAAGTTATTAAATAAATTTAATTCTAGCATTCTGCATCTGCTGCGAGCTTTTTATTTTGACTACCAAAGTATTTCCATCGACCAACCTTTTGTCTATCGCTATTAGCAACGAAGTTATACCTATAATGAAAAAGTTAGTTAGGTTATGCTCGAATTTTGTCTACAAATTTGTATCAGGAATCGGAAGATTCGTAAGCAGCATAGGATGGCCACCCATAAAGTGGACAGAGAGGCTCTGCTTCCATTCAGTCCTACTGTAAAAATCTGGGGAAGACCTAAGTCCAGCTGCCCATGTCATATGGCTGAAATGATGTGAAAGTCAAATTCAGTAATGTCACCAGACGCAGTGCCACGAAGTATTTATTTTAGTCGATACAGTTCTCGCAAGAATTTCGTCTGAATGAAGACTTTTTTAAGCGGATATTGATGGAATTTTATTTAACGATTAGCACTGATCTAAACACTTCGGTGGTAGTACCTCCAACTAAATATTTTACTCCAGCATATCGTCAATGGCACATCGAGCACGGGTTAATATTGTCATAAAGCAATAATCAGCTTACTGAAATTTTAACAAACAATTTTTAAACAGAGCACCGTGGTGAATTCTTCTTCTAAATACCTTCAAAACACGACATATGTACTAATAAAAAAGTACTTGTTCTTAAAAATACACTTTCAGTAAATTTTCTTACTAAAAATATACGAAAATGCATCCAGACTGAAAGTTAATAGCTGAGAGCGTGCAAATATTTGTCGGGAGTGGAGCTATATTGGTCTTAGTCAGACGTAACCTTTTCGGTGTGTATGCAATGTTATGACAACACGTATAATAAACCCTTTAAAAAAAAGGCGACTCATTATATTACTTTGTTTAATAGTGATATCAGTATAAGAATCATTTACAAAGTTCTGAGTACAATGTAGCCTCATTCTCAAAATTTTGTGATTTAATCAGCGTCTTACGTTGACCCATCAGTCGGATAGACGAACTTGTCAAAGTCATCGGGAGACGTTAAATGTGATGTTTCCGATCCTCTTGGTAATTTATAGGGAGACTCTCCGAATATCCAGCAGATGACGTGCTACGGCTGAGGATATGATAATGAATAAGCAAGGAATAGTTACTGTAAATTTTATCATGATATTTTGATTAAATCAATGACAAATAATGTTAAAATTCAGAGCTGGTATGGTACCTGCTTACTAAGTAAAAGTGAAATATATAAATATGTTTACTGATTTATGAATTAACTTCTTTGTTATTATTACTTAATTAGCAGGAATAAAGAAATCACATGTACTAGATACAGTCATTTTTTATTCTTCAATTCAATTTCTTAAATTACAACTAGTGTATGGCTTATTATGACCACAAAAATTCGAATCTGAAAAAAAATTCAACTTTCTCTTTTAAACACCGCGGTACTTTTATAACCGATCATATTCACGTAATTAAAAACTTCTCCTGTTGTATTTTTATCTGGCATTAAAAAATTATACCTTCTGTTTTTTTTACTAATCGAAAGAAAAATTAACCACAAGATCAAGAGAGACAAAATGTATTGGACAACGTTCCAGATCGATGTATTATGTGTAAGATCGGCATAAAACAGAACATCAATTGTTTTCGTTGTTCTAAAATTAATAACCTTCTAAACTAATGACACTCTTTACTCGATATATTAATTTTACTTATTTAATATTAATTTAGGTAAAGAAGGCGAGATAAAAATTTACCACACTAGAAGGTATTATTAAATATCATCAGGTTAGATCGGATATCTTTTTAAATAGTAAAATCATGACGCCGAAACTCATTTTTTCTCTCTTTAAAAATTATCAACAACAGAATTTATAAAAATATAACTTTCAGTAATTACGATTTCTACCAATATTGTGAGTACTGGAAGACATTAAAAAAGCTTAGCTCATGGTTTAATAAACTTTAATATTAAATTGCAGTACTTAATATTATTACAGACGTACAAAATAAATCAGGCCTGTTGGGAATACCAGATCGGTGAAAAAATGTTTTTAATCTAAATCAAAACTACCATTAGGATTCAGTTTCAACATATTACATTTTTCAAAGGCGACTTCGTAGTCTTGTCTTGAAGACAAAAAGGGGACAGAAAAAGAATATTTATAACTACATAAATGCAAGGCTGCATAAATGTGGATAAAAGACCCTCAATTACATCATTTATGAGCCCATTACAATTCACAGTTTTTACAACGAATAATTACATGGGAGATATATAATAAATTGCTATATTGTTTATTAACCAAATATTTGTGTACGAGGCTGTTGATAGGTACAATGAAATCTCCTGTGTTTGTGACAGAAAAAGGTCTGACCGTCCACGAGGTGGCCATAGTGGCAGGCGAAAAAGGCCATCAGAGCAGTAAGAGTAAGAATTCGAAGAAATTCTGTCCGATAACAAAAGATTCTATCTCGGGAGATGAAGGTATGTATCATCATGAACCATATATTTTAAAAGATGAATAAGGACTTGCAGCCTTTAAGAGGCGCACTGGTGTTTCATTATTTTTTTATTTCTTAACTGATAATTTATAAAAGAAAAAAATAACTTCTTAAGGAGTGCGCAAAACGAAGCCAGAAAAAAAATTTGTTTACGGATGACAATTTTTTTTAAATTGAGCAATATTTTAACTAACAAAATGACCGTATTTATGCTGAAAGCTCTAAAGAAACTTCTTTTCTAAAGAAAAAATCTTACTTCTATCACACATATTTCATAATATTACCTGTAAAATGCCACGGCAGTGACACAGTCAAAACAAGAAAAGATAAAGTATTATAAAAGATTTCTTAAAAATCTGACGGCGAGAGTAACATACTTGCAATTTCTTGCCTGAAGCTGGATGCTTGGAATCGTCAAATTATTTTTTACTACCTTACTTTTTCACCAATCTGTCTTCATTCATTCTTTTTTATTGTCCAAAACATTGTGAATAAATTCCCCCTTCGGGATTATTAACAAACCATTAAAATATCTGATAAAAAATGTCCGGTCTATTGTCGGTGAAACGGATCTCGAACCGTCAACTCGTTTTAATTAAAGTGAAGTTGCTTTCTATACTTATCTTGTCCTTCTATTTAAGTGACTAGTCTAGCCATAAGTTCTGTAACAAAGCCCAATCAATATCCGATAAATTCTGACAAAAAATAAAAACAATTTTATTTTAAAGTTTATATGTGATTAGGAAGAGTGAAAAATAAATGTTAACGTACTAAAACAGTTATTCAAAGTGTCCACCCTTAGATTTAACGGTCTGGCCATTCGTCGAGGAATTTACGAACGGTTTCCATTGGAAACTTGGTCACTGCTGCCTCTAAAGGTTCCTTGAGCGACTCAATTTTTGAGTGACGCTTAGAGCAGGCCATATCCTCTAGCACAGACCAAAATTTATAGTCCCAAGGATTTAAGTCTGGACTAGCCGAAGGCCAATAAGCCTATATGAAGTCTGGAACATTATAACATGTAACTATGTAAATGTGGAGGTAACATCTGTTTTGATCTTTCGACTCTCTTTTGTTTTACAACTCTATTTTGTGGTGTCTGGTTTAAGTTAAGTCCTGTGTATCTTCAGTAAGCCCCTAGACCTAAGTTTTGTTCGATGATCCGAGAAAGTACCCCTGGTGGGAGTTCCGTTTCTCTGAACAGGATTTTCTGCTTCCTAATGAGATTTCGATGAACTCTGGCCCTGACTGCTGGAAAGGCCTCGTTCGTTCGAATAGACCGCGGTCGGGTGGATCTCTCACGGTCATCAACACATACGGTTTCAGTGAATATTTGGATGGTACGATACACAAATATTCGACTAATCCCTAAATTTTCAATGTATCAAAAATGTCAGCTGACTCCTTACCTACTTTGCACTGTGCAATTACTGCAATCCAATTCTTTTTAGGGCCCCGCCCCATTTTCAAAACAAAAAACATATAATAAAGTCGGGAAAAAGGTCTATTTTTATCGTAAAAGCAAATGTTCCAAATTCAAGTTAATGTTTTTTTTTAAATGTTTGTAAACAGCCAGTATCAGAATTTATAGCTAGACTAGGTATATGTGTCTGTCCGCTTTCTGTCCTGTTTTCTAATCTGCACTTTTTATCTTAGCATCACTTAAAGTTGGCTCGTAGAGAATGTCTCTAACATAAGGCATTAAAACCGTCATTGCACATAATATCCAAAGGAAGTAAATAATCAACATTTGCGTTATATTTTTAATATTTTAAATTTTTTTTGGTAATAAAACAATATTCGAGCTTCGTTTGATGGAAGTAAAAAATTTAGAATTAGACAGTTATTTAATTAGCCTTTTATACCTAAACTAAGTTCTATAAAGGATGATATTATACAGACAATATGACATAGTGCATTAAATTGTACGTTCAATTATTGAATCTGAAAATTGTCTACTACCTGAAACCTTTATAAGGTTTTGTGTCCTCTCTATAAGCGGAAATTTCCAGTTAGGCTCTTGTAAACGTTGACCGGTCGGTCTGCGACGCTAAAGTTACTATGAAGGGAATTGTTACGATATAGGTTTAAATTGTCAACTAACAAGTTGCTCTTTTACAATGCCTTTGTTTTAGAAACATTCTCCTAGGACTTTACTAAAAGTATCCAGACTAAGTCGTAAATCTGGTTTTGAAATCAATATTTGCATAATTTGAAACAAGAGAGTTTAGTGAGGAATTGTGATGTATATGATACTGATTCTACTACAGAGAAATAAAAAAATGTTTCGCTTTTATATTACTTAAATACTAAAGTAACATAAAATATTTTTAAGCAACTAGGTTTAAGTTTTATAGTATGTATTTTTAAATCTATGTTACAAGCACTAATTATTTTAAAATTTATTTTTAATAAATTTCCTTTTATGACTACGATTACTTGATGACCCTTCGTTTTAAATTCTTGACTAATGAAATATTGACTAACCAGTAATACGCTCAGAAAGACAATATTAAAAACTAATCTACTTTTTAATATAGGTACATTCTTGGAGAATCTGCACAGCGTGAGAGACCTTCCGATGATCTGCGTTGTCGCGATCGAAGGCAATAGTTTTACTGTCACAAACTCAGAATCCGTCACTCAATCATCAATGTGGAAAGGGTAGGATACAAAAGAAAATAATACCACCTGGCGCCATTCAAACCTGACTCAGTATTAGACAGTTTCATCATTATCGCAGACCTCTAAATAAATATATTACTACATGGCCTATTCAAACTTAAATGACTACTCAATGTCATAATTTTTATTACGTATATCGAATTTGCATCATCAAAATCATTGGGTGCTTCATCAACCAACAATTAAAATTTGGTTCAGAAATATAAGAAATGAGTACACCTTCAGGGTTTCGAATCAATATTGTTAAAGTAAATAAGAGAAATATATTATGCTGTTTGTCCAAATTCACTTTTGGAAGTATGGAAGTAGCGTTAATGCTGCGAATAATTAAATTCGTCAAACGGTAATTTATTCAAAACACTTTTACGTTCTATTTTAACAATTACCGTCGATGGAAAAACGGGAAATTGTTTTTACCGACTTCTTTGAATTTCGGTGACGCAGATTACGTTATTTTTTTCAAAAAAAGTTTGTTCGTTTTAAAAAAAGTTATTTTTAAGGGTAGAAAGTACTAAGAATCATTGCATGTATATTTACAAAGTTGACATCGTTTCGTCGCTTACAACGCATTTTCGTATATAGCACTATATTAATTTGATCTATTAACAACAAATGGTATTGATAACACATTTAATGAAATTCTGTATTAACATATGCCCTATTAAAGTGAATAGATCGGAATGAAATTTAATTATAATGTGTTAATAATTATGCCTGCGTACGAACTCTGCTTTGGTTTAACAGAAATTTAATTATTTGTTGAAGCGTATATTATTATACTAATAATAATATACGCTTTAACATTCCAATATGATTATTAACAAAAACTATTACAGGATTGCTTTAGTATAGTTATTCGTGTAGTTAAGGTTTACTTTTTGTTGTGTATTAATTTTGAAATGAAACGGCGTCCGATCACTTCAAAGGTATACTGGACACTGGTCCGCTACAAACATACAAGATAATAGTTATGACGCTGCTGCCGGAATGACGTGTGGTCGAAGTTATGTATAGGTTTATCATGCCGCTCACCAACAGAACCGTGATACCCTTTTCAAAAACTATTTTACTACTAGTAGCACGCTGTCGGGCACATGTAAGATATCCAATATTCAATCATTAGGTAACCAATCATTAGACTTATTCTACTTTGTACTATCTTTAGGAGCGCATCAGCAAGTAAGAGGCGCACAAGGCCGTTTCTTTTGCGTAATATTACAGGATGTTTGAATTTGTCATCGATGTCACCATTTCGTAACTCTCTGCCCGCCCTAAGGATATGTTGATCTTCAATAAAAAAATTCTATTCAATTCTCCCTGTACTTGTTTTGTACAAATATTAAAAGTAGTTTGTATTTCTTCTGCTGAGATTACTAATTCTAACTTCTTTCTATCTCTTGTAATGCACCAAAACTTTTTACAAAAAACTATTATCCTCATCCATTCATGGAGTGCTTCATATTTTTCAAATTTAATATATTTCTCTTCACGTTCTGTTATATGAACGCGTAAAAGTAGTTTTTTTCTCTCTGATCGGTATAATGTGAGAGGTCTGACTAATCGGATAGGATTATTCATAAGCTAAGTAGATTCATTCCACCGTAATGTTTTGCGTTGTAATTCTGATACAGATGAGCCCCTTGACGCTACGTCAGCTGGAATAAATGACGACTGAAATGAAACCATTGAGTATTGTTTATACACTCCAGTATCTCTACGACTCTGCCACGAACGGTTTTCTCCGATTTGGTTCTCCTTAGAACCACGCTAAAACGATTGTTGAATCTGTCCATGCAAATACATTTTCAGGTGGTATTCCCATAGCTTGATTAGCTGTATACAGTAGTTTTGACAGCAGAAGAGCACCACATAATTCTAAACCTTGTAGAGAAATTATTTTTTCAGGAGCTACTTTTGTTTTCGCAGCGACTAGGTGGAATTTTATCATCTTATTCTTCGTTTTTACACGACAGTATACGACAGCTCCGTATACCTTCTCAGAAGCTTAATACAATTCATGTAATGTCACGCATTTTTCTCCCATCTTATAGTGTTTAGCCAACGTTTGAATTTAATCTCTTTTGCATTTCCTTAATCTTCTTTTATGAGATTCCGTTCATTTTCTATTATTTTTTAGAAATATCTTGACCCCAACTAACGTCCTTCTAGCCACAGTTTTTATATCAAAATCTTTGCAGTGACTATGGCTAGTGCGATACACCCAAATGGGTCAAAAGTTTTTTGTGAGTCTGAAAGAAATGTTCTTTTTTTAATTGAAGATAATATAGGTTCATTTATCTTTGTTGTGATTTTACTAGCATCTAGATATTTTACAAAGTCTAGATCGTTAGTGGTTCATTTCTGAAGTTCAAAACCACCTCGTTACCACCTCTGTGGCCTCTTACGGCACCCACGGGGGAAATCAAACACCCCTAACAATATAACGTTAAATGGTGATATTCTAAGCTACGTACACTCTACTGTTTTTCCGAGTTAGTTTGAGTTGGGTTAGTTGGATTCGATTCCTAACTTAGTTGGAGGCCTCACGTTGGGTCTTTTTTGATCAGGCTTAGTGTTGCAGCTCATGCCGTAAAGAAGATAAAACCCTATTCTGATATTGACACTGCTAAGGTGGTGTATTTTAGTTAGTCGCGATTTGTTAACTACCGTCGTGTCGCTTTTTACTTTTGAATAAATGACCGAACAAATAAATTCGTCAAAAATGTACAAGGAGACTTCTGCGGCGGATCCTTCTAAGTGAGGATCCATAGACGAACGAAAATAATCAACATATCGTAGCAGATTGGCAATGTAGCGTACAGCGGGGCCTTAAGTTATACAAAGGAGTCCACGGGTCGGCAAGCGCGCTATACGCGCGTACGTCAAACCAAAAGATGGACAGACGACCTTGTCAATAATTAAAGAAGTAATATAAGAATTAAGGGTACAAAAGGTCGTCCCTGTTGGAGATCTTCAGACAGACCTATATCCAACAGAGGACGACCCATGAGATGCTAACGATTAAATATGTTGATTATTTTAAAGTGTTTAAATCGTACCGCATGTAATAAATAAGTCTATTTATGACAATATGACAGTTATTGTGTTGTATTGTGAGACAGTGTGTGTGTTTTTTTATTGGTGACGATTGGTGATGGCAATTGATGACTGTGTCAAAACCCAGGTTAGCTCGCTATTAGGTGATGCTGCGTGTGAGGGAAAATAGGGCATTGTTGGATTGGCTTTTTGTTTTACTGTAAGCTTTAAACGCCGGGCAAAACCATTGATTCGGATCTCCTCAGTCAATAAACAATAAAGTTAGGGTAAGAAGTTGGGAAAGGACTTCTTTACTATTACCACAAAAATGATTTATAAACAATTAGAAAACTAGTTAAAATTATTTATAATGAAAATTAAACACAGTTCCGGTCTTATTTCAATTTCACACCACGAAACTTAAATCGTTACTTTCTATATATATAACATTAGGAAAACTTTAAAGTAAGCTAAAATCAAATATCATTTCCCTATGATAAGACAATGTCAAAATATGAATAACTTTATATTTCCCGAACGCGTGGAAAGACCTTTGGAAGTTATGTTGTTGACGTAATGACTGGTTGGATAATTAATAAAGTCTGAGACGATTGTGTCTTATGATTATCGGAATTTATTTAATAAATATCTGAAATGAATTAAGTTGTTCAATATAAATACATGTACCAGGATAAATTATTATAAAAAAGTTACTTGATTTTTATTAATGTTAATTTCTGATAGCGGAACATAACTTCCTAATAATTGTAAAAAACTGGCAACAACTCCAGCAACAGCTTTATGCTTTATACCTTTACCGGCAACGAGTCAATTCTTCATCTTTCGACTTAAAAGGTACATGTTACCGGATGCCTTTGACGGTTTCGAGTGACAATTCGAGTTAGCGTCTGTGGCACATGCCATAATTTTTTTTTATAAAATCGACAACTTTAGTCGATTTTATTAAAAATTGAAGTTATGAAATATTCAAACAGTGATCGTGATAGCAATTGAAAAGTTATTGAAAATTATTGAGTCTATTGCAAGACATCGATAAGTATACAAGAAAGTCGTGTGCGGCATGAAACGAGACCTCATCTCGCCTGCCGTCACTAGCAACCAGGTCCTTGTAGATATTCAATTAGGACGTTTGCATGATGTAATTATGCCGTGCCAAGTAAAGATTACAGACATTTGGTGTGATTTGTTCAAACGAGTTATTTTCAGTGAATGTGACACTTGAAACCATTCTACAAATTAAAGTATATAAATTGTTTTTACAAAAAATGTAGAATGGCAATATACAAATAGTGCAAATACCGATGTTCATGTCTTTGAGAATAAAATATCATGTGTTATTTCGAGTGAATAATGATGACCTGTACAAAAGGACTGTGAATGTCAGAGACCGGTGTATACAATTAGATTTTGCACATGGTCTATATTTGAGATAGATTTCGGCACGAGACCAACATGTATTAACATTAATCCGTTCATCAATACGTTGGAAGAGTCAAGGCTATCATAGAGGGTCATTAAAATATAAGCATCGTGTGCTCGGAGTGTTTTTAAACATCTTATTCAAAACACAGCCTTTAACCAGATTAAGTTCGAAGAATATTTCAGACGATCAGTAGTTAACTTTAAGCTGAAGGTGGAATGTATATCCACAAATAAATACTGTTCCATTCCTAAAAGACATGTAAACAGTTCACATACATTTCATCTTTAGTCGATAAATTTCTAGACAGCATTTATCAAGTGTTTCTTGTTATCAGTTCAAAACATAATATTATTCATGGCACTAAAGTGAAAAAATACGTTCATTTTTTAATAGAAGAAAGCAAAACATTCAGTTGCAACTTGTATATTTAATGAACGTTTCCTTTGAGCAATGATCAAAAAATTCAAACTGATACCCAACTGTAAAATATTTATGGTGATTTGAAAAGCTATAAGCTTGTTAAATTCGCAGTGATGACCTAGTTATGATTTAGAACGTATCAAAAAGGCATTCCCTTGTTAAATTATGTTGTATATTCACGTGTGAGAGCAGGCCATATAGCGCTCAGAAAGGATGGCCGGTGGGGCCTTAAAGTTTTGGAATAAACACCACAGACCGGCAAGCGGACTCACAAATTAGACACAATGGACGACCTTCTTAAGGTCGATGGATAGATAGCGAGACGCTGGATACGGGCTGCTCTCGATCGTCCCAATTGGAAATCTGTTTATTGACTTATGCACTGTTATTCACATCCTACGGCCAAAACGATTATTATAATTATAATAAATGGATTGATTGATTAGTACTAAATTCTATTAACACTTCCAGATTTTCACTCTGTTTGCAAATAAATGATTATAAACTTTTCGCTTTGAATCAGCTTTCTACAGAATATTTGCGCTAGTTTAACTGCGATTATGGCATATAACACATAGTCATCTCCAGCCCAAATAAATGTAAAATTATTTAATTACTGGGACATACAGCGATTTCGATTACAACGTGGGTATCTATTTTATTATTATTAAAAGGCAAGAGAACATTTGATCATACAATTGTAGGTAAGATTGACAAAATACAATCACAAGCCGTCAATACGGCTTGTGATTGTATTTTCCTTACAACGGAGGCTTCATTACGAAGTTTTTAATTTGTTATACCACATTGGTCCACTCATTTGTGTAACAATTGTAGATTATTACTTCAAGAGATTACATTTAATTATATTTATATTATTTTAAATATCATAAATTTTATTTAAGAAATCAATATGTAATGAATGTGAAATGATGTTAACCCATCATGTTATCAGGTCAGTTGTTTTAAGAAACGATAGTTTTCATTTTGTTACTAATAATTAACATTTAAATTTCATGACAATTTCGTTGCTTACAGTTCCCATAGATCGTATACAGATAATGTAATTATTTATCAGATTCGTTAAGAATAATAATGTTTTTCAACTTATTTCATCAAAATACGAGCAAAACTTTTCAATTAAACTCATTTGTCCAAAACGTTGCATATTTTAAGATTGTATAAATATCTAATTAATAATATAAAACCTTTTCAATGAAATTAATTCTTTTAATAAGATAGAGTTTGAATAATATAAATTAATAAGAATATAACTCTCTGTAAAAAGGTGATTGAAATCTAAAATTTCTTGGCGTCTCGAATTTATTTATTTGTTATTCTGTTGTGAGTTTTTCATAATGAATATTTCATTTTACTGTTTTTTAACGTTACTGTATTTTACGTTTTGAATATTACTACGATAAAATCATTATTATTGGCTGTAGTTGGGCCTGAAAGGTTCTTGAGTGGCAACTGCGAGCCGGTAGAAGCGGCGTGGACAGGTACGACGACACAGTTAAGGTCGCTGGAAGTCGCTAGATGCGGTCTGCTCAGGACTGGTCATCGCGGCGACCTTTGGGGGAGGCCTATGCCCTGCATTGGGCGTTCATCGGCTGAAAGGAAGTTATATTTTATCATATATAATTCTCAATATATTTTACGGAAACTTTTTTTGATCATATAAATGGCATTTATCTTACCTCTCTGAAAACTTTTACTTTATTCTCTAAGATTGGATTCGGATTTAAGGAGAAACTAAGAGCTGATAAAACAGCTTAGTAACAATATCAAAACGTAAAAGCAAACGTGTACATCTAAGACCTAGAATGTAAAGAAATTTATTTTGCCCTTTTTAATAATAAGATAGAAACTCTGAGTAGACCCACTAAATTTACTTTAATTATTAATAATTACATTTGCTCTACAAACTGTATTCACAGATTAAGAGGAGCGTGGTTTTTATTTCTAAATCTAATTTTGACCTCTAATTAACTAACCGTTAACTGAAAATTGATTTATTTTAGTTCCTAATCGTCTTTAATAAATCACCTAACAATAGCTTAAAAACTTCCTAAGCCTTCCGCATTTTCCTTCCCATTTGTTCTATTTTCCTATATTTACAGAGTAAATTTGTGGAAATAAATATACGTTTAATAAATATCGACTTCTAATTATTTAGCACTGTTACATCAATATTTATAAAAATACTTATGATTATATACTTATATGCCACATTAGTTAGCCTTTGATATAATAGCGCACGTTTACGGCCTGGAAGACAATGCGATAAATGAGGCCTTCCCGCCAGGACAAGACGGCGGCGCCGATATTGGCCCTGGATCTTTACTTCCATCCGTAAGTCTCAACCTCCTCAGTCCACCTGACCACCCATCGCTGGGTCCTCGAGGCCGCCAAGCCACCACAGGAGATAAATTTATGAAAGATATATTATAAAGCAGCCGACACATCTTTGGCCTAATTAAATATCTGTTAATAACAAGTAATAATATGAAAAGTAAAACAAAGCGCTTATGAATGATTACCATAATTAACATTAAAATCTCAAAAACATTTTACGTTTAAGAACAGTAATAGTTTCTTTAATTATTAAGACTTATGTAAAATGAGAGCGAAAGTCAAAACGACAAAAACTTAAGTAATTTCAGATTTGTGCCTTCAAAGTCCTTCAAATATAAATTTCTAAACGGACTTCATAGTTTTAAAATAATAAAAATTTTAACACGTATTTACATATTAAAAATGTTCGTTACATTACGAGTTCATAACTCGTAATGTAACAACAAATTTTCACTTTGTTTCATGCGGAACAACTAACTACCCATCTTTGCCCAGTCCACCTAATTCTTACAGCTCAGCTTTTCTATCTTGACATAATATAACATTTTTTATAAACTTCAGAAACTTCGCTAAATTATCCAGAATAGCATTGATAACAATTTTATGTAATAAACTTGCTCGCATTTCGTATATTTTTGTCATTAAATATCATCTTTGTCGAGTTTTATTAAATAAATTTATTGAATGTAACATTTTGGGTAAAACTGGAGACATTATTTATCTAACTTATATTTGATGTAAACGGAATGGATATTTACTTAATTAATGTGTTTCGAATATTATTTTCATATAGGGTAAAAAAGAAGTAATTTTAAAAATTGAAATTGCCCTCACCGTTCATAACAAGAAAAGCAAATACCAACTTAAAAAAAAATAATTACATTAGGTCACTAGCAAGCAGCCGAAGTAATACACTCCGCAGAAGACCGGCACAGAGTGCGTAACATAGTGAGCAACAAACTTTCCAAAAAAGGTCACCAACTTTAGAAGCGAAGGATAAGATGCAAGGAGGGAGACTTATAAAATTGCCGTCTAATATACAAAATGGTACCGCAAAGGTTTTGTGATGAAGTCGAGCATTGACCAGCAGAGGCAACAGGAACGAGCGATTTCCCAAAGCTGGTTGAAGATTTGCGGAATTTTCAATAATATCGTCCAGTTCCTTGCGGTACACATCTGCAGTGCTCATGCTGTTACGGCATACTACGGCATTAGGCTTCTTAACAATGACCATAATATGTTTAAAGGTAAGTTTTTGGTTACGGAATTGCCTAGGTGTTTAGAGGTGTTTGTTAGTCCCTGGTGATGTACACCAGGGTCTAACTAACATGACGACCTCTTACAGTTGACAAAATAAATGCATCAATCGCCGCCACAATACAGGAAAATTGATAACATGACATGACAATGATGATGATAATAATAATAATAACAATGATGACGATCATAATTATTGAATATGATAAAAATAACGGTAACGATAAAAATGGTTATGTTGATAATAGTGATGACAACGTCCTCTCTACTACGATGACAAAGACGAAGGCGATAACGATTACGAAAACGGAGTCCACGACAGCGACGTGGATGATATCGACCACAACAGTATCAATGACGGCAAATATGTGGACGTCCCACAACAAAGACTTCTTGCTGTTATTTACCGAATTAATTCAACAATACACAAGGTACTAATCCATTGAGTGTTTATTATAAAAAAAACATTATTGCTCGTTGGACAGTTTTTAAAGAAGGTTACAGAGGCACGCAATGATTATGTTTTATAAAAAAACTTTAGCAGACATTTTTAATAACCAGTTTCTCCAATAAAAAGACCCTCACCCTATTGTATAATGAGTGACATAGTATAAAAAAGTGTGAACTACTATTTGCCAGAAACGATGGAACTTTTTATACCTGTGAAGCCGAACCTTACAATTGTTCAGAGAGTAACAATTTTTATAAATTTCTGTATGTGTTTATTAAAACAAAGGATAAACATTTTTCATAAATATTTTCTTAGATTTACTTTATTCTTTCTTGTATAAATATGGCCTAAAGTTATTTTGACCCCATAAATCGATTAAAAACTGGGGCTACTTGTATGTGTAACTTCAATCGTTATCGCAATATAACAAATTAAAGAGTTACGTTTAAACTTTATTACTCCACAATTCACAAGTTTGTATTCAATTTGATATAGTCGTATAGATATAGGTTGATATAATCTTCAACGCAAGTCAATTTGTCAATCTATAAAATTATCAACTTGTTTAATTGATGTGAATTGTTATCAGAAACATCGCGGGATCGCGGTAGTCTAGATGAAGTGACCTCTGAGGTTACTCTGGGCACCCCTGTGCCGGACAGCGGTGTCCGGCGGGAGGTAAATCCGAGTTACTGAGCGTCACAATGCGTCAGCAAATCTAAGTAAGCTCGGCGAAGACTGAACCCTAAACGGTCGTACGGACGCGGAGTCACCCGGCGTCCGTAAAATGCGCCCTAGCCTTACCTACCTAATTCCCAAGGCAACCCACGCAGGGGTGTCGTTGGCGGGGAGGACAGTGCCTAGTAACACGCGGACCGCGGCCCTGCACACGAATCCGTGCGCAGAGGCACCGGATTTGACGGACAGCAACAGCAGAGAGGGCGGCCGTAAAGTCCGAAGACAATTCCGCACTTCCAAACGCTGTGCGCAGGAATTCCTTGAACGATGGTGCAAGGTAGCGAACCTAATTGCAAATCAGCAATACGGGAAGCGGGAAAGTCGGGAGACACGTCCGAACGCTCTAAACGCTGAGCTCGCAATGTACTAGTAGAAGTAGTAGAAGTAGCTAGATAAAATATAATAAAAATTATAATTAAATGGCTATCAGTGTTCGAAACGCACGATTTTAATTAATATTTCTATTTTTCTTGCAGTTACCTGAATATATAATAACTTAACTTTGGTACCTTCAAATTAATTTGTAGACGTGAACCAACAAGATTATTTTATTTATACATGGAACTGAATTTGAATTGCACGCATTTTTGAAATATATATATATATATATATATATATATATATATATTTGAAATTTATTTCATCATATATATATATATATTTGAATTTATTTTGGAATATTCAAATAAACTTTTTTAGGTACCCCTTAATCAATTCTTCTAAAGCCTTTTATTCTTAGCCGTAATCGCTTAAATGACAAATTAATATCATATATTATTTTAATTAAAAGTGTTTATTATATTTCGTTCGATATGCAAATATTGTTTATCAGCCTTGTAATTTATCCTCAGTAGAACAAAAGCCTGCTCCCGTTCAGACAAAGAAAGTGCGTTATCCAATCTACCACCTTATGCTTTAATATGGTTTGGTTGGAATCAAATTTGTTAGATTTACATTACCAGAAGTTTTAGTCTCGCCGTTTGTGAACTGTGATAAAAAATAAATCAGGTATATTATTTCTCTGAATTGTATTGACAAAAGACGAAAAATGTTATATTTTCCTTTAAATACTTTTCTTTCAGACATATGAGTACGAAATAAATAATAAAAAAGAGGACAGAATTTTTAAACAAAAGAGTGTTTACGGCGCACCGCAGCGCAAATAAAAATTAAAGCAATCTCATTTCGCCTTCTGTCTCATTTACCTTTTCTAAAGAAATAAAATTCATTTTCTGCAAAGCTCCCAAATGAAACTTGGCATTTTCTAGGAAAGAAACTATTTGTGGATAAAACGTACTTTTACTGGTGTATGCGGCGTTCTTACAACGTAAAGCTTTAAAACGAATAAAACGCTTAAGCGGCATATAATATACTCATACTACCAACTAACTTGCGCGGAATTAGTGTCAAACAAAAATACGAGAACATCATCGGCGCTCCTTGACGTATTCCGCTAAAGGAAGCACGCTTCATTTTTGCCAAAAAATTGCATTATTTAATTTTAAAAATATAATACAATTTTACACTTTATGGAAAGAGTTGTATGGAAGGTAAGGTAAATGCATGATCCATCAGAGAGCTTACCTGATTGAAATCTAACTCGTTTTCTAATTGTACCGTCTATCAACAAACTTACTAATAGTTGCCACTACTGTTGAGATATACAGTTTAAATACCTAATGATTAACGTCGAAAAATATAAACAAATGAATAACGAAAGGTTTAACTCTGATACTTTTTTTTTAATTCAGTCGCATGTAACACGTTTTTAAAGATGAAAAAATGTTAATTAACTTTATACGGGGTATTATTTGGTGATAAGCATTATTATATCACCTATTTTTGTAATATACACAAACTAGCACACTCACCCCTGCCCACTTAGCGTGGTTCGGACCGCTTTTTATCCGTGTAATTTCATAATTCAAATCTATTCTAAGTAATTTTTAATATTCCCTTGTAAATATTCTGGCCAAGTTTTATAGAGATATGTGCCTATAAAAATTAAGAGGGCTATAATTTGCAATGAATATTTAAAAAAAAGCATTTTTATGAAGTCTCTCTTGCGAATGTAATTTCGTAAAATCTAGCTAGATGAATGTTTCTAACAAATTATAAGTCTTTAAGCATTATGGGTCTAGAAATATAGTTAGTGTAAGTGAAAGTCAGTAGTTTGTAATAGTAATACGTCAGATAATTAATAGTAGTGAGTACACGGAGTCCATTAACATATACACAAATGTAAATGCATACCTAAATAAATACTTGATAAATACGTATCTGAATATAAAAATATTTATAAAAATATGTACACGGTTGTAATTCTCTGACCTCGCCCAATACAGCAGATAAAGATTCAATTATTCAATTTTCGGTCTAGACATAATAACTATTTATACAATAATATGATCAGACAGTAAAAACAAGATTATTTACTATTGAGTCATAAATTAACAAGCAATTTTCCGTTACCACTTGCTGTGATAACTTGATACATATTCCAAAAAGAGTCGTCACTGATTTATAAGTAAGATAATTAAGAATGAAAGAGATTCCTCTCTAAATAACCTTCGTTTATTGCTTTATTAAAATCTAATGAAATAAGGTAAAAAAATATCTGCGTATACCATAAATGAATTCCAATAAATAATATTATATTACCCGAAATAAATACCCTTTTATAATACAAGAAAAAAACTTGTACTTGCCATATGCTTTGCAAAAGAAAAGAGGAGTCATGTAATAGAGCCTGATGGAGCCCTTTGTCTAGAATACTAAATGTCAGTTTGTATGGGAATTGAAACTGATAGAAACAAAACATTTTATGAATTGCTAATACACGTACCGCCCTGTCAGTCGTACAAAAATTCTAGACTCGTTAATTTAATTAACTGCCACATTCATAATACAGTTAAATGAGTTTGGCCTATCACATGATTAACTCTTTCTGTGACAATATTACCAAGGTAAAAAGTATTTTGTTTATATAGTTTTGTTATATTTTTATTACATAGGTAACACTAAAGCTTTAAAACTGCTTTTATAAAAGATAATAAACATATAAATATTTAACTATTCGATAATAAAACTCTTTAGTAATCTTTTCCCGTACTTTATAATGATACTATAATGACACAATGATGTCATTTATTTGGCGGCAACATAAAAACTACGAATCAACGTTATTATAGATTTAAGTGAATATTTTCGTTTTGTGAATTTTTATGAGTTTAATAACGATTTAAGTTAGCAATATTCATGATAGCCTTCGCCGTAGCTTTTAGTAATAAAGTGCCATCTTGTGCCACTGTTTACAAATATTTTAAGTAAAAACTTTGTCGCATTAATCTCCGAGATCTTCGACATGAAAGACGTCCATCAACAGTGACAACTGTAACTAATATCGAAATTGGGCGACACATAACAGTTTTACAAGTGAGTGA
The DNA here is from genome assembly GCF_028537555.1 of Battus philenor. NCBI lineage: Eukaryota > Metazoa > Arthropoda > Insecta > Lepidoptera > Papilionidae > Battus > Battus philenor. The sequence goes on from NW_027181661.1 coordinate 10,965,227, forward strand.
GTTTCGTCATAATATTCTTCAACTATCATTTACATATTGGAAAAGTATATGCTTTATTTATCGTTTCCATTGGTAAACAAACTACAATTGTTATGCTCTTTAAAACAAATCACAATCTTCAATCACAGAGAATATTCTTTAAAGGAAGTTCGATAACGACGTCCACGCAGCCGTCTTTTTTTATCAGGTCAAAGTGTAAAGCGCTCTCGTCAAAATTCGACTTTTAATTTCCGCAAAAAAAAATCCTTTAAAAACGCTGTGGAAGAAACTTCCAAATAAGAGTGTATAATGTGTCAAGGGGACTTTAATATTTTTGGGGGTTTTAATAAACAATAAGTCATTGATAACTTGGTGGTACTATATTTGGTATTTAAATGATTCAGTATCTCAATTTATTCCATTTTCGGTTAAACAATTAAAACGTCATGAAAATACATTGTCAAAGAGAATCTTTAGATGTTGTTCAACTTGCGAACTCTTATTATTGCAATGTCAAACTTATACATGAGGAACAAACAATTTTAATATCGTTTGATAATAACATTACTTAACGATATTCTTACAATAATTACAAATAAATACAAAGCGTCCCAGTAATAAGCTCTCGATAGACAATTACTACCAGATAATTTCTTTAGTTGCATTAAGCGTACAGATACTTTTTTCATATCCTTTATTAGTGTCATTGTCCAAAATAAGTTAGTAAAAAAAGTTTTATAATGTAATCATTACACTTACGTTTAGTATATGAGAAAAAAATCTAGTAATTATGATGCTTACCGCCAACATCGGTGGTGGCAACAACAATACGCTGGTGGATCGCAGCACTAAAACTCTATGCGTTGTAAAAAAAACTAGTGCATTTGAATATAAAGGAAAGTACACTCGTACCTCGGAAACTGGAGGGATATTTTAAAGTATACTTAATCATCGATCTGTGAAGTCGCAAATTTTTATGACATGTGCCACAGACGCTTACTCGAATCGTCACTCGAAACCGTCAAAGGCATTCGGTAACATGTACCTTATAGGCCGAATGATGAAGAAAAAGCATAAAGCTGCTGCAGGAGTTGTTGCCAGTATTTTACAATTATTAGGCAGTTATGTTCCCCCACCAGAAATTAACATTAATAAAAATCAATTAACTTTTTTATAATAATTTATCTTGGTACATGTATTTATATTGAACAACTTAATTCATTGCAGATATTTATTAAATAAATTCCGATAATCATAAGATACAATCGTCTCAGACTTTATTAATTATCCAACCAGCCATGACGTCGACAACATAACTTTCAAAGGGGTTTCCACGCGTTCGGGAAATATTAAGTTATTCATATTTTGACATTGTCTTATCATAGGGAATCATATTTGATTTTAGCTAACCTTAAAGTTTTCCTAATGTTATATAGAAAGTAACGATTTAAGTTTCGTGGTGTGAAATTGAAATAAGACCGGAACTGTTTTTAATTTTCATTATAAATAATTTTAACTAGTTTTCTAATTGTTTTTAAATCATTTTTGTGGTAATCATCTACTCTTATTCTCTCAGGATACTGCCTAAAGAATTCTTTTCCCAACTTCTTACCCTAACTTTATTGTTTATTGGCCGAGGAGATCCGAATCAATCCAACAATGCCCTACTTTTCCCTCACACGCAGCATCACCTAATAACGAGCTAACCTGGGTTTTGACACAGTCATTAATTGCCATCAACAATCATCACCAATAAAAAACACACACACAACAACTGTCATATTGTCATAAATAAACTTATTTATTACATGCGATACTATTTAAACACTTTAAAATAATCAACATATTTAATCGTTAGCATCTCATGGGTCGTCCTCTGTTGGATATAGGTCTGTCTGAATATCTCCAACAGGGACGACCTTTTGTACCCTTAATTCTTATATTACTTCTTTAATTATTGACAAGGTCGTCTGTCCATCTTTTCGTTTGACGTACTATGGCGCGCTTACCGACCCGTGGACTCCTTTGTATAACTTCAAGGCTCCGCTGCACGCTACATTGCCAATCTGCTACGATATATTGATTATTTTCGTTCGTCTATGGATCCTCATTGTACCATATTTGTTAATAGATAAAATAACCAGTGTAAACTTCTTTTAATATGTCATGACAGAACATGATCGAACTCTAAGGTAACTTTTAACGTGCGAACAATGAGAACAAGTTGAAAGTTGAACAACACCTGACGCACGCCTGCTAGCGGTGGAAACTTGTTCCTCGTTAACGGGATTCCTTGTTGCGGATGCACATAGCTACTGGCATTCTTTGTGGGCGAAAACATAATTTAAGTTTTAAATAATACATCGCAATTTTTTTTAACTTTAATACAATAAATTGTGTAAATACACTTCGTGATAAGTTTGCCGACACCTTTAAGAACAGGCAAGCAACGCTCCACTAACCGATCTCCGGTCTTCACTCAATAACCTTAAGGCTCAAACTATCCACTGCGCACTTTGTGGTCCCGCCCACTGCCACTTCAACTTTTTAATCCACTGTGTGCTGTGTCGATCACTTTCGTTCGTTCTCGTATCCCGTTACTTCTTATTCTGTGTCTTCCTTCTCTCCTTCTTCTGAACTGTGTCCCAGATATAAACGCCCAACGCCGTAGCTTAAAGTAGTCTATAGCATTAAGATATTAGACAAAAATATGAAAAAAGCCAATGAAACGTGTGTTTGTTCAATAAGCCATTAATTTTATGAATAGTTCAGTATCTTCATGGACCTATCGCATCTCATTTTCATAATTATTTTTATTTACATTATTCTCTATTTGTTCTTCCTCGTCATAGTATTGTTCAGTTACGCTACCATATGTGTCTAAGGAATTTATATTATTTGTTCTGAAGGGTCTCACAGGAGGGGCTGTACGCGTGGTTACGTCAATTTAAAAATTTGTGCAGGCACATTAAAAATAGGTTTAAATCCTACTTGATTAGGTTTAAAGTTATATTGTGGGTTTTGCCGAATCTGGAACTTAAAATTTATCGGTTGTGATGGTATATAATTTTTAAGTGTAAACGAGGAGCTCGTAAAAGACGGTACTTGCCTTTTTTTGTTCTTAGCATTGTATTGATGCATGAAATTTATTTCTTTGTAACTATGGAGAAAGCATTCTCTAGATTTGTTCAAAATGGCAATATAATATAATATGGTTTAACAATTCTTAATAAATTTTTCAGGTAAAATATAAAGAAATATGTTTAATAACAGGTTATTATAAATTATCATTTTAGCGGCTTTAACGCCTTCGTCTGTAAACATACGAGCCTCGATGCAAAATAGTTCGTCTAGTACGAAAAACGTAGAGAAAGATTTTTCTAACTTAATTATTTTTGTCTAGTTCGTAAACAGAAAGACTATTCTTCCGTCTCATGTTCGGTTACTTATGCACTCTTTAACGTTGAATCAATAAACTATTTCAGCCTTTTAAGTTAAGAGATATCCTGCTCTTAAGACGAGCAAATGGTAAACAAAATAGTTCGTCTAGTAGTTAATCGATGCAAAAGAGTTCATCTATTATTGAGTTAAATACGTTTCTCCCTTTCTTAAATAAATTTTATAAAATTTTAGTTAAATTAAAAAATAATTCAGAGTCATTTTTACAAGTGGGATAGTATAAATTCTGGAAAGATCTGATAATTTCTTCAGTTTTTAAGAAAAAATGGGCCGTGGCAAATCAGTCTGTGTAGAACTTCGAAACCGAATACTTTGTGGGATTGAAGTGGGCAAATCAAGTAACAAAATTTCAAAACACTTAACACTGCTCAGATGCTCAGTATAATGTATCATTCAGCACTATATAAAGAATAGAAATACTTCTTGATAAAAGAAAATTGGCCGAACCCGTATCACCAGTGAAGCAGAAAAAGGAATCCTTAAGAAAATTATCAAAAAAAATTGTCGAGCTCGAGGTGAAAAACTCACATTGCAATGAAGAGTCAGTTGATACTTGCAACAGTGTTGAAAAGAATGGGCTACAGATTTTACACAGCTAAAGAAAAACACTGTTGACTGCCTTACAAAAGAAAAAGATATTGAATTGTGCTCGTAATCACTTAAACTGGACTTCTGATCAGTGGTGTAGTATCATATGAAGTGACAAGTACAAATTTGAAGTTACAGTCGGCGACGAAAGAAAAAAAAGTGTTTCAAAATAAACATGAAGTATTTCATACTGATTGCATTAATCGAAAAGTCAAGTTTTCAGCGTCTCTTATGATATGGGGCTGCATGTCTGCACAAGGTGTTGGTAGGATGCAGTTTGGGGATGGTTCCATCAATGCAACGAGATATCAAACTATTTTGAAAGAAAGTTGACTGCCTTCCATTCCGTCACTCAGACATCGAGATTCTTTCATTTTTCAACAAGACGGTGTTTCCTGCCGTACTGCAAGGACAACAAAGACATGGCTGCTGTCAAAGAGCATCCCAATCATCGAATGGATATCTAGCAGCTCGGACTTATCGCCGATTGAGACCCTATGGTGGAAAATGAAGAAAGTACTCCTCAAAAATCCATTAAGATCTTGTTAGCTTGTAATTTGAAAGCTATGGCTCTTGGCTATGTGGGAGTCAATTATGACCGACGAGTGTGCAGCGTTGGCTGCGACCATGCCTCTTCGCATTACAGCTGTAATTGAAAGCAAAGGCGACACTACTAAGTGGTAGACGAACTATTTTGCGTGTGAGTCAATGGTAGACGAACACTTTTGCGACATGAGTTTCAATATAATTTTTATTTATTGATGTTATGTAAGGTCTTGAACGATTTTGAGGTACATTAAAATAAACTTTAGAATGTTACTCAAATTGTGATTAACATTCTTCTTAACTTTCTTGATTACTTTACGTAAATACAGTTTACATTATTTCATGTTATCTTATTTTTCATACTAAACGAACTATTTTGCATCAAAGCTCGTATTTTTTTTTGCGAAAAAAAAGCTACGCGTCTGTTGTACGCGGTGGAAGAAATCCGGTGAATGTGGAATTGAAGTTCAAGAGCGATACATTCTTCGGACTTTGGATCACCAAAATAAAATGCAAAGACGTCTATTAAATTTTCAAATGTGAAAATGTCTTCGCGTTCGCTTAAAAGTGAAGCGACTCTAACATGAAGTCCGTTTGTTATTACGTATAGGACGTGTCTTCTGAGCGAGATATGCAGAGGGTGGTGAAAATGAGATATAGACATATCTCGCTGTCCGAATAAAAAATTTAAAAGACCTTGTTCACCCCCAATTTAAGATTAAAGTAATGAATTATTGAGGGACTGTTCTAATCTGTTTCATTGTTAAGTTTTACACAAAAAACTAAAAAAAATAGAATCTTATAATTACGATATGTTAAAACAATTCATACAAACGTTAAACGTTGACTTAACTATAGAGTTTGCAGATGTACATGATTTCTCTTTAAATTTTACTCTGACACTGCCTAAAGAATTCTTCCTCCACCTTTTGACTTTAACCTTATTATTTATTGGCAGCGGAGATCCGAATCAATGGTTTTGCCCTGTGTTTAAAGTGAGAAAAGAAAGTAAAGAAAAGGGAAGGACTCACGCGACGATTCCAAGAGTTATAAAATCATGATAGTTCACCACGAAGAGAAGTTCAGTTCAATATCAAATTGGCCAATAAATCAAGCGTGAAAATAAATTGGCTACAGATTTTTTGGGGCCCCTGATCATATACCCAAGCAAATCATAGATTAAACCCCGCAAGGGATATTTAAAGATTTACTGTCACAAATCAAACTGACGCTTAACTATTCTAGCAGAGGTAAAACGCAGCGGCAAGATCTTTTTTTTTTCTTATATTTATTCACTAATTAAACTCACTTTATTAAGTAAACGGGTCTTAATATAAAACCAAAGTAATTAAATGATAACAGATGGAAAAAATAATAGAGGTATGTTACTAATCATTTAAGAATCTAGTTAATAAAAAAAATCAAGCCCCTTAACAAACATAAGACATATCTACTTTGCCGTTTTAGCGCATTTTATTATCAAAGCAATTAAGTTTTCCTGGAAAATACTTAGACTTCCTACTTCCTACGGTGCGCGATGCAAAAACAAGAACAGAATCTCTATTTAAATCGTTTTCATCTGAGTAAAACGTAAAAGTATACATAACAGCAATTATTATCGAATTGTTAAAAAAGCCACAAAAATGCGTATACATGGGAAGTATAACACAAAAACAATAACAAAAAAATATAACAAAGGACAAGGACAATTTTATTAAGTATATTCAAACAACTATCTACTATTGTCTTTACAAAATTATATACGGATGAAGCATTTTCAATGCACATTTTTCATTTTGCACATATGTAATTACTACAACAGCGTCAAGAAGCGAACAAGAAGTCTCGCAGTACCAAATCAAAGAGCGCAAGACGGTGGACGGAAAGTTTTACCGATGTGATGTCTGGAAAGTCCCTCGTCATGTTCGCGAAGTACGCGGTCGCCTTTAAGTTGTTAAATACCAAGTGGCAGATTTATGTTTTGAAACTTAAATATAAAATAAAGCACTGAAAGATTACCAATAATGCATTGATGAGTATGTCATCCAAATATCTTGCGTTGAGTACCGTCATAGCAATTCATTGAAGCTCTGGCCGTGTGTCCAGTAACAACGTCCTGTTGGAACCGCGTATGTGATTAATATGATAGATGAGCTCACAAGTTCGGTAAAAAGAAATCCGTAATCATGTGTTGATAATTCTTACTATGGGCATTCGTCGCCTGCCCTCTAGTTACAAAAAAAATGGTCCAATTGTTACATGGGTTATTCATATTTCAGTCGATGGTTGTGTGCGATTGGAGACCAGTAATACAAATTTCGTTGTTTGACGTGGCCATTTAAGTGAACATGAGTCTCGTAGTTCCACAAAATGGGATTTATGTTGCGAAAATTCTCCAACATCGTTTGACGCAAAATTTTTGCGCAAATTTTAATACGTTTTATTCCGTAACAGAAGTCAAAGGACGACGGCGACTTCTTTCGTTATTCTTCATGTTTCAGCGATTGTACTCAAACTAGTATCAATAATACTTGTTTAAAGGTATCATCAAAACGGACTTGAAGTCCTAAAAAAATTTTGTACGAAAATTTTCCAGCTTGATAATTTCATAATGCTAATAAAATAACGAGGTAGTACAGATTTTACAGAATTGAAATTTGGAAGAAACATGTTGTAACTTTAAAATAATCTAGTTCTCGTAATAAATTATTACTCACCTGCCTTTAATACAGGAAAAGTTTTTGAATGGCCTAACACAAGCAATATCTCCAGTATTAATCAGTTTCACTTGACTTTCCTAGAGATAAACACGATACTAACTACGCACGCTTTTACTTCCACAATATATAATACACATGCTTTTGGCATAACGATAACTATTGTTAGCATCCTTAACGTCACAACGCGAACACAGTAACCTGTGATTAACGCAATGTAATTCGAACAACGTAGTGGCTGGAAGAGACGAGTAGAGATCAAATTACGACAATTATTTTAACTTTCAACAATATCTACTACTTCCGGATCGGTGAAGTTTATAAAGTGGCAAAGTAAATTGGACGCAATTAAACTTTACCGATATAAAATAGTAGCTAGTACCGGAGCTTTTTGTTTGCTGCAATTATACCCTTACACCACAATAAATGAATCAGAAATAAATTATTCTGTTATCAACTGAGGGCAATATGCGTTATACATAAAATTTTAATTTTTAACCTAAATTTTTAACATCTCATCCGTCTGAACAGTCTCAATGCTGTCTCCTCATTAACAATAATGCAATTCTCAAGTATCATTAACGCAATTACAGCGTACAGGCGTCATCAATACAATTACGGTAGTCGACATAATTATAAGCCTCATTAATATACACATTGAGAGTACCCTGTAGGGTCCATTTTGATTAATTTACTTTTCTAAAACAATCATAATACATGAAATATTTTGAATAACGAAATTACATTTGCATCCAATAGTAAAAAAAAAAAACTTTCGATCACTAAATATTTTCATACTATATTAATTAACTAAAATTACATTGCAGTGATCGAGACATTAACAGACTTAATTAAACAGTGTACAGTGAGACTAATTTAAGCAATAACTAGATTTGATAGTCTAACATAATAGGAACCTGCAACACTCATTCACAATGTAATGTAACAGTGTGCGAACATAATCCTTGTTAAAATTTGCAAGCGTATAGAGTCTAGGCCAGTTATTCGGAATTCGATGCCTGCACATGAACAACGATGGTAGCTCAGAAACTATTAATTTTATATATATATATATATATATATATATATATTACTGATAAGTTAAAGTAGCAGCGGACAGGCTACAAAGCTCGCAGAACAGATAACCACTGGAGTCTCAATGGAGGGGAAACCACGTACAGACGAAGCCGGCCACTTTTACTCCATCCTATTGAAAATCTGTAGAAGAGACCGATATATGTCCACCAATGGAAGGTCCGCGACAATTTTTTAACTAAAAATATAGATTAGGTATACCGTAAAGCGCTATGTGTAGAAACGCATATAAATTAACTGCACTAAAACTTGCAAAATGTATGCAAAATTTCCCATTTATACACAGTCATCTGATGTAGAGTCCGCCTTTGACGAGGTTTAGAATGCACCCTCTTACCGCTTGATTTGCACGAAATTTACTTTAAGCGATTACGTATAAAGGAAATGAGCGATCTATTATTTACATATATGTAGATGCGTGAATAAAAATACAAATAAAGACGAGATCTTATTCTTAATAAAATTTCGAAAAATAATTTTTAAACTAACTACACTTTATTGTTCAACCAAATGTATTATATATTTACTTTCAGTGTTAGTACCAAACGCTATTTTCGCTCTATCTTTTCAATAAAACTGATTGTCTATAATTCTTCGAGGACTGTCTCTTCAGATATAACCGAAAATTGATTTCAAATACTTGTCGCTGCATATAATTTAGATATTCATGGTTGTAAGAAAAGTAGACTGTAAAAAGCCACTTGGGCTATCACTGATCCGTTGGTCTTATCAAATCAAATCAATACCGGCCTCTCTGTTATTACTTGCCTTGAGAAAGCCGCGGATTGAATATCATGAAAAGAGCATATCGCCGATTCCGTAAAGGCGTCAAGATGGACACGATCGTAGTCAGTTATAAATAAATATCCGAGGTAATTAAAAACTGCAAAAGACATGCACAAACGCGACGTTCTCATTTAACAATAATACGTGTTCTTATGATTTTCGTGTTAAATTTTTAAACCGGTATGTGCCCCCCACTATGACCGACCTTAAACCCTTATACTTTGTACGATAATATTGTTTCCCGGTCAACACTTCCGGCCTAAATTATAATATTGAATTATTCACTAATTAAACCAAGCACTTTAGTAAAACTGAGGACTACTTAAGCGTTTAGCACATTATAAATATTTAAAAGAACTCTTCTCCGCACATTATATGTTCATAAAGTATTTATAAAAAAAACATGTGTTCAGATGCGCTTGTGTGTAGGTACGTATATATTATGTCATAAAAGCGTTTGATACATAAAATAAAACATTTTTAGGGGCATCGAAAAGGGGAATTCCACAGAAGTGAAATTGTTTATTTACGTCGATATAAATACAAGCGAAACTAGAAGAAGATTATTTTCACAAGCAATGAGCGCCACTTAATATCAAATGTTTGATTCAAACATATTCACACAGCATCATTGGCCCGCCATGCATATCCAACGACTATAGATAATGCGTCACGATGATTGACTGCTACACTAAATGACCTGAAGCTATACCACTTCGAGACAATTTGAGTCCACACTATTCGCGTTGCTTACGAAATAGATTGAAATAAAACGTTTACGTACCACAGCGTTTCATCCACAAGCGAACGGACAGGTGGAGAGATGGCACCGAAGTAGGAAGACGTCACTCGTGGCCTGCGGAAATACAACTTCCCGACTTCTTTATACCAACGCCGACAAACGTCAACGATACAGAATATGTACGCCAACTCACAGACGCTATGGCTACGTTAACATCAACGCTTGCAAATAGCACAATGCAACCAGGAACGTTGGTGCACAAGAACTTTACCATATGCACACACGTTTTCGTTCGTAACGATATAGTTCGAGCACCTCTGACGCCACCATACGACGGACCGTACGAGGTACGAAAAGTTATTCAAGGTCCAGCAGATCTACGGTATTACTCGATCGACTGAAGCCCCCCAACATCTATAACGAAGATGAAGAACCTCAACGTACAGCGAAGCAACTTTACGTCACGAGAACTGGAAGAACACGTGTAGGTACATGTGGGTACTTTTATATCAGTTTTCTATAAATTGTAAACAACATTCATAAATTTAAAAAAAACACCTATGTGTATAAATATTATAAAATATTTATGATACAAACTATTTATTATAGTATTTAATGAAAAACAAAATCATACATGTATGCGGATGCGAACGTGTGCAGATATGTGTGCGCTTTTATATAAACTTTGGGTAAACAATATATAACAATTGAATAGTAATCATAAAAAAACACACACACAGTTTGTGCGACAGTTGCGATTCGCTGTTTTCCACCAACAACGCCTAGAAATGAAAAATTTGAGTAAGAGTTTGTACTACTAATCGCTTAAATGTATGATTAATTAAAATGTAAATAACTAAATAATAGGTAAAGGGTTGATAACGCGTATATTTGCACAATTGTGCGATGGAAATGATGAAGACTCCAAACGTTAGCCTTACATGCTGTCGTATGCTGGAAGTCGAAATGTTTTTAACCAGATTTCACTCACTTTTTTACCGGTTTAAGAGTTTCAGGAAAGTATTGATCCAGACTTAAAAGAAAACCTAATTAATTTGAAAGTAAATATCGATTAATTGACAGATCTGTTCAAAAAATGTAATGACTAACTTACAAACGGACAGCCACAGATTAATAACACACAAAAGCTGTTTCAGCTTTTCTAGTAAAGTTTAAATTGAATAACCACCATGGGCAAATCCATTACATAAAACGAAAGTAGGTAATGTGTTATTACTAAAGGTGTGTGATTACTACTCCTCGAGTCTAATCTAACAGCTGTCGACTGCTGAGCCGATCTGAGCACCCGGTGCCGAACAACGGTATTCGGTAATGTTTGGCAAATCGAACTAAGATAGAAACAAAAGGAAGAAACAATTCGGACGTTCCCTTTGTCCTAACTGCTGCTATTGCTTTGCGTGCACACGATGTCCCAGGCGGGGGGCGCCCAATGGTGCACCCGGCGCTAGGTGTAGCGGATGAACCGGAGCGTGCGCATTCTTACGCGGACGGTGTTCGGCGAGCCGGTGCATTTTCTTCGGCTGGCCGTGCCTCTTTTATGCATTTATGCGAGGAAAGTATTAGCGCCAGCTATCACCGCCCGCTGATTTTTTTTTATTTCAATGAATACTACACATAAATATGCCATTTTAATTTTTATTCTTAGCACCCTAAATCGGGAGTTTTATAAGATAAATAAGTGAGAATTGATTAGTTCCTTGGTGGTGTGAACCCATATCAAAAAGTATAGTTGGATGAATTTACTTTTTTAATTGACGTTTTTGACATCTACTCACAACAAAATCAATTAATTAATTCCCATTTCTTTCACGGATACTTTTAACTCATGATTGGAACTCTGCCGCAACGCAAATTTCAATAGACATGTGGCCAATAGCCACATACTCAAGTAAATTTTGTTTAATATTTATAGCGGCTACATTTAGTTAAGTCAGGAACGGGGTGGGACAACCGAAAGAAATCTGAAATGACAGAAGGTCATGCAACAATGTGGAACATATAAAAACTGTAAAACATGGACAAGTAATAAATACAAATTGTACACAGTAAGAAGTTTATATAATTTCTCCAGGAGAAAGGCGCACAGACACATATAATAATCTTCATAATTCTCTTCTGTTTTGGAAATATAGTAAAAAAGTGGTGCCCCTGCACCAAATACCCTGACCACCGGAACCAAATTTTTTTTTTTAAAACGTGTATGCGAAATAATGTCTGGGAATGTTTGATCTAAGCGAATAAACTATAAACCAATTTGCTTATTTAATTTAATTTTTAAAAGACACTTGAAAATTACCAATATGAATTTATGAGACTGCGTAGAATCGTGAAAATTATTGCTCGTTCAATAGAACCTCATCTCGCCTGCCGTCACTTGCAAACCGTTTCTCGGTTAGGTCCAATTACGACGTTTACATAATATCTCATTTAGTTATGCGGCCATAAGTTACAGTGACAGGTGTTGGGATGTGATTTTGTTAACCTTGCCATGTAGTCGACGTACTAACTATATTTGCTCTATGCAAGTGCTACACAGCACATTACCGTACTGCTGCACAGCAAAAAGCTCAAGTTGGGCAGCTTCTGCACCGTATACCGGGCAGAGCGGCTAACATTAGCGGAAGTCATGCTTCAAGCGACAGTCGCAAAATCTGACACCCTCCATCCCTTAACGTTAAGAGTGAAAGAGAATATTATGAAAGTGAGAGAAACAGGGAAGGATGTAAGATTATACTGGGTGAAAGCGCAAGTGGGGACGAAGGGGATTGAGGGAGCGGATCAACTGGCCAAGGACGCGGCCCTGAAGTGAAAAAGAAGACCGGACTATGATGAATGCCCCATCTCATTCGTCACGCGACAACTTAGACTGGGAACGCTTGACGAATGGAATAGGAGGTATATGGAAGGTACGACGGCATCGATAACGCGGAAATTTTTTCCGGACGCCGTCTCAGCCTACCGCGTGCTCCGCAGTATCGAGGTGATCGTGGTTTTGGTCCAGCTCTTCACAGGGCACGGGGGGTTCTCCGTGCACCTTCACCGGTTTAAGCTCAAGAAGGATCCCTCGTTCTTCTGTGAACCGGGCGTGGACCATACCGTGGTCCACCAGGTAGCCCACTGTCCCGCATTCGGAGGACTCCGGATCGACTCCGAATGCCGGTTAGACAGTAAGGTTAGCGAAGATTCTATGGCCTCACTAATCAAAGACAAGAAAGCAAGACCATCGTTCCTAAAAATATGCAGAACGATTACGGAAAACGTGATAAAAAGAAAGAAGAGTTGAGCTAAAATAAAAAAAATAAAAAATATTGTAAAAATAGGCAAGTAAATAAATAAGTAAACAAAATAATACATATAAAAATGTATACCTAGAATAGCTCAAAAATGTAATATAGAATAAACACAAAGAAATTGTAATAGTTAAGGTATGAGGGGAAAGAATGGTATCGAATAAAAGGAAAAATGGATATGAAAGGGAAAGAGAAGAATTGCAGAAAGAAAGAAAATAAAGGAATGAAAGATCAGGAGAGGAACAATAGAAGAGCGCGAAAATATATTAAGTAAAAACGAAGTCCCTGTCCCACAATAGACAGTGGGGTACGAGAGGTCCATACAGTAGGGGCCTATAGAAATATAATGGATATTAATCAAAAATGATAAGTATCTTCCAATAAAAATCATAAACTCTACACACTTTAGGACCCAGTCAAACAAAATAATAACAACTAATTATTTAATTACAAAGAAAACGTTTGGTTTTAACGCATTTATTTCAAATCGACTTTTTACACAAGTTTGATAATCAATTAAGCTAATACGCAGTACAATGATTGATACTAAGCCCGTTTTGACACAATTCTATTATAAAATCAACTTTAATCAATTAATCCTTACAACCTAAGCTTTTGTCAATAATAATTAAAATTATGCTAAGTTATGTTATTAAATATTAACTGTTATTAGATGCATTTTTAATAATGGAATAAATGAGGCTCCACTGCATAAATCACTACAAAATAGTTTTTTGAAAATGACTTGTAATTATGACTTCGCTCCGTCACCGTATACAGAATAATTATGATGTAAGGTAAGATCTCTACCTAAGCGATATTTCATAAAATACAAATAATCAAATGACATACAAAACAGTGCGAGAAATCTCCTTGTCTAACATTTTTCACCCACAATATTTTATCGTCGGCCAGAAACGACAACACTTCGTTTCCCGGGGTAGCACAAAGGCGGTCGTAAACGGGCCAGGTGCTGTGTGTAAATAGATTTGGATAACATAATAAATAGATTTATGATGTAGTTGTAAGTATGTATAACCGGTGGTAACATTACATAAGAGAAAGGTAAAACAGTATGCTAAAATGTCACCTATTGTTGATAATAGGTTGACATGCGAAAAATATTGTAAGCGGGTGGTAAATAAAGAACAAAAGTGATGAACAATACAAAACTAATACAAACTATAGAGTGATAAAACAATTAAGATAATTGTTAATGCAATAGAGCGAAAAAGAATTAAAAACTAATTATAATCAAACTACAAACCAGCTGTGTCAGTTAAACATCTTATTTGGACACTTATCATATGAAGCAACCCAGCAAATACCATTAACACTATTACATCTATGACTGTATATAAGTGAATAAATAGCATCACATCTAAGCAAGCAATCTTAAGTTAATGTGATGTAAATATAATTTAAGTAATACATTATTTAATTAAACAAAGTTTTTAAAGTGTGTGAAGGTAAAAGAAGAGGAATTCAAAAAGAAATGTTTCATATTATTTTTAATCCCATCTGGGTTATTTGTTGTAGAACTACGTTTAAAATAGAGTCAAACCAATGAATTATAGCTTTAAATCTCAAATTCTGTGACGTGATTAATAACAAAATGTCCCTCCGGTTATACAAATTGTGAGATAGATTTTTAATTAATAATTGAAATCTGCATATCGCGATGGACCATTGTTTGATTAGATCTATAAGTTTCCAAAACCTTTTTATTGCAGCTTAAAATTAACTGATTTTTTTTTTCAATTTGGTTTTGATTTAGTTTTAAAATACAAAGTTCTTAAACCTTTTTTTTTAACAATTTTTAATCGCAATCTATCATAGATAGACAAATTATTAATTTAATTTATTATTAATTAAATAAATATGGATAAAATGCTTACAAAATCAACATCTTCCTCTAGGCACTGGGATAAGTTGTTTTATAAATGCTGCGAGTGGTCCGCATCTGTTACATTGACTACTAGATATGTGAAATGCCGTGTAAATAATGTGTAACCGACACATTTTGTAGCCGTTTTAATATTGGCGCCCAATAAAAATAGTATGCCAGTAAAACCATAACCAATCGGTGTAGATAATTAGATAGTTTCATAAAAAATAAAAACTGCGAACCTCATAATCCCGAGAAATCTTTTGATATAGCAACTTACGTTGTAGACAAAATGAAATACAAAATGTACTAGTTTCTAAATATCGTGTAAAATAATAATAATAATAATACAGGGTAAAACCTTATAAAGAATTGCACGAAAATACATTCTTAAATGTTCTGGAATAGCTATTTGCTTTAATGGTGTTTGTAAAAAGGACTATTGAAAGTCGAAAAAAAATCGCTAATTTCCGTTGGTTGTCCTTTAATTTAAAAATAGTTTGTAAACTAGAGGATTAAGATAAATTGTCAGAAAGTTAAAATATAACGCACTTTTACTCCCTTCCACTATGCTTAAAAATAAAAAGGTTTTCCAACAACTTATAGAAAATTTAAATATCCGAAGTATAATCCTTTGTATCCTTTTATAAGCGAAGAAGTTCTACTAATATGAACTCTTGAATGATCTGAAAAAGTACATTTAAACTACGATGAAACTATTCAAAAGAGACTCCTGTACACATTCTTTTAACTACAACACCGCACGTATATCGAAGAGTGTTCCTGAACGATTATTACAGCCAGAATACAAAGGGATAGCGCTAAAGTTCACCTTTACTCACTGTGAAATAATATAATGAAGCCCTTTTAATTCATATCTCTAAACTTATTTTTACATTTTAAATATTTTTGATCATGTTCAAATCTTTACCCCATTTCTACTATTAGTACGGTCAGTCAATTATGTTCTGCGCTATGAATCTCGGTTGGAGAAAAGACATTTTTCAACTGCTTCCACGTTTCTTAATCTATGCTTAAATCTATCATATCTTTCGTTGTGCTGTATATTACGTCATCAGCCCATTGTTATTGTAATCTTGCAACATAGCTCTATCCATACACTGGTCCTTTCCATCGTATTATTCTTTTTGTCTACCTGTTGTCTTGATAGCGTGAGTTGTATTTGTTTTTGTTTCTCTCTATTTGTGTAAGTCTCATATTTGACATCGGTACAAAAGCAGGGCAAGAATCAAATACCTATAACAGTTTTCTTTATAGTTATGTTCCAATTCAGAATTTCTCACTGTTATGACACAGTTATTAGCACAAAGATCCTATTAAAAATTAAGTATAAAAGATATGGAATGACTTCCACGTGTATACAGTTGATCAAATTCATAAGGTAAATATTTTGCAGTTGCTCGTAGATAAACTGCAACTCGCTAACTCCTGAAGTTATTTTTACAGGTTTCATGCAAATTGCGCAAATCAACTACACATATGTTGAAACTTTAAATCGTACACCTTGAGTCGGTGTTTTATATTATAAACTTTCTTATAAAAAATCATAAAGAAAATGTTAGTGTTAGCAGTTATCAATCATCATCATCATCATTTCAGCCGTAGGCTATTACGGCTAGACATAGGCCTTCGCATAGATTTCCAGTAGCACCAGTTGGAAGTATCCTGTTTTAACAACCTCAACAAAGTCATCTGTTCACTTTGTGGTTGGACATACAACGCTGCTCTTACGGGTCCATGGTCCAAGATTCTGAAGTGGGCTTCTGAATCATGAGACTCAGCGGCTTACTACTAACCTACCCACCACCACTTTAAGTGGCCAAATCAGTTTTTTTCGGGCGTCTAAGTATCTCACTCTTGACTCGATCTTGTAGATAAATTCCGAGGATAACCCTCTTCATGGCTTTTTAAGCGACTGCGAACTGGCAAACGAGGCAGGCAATGACAAACAGCATTTCACTGACTGGCTTTTAGACAGAACTACACTGCTGCTCTAGCATCCACGTTTTTAAGTTTCCTTAGTAGATAAAGTAATAGCTTGAGCAGCGCATATAACTTGACGTTGTTCCCTGTTAATTACAACGCTGCCACGTCGCAACTTCCTTAATGGCACTTGTAGGTACAAAGGAAAATCGCTTACTTAAATTGCTGTTGATTGACTAAAGCACAAATTATTTAATACAATTAATCAGACAAATGTCTTCAGATAAAGATTAAATAAACTACTTATAACTTTTATTAAAATATAAAGTAGTGGTTTGATGAAAATATTGGTAATCTGACATGTAATATTTTGAACCGAAACTTCAAATGATATGTCAAACTCAGAAATACGTACGGCTCACCTTTTTCTTAAAGCGGCTTGTTTCACAATCGTAATATTACAAACTAAACAAAATTGGGAAATTTGCAAATGCGTCTACTGATTGCCGGCAATTACAAATCCTTACAAATGTATTAAAAGAAAATTTCCGTTTGTTGGACTTCCGTACGCCGATTCGGTCTACAATTTCGACAAATTGTTTTATTTTTAGACCAATTTCATATTTTACTTGGAGCTGAAATTGTGTAAAGATGATAAAAATAACCGATTGGTAACAATATTTAAAAACCGTCGCTCATTTAATACAAAGTGACATTGGGAAAATAGAAACCAAAGACAGAATTCACCAGTTCACTGGTAATAGGAAATCTTAAATTACTCATAATTAAAAGTTTCACATTCTATATATAAACTTCATGCTTCAAGTTGTACACTTTACCCTTTATTCATAATCACATTTAGTTTATTGTTTTAAGCTTATTGATTTCAAATCTTCATTTTCAAAGTTATTATAAGATGTAAACTAATGGATTTATCTATGCACGAAGTCTACTAAACTACAAAAAATTGGACTTTCCGTGAAATATTTCTTATTAAAAAATACGATTCTCCCTACTTTTACAGGAAACACTATCGATCCGTCTGTCGTTAGATAGGAAACCATTTCAACTCAGTTAACAGTGATAAAGAAAAGTCGAGCAAGAACTTTTTTCTGCAAGCTTCGACCTAATTTTTATTATAAACCGGTATGTTCAAATATTAAAAGTATAAGCATTACGTTCCGTTCTTTTCCGTACGAAACATTTATATAAATACGTGAAGAATTTTCTGAATCAAACTGTAAGCTTAATTTTCATCTACATACATTACCGATAAATCGTACAACGGTACCTATTTTTTAAAGAGATGTAGCATTTGTGGGAATATCTGGAACAGCTACAAAGGAATTTTGGCGCCCTTCTTACGTTATGGTATTACATTTTTGCTAAACCAATGCTTCCACACCGAACAGTTCACTCAAAGCTCCAACTTTTTAATGAAGCCCTGCTTAGATAACAAATTTAATTAAATTATAAAATAATGTTTTGCTAAACCAATACTATAATTTTTGCTTAACAAAATTTTTTTTCATCGTAGCTCTCATATTATGGACATAAAAATTAATATGATTGTTATTACAACAACACAATGTATTTAATGAAGTTTTGTTGTAATTAAATATATTGGACATTAATTTTTGGTTATTAATCCGCCATTCATAAAATAGCTATTATGAAAAACCTTTAAATACTTCGCAATATAAATCAGCATTGTCCTAAAATACAGCTGTAAAAAATATATTACTAGTAATTTAAATAATTTTTAAGTAACTTTTTTCAATTAGGTACCTAGGATTGTTACCAACAACTAACCTTTAACCGATCAAAAGATATGTTAATTCATTTATTTCTGTTAAATTTATTGTTAGCAAAATTTTAAATGATTTAAAGTTTTTTAAAGATCATGTGCTCAATTTTAATAAAGCAAGTTGTATTCACTAGATTGCAGGAATAACAAGTTTATTTCTTGTGCAATTTAGGCATTACGTAAAACTGGTGTAAAGTCAGAGTTGTAAAGCAAATAAAATAAAGAAAATTCCAATTAAAATAATTAAAATTTTAAGTGCAGTACTCCAAAACTATTTTGTGTTTAAGTCAGAAACTTTTATATCGATGTAAAATAAATCACCCTCTTTATTCTACATAATTTAATTGCAAATATCTAAACAATAAGCTATATCGGCCTCCTGTTCCTCAAAGTTTTTTTTTAAATTAAAGTATTACTCAAAACATTGAAATGAAAAACGCTTTTTCTCTTAAAACTAAATAAACACCCAAAGGTTTTGCTTTGAAAAAGACTGACTAACTTTACTTAATAACTTTTACTAAAATATTTCGATAAAATAATACTTAATGCTAGGACCATTTGATATGCTCCGTGACTTTCCACCATCTATTACATATATTTATATCATCTATTATTTCATTTGCTTTGTTTGCCGGCCATTAAAAGGATAGTAGCTTGTGAATTTAAACAAAATTGAAAAAATAGCGAACTTCATACGATGACTAAGCATAAAAAAACCAAGATTCCATAAATACTATGGGAACACTGTGCATTATCAATATCTATGGTTATGAAGTTTTTAACCGAGTTCGTTTTAACATGTAACGCTGTAGATTCAAGACGCCCAATGGAGGTTATGACGTCAGAAGAAGTGTTAAACTTAATGTATTGATCTTAATAGGCGGTTATTTGAAAAATATAAGCGTTATTGGTCGAGGATTCATTTTAAATAATCACGAAGTTAATAACACAGTCCACGTACCAAAATCCATTTATATACAAGAAATAAAGAATGATTGCGGAAAACCAAAATATTTAATTGCGTGTAATAGTAATCAAGATCAACGAATAAAAATAAAAAAAATGATTTTTTGTCACTGTACTTACAAATAAAAGCTTGAATTAATCAAAAATAACTGATGATTTAAATGAGAGTTCATATCAATTTATGCTTACCAACATCAATATATAACTCGACTCGTTTTACCAACAACACAATTATCTTTTCAAAATAAAACTTTATAATGTTTATAAATTAGTGCAATTATAATATAAAACAATATTTTTTTTTAATTTTTACATATATAAATAATGATGCTGTATTTAAAATAGGACAAGAGTTATATTTGGGTAATCGAAAGATTTAGAAGCTTTTGATGTCCGGCGATCAATTACTGTCACTAAATGAATAAAACGTGAAAAGTTTTTTGATCGAATTAAATGAGAAAATTATCATATCACTATAAAATTAATTAAATAATAATAAAAACTTACTGTTCTGATTCATTTGAAGTTTCCGTTGTCCAAGTTCCTGAATAATAAAATTGATAATATCAGGATGTATCATCGAAAAATGATTATGATTTACAATTAATTAGCAGGATTTTCCACGTAACATAAAATATCTTAGTATTTATTTATATATTAATAAGCTCTGCCCGGTAGTAACTACTAATTTAAGTACTACTAAGCTTTGAGTATTTTCGAATCGTACAAAATATCTAACGCAAAGTTACCCTGCGGCTTCCTGAGTGAGAAAAATCAGCTGAGCAACGATCACAATGGTAACCAGATCTACTATTTCGACCAGTGTTCTAATCTCGAAAATCGCAGCGAGTTATCGGAGTTTGGTATATGTATGTTTCTTAGAAAAACATACATATTTCTATTCAATAAGAAAACACGTTACTTTCAATGACATAAAAATAGTCATAATTACATAACCATTTGAAAAAAACAAGTTCTGTTTTTGAATTCAGTTTATTTTATTCGATAAAATTTTTACTATTTGTTTGTGATACACGTTACGCAATTTCTATTTCATATGCTTATCAAAATAAAATCTAAAATATTTCGTAAATTAGTTCGGAAAAAATGAATATCTCATTCAAATAAATTGATTAGGTTTACTTATGTTAACTATATAACAAAAACTATATGACAATGAAAATTTTAGACGATATGAGTGAAACAAATATTGTAATTATAGTACTACCCGACCCTACTGTAATAGTATTACTCTATCAAATGGACCGTTTACATAAATATAAAGCTGTAGTAAACAAAGCATCTACTTACTTACCTGTAGTATCGCGGTTGGGTCAAGTCGTTGATGCTTGTTAGTACATGATCAATCACTGCTTACAAAAACTATATCATTGTGTAACCGGCACACACTAGCAACAAAAATCAGTAAACACTACACCACACAACTAACTTTTTTCATTAATTATTTTTACTATTACTTTCCTGCAATGAAAGCGCTTACTGTTCATACAACATCACTAGAAAAACTTTTAACTAATTAAAAATGCATTTCACGTACGTACAATTTTCGTTATTACATTTGTACCCTCATTGTACTCTACTTGGGAGCCGCCATTTTGTCAAAGTTTTATTAAGTTAAATCAACTATTTGTAATTACTATATAATAATTTATCGTACGTCATGATAATGTTATAAGCATGAAACTTGTAGATGCCCCACAAGAACCTATATACCAAACGCAGAACTGTTAAACTGCCGCACAAACGCGCAACTCTTGGAGAAACGCCACAACTCCAAGCAGCGTGTTATTTGGTACGCCACGCTTCTTTCGGAACCGTGTGATATTATTCTCATAGCTATATAAACAGCTAAATAATTGTCAAAACTAACACGTAGCATAAAACAGTCACAGCGACTTACTTCTCACAAAAAATTTCCGTTGAGATAAAGAATCTTTGATCTTCTACTACTACTACTTAATTTTTAAACAGTACGCCTAAGCAAAATCAAGTTATAGTAAAGGTATTTAGGGTAGGAAACAATATTATAGCATATATTCATCAGATCACTTTGTAAATCATCACTTATTACTTAACAATTCACCCGCTTAATACAAATAAATTATTGCAGCATTTTTCTTTTCGTTTAAATTTGCTTATACTATTTTACAACATATTACACTTGCACTTGTGGAACTGATTTGAATTTAAGGTTTAAACCTAAAATCTTGACTACGGATGCAGGATTCCATGTCACTGAATAATGAGCTTTTGGCAATTCAAGTCAACATTTGTTCATAATCATAGTCTCACCGAAAACTTTGTACCGCACGTTATGTACAGCTAATGCAAGTTATGCCTTCAATTTTAATTCCTTTCATTACTTATTTATATATTAGGAAAAGACGGTGATTATTGGAAATAATTTGCTTTGATTAAAGTCTAAAAGAGAAAAAAAGAATTAAAATTATTACTATATTTATTCGCCGGATTCCGGTCGACTGACATTTTGAATTTTTTTTTAAATTTGAAATTTTTTTTATAGGTTACGGACAATTACTTACAATATTACTTTAGTTGGCAAATATTACGTTACTCTTTCGTGAATTTTTAAAAGAAAAATCATAACAAAATAATTTTGTCATTACAAAATACGTAACGCCCTGGTATTTTATAATGACAAAATTATTTTTTAGTTAAAAATAATTCTTACGTAACACTTCCCATCTACACTTCTTGTTATAGGAGGCAGGCTGTCAGCGCCATCTATTGTTGCATAGTATGAAATAAATATTCTACTTTTATTACAAGACGTCACTTAAAGCAAATATTTGTATTAATTTTATTAAAATATTGTTCCAAATTACGTACGTAAAAATTGCTTATGGTATATTATTGGTAATAATTTATTATTAAAAATGTAGATTTTAATGAAACCGCGTAATTTTCTCACTATTATCCTCCGCATCAAAATATGACTGAATATTCAAACAAGAGAAGTGTAAATTTTGATTAATTGGTGTTAAGGAGTAGAGAAAAAGTTAAGAAAGCTAGATTAAAAAAAATCAAATAACGTTTGTGTGGTTAATAATTAAATAAAACTGTAAATGACTCCTTAGAAGAAAGCCAGATGGAGATGACGTGCTGGGCGTCAGGCTATTTCAATGTTTATTAAATTATGCCATTTTCTATTATTAAAAGTAAATACGTAATCCCGGTAAATTTATGTCATGCGTGTTTCACAGAAATGATGTATTTGATTCGAACAGGAGATCAACAAAAAATCCAATTCAGCTTAAGTTAATTAGAAAATATTGAAGTTGAATTTGAGTTGAAGCTCGTCCGTGTAGATTTAGTGTATCAAATATCGAAAGGATAGTGCCCGGTCTCTACTTTAGGAGCAGAAATGGTTCTCTATTCTACCCGAAATAAATCTGGTGTGGTTTAGTAGAGAGTATAGGTGTCCATACAGAACGCTTGTTAAAATTACATTTAATATAATTATCCGTCAAACGCACCGCCTATAGTATGACTTGCCGTTTGTTGCGGCGACCTTTTCGAAGCTGAGCCCCGTTGCGGCGTTCCTCGAAGTGCGTAGTTTACTGAAGCTATTTTTTTTTCTTTTAGATGGCCTCCGTTTTGGGAACCTCTCGTTCCACCCTATTTGTGTGGGAACAGGGATTTTGTTTTCTATATTAAATTTTCACTTTCTTTTATTATTTGTATTTTCTCCTTACATTCCTCACAATATCTTCTGTCCTTCCTCGTTCTGTCTCTTTTATTCTATAATCCGTTACATTTTTTTCTTTCGCTATTTAAACCTTTAATCAATCCTCAATCACTGCAGTTAGGTCTAATTATTATTTATAATATTACAGATTTTATTTTTATATTCCTCTCATACATATGTCACAGTTCTTATTGTACATTTAACAGTTTTTTTTTTAATTTATCACGATTACAGTATTGTTATTTCTTACATTTTCACTTTGGACGTTTCTACTATAATAAATTCTAGTTCTCATTTTTCTTGCCAGTTTTACTTATTTAATTTTATTTATCACAGTTTTTGTCACCAACCTGCAGAGTTTGAGAAAGGAGAGAAGGAGGAAGGAGGAAGGACCTTCTTCTATCATGATGGAGGCGACGGTCGCCTCCTCGATCTTTTTCCCCAACCGGCACTCGGTGTCT
Organism: Battus philenor; assembly: GCF_028537555.1. NCBI lineage: Eukaryota > Metazoa > Arthropoda > Insecta > Lepidoptera > Papilionidae > Battus > Battus philenor. The sequence continues at coordinate 10,989,246 of NW_027181661.1, forward strand.
ATTTGAAGCCCTCCAAATGCAGGGCATTCGGCTACCAGGTGGATCACGGTCTAGTCCACGCCCGGTTCACAGAAGCAAGAGGGATCCTCTTTAAGCTTAAACCTATGAAGGTACTCAGAGAATCCCCCGTGCCCCGTAAAGAGCTGGACCAAGACCGCGTCCACCTCCTTGCTGCGGAGCGCGCGATAGGCCGCGACGGCGTTCGGGAAGAATTTCCGCGTTGTCGATGCTGTTGTTACTTCCATATACCTCCTATTCCATTCTTCAAGCGTACCCGTGTTGGTTGGTGTTAGGCGTAAGAAGAAGCGGCACCCCGCTTGACGAATGAGATGGGGTATTCCTCATAATCCGGTCTTCTTTTACACTTCAGTGCCACGTCCTTGGCCAGTTGATCCGGCTGCGGCTGTGTTAGTTACGTTAGTCGTAGGTAGTAGGTTACGCTAGTCATAATCTGATAATGGCAATTGATCGGATAGTGTTTCGGCTCTTTTGCACAACTCTGTGTTGGGCATAATTTGCGGAGACGATCTGCGAATGGGGTAATTCCGTTTCGGACAACGGAATCACTGAGGTCACCTTCTTCTCAGTAAACTCTTGTCATAGTGGTCGTGGTAATGCCCCGGTCAATTCTGCTACCTCCGCTCCTCACGCTCTGCGTCGCCATGTAGCTCGATGTTTGGCGAAGAGCGAGCATTCATTGTGTCAAGTGTTTTTTGTTTCAGATTTGATGTTTGTCCATCTCGTCGGAGAGCGTCCACGAGATCGCTTGCCTTGCACCACCAAACGCTCCATTGAGTCCTCATTATTGTCACCCACACGTCCCAAGACCTTGAGGATTCGTAATTGCACAGTCGACGATAATCTCTATTTTCTGTTTAGTTTTTTGAGGATCGAAACGTTAGTTAGGTGCGTCGTTCGCGGGATTCTAAGCATCCGTTTCTAGCACCGCTCAGCATAGCCTGAGCATTAATTATCCGACGATCCAGAACCCATAACATCCAGGTCTAAGTTCCGTAGAGAAAGTTTCATAAAACCAAGCGGTTCGCGAGTTAAACCTTTGTGATTCTGGTTATTCTGCGGTCTTTTCAGATCTTTGTAAGTTTAGAGTTGGTGATGGTGAAGCCCAGGTATGTGTAGCTTTAAACTACTTCGCATCCTGCTTTAGTTTGGACGTCCGATTGGTTGTTGGCGCGGTCCATTACTATCATTTTGGTCTTGTCGTGATTCATTGCAAATTCAAACTCCGTGGCCGGGGTCTCGGACTGGCTAGATTTTTGGAGAAGAAAGCCCTCTACAGAAACCATGGAGGACCTGCGTACAATGCTCGATAATCTTAATAGATCTTCCGGACAAGTAGTCTTCAAAAAGAATAAGTTGATATCTAATGTCCAAATGGCGCCTACTCAAATAATGGTCGGAGGTGCTAGTTCGTAGAGTCCTCCAAGTTGTAGACCGCTTTATGTAACTGGGAGAAATCGTCCATCTGGATAAGTCTTATATCGAGAAAGAGATTATACACCGAAGCTCAGAAACATCTCGTCCAAAATACTGCATTGCTTGAAGACGAAGGTCTTTGACCAACGCGTGTAGCCAGTGTGAGCCAATGACTTACGGATCTGTGAATTAATCGCTTATGTTGGACCTCATAAGAAGGCCTAAAGTCACCCAGAAAGTAAAGGCGAGGCCTATGTACACCGAGTTTTGCTGCGGGATCGAATCAGAAGTATGTAGATCCGTCGAAGACCCAGTCACCGACGTAAAATGGTTTAAAGGCGAAATGGCAGCGGTCGGGTCGGCACGTTATTCTTGCAGGCGACGACCGTCGGGAGCGAAAGGTTCTCAAGTGGCGAATAAGAGTCTCCATTATAAAGGTCACGGGAAGTCCTTGAACGCTGGCAGCGCAAGACCAATTGTCGTGGCAATCTTTAGGGGTAGGCCCGTGCCTTGCAGCAGTCGTCTGTCAATTGTTGAGACGAAGATAATGATAAAAGTAGACCGAGAAGCTGCAAAGTCCCCGTTCTCGCCTCGCGCGTGACTAAGGCAAGGTAAAACGGTTGTGGCTGCACTATCATATTTATTAAAAAAATTATTACAAATATGATATTTTACATATCGTTGCGTTATATCATATGTATTTTTGAGGAAAGCAACGACAATTGTTAAAAGGATGACCGAAGAAACAACATATATTATAAGTGGTATAATTATAAAGATTTTATTTGTTATGAAATATTGGTGATTTGGTTATGATGTTAAAGTTGGTGTTGGCTTATTACAGAAAACCTTTTTAGATTGAACAAATGGCAGGCTAGTGGGTACGTAAGACGGATAGGCGAATTAGTTAATGCGAGTGTAACATTTACCCGCGTGTGTACAGATAGTGACTTTTTTAATTTACCTAATATTAACTTTGATGAAGCTGACTTTGCTGCGTGTACTACATATTAATTTTATTATATTTTCTAACATTTGATTTTTAAATAAAATTGCTATTCTGACAGTTAATTTTAAATTCATATTTAATAACATTTTAACTTTTCGCAAAAATCTAAACAAAATGAAGACAGGTTACAAATACAAAAAGTAAAAATAAACCATAGACGTCTAAATTTCGTTTTCTTAAACTTAAATCAAGATAAAAATCCTTCATGGGACTCTCCCTTCCTCTTATTAGTTCTTAATCTGAAATTAAAATTATATTAGAAAATGAATGTTATTATAACATTTAAGAATTGATCGAAATGTGTGGAACTTGGTTTATTGACTCATTTACTTGGTTGATATCATAAATACATTATATTACTTGAGTCATTGTTAAATTTAATTTAAAAGGAACAGTTGAATTTCTGACCGGCTCTTCCCAGCAGATTAACATTCCGGTCCGGTGGTAGCTAACCACTTATAATGTTAAATTAATTGACGGTGCACAAATGCATTTTAATGCATGTTTGAATGAAGATATTTTTGAATTTCAATAACAATGCTACTACGATAATAACTATACTAAGAATGTTTGTATCTAAATCATCCGAAGAAAAATAACCTAAATTCATCTTTATTTCAAGCTTAAAGACCATGGACAAAAATAAAACGACTAACGTGGAACCAAATATTTATTGTCTCTTAATCATTCGAATGTGCGTTGTATCTTTTATAAAATAAGAATCTGTCCTTTTATTTCTTCAATACATGCCTAATACAAGAGTTTTTGGCAAAGTAAACCTATTAAAATAATGAATATTATTTAAAAGCTAAACGTTTTCATAAATAAGTAACACGTTTATTACTACGAACATAACACTTGCAACATTTTTGAACATAAAACTGAGAATTTTAAATTGTTAGCAAATTATAAATGTAGTTTAATTGAACAAAACAATACTAGATTTAGTATCATTGTGTTCATGTCAAAATTCAAAAATTCCAATATTGATTTGTTCAAATTGTATTGTGGAAAAATCTTATTATATGTATTTGTGTGTTGCTCATATACTGCACCTACTTTAGATCTTGTACATTATTAAATAGTAAAAAAAAAACTAATCAAAAAACACGCTTCCACATAGTTAACTAAATAAATCTGTATGGTACGTTTGTACAAAAATAGACTCCCAGAACTCTTAAACCAACACGAACAATGCTGTTACATATCACCTATGTCAGTTCATATTAAAAGGTTTCAAAAAGTTTACGTGCTACTAACTTCTTACATAATAAATAGTAAATATGTGTAGTATACACTTTGTTAGTTAACATACAGCAAGATAAAAAATATTTAAAATATCCGTTTCCTACTAGCTTATAAAGTGGAAGAGTTTACCATTACCCACAGCGTAAACAACAGACTTCAATAATTTACGGATTAAAAATGCAACCAAGTTGAGGGGTAGAAAATTTTTGGTTGGCTATTAACTAGTAACTTTTTAATAAAAACAAAAATCTTAATTCATATAACATCCCGTCTTTTAACGGTTTTGTTTCTTAACAGCAAATTATAAGAGCTGATCAGAAATATTGTATATCAAACAGTAGTACAGTAGTTTTAAATTTACTACCATACAAGTAAAGAGATGGATTATCAAAATATAAAACACAGTTATTACCAGTAGTAGTTATCTCTTATTCATAGTTCAGACACTCTAAGGTAACACAAGTTTTAAACAAAAAAAGGTTTTACCTTGCAACTCTAGACATTTTAAACTTATACAATATTACTTATCCTTATTATTCTATTTCCACATATCTGCGCAATCACAGAATTACATTGGTTTTACTTTTCCTGATTGTCAGTGTCCGCCTGTGGATCTGAAAGCAAAGACGGTAGTTCTTGTGACGCTGGTTCCGTTTCCTTTTCTTTGGAAGATGTGCTCCCATCCTTGTCCTCGATAGGGCCATACTCCTTACGGAGACTTGCGCCTTCGCACTCGCCGGTAGGGCGAAGCACGAGGTACATTAGCAAGTCCGATAACGAGATGATGCCGATCACTTTGTCCTCTGTGTCAACCACTACCAAACGATGCACCTGCAGTTGAAGGAGAGACGATTACAAGTATTTTTTTTATAAATATCGATGATTATGAAACTATCTATTTATTACGATAACTACTTAGTCTTGCCATAAATATTATTACAAAGAAAAATATTTATTTTATTGTACATATAACATTTATTACTATTACAAGCTGTTAGTTTAATACTTTAATATAAAATCTTTAAAAATATATAGAACTTATTTGAAGCGGTCTCTATTGATCAGCATGCACTGTTTATATGGAAAATTTTTGACTGCCAATAGTATGGATTGTTTTAGGAACTCCAAATTGTCATGGCGTCTAGAGCAAGTGTTACTCTCTAAAACTGACCATAAATTATAATCCGTCGAATTAAGATCAGCACTAGATATAGAGGTACACTAGACTAGATATAGAGGTCAATCTTCAGTTCTGATGAGATCCAGAACATTCATTTATAACAAGGTTTGGGTAGATCGAGCTTTATCTACCTTCATTGTATTGTTAAAGGACTTAACTTAACCTTCTTAAGAACGGTACCTTAATACACTTGTGCCAATATTTTGACACCTTTTTAAAAAAATATATGGGTCACTTACTACTACATTCATAGCTAACACCTCACCAGACCATCACTGAAGTCAGATAATGCCTACGTTGTACTCTGTTGACTAATTGGGAAGCTTCATTAAAGCTTTTAGTATAAACATGGTCAATGTATTAAAGTATAGTTTTGATTTTACCAGCCTATCCTATTTTAAATCATTAGTTAAAAAATGAACATGCGTCTTTTATAGGCTGTATAGTCCTAGGTCGTGTCTTAAAATACGCAACACGGTAATAGGTGCTATCTTCATCTCTAGAGACAAAATATTTTGCAATTTTAGAATTTTTCCCTTACTGCTTTGATCGCCTTTTTGATGGACGGCCAGATCAAGTGTTTTCATTGCACCTAACAATAATAATGGAAGGTTTTAAAAATTGTATTTCTATCTACCATATCTACTTCGTGTAAAGCAATCACACTAAATCGGTGCTCTTTATCGCCACACTCCATTACAATACCATAAAATATTTTAAGATATCTTGGCACCAAAATAAGAAATCACTTTACTACAATTACATAAAAATGACAGATTCCTAATCCAAAAGGAATATTTTAATTATAACAGTATTAATGTTTAGACTGAGTACATACAGTGCAAATGATAAAAGTCAGAAAAAAAGAAAAATTTTACGGATATCTCCAGTACTAGATATCCTAACGACTGAAAGAAACGACGCTGATGAAACCGGTTTATTGTAAGAGAAAAGATATTTTTATTATTATAAGAAAAAAATAGCAGAGGTAGTATTTTCATAAATAAAATTTTGCGTCAGCAAAGCAGACACCACCAGTGTGATTTAACAGATTATAACACACTTTCAATACTATATACATAACGACTACTAATACTACACACACAATTTTCTTACATTCGACTGACAAACAACTCACAACTAAAAATTTATTTAGGACCATCTATGCATCGTTATTTATACCCACTAACAATTTATTTTAATATGTCTACCCTCAATAATTATTTTTCAACAATCAGTGATAATAAGTGTTTAAACTAGCATAGTTTAAAAAAAAAAAAAAAGAAACCGAATAGTTACTGCAGCTATTTTTGCTAAATTAATATCTTACGTACACTATTAGGAACATGTCGCAGACGCTAAATGGTTGATACCAAAACATACACACCTTATGTCATAGCTTGATGATAACAAGGTAAAGATGTGTTTACATGTGTTAAAATGCCATGCGATCGGAGTTCAAGCCGAATACATACACAGTTGTGCAGTAATACTCTAGCGCCGCATATCCTAGCTGCGATGCGATCGGTGAGTCTGCGCAGGGCAAGTATGTATATACTCGTATAAACTGCCGGCCAAAACTTTAAGATTCGAATTCTAAATTAAAGAAATTTTTAAAGTCTTTTATGGACCAGTTTCGATGTGTTTACTGGTGATCTCCAGAAATCGGGCATAATTAGCTTGCGGACGGCCTCAATACACCAGAGCTCGAGAACAAAAAATCAAAAATGAAACGAAAATTTTAGCCATAATCTGGCTATGACTATAGAGTATTTTTTTTATATAAAAGGCCCCTTCTATGGGGTTCCCTCGCACCCCACTATCTATTGTGGGAGAGACTTTGTTTTAATTTAATATTTTTCGCGCTCTTCTATTGTTCCTCATATGATCTTTCATTCCTTTATTTTCTTTCTTTATATATAGAGAGAGTATTGGGCAGCTACAAAGTCGCTGATTTTTTTTATCGGCCCCCGCTATTTGGGACTTCTCGTTCCATCCCTATTTACGTGGGAACAGGGTTTTATATTCTTAACAAATTTTTTCACATTACTTTTTTATTTACATTCTTCTCTTCCATGCTTCACGTTGCCTTTTTCTCCTTTCTTTCATTATACAATTCTTTATGTCTTTCTCAACCATTGTTCCTTTCATCCATCCTCAAACATTACAGTTATATCTATTCTATTTATAATTAATCACAAATTTATTTTGGTTTACTTTATTTTACTAGTTACATCACAGTCTTATCACAACCATACAGTTATACATATATAGTTATATAATAATACATTTTTATTTTATTTTTGGTAAGATTATTGTTCAAATTTAGTATTCTATATTCTGACAAGGTTTAGTTTCTATTTATTACATGTTTCGAAAGTCGCAGATTTCGGTGGCTAGCGTCAAGTTTTGATCCGAGAAAGATCTTCCCTAAGGATACTAAGGGGGGGTCCATACCAGATAGTGCCAGGTAAACTTCGTCAGATGCCTCCGATGATTAAAACCTCGGCATCGGTATTTCTGTAGAAGTAGGAGGTAGTGAATTCTCATAATAGCTCCAGCGAGAGTTTCCTGATACCTCCGGAAACGTTAATGCAAAGATATACCCTTCGGCAAAAGGAGAACTGCATGTGAATACAGGTCTTTCGAGACTTAATTCTTAGAACAACAAGGGAAAACTTATAAAAGCTTAAAAAATTAGATTAAAGCTGGATCTTTTGAAATACCATTGCTGTAGAATGTATATTTGGACATCTCTAGACGGTATACCCTAAAACCATATCGTTTATTCCCTGGTGAAAGGGTACTATTACCCTAGTAATATTTGTATGGAACACATAATGAAGATAGCACTGGAAGAGGGTTATGGGGGAAGTTCGACGATGACCTCGCCAGCGACCACCAGCAGGACGTAGACGTAGCAGCGGACGCTCACGTCAGTGGGGAGTCAGAAACATGTAACTGTATCGTTAGAAGTTATCTCTGAGACAGAGAATAGAATTAGTTTCAATTTAATTGTTTACTAATTTATGTATCCACGTTCTGTTGAAGGTCAATTCTTTATGATGATTACTTGTAGTCTTTCCTGATTGTATTCTGTGAAGATGTTGTTTACTCTTTTGTCACGTGTCATATTTGCATGTTCAGACTGATCATTATGAAATTTTCTTTTTTACATGGCGTTTCTGTTTCAGAAAAATACAAAATTTGTTTTTAAGCATGGAATAAAGTTTTCACCGTCTGTAGTTGTTGGCGTTTTGGAAAGCGACTTAAAGCTTTTTTCAACTCTTAGTAGTATTGTTTAGAACTAACGTTGCTCTTAGTTGTCTATGTTCGGAAGGAAACATCACTTTGTTAAATACTTTGTAGTTTGTTATAAGTTTATAGTTGTTAGTCAGTATGAATGAAATCATGAAATCAATTTCATTTATTGTCTTGGTACAGTGACTGTTAAAGCAGAGTTGATAAGCTTTTTACCTCTTTCGTTGCGTTGGACGTCATAGTTACCCATGAAGAGATTGCCTCCTTTTTAAAGGGATGTCTTATATTAACATTAATGACACTCATGACTTTGACGTTTTTGTCAGATAAAGATTGGGCTCCATGATAACATTGGAAAATTTTCAAAGTTCTTCCTTGCGTTATTTTTCTGTCAGTTTATACACCTGGATTAATGAAACGATCTAAACCTACTATTTTCATGTTTAACAGTACTACTCTCTATGATATTCCTATAAAGTTTTAATACGACTTACAAGCTTCTTTTTTATTAAGAAACCTACACCATGCAGTAATTTAGTTTGACCTATGGCACAAATTATGTAATTTTTGTATTCCTGGATGATACAACCCATCTTTCTGATTCCAAATATATCGTGGTTTGAAAGACCAAATACATCGTGGTTTATATTCTTTACAGCACTCATTAAATCTGAGTATCTTGCCATTGTTCTCAAAGATCTTACTTTGAAAGTGTAGATCCTTAGTGTATTTTCTTATCTAGATTGTGTATGTTGCAGTATTTAGTTGCAACTTTTTGTTGAAAACACACAATATTAAGGTTTTGTTTGATACGGGTTAATCATGGGAGTATAGCGATCATACATCCCCACGGTAACCGCAGACGCACAATTTATTGTATCTCTGGTGATCGCTCGTTTATTGCTATTATTTGTTTTTGCTTTTCAGCTCTGGATACGTGCAAACATCTAGAGAAAAACCTTAGAACTTGGCCTGAAATAACACTTATAATAGCCAACCTTCGGCAGGTGAATGCGCCATAAGAAGTACATAATACGCCAAAAACAATCATTATTGACTTACTACACAACTTTTCATATCACCCTTGATGAATCAGAAGTATACAGCTAAACACAAATCACTTTCAAATGGCCTCAAAATTTTAATTGTATAGCAAAGCGCTAATTTGCTTTTTCTATTGCAATGGTTTTTCTCTAATAAAAATTTGCCCTTTTTCTTGCCAACAACTACTAGTTTTTAGAGATATACTCTGCGTTCGAATTATAACAAAAACACACAAACAAGTAATATTTCATAACCCTAAATATAAAATAACTTACTTCCGCTCTTACTATCCTTTCCATGACATCGTAGAGCGTTTCATCGAGATTGCATTTCTGGACGCCTTCGAACCACTCGTTCCTATGTTCGTTGGCTTTTTTCAGGGTTACATCCAGATTGTTGTAGCTCTTCTCTGCTGCCAAGTTCTGAAAACACGTTACAAATATATTTCAGTGTTATAGTACTAAATATATGTTGGATGTGATATGAAAACAAAATTCGTAGCAAACCTCATTTAAATATTTATTAAATATCAATTCTTAGACACAGACACAGGTTATACCGTCCTACGACTCTTCTTCACTATGTTGTCATCTTCAACCAAGTTACCATAATCAAAAATGTGCTTAACAAAAATATAATCTAAACCACAATTTCGTTCCCAACATCATCTATCACCCAAAAAATTTTTTAGCCTAAAACTGTTATGTGATATTCTCAATCCAACTGCCTCATTACATGGCACACAGGATAAGTCAAGTAAACTAAGACGACATAATATAATAATAAAATGTATAAAACTTACGATAACATCAAACTTTGCGTAAATGTCCTTGAGGCGCCCATCGCGGTCGATGACCGGGAGAGCTGAAACTCTTCTGTTCACGAACTTCGAAAGTGCTTCTATTATTGACGTTTCTTCTGTCGCCGTTTCAATATCGCTCAGCGTACCGATGCGAAGGTCGCGAAGTTTACGTTGCAGATACGACGGCTTTGGCAGATCATTAATCTGAAAACCCAAACCCACTGGAATTGTTAATTGTAATAATAAATCCTATGAAATTATCAACTGTAATACCCAATGTAATAAAAGAAATTATCATTTCATCATTCAACTACCATACATGGGCCTCCTCCATAGAATTCCTAGAGGCGACCTTTAAAAGGTCGTCTGTCCATCTTGTGGGTGCTGCTCTATGCTCTCCACTGCAAAACCTCAACGATTCAACATCCACGTGTTCAGCGCGTTGTGTGGCCTACAGCCACTAAATATGCTAATGTACTGGGCTTTGTCGGTTATTTGTGTTCGTCTCTCAGATCTCTTTCCTGATTCAATCACATAGAATAATCCCTCTTCGTAACTCTATTAGTCCGAGCTGAATTCGCTAGATGGCGGTTAAATTAAACTTTTAGTAATAGGTTAACCTTCATCAGCAAAAGAAATCTTTTCTAAAGTGACCCAAAGGTATGTTTATATTTATCCATCGCCATGTCAGCCGGTAGACTTACCTATTGGGCATATGCCACACCCATATTTCTTTATTAAATGAAAGATTTTATATATTTTCAACCAAAATTTCGTGTTTAAACTGCATAACATTCTATCAGAAAGAAAGATAACGTCACACAAGCCCGTGTGCTTCGTTTGTAAATTTGTCTAAAATAACTAAGAAAGGTGATATAATTTCATCACCATGATTCTAAAAATAAAGTAAAAAAATAATATTAAAGTCAACTGTTGCAAATGATTCATTAAAATTGAATTCTCTAATCGTTTGAAAGAAAATAACACATAACATTTAATCTTCAGAACAGCCAAGTCAAAAATTGAGATTGTCCTAATGGTCGCCGACATGCGCATGAAGATAGCATTTTATGAAAAATAAAATCAAAGAGTTAAAAGGCGTAGTAAGGCACGCACACACAAATAATAATTAGGTATTGGCGCATAAACAATTTATTATAAGAAAGTGTCAGGGCTTGAATGTTCCGGAACAGTAACGGTCTGTGTTCATTTTTACTTGAATTTTCTTTGTACCAAAATCATTACGCCATTATTTTTAATTTTCCTCCTTACTAATTTAATAATTTGAACACACAAAGACCAACTAATGGCCGACTACTGCGTAATGCATGCTACATCTCCTTTTATTTGTTAGATAATGTTTTGTACCATACTTTTAAGGTTAACCAGTACTTATTTCTTGAATCATATGTAGCCTGAAAATTGTAGTTTTTTTTTTGGATAATTATAGTAGGTAATAATTTCATCTATATAAAATAAAATAAAAGGATTTTGACTCATATACATTTCTTAAAAGTAAATTATGTTTTGTATTGTTAAACACATAAATAGTGGTGTTATAACAGTAAACTAAGTGCAAAGTATTATTAACTTATATTTTATCGAGTGCCGCTTCCATTTTTAGCAGATCTTTTGATGAGATAATAATCATGTAACTTTTAAGATACTTATAGTTTGGACTAGGGTTTACTTGTTTATTTTATTTAACTGATCATAGTTTACTTACATAAAGGAAAAGAAAGCGCAGGATTCTCTTGTGCGTTAGGATGTAGAGCACGTTGCCCGTCTCGTGGTCAATTACCGGCAATCGATGTATCCGGTTGGTGATAAGAATGCGTATGGCGTCGTATAGCGAAGCACCCGGTTCCGTGGACACGAGTGGTACTATTGTATCTTTCAGGACATCTGGAATTTAGTACGAAGCCGGACGTTTATTTACGAACAATAATAGCAATGCGCCGCAAAGATTTTTAATTCTAATTGAGATTTAGAACTAAAAATCTTCGTTTTATCACTTTATCGCACGCAATACTTATTCTCACTTTTACATGTACACACACACAAGACACACTCCAGTGTGTGAGTGGAATAAATAAATGAAAAATAAATATTGCAACCAAAGAAATACTTAAAATGCTTAATAGCGTAATTATATCGTTCGTAATATACCAATACCCGTTGATGGTTATAAGTGATTGATCATCATCGTTTCAGCCGCAAGACGTCCACAGTTGGCCTTAGACCAGACGTAGAAACGACCTACACCCAGAGTTTTCGGAATACACTAACAGGGTCTTCGTACTCTTGGGTGGACATCTACGCTGCGTTTGCCGGTCCATGGTCCCCCACTCCTTAACTCTCACATCTTAAGACCCCAGTGGATGTTTGTTCTGCGCGCTACGTAGCCTGCTCACTGCATCTTTAAATCTCCAATCCGGTGGGCTATGTTGGTTACCGACGTTCGTCCATAGATTCGATATCTTAGAGAAATCCTGAGAATAGTCCTACCACAACTATCAACGAGGCCACCGGCAACTCAAACTGTATGTACACGAGTAAAGTAAAAAATGCTTACTTAGCCACGTATCAAGGCGATGCTCCTCCAACTCCTCCATGGCGACGTTAGGACTGGTGTAATACATCTGCAGGATTCTGATGAAATCGGTGATTGTAAGCATGCCCACAAATTCCTGTTTCAGCGAGTCCCATAGGGGAGCAGCCCGCACGCCTGCAGACAACATATGCTAGGTGACGTAATGCTCAGTGCCCTAAAATTTGTTCTTTAACACTACATAAAATGAAATATAATTAAGTCTGTTTAAGTCAAATCGTAGTTCAATCAGTTTTAATTCGTATAGGCTATTACGAGCATTTTCAAATCGTTAACAAATTATTTTTAAAACTATTTTAAAATAAAATAAGGACAAATAAATATGTACATAATCATTATCATGAAACATCGTGAACTTTAGTAAATTAAAACATTGTTATATTGTACATATCATTGTGACAAGTGTTGGAATAAGTGCGCACGAAATGAAATCACTATAAAGATCACATCAAGTATCCAATACTATGACGTCAAAAAGGCAAAAATCAACCAATTACTTTGAATTAACATATATAATGTATTATTATTCATATCGTTGAAAGTAGGCACTTTTGGGGCAGTCTAAGAAATATTTAAAAATCATGCTGAAACAGAACCACGTATTAAGCCACAAAAAAAGAGTATAAACTTTATATTTTCTTTCTAAAATATACTGCTATATAAATCAATAAAAATAAATAATTTTTCAAAGGCCATTTCAAAACTGTCAATACATTTCTAGGAACAAATTGTTAACCAGTGTTTGTTTGAAACGTCAAAAATTACACAACATTTCTGACAGTAAAAGTATTATCAAAAATTAACACGGACATCGGGACATTTTAATATAAAAATATTGTAAATTATTTCTTCGCAATTTCAATACACATTTATAATCTTATTGAACATTCGCTAGTCATGTCATATATCATAAGCAAATAAATCGCAATAAGCAACGGTTTTCCATTAAAAGTTAAATGAAGTGCAATGAAGAAAGAAATATAATATTGACGAAATGTATTTGGTGCATGCAGATTCATTAAATACGCAACAGCAAGGACAATACAATTAAGGGAATAGCAACAAAGTTTATGATGGATATATAGTTGTATTAACTAACCATTGTAGACGAGGGCGAAGAACGCTTTTTTGACGAGGAGCTGCGTGTCGAATACCACCAGCTTGGCGGAGGTCGGGACCAAATCGTAACATTTGTGAAATTTGAAGAACTTAACAAAGATGTGGGCCTCGTCCTCTTCTGAAATTGTCAAATTTATATTTTAATGTTTCTACCTGTATTTAATTGATACCTAAAACAAAAAAGGAACGAAAGTTCACTTGATCTAACTTAAAATGTAACATTCTCTAAATACAATGACAAATTAATTACAATTAAAAGTACACAATATGAAACCATTAGTTGACCCGCGTTTGCTTCGCGTGCCCCGCAGCGCTTTTTGTTTGTATAAGTTCTTACATCCCTAAGTTTTTTGCCTATAGTTTAAAAACATGCATTTTTAATTAAACCCACTTTACGGGTGAAATCGTCCTCTACTCGATCGAAAGGAATATTTCTACAAAGCCTTATTGCTCTAGAGATATCGTGATGAAACCGTACATAGGTATAATTTTCTTATACAAACATAGATATAGATAAATATATGCAGTGACGCCTAAAGGAAAGTTAAAAATATAGCAACAATATATCTACATAAAAGTAAAAATAATTAAATTAATAAATACGATATAAAAATAAAACTATAAGATATAAGACGTGTTTAATAATTATACGAATCTAATGATCCGTAACCTTCAATGTCTCTTTATTAATCCTACAATTTTGTTTCTCTGGCACGTAATTCCGATAATCAATAATAGTACATTAACAAGAAAAATTTAAAATTATATTTAATATCTATTTTACTTATTTTCTATTATCAGACTTTTTTCTAGGTAATGTTAACGATACAATAATTAATAAATCTGGTTAATGACAAAAGGAAAAGCTTGAGGACTTTTCACCAGAAAAAAAACAACAAATAAAGATATAATTATGTAATTATATAATATTAATTATAAGTAGAATAATAAAGTAATAAAATATTGAATGAACTATCAGTCACCGATATACTTTCGAAAGATGCAGTCATGCTATGTATGTTATGAAAATTATAAATATTTTAATATTTGTTCAGTGGTATCAAAAACGAATTTGCATTTGAACAGTGTGGATTTTGTAATAGCGACATGAACTGAAAAACAAGTATAATACATTTAAGTTTTTATACAACACCTACGGCAATTACATCATAACCTACGAACTCGATTGCAACATAACTTAAACGACCTTTAAAGCTTTTAATAAGAACGCAACATTTTAATTTGACCTCAAAAACAACTATTACCTAATCTTAAGTAACATAAAAAATTCTTCACTAACGGAAGTGACACCAATAATACTTTAGAACATAGTAATATCCCTGAAATAAAATTCTTGTGCAAATCAATATCTTTTCTAATTAATATTTAAAATCTTAAAATATTTGGCAAGTTTTTTTTAAAACAATCGTTATAGAAATGCTTGTAATGCCCTCGAGGGGTAAATACGTAACACGTATACATAATTAAAAACAAAGGCATTAAAATACAAAAAAGATTCATAAAGATTTATTTTATTAACAAATAGGAAAATGAATTGTTAAGAACATTATCTCAAGTATATATATAAAATATCCTATACTTGGTGCAACATCGAACTATCGATCCAAATGTTTAATGGGAATTAAAATTATAATTCCGCCTATTATTCTCCTTATTTTGTACTTTTGCATTGTTGTTATTTTTCAAAATTGTACAAAAAGGAGTATAGTATATAAATTAAAAGTAGTACAGTTTGTTTATATCTACATATTAATATACAACCATCAAAGCAAACATCAAAATAGACTAAGTAAACAATACTATAAATAAACATGCCACACATGCTGTATTACCGCCATAAATACGGTAATTGTGAATATGTTCAAATTATTTAGTCTAATACACGGCGAACAAGAGTTTAAAATATCAGTTTTTTCATAGATTGTTCAAAAATAAATGACCTTCAATGATAATCGTTTGTTAATTATTATATTTTGACTATAAAGGTATTTTAAACTATTATTTCCTGAATACTTTAAGGTGATTACTTATTCTTAATGCTCTATAATACGTTTATAATGTTACTCGTATCATTTGAAGAAACACTAACTTTGTACCACTTTAATACGATGTTGATTTTCCAAAACGATCAAAATGAAATATTCATTAACGCATTAAATTTGATTCTTTAGGGCAATTCATATACGACAGTTCAATGTTTCAATGTGACAGAATAAACCATACCATGTCGGACACATTAACATAAATCTAAAGGTCAGAAAACAAGCGTCTGAAGATAATGAAGTCATTTGACTTCATTATTTTAAGCAAATACTAAAATGAATACCGTTTTACAAGGATAACGTGCATTTAAAACAATTAAAAATACATAAGTTTTAATAACCTTTCGCGTTCCGTATCACCTAAATCGCTCTTTTGAATGATCAGATCATATATTTGAACAGTCAAATACACTGCTTCGAAGATAAGAATAAAAACTGATCAATATCGTTTTTGAAAGAAAGTCACGACTGTTACACATCTGTGCCAATATATATACGGATACGGAAAACTTAGATATAATATTTTATACCAAACCCGATGAGATGAGCCAGTCGAACTCATGATGGTATTCGATGTAACGATTTCTGAAAAACAAAGTCCTAGACACCACTTCTTACCACTATTGGCTTATTGGCATCTACTGATTCCGTATGAATAATAATCATGATATTCATAATTTAAAGGCATATTGCTTACACCTATAGGTTACGAATTAGAACGATTATGAAGAAATTAACAAATGATTTTGTCAACATTTGTTACAATATCAAGAGTCTACCGTGGGAAACAATTTCAAACACTTCAGCGAAGAGCTCCCCCGCGTACATTTGTTTGAAGTTTACACGTACGACAGAGCGGATTTATCAAATAGGAAAACACGTTCGGATATTTGTTTGTTTACGTTTCGCTTCTATCGACTCTTTACGCAACCACCTAAAGGCCGTTTGATGACGTCTTGAGAAACCTCGTCGTACATAAGTGATACTCAACCGAGAGGAATTATTACAGTAAAATATCTAATTATCTAGTCACAGCGCTATTTCAGACTTACAATTTGCAATAAATATACATAACAAGGCTGGGAATGTACATATCCTTAGTAGTATATAGAACGTAAGAACATATCTAGTCACATTTAATATCAGTTAAATCTAAAATATTTTCAGATATTTCACGATCAATTCGCTCTGAACCACAGATCTATAACGGTATGTTTCTATAAAAATCGCTAGGATGAAAAAAACGAAGGTTATAAAATCATGCACGAAACATTTTCCCTTTAATCAGGTCAAAACACCAAACAATACAAAATGACGTTTACTTGTTGTCAAAGCACCGCGACAAAAAGTATAAAAACAAACGCGCCGTCAAGCGTGGGTGAGATAAACAAGCCGGCACCTTGGAGGAGCCATTCGGCAAGGAAGGCCTTCCACGCTCGGCCGACCGCCTCGAACTCCTTGATGAGCTCGATAGAGTAGACAGACTCTTCATCCTCGGCGGTGGTGAGGGCGGGGTTGTCCGAGAAGTAGTGTAAGCGCAGCATGCGCGGTCTTCGGGCGTCGCATCGCCCGCTTGCCGCTACGGCTCACTGCTAATAATACGCGAGAGCGCACATGCCGGCGCGAACTTGACACCGCAGCCGCGCGCACATCTCCGCCGCCGCCGGCGCAACTGGCCGACAACGTTTCGCAAAACTAAATATAATCCACGCCGCCCCAAAATAAATACCACCGACCGACAGCTGGAGTAGCCACATCGCGTCCGAAACTCCCGGCCCTCACTACGCGAATTCGATATAGTTATGCACTGTAAGAGGATAGAGTTGAGTCTACGCGCGATCTAGCACAGATCTCGTTCTCTAGTACTATCGAATTTTATTCTTTGTTTCATCATAGAATATGCATTAGGTTAAAGATGAAGACATACTTAAAAACGGCTCTATGGCTTGCGATTTTTTTAGAAAAATCTCGTTCTTTGTGAAAATATTAAATTAGGATAAGTGACGTTATTTAAAAATATTAACTTTATAGTTTTTCAATCACATGGCGCAGGTATTAACTGTCATCGATAGGTCAGAACACCGTTTAGTACATGTCACGTGTTCTATTTATTGCCCTATCCAACAACTTCATTCGCATCTATGAATCTGGGCTAGTGACATTTATAGCCATATAACTACGTTATAATTTAAATAGCCTTAGTTTTCACAACCGCTTACAACATAAGCTAAAACACTACCATTTATTGAGCAGTAAAAAGTTAATTGTTCACTAGACATTCACGGCTGTAACGAAATTGAAGACACTAGTTGTACACATCTCCATAGTGCCGAGACATCTTTGAACACAAGCATACCGTGTAATTAAAAAGCCACTGTGCAGCACGAAACAACAAACACACGAATAATAAAAACCGTCGTTGGTGCTATCATAATAGCTATTAAATTTTACATAACAGCACAGGTAATGTACGTACACCTTATGATAAAACTCTTATCGGCCGTAATAAAACTACTTAAGTTTGTTGATAGTAATTACATTATCCAACATTATTTTTCCCGTTTTCACTAATACAGATTTTTAAAATTACTTATATTATGACATTAACAACGGCGTTTCAGTTTCATCCCGCTGATTGGAATAAACTAACAAATTTAATAAAAACTAGTACCAAATGAACTCATATTATCGATAGAGACACAGAGAAAGGTATATGACAGGCTTTATTATTATAATAGTATATATTACTGTAATATTATATTATTAATTAGAAATAAAGCTACGGCGAACCCATGCTTTGTTCGTAATTGGAGATAGCTGACGCTAATCGCTTTTTTAATGTAAACTATTAATGATAAACAAAATTGAATTGCACATTTGTAATCAATGTAACAATGATAAATGCACTGATAAGATAACCGCGGCAGAGCCGTATTAAATCTGAAAACTGGTTTAACCTTTATAGAGTAATATACAGCATCGCCGCGTTTTTACTAAATAATTATTTATTTATATACATAAAAGATATCCTTTGTACTGACTCCTTATATTTGTGGAATAATAAGTAGGAGAGCTATAATAATTCGCCATACAGTTATAATTTTTGTTTGATTGACATTAATAGGTAATTTGTAATACCAAAAATACTTCGTTTTATAAGGATTTTATGGCACACTTACCTAAATCTGAAAGGTTGACTTTCTCCAGGAAGGGATCTGCAACGGGCAACTGTAAAAATGACATAATGTAAATTAATAAACTATTATATTAACTTTTGGTCGTGACGAAAATTTATTTTGGCTTAATGGCGTTTGCAATTTCTGTGTGAGAATTGACACAGCGCAGAGGGTACTTAGAACTTAATTTGCTAAATAGGTGCGAACACTCAAAAAACTGCTTGGGCCGTTACAAGCCCAATCAACATACTATATCAGAGGGAGCTCCAGGGAAGAACCAGGCGTAAACGCCTCCGAGAGGATGCCTCGGTTGGAGTATTACTCGATATACGTATAGCATTTCGGTTCATGAGTGAGGGTAAGGGCCGCATCCTAAAGTTGAGCTAAAAATATTATCAACGGGCTTTCCTTCGCTTACGATAGCAAGAACTAAGTAACATTGTTACACATTACTAACAATATGTGTTTATTTAAATATTCATTATAAAAATGGAACCGAATTTAATAAGAGGACATTTTTTAATATTCCATATTTTTCTAATACTATTTTGCTATTGCATTTAGATATCTTTTCTGAGCGAAAAATAATTAAATTTATTAGACAACGCACACCTGTGCTATTAAATATATATTTTGAAAGTTGGAGATCATCTTTTACCAAAGTTTTTTTATCAAGTTCAACGACAAGTTCCAACGTCTATTTTTGGGGCGTGGAACTGTAAGGCACGATATCAAAATAATTTAAAGCTGTCGCGGCTTGTATAGTAAGTGGGTTACGTAGAAAAGCAATATTTCCTAAAGCGGCTAGTGAGCGCAGATTGTGCAGTTTATCATCGTAGATAGTCTCTATTTTAATTAAATTTTTACCACTATTTTAATCGAATTTACTTAACAAATCCAGAATGTTATCAAATACTACAAGGTTTTATCTAACATTAACGTCTGTATTTACATACATAAATTCCAATAACACCGACATCTGAACGACCTATTTGATGCGTTAAAATGCGCATTAAGCGTTAGCGACTATGTTACCTACCGCATTGCAATAAAATGTTCTGTCTACGACTTATTTACAGCTCCGGTTTATCATTTAAAAAATATTATTTTTGTAACGTCAGATTTTTGCATAGAAATTAAAATACAAAGACATTTTTGTATTTATTTTATTTACATTCGTCGAAAGACGCTGTATTTAAGCCGCTGATATAATGATTTATACCGCTTTACTTTCTCGACGACAAATAAAGGCTCAGTGAACCACCGCGTTTCACGGTCTTAAAAAATTCCCATTTTGTATTACAATCGGAATAACTAATGTTTTAGGTAAACGCGTTATTACCAGAAAACTTTAAGTTTTTTTTAAATTATCCGAAAATTTACACAATATTTTTTTTGATCACTTTAAAAGAAAATAAAATTATTGGGATAAATTTTTGTTGCCACAAAAAACATTGTACAGTACATACCTGAATTATTCGGGCTATAACAATCGTTGACGTGGATGTGTGGATGTACTAGTCGATGTGTGTGAGTGAGAGTGCTGATACAAATGTATTGGAAGTTTTGTTGGATAGCATAACATGGCTTATTTGTCATCGGCCTAGTTACTTTATTGTTATATCGTATAACATTCTGAAATGAAATACGAACTGGCTTCATAATGAATGAACTGAACAAAATCCTTTTACTCGTTCCTACATAACGATACCCGCCGTGCCTTAAGTTTCTGGAACTAAAGATGACGGACCGGCAAGCGCAAAGTAGAACGTCCACCGACAACTTGGAGGGACGACGATTTTTTATAAGGTGGAAAAAAGGCTGGTAGCTGACCACTTCAAAACGGTCGTTTTAGAAGTCTATGGTGGGAGGCCTTTATCAGGCAGTGAATATCCTATAACTGAAATCATGATGATGACGATGACATAAGTAAAATATCGAAGGAATATTAGCTTACCCCTCTTGAATCGCGGAACAGGATGGCTGCGTGATGCGGATCCAGCGATGCATCCGAAGCGCGATGACGTGCTGTGGGCACATTGCCAAGCGAAGCACGACGCTTCTCTGCCTCTTGAGACGCTACTCGACGAGAATGGCCTGGGATCAAAAATGGAACTTATAAATGCTGTTAGAGCAATGGTAAAGGACCTTTTATGACGCGAGAGCTGTAACACTAATTAGCCATTGCAAAGTTCCGGGAGATATCTTAGACTTTTTAGTTTAATATAAAATTAAAAGTATGTATTATTAAATAAATCTTATTATAGCATTCAAGAGTTTTTAGTTGTGTCGAAGTGTGTGGAACTTGGTTTTTGACGATTTATATTATAATATCCACAGGAAAATTTGTTAAATTTCATTTCAAAGAGCAGCTGTTGAGTTTCTGACCGGCTCTTCTCAACCGATCAGTGTTACGAGCCGGTGGTAGCTTACTGCTTACTCGTATAATGTTTAAATAATCGACGATTCAATAGCGCATGTAAATGCCTACTTAAATAAGGATATTTTGAATTAAATTGAATATTATAATTAAATAGATAAGTAATAAATAAGCGTTAATCATAATAAAATACTTTTCGCCGACATTATTACATTCAATTTACCTTCCTTAACAATGGTGTCGAAAATATGATATGTGGCCCCGCAATCATCTAGTATATTACTGGCGCGAACTGTATTCAAGTGTTCGGTATCAAAGGATTTGGAACGAGATCGAAAATCATCGTGTCCGGCTCGTTCTTTGCTCTCCGACGGCGCTGCGCATGAGCTCCGCCGCTCGTTCGAATCGTTCCTCCAATGTCCTAATTTCTTGCTAAATGTCCTAAGCAACTCCTGTATCGAGTGGTGTTTGTGCTTGTGGTGACTGGTACCTGCGGATCCCGAACCACGCCTCTCTTGCGAATTGGAACATTGTTTGGAAGGATTTACACTTTCCACAAGTTTTTGGGCGAAACTTTTATTATCAAATTGATTTTTATAAGAAAGATGGTCTAAATCTATGTTGCTTATTTCGCCATACTGATCGCATTTGCTGTAGACGTTTTCCTGTATTTCATCCATCAGGTCTTCATACAACGGCGAGACGAAGTGACGGTAGTCATACCTTGGCGGCGAACTCATGCTACTGGTTTGCAAGCGTTCGCTATCGCTCTCAATCGATCTGTGAGAACTTATCCGATCGTGTCGATGACGATGGGCAGCCTCGCGCCCTTCCATTACCTCTCGGAAGTATTTAACAAAGTTTTGATATCGATCACGAGGGCTAGACGCGAATTCGTGAGGCGAGTGTGCGGTACGGTGAGCACTATTTTTACTTTGAGTAATTGGTATTCCCTTGCTGCAAGTGTCATTCTGCACCGAACTGCTGGCGTCGCTGGAACTTGGAGTTGAATACCAACGCTCAGAGCTTTTCTCTTTCTCCAATGGTGGAGAGGCCTCACGTGAAGAACTATGTTTATGAAGACGATGAGTTAGTCCATGCATTATCTTGAAGTTCTCACTGATTTTTTAAAAAGTGTTTAAAATATCACAGCCATTTTATGGAGTTTATTTAATACACTGTTTACCAAATCACAATTATTTAATAGAGTAAATTATTTAAAATATCAAATAAAAACGTAACTCAATTTAATTGACAGTAATGGGCAAGCGGTCGCTGTATGTATATTTCAAGTAGGAAACACAGTATCACATATTTCCCAATTGACAAGGCAAGTTATTTGTTGTTATTAGCTTTATAAAGACAAAGATCTAAGGCGAATGTTAATCTAAAAACATGTTAAATCAGTTATAATGTAACTTTATTATATAAGTTACAGCAACAACTTAAACGCAGAGTGTAAACTGCAAGGGGATCTATTTTTATCCCAAGCAGTGAATCGAAGCTCCATAACGTTTTCGAATACTCAAGGTGAACAAGTCCCATTTAAGGAATACGCTCACGTGGCGTATCGGGAAGTTGAAGACGGCCTTGGAGAGAAATGTGGGTCCAAAGTGCTTTGGACTCACATATTTAAGATGAATACGTGCGTAAACCAGACCACCTACAAATTACAAATCAAGGCGACTGGAGTCAAATAACTCGAGAAACTCAATACCACACACGTTACATAATGCTTAATGCGCAGAAACCTAACGCTGGTTTAACAAAACTAAAGCGAAATTCGTCGTGACATTAAATTGTATTTAGCGTCAACAACCTCACAACTAAATTATGTTTTAACAAACCAATTATTCCAAGAAACTACGCGTATATTAAATATAATAATTAAGTAGCCAATGACACATATTACGTTAAACTAAAAGTCATCAATCACTTCCTAAAATATCCACATTCACTAGCTCTACCCATGAATTATTTACTACAGTCGGGTTTTTAAGAAAAGCAATATTTGCCGAGAACGGCTTCAGCTATTAATAACAAAGTTATATAAGTAATAAACATATTTTAATAGTAGTAACACGTAGACACTGTAACGTCTTCTAACATTCTTTTTGACTTTATAATTGTCATAAATGTATGAATCAAAGCTCTTGCAAATTACTACTTTCATTTACGTTATACGTACCTATAACAAAAGAAAATTAATATTTGCCCTGATAAACACCAGAAAATTAAAAAAAACCTTGACGGAATAATTTGAAACGAAATCGTTATATATTCATTAATATGTAATTATCTTTTAAGTTGATAAAGCAGTACCTAAGGAAATTATGAGCATTGTTAGATTTTTGAGAATATTTTTTCTATTCACAGATTTTAGATCAGACAAATATTAAGAAGTATTTTTATACGAGTATATATTACATTGATATTGAAATGTATGTTTCTCCACCTTAATGAACCTATTTAAATAAACAAATGTTGCGAAACTAAAAGAATTTCCGTTTTATGATGATATTAATGTGTGAAGACAATATTTTTTTTTTTGGATTGCGAGCATAATTTTACAAAAAGAAATAAAATTTTGCTTTTAATTTTTTCACTTTTACTATTTATACATAGAGCCTAAGTAATATGAAAATAATTCATATTTTAAATGAGAACCATATATTGTCGTGGGCGTAAAAAAGAAATAAACGCAATCGATATTATTCTCAAAACTAAATTTTTGTAAAATTGTCCCATTTTTATTTTTTTTACTTAATTATTTATATATAAACCGAACCCTTTAATAACCAAAGAAAATATTATTTATATGCCATTAATCAAAAAAAAAGCGCAAACAGTGTCTTCCATTACCAATATAACTGTAAATTGACCTGAACTTATGAGGCCGAAGGTCACATACAACGAGACACAACAAGCTCAAATTATAGTATATATTTCGTAGATTTAACAATAACGCAGTAGGATTGCCAGAAGAATTACACTTCCAACAATGTTTACAGACTTTAATATAAATTTGATGCAGTTTTTTTATTGTTTTGTCAATAAAACAAAAATCATTTCAATTTCCGTAACACCTGCGTTAAAATTTACGTACCGCAGAGCTAGTGTTATGAAATGAATAATATTCTGGATACCCATATAAATTTAAATTAAAAAAACGAGTGGTGATGATCATATCGAACACAATTTTCTCTTTCGACACACTTCATGCCACACCGATACCGAGATTAAATAGATATACATTTGAATAAAACATACCAACCGTCGAGATAAAACGATTTAGTAATAAAAAATACTTAGACAATAGATCCTAACAGAATGTTCCAGTTTTTCATGATAATATTTTACATTCATTTAAGTTAAAAGTTTGTTTACGAATATCGCAATACGCCAGGTTCATCTCCGCCCGGTCGGTGCACATGTGCAGCGACGTAAACAGTGAAATAAACTTGACCGAGATTCGAACAACAAGCAATTCTAAGAACAATTCGGCCAACTAACGCCCTTCGAGCAACTCAATGCAGAGTGACACTTCAATGCGTTGCTAGAAGTTTATTAACAGCTCATTGTATTATTATTTATCGTGTGTGCGGAACACGTCACACTCTCGCGACGCTCGTAGGAACACTAACTTAGTGAAATAAATAAGTAATCTAGAGAGGGAACGAGAGGGCACTAGAGTCGCATCACGGCTGCCGGCGGCCGCGTGGCGAGCACGCGACAAATGTCGGTGTTACGACTGCAACGCCTTGTGCTCACCGTCACTCAGGCCCTCGAGCGTTGAAACCATTCCTGTCTTTACTCGCGTGTTCGCACAACGGCACAGCGCGTTTACAATAAATATTTTATAAAGACGTTAAATGTCCGCTGACTGCATTACAATTTAATCGACATTGACTATTACGATATGTGTCGACATGTTACTAAATAACAAAAACTGAGAATTTATTTAATACTCTCTCTATGGAAAAGTTATATCCAAAGTACAAACGTTTTGCCATACAAAAATTAATTAATTTTTAAATCCAAACATACAAATAAGGCTTTCATTAAAACAATACTGGCCAGTTCAATCGCCACACTGCTACAAAGTCCATAACCCTTTTTCTATCAACGGATAGAATTCTAAAACGCAGTAGTCTAACCCTTCGGCAGACTTTTACGTCGTACAACATATACGAATGCATTTCAGTACTAGATGCAAAAGTATCGGAGTGTATTGTAATACTGATAATTTGATGCCAGTGGCAGTTTTTTAAAATTAGACAAACATTTAAGAACTAAAATTTGCAGAGGTTTTACTATAGCGCAATGTTTTTTTGCGGAGACATAACTAACCTTATGATACTATTAGTAGCAACTCTTGTGTGCAACTGTGTAAGGCAGTGTTTCGCAACATGGAGCCCACGCCCCATGGGGGGCCAATTTTATTGTTAAGTTAGTTAAGGTGGCAATTCTAACGTGAACTCGACACAAGTTCCTTCCAAGTTTATTTGGCAGGTATAATGAGGTCGTCTAGGTAAGCCAATACCGTGCCATCTGCTATCGTGTCTTGAAAAATATTAATAATTAATCTTTAGAATACTAATCGTGCTGTACAGAGACCGAAAGGCTCCTTCATACATTCCTATTGTTCTTAAAGTGTGACAAACGAAGTGTATTTTCTACTATCTTGGTGTGTATTTTTATTTGCAAGAACACGTGTTCTTTAAGTCAATTTTCAGTTTCTTTAATTCAAGGAAAATTGCTTTATTTCATTCGACATCTCGAATTACATCAAGAACATATTCTATAAAAGCGTCATCTACAATCCTACCGTGTAGTGCTAGCTCTTAATATGGTTTCTTTGTCATCTTCCTTGCACTCATTTATTGGTGTACTGCAGCACTATTTAATTTATCACCGAACTCTTCGATTAACTCATTTTTCAATTTTGTGCATGTATTCAAACCGCTCAAGATACATAAAAATAGTTTTGCAGGTACTTTAATTTGACCTATGTTAAATTTACCTATATTAATTAAACCTTCTCACTGGTAATTTAAAATAACGGATTTCAGTTTTCAAGCCTGATAGTTGCACCAGTTGCACATTAAATAAAAATTGATTAAAGAGAATTCAATTAGTAAGAAACAAAAAAGGAATAAAATTGAATTATAACTTACCTCCGCTCAAATGCTGTTGTTGAGCAATCGCCCTCTGAAATGACACAAAGAAGCTAATAAATTAACTTAAAAAAATACAAAGCACTTTAAAAAAAATTACAAAAATATATGTGTATAAATATATAATATAAATATATGTGTGTGTATGATCTATATAGAAAAAGTACTGAGTTTGCTAATTAGCAAAGTACATTTCATGTTTTACGATTACTTACAGAAATCGAATAGCAACATTATACATTACAACATATATATTAAATTATATATTAAATTAAACTTGTGGGGTTTAAAATTAAATAACAGTTGAAACGTCAATCGATACGATAAATTTGATTTTCTATTTGGTTATATATAATAAATATAAATAACAATGTCGTTATTTACTTTCAATAAGTGATATAGTATGTTACATACGTATTGTATAGGAAATTTGTTTAAATGCATCAACGTGTTATGCAACCTGATCCTAACATTCAAGATATGGCAACGCAAGGCGCTAACTGATGGTGCAACACTACGTGACCAGAAGTATTGTCATAAGAAAAAGATATTATGGAAAGAAACTCCATTTTCACACTTCGAAGTAGACAGTAACTTCTTGATTACAATTGGTTCATGAAAGTAAATTAATGACAAAGATAAAACTAAAATTTAAATCGGAAATATACCGTATTGCAAACAAATAAAACGTATTGTAAGTCTCTCTTACAATACGTTTTATTTGTTATTTAAAAAAAATTATCCGGATAACCAAATTTTTAAAAGTGTTATTCTGTTTGTAACAATGTTTATAAAAATTTACTAACATCAGTATCACACAAACCATCAATAATACCTATACATTTATTGATGGTTTGTTTTTTAAGATACACAGAAAACACGAGTGTTTGCACACTTTACGCATGGCCGCTCCCAGGGTTGCATGTAGTCACCACTACCACAAATCAGTTTTAATATTACTACCACTACAAATATATAAAATATTATAATAAAAAGCAACCGAATCGTCTGAAAGAAATAAGGTACCAACAGATTATCTCGTGACTATTATTTCAAAAATAATTAAAACCTAAATTAAGAATTTTGTAGAAGAAAGACACGTAAAAAGTAAAAAATAGTAATACGGTATAGCTATCGCCTCCTACGCCATTATAATGCATAATCATATGCATTATATTTTAAAAAGTCTGTTAAATTTTAATACGTTCAGAGTTTTGTTAAAATAGAGATAAAAGACATATTATATACGTTAGAAAAGCCCTGCCATAAAATGTCATACAATAAATATCCTTTCCCAGATACCATACACGCAAGATTTCCTAAAATATTTATAAATTATCCAATTCTAACAATCTAATAAATAGTCTCTCTTTTTGCATATATTTGAAATTACAAAGTCATCCTAAAAATCAAAACCATGCTTTTGTATAGTTTGGTTAAGCCACTGAAGCCTTTAAATTATGCCACTACAACGGCCGCGGCATATTTTCCCTTCGGTTGAAGAACGTTGATAATCGCCCCCGATGTTAAATCTAATGAAATAGCGATTATTATAATAGGTCAAAGAACACTCGAATTATTTAACCTAATAAAATAAATTTAGTTTGAAGAAAAGCCACCATTAGCAGAAGATCAAATTTAAGGTTGCCCTCTTATTTTTCAGTATTCAGAAGCAAGCCAATGTTGAAAACATTTAAAAGTTAAGGTCAGATCATTTAAATAAAGTAAACTACATTACTGCAGAATCATTTACGCATTCGAGAGCTTTGTACTATTTGTTACGAGCTCAAAAAAAGTCTAAACACATTTTTTGTATGTTTTGACCGAAAAGCTCGAGTTGGAGCTTTGGTCAAAACATGTTTCTAATAAAAATGGGCCATCTGTTAACCTCAATGATTTTACAGGATGCAAAAGAATTGTCAAAGTGACTTTTAAAAACAATAAATCATTTATAAATTAATTATAAACACAGCAGATGGCTTACTAGAAATCAATGCTCAAAGTAAGCAAGAGATAATCGCTAAGATATTCTCCGGGTCCATTTCTTAGACTTTGGTTTGGGGATTAAGGGGAATCGCTCTCCGTTAGAAGTAGAGTCAAAAATCTGCATCTGCAAAATCTTAATTAAAGTTTACTACGTATATTGTCAAATAATTAAAAAAACAGTCCAACCAAATAATAAAACTCGTCTGGCGCAGCCGTCCAGTATCATTATTCGGAGACTTCTTTTTTTAATATGTATCTTAGACTATTAATAACATTTTTTATATTAGCTATTCGCTGTGTTTATAACTAGTTAATACTTAGAAATTTTAGCGTTATCCTATTATATATCCTCTATTAACAACTTATGCTGGTTGTTACTTTAGCTCAATTCATGACATGATTAATTCCTTTTAACAAGGATAAAACTTCACTTCTACGATTAACACAATAGATAATTAATTTCTAATATTTTCATAAAAACCTTAAAAACCTTTTTGTACTACCATTGCCTTTATTTTACTTTAAAATAAAGAACCCTTAAATATTAAATTAATAACTTAATTTTTATGTTTTAAAAAATATTTAAAGATATAAAAATTCTGTTACAAATTTCACTTGAGAAACCGCTGGATCATATCGGTTGTTTTTATCTACGAATCTCCTCATTCTTAATTCGACCAAATGTTATCTTAGATATCTATACCTAGTTACAAAACATAGTTCAAACTGCGTATAGCGTTATAAAGACATTTTCTGACCTGATAGCAGTACTATGAAGCGAAATTATTGACGATGTAAAGGATGGACTTTTTCACGTTCGCGTTAAAAGGCAATATTTTAACATTTTTATTAGAATTAGTAAGCACTTATATCTTCCGCTTTATTATTATTTATCTTAATACTTTGCTTGGCGTAGTTGTTTTTGAGAGTATTTTTCAAGCAGTAATATAGAAAATTTATTACCGTTACAGTTGCACAAATTGACTTGTAGCTTTTCGCGAATGTTTTGCTCATTTAATCTAGACTGGAATAACCTCTCTCGTTCCATCCGGTATTTTATCTTACTTAATTAAAAAGTAATTTATATTTAATCGACGTACATTTCTTAATAATTTAAAATTATATCAAATACTTTATGCGAATTTTAATGTATATTATTTAAGTCTAAAATTATCCTCATGAAATTCATAGACAACGATATGTAAGAGCGCGCTGAATCAACGCGTGCGCAATCGCGTCACTGCAAATCGCTCGTCAATCATGATAAGTACTGTAAGCCGATAAATCTCTTGTATGCTTGTAGTCGATCAAACAATTAATACAATAAGGTATTGTACATTTTAGGTTTTAAAATTATATCGCAAACACAACTGTAGAACATTTCTATGTAATTTATAATTAGTACCTTTTTAAATGTGTGATGTATCAGATTTTTCGAGATCTCATCCATAAAATTAATAGCAATATGTGATACATAGTCGTGAATATGATCCTATTGAGATCAGTTAAATAATTACGTTTTATAATAATGTAAAATATATTACTATTAATTACTAAAGGTGTGAATGCAGCCTTTAATTTCTAATGATGCGTAACAACTCTTTACCTTGCACCCGCAAGTGGTCCTTGTCTTTCGCTGCGCTAACCTGTCCAGTTAACACGTTGTGTTAACTGGACAAAAAAAGTGGATACTAAACCAAAAATAAACTTTTTATATTAAAATTGTTTTTTTTTCTCCCCTGTCTTATGTCAATTTAGTTCCTTTGGGTCAGTTTCCCAACTTGCATTCGTATAAAAGTTGTTCTTATAATCTTTTGATGACATGACGCTACCGTTTGTTTAACCTGTAGCCGGCAGATGGTTTTAGTTTTTTTTAATAAATACGTAGACTTATATTTTTGTTTAACGTGTTAGATACCGTGCGAATATAACTATAGATTTTAAAAAGTAGTAAATGACTATTGTTGGGTACGCTTGATATTATTGAAGAAGAATTTTAGATACTGGTTATCTTTCAAACGGTGTTTAAATTAAAGTTATTTCACGATGCACAGCCTAACTTAACGCGACTAAACTCTGTCGCTACGAATCTGAATTAAGGCAGCGGCCATGAATACGCTCCTGCTCTGCCAAACTTTGAAGCCCACAAGTGTCATAATATACAAGTATACAGTCGTTCTCTTTGCCCTTCGAAGCCCAATCATGAGTCACTTTCGCTTCAAGGATCTGAGAGTGATTTTAAAATATATTTGACCAATAATTCGTTATTTAACTAAAACTTCGTTGTCATAAGTAGGGTAAAAATAATCGGCAATCCTTAATCATATCATGTATTTTAAACCTTTAAGTCTAGAAGACATTCGATTGTTTCTCGATAATCTTTACATAGCCAAAAATAATCCAATATTATTAAATCGTTGGCACGGTGCGGACAGCTATCAGCATATTTGGTACAATAATGCAGACTGGAAATGCAGTAAACAATTGTTTACATAACTATATTCATAATTTAGGTTGCCACAGCAATTGGAAAACAAAGTTCCTGTAGAAAAACCACTATACAAATAACGACTTGCCCTCTTGTTACATTTTGTCGTAAGCGTCATTTGGAAAATCTGTCGCCCAGGTAGGTCAAGAGGCAAAGTATTGAGGTAAGTATCAATGTAATGTATGTATTAGAAGAAAACAAAGGTTGTTTACCGTTTCTGAGAAAATGATGCCCACTAAGTAGTGGTTCAGCCAGCGCATAAGCGCCGCGAATGTGTGCTAATGTATAATAATGCATAATAGATCTCAACGTAAGCGTCAAAAATGGATAATGGTGAGGGTTTTAGTCGGTTCAATTCCGACATAATGCTTCAGTTAAATTCAGAGTCTGATTTTCAAATTTCACGCAAGTAATAATAATGAATGGTTCACGTTGAATTAAAAATGTAAGTTAATCCACTTCTATACGGTTTTTTACAACTGATACGATCAGTCGACATGTGCAGTTCACTAGCATAACAATGTCAAGTGCTTCTCAGGCGCGCTTTGTTATGTATTTCCCGTTATTGAAGCTTAATTGAGATATCCCACATGATTTTTATACATTGTCGTGGGCATTTGAATACTCATTTATTTTTAATATTCGTTGCGTGTTTTATGTTTTCTTTGATGTGTAAACCAAGTAGTTGCTAGATACTTAACCTATTGTTATTGATTTTTGTAATATTTCAACTCATTACGTAGATTTAATTATTTAACTAATTTATCTTGAATTCATTCCGTAATTACCTTGTAATATTTCTTAACTTAAATATCGATCTATATTAAGAATTTCTTTAGCAGGATCACCATAACAATTGTCAAGTCAACAGACACATAACCAAAAAATAGAACTGAAGACGTCCTTCACCTTTATGTCTTTGAGACTGGATTTCGTTATTGAAATCAAATCCCGGAAGCAAGCTAATGTTAATATATCGGCTGTCCCTAACTACACCCCTGAATCTGATTGATGTTATTTTCTAGATAATAGCATACAAATAAATGTTTGTACTGTAATTTGCTGCACTTTTAATATATCGAAGAAATATTAAAGGATAACATTAATCTTAATGTATTGACATATTGAAGCTTATAATTAGAAAAATATTGTAAAACAACTTTAAACGATCATCATGTGAAGTGGTCATTTTCAAATTCGATAGTGTACTGTATGTGTATGTATGTATACGATTTCCGTACATGGCCTCTCGTCTTCGGTTTATTTAGAATTTTAACTATCAATGACTTATGTAGAAATTACTGGCAATTTACTGATATCTGCGTTAAATCTGTTATATTACAGGTTACGTGAGTTGAAAGAAAGTTCGAGAAAACAGCGTTTTTTCCCTGTCCTTAGTTCACGATATGGTTTTATTATAGCCATAATTTAAACACAAGGGCATGAATCATAAAAAAAAATTATCGATAGATTTTATAATTTTTAAATGGTCATTAAACTGAATGAGTAATTCACTAATCTGCACTGATAAGCTATGTCATATGGTAAACGAACTTTGTTGTTTCATCATTATTTTTATTATTGTAACAACGAAAAGGTCTTAAATTATTTAACTTTAACATTTAAATAGGCAGAAAACTAATTGTGTCCAAAACTCGATCGTGTCGTGGTCTTCTAACGATGTGGTTAGGAGGAATGCGTTATTTGTTATTACTTTTGCTTGCATTGTTTTTCGCGTCTCTCAATTTATTTATTTTATTCTAACTATTATTTCTCTTTCTTAATTAATAATATAAATAGTTTATATGCCGTGACAATTTATTGTAAAGGTTTACGGAAATTTTTCATTTTGGTTTGGATATCCAAATTTCATTTATTATTAAACTTAGCACACAGTTTTCTTTTGACACCATATTTTCTAAAATTTTACCCCATTTCATTTTGTTCCGACATCGTTCAAATTGGAACTGGGACAAACTAAAAGAACGTGTCATATTAGAACACGAGTTTAACCATGAAATTAGCGCTGAGGAAAACGCTCAAAGAATTGGTGACGTTTGAATCATACACAGAGTAACGAAAGCGTTTGACATTGCCGTTATAGTTCCAACATTTCGCAAAATTAATATTTGAATATAGGGAACAGACAAGCCTCGACCACTGCATAAGATGCATGACGATAATCATAAACTGGGTAGATGAAATTAAACTTCTTTCATAAAAAAAGCTTGCTGATCATATTCCAGTACTGTAAAAAAGGACACACCGTATATATCTAGTTTCCGTAAATGAACGGAGAAGTGTTTATAATTTTTTGACAGGGATTTATTCTGTTCAAGACCTAACTGTACCTCGACGTATTAAATTTACTCCAGACCTTACTCGTTGCATCGGCATAAGACTGTTATATAGATTATTCCTCAGAATTGAAATGCCAAAGTCACTTTGACGGGCGCTCTATGGACGACCTGGTCTGTCACTACACTTGTCACTTAAACGCGTTTACGATTTCGGTTTGAGGTTGCGAGAGCCAAAACACGGTTCGTCCGGCTGTTATTATTATTAGTTATCAACATTGTGATCGATTACGACCCCATCTCCGTTTTATATAGAGTGATTTTAAAAAAAGTTAATAATACGATTAAAAGTAATAATTACTCATTTCTAAATACTTATTTATTTGGAACTTTCTTATAAAATAGTTGATAAAAAAGTTTTAATTTAATGCCGCCAACACCTTAAGTTTCTGGAGTACGGCCACACACGCGTGGCTTAGAAAATCTGCTCATAAAGTGAACAGAAAATTTTATAAAGGTCGACCAAAGATGCTGAATGTAGAACGCAAACCGTTATTGGAAATCTATAGATGTCCTGCGGCTAAAATGATGATTACGAACGTGGTATCCGTTTTATACAACCCACGCACTCGCTGCGTAACATATATTATATAGTGTTAAATAAAACACGGATTCACAAGAAGATTAGAATTTCATTCGTAGATAAGCCTTCAGCTTTTTTACAGTATGAACCCAATAGCCGAAAGCGGCCAAATTAATGTTGATGTTTTTCCATAAATTAGCAAATAGAATTTTTATTAAACTTATTAATGCAACGATTATAAAACTACTTTACTTTAACCAGATATTCTATGTAAAAGTTTTCTTATTTTCACATATCACCTGACAGTACTAACACAGCCATGTTACATACAGTCAAAGAGGCCATGTTACATACAATGCCCATATCGTTAAGCCACCTGGTCTTCACGTCCCTCGTAAGTCGTTATGCATGTTCCGCAATAAGCGTTGACACACTTGCTCGATAAGATTAATAATATGTCTATTAATATTATTTATTTTATATCCACTTATTAGTAATTTAGTATTGGTTTAACTTAATGTCAAATGCCTATTCTTTTTTAAAATAATAATATTGTTAATGTCTTACACACATGTGTTCAATATACATGAGCACCGGGAAGCGCTTTTTTTATAAATAAGTAAATAAAAAACCAGGTGTGCTTTTTTTGTAAAGGAAAGAAAACATTTGAAATAAATATGACCGCCTGTATGTCAAAATTTAGTGTACCTTCACGCCGTACCCAGCGGCAAACGCCTATGGTACTATAGTCCTCAGTTATTGTACCAGTGTAGAAAGGCACTCCTCCGTCCATCGTATATCAGGTCCCTATAACTAATAGTCTATAAACAGTTTAGATATTTACCAAGACTCTTTGGTCTTCATTCTAACAAATAAATATGGAAGATATTGATGGTGGAATAAAACTTTTTAAATTTCGTTAAGATATATAGGTAAAAAGATTTATTTTGGATTAGATTTTTTTCCTAGAAATACTTTTAATAACTTAGCGCGTGTTGTGGTTGCGTTTCATTAAAAATTTTTATATGTTAAATATTGATGACAATTCATAATAAAATAAAATACAGGAATATTTAATTATATTCGTTTACGGATGTTTCACTGGGTTTTTATTTTATAGAATTCTACACTAACAATCTAATAATTAAATAGTTTGATTTAGGAACTTAAGGTTAATTACTGAACTTTCCACGAGATTATTGTTGTGGAATGTTACAGTGCGCTCATTACCACAGGAGACAGCGCAATAACCGCGGCTCATATTTATTTCGAATTTAAACTTTTTTTTTCATTAAAGAAGGTGAATAACAAAATATAAAATGTTCATTTTAATCCAGTTTAAGAAATTCTGACTGTTATTCGTCAATTAAATTTAATAAAGTGTGACAAGATTTATAGTGAGACTAAGAACATAAAGATTGTATAATAACATGACATATTCAGCAAACTCTTTTAAACATCTAGACGCAGTCTAACCGTTTATGTTTTTTTTATTTTTTTACAATTCGTCTCTGTGCTATCTATTGCATTTTTATTGCTTTTTTTTATTAAAATTATGTTTAGCTTTATGCCATTAAAAGTTTTCTTTACAATTTATATATATATATATACATACACCGTTTATTACTGTCGGAACTCCAATATTATTCATATTTAAATATAACATAAAGCCAATTTATAAATATAAACCAGAGAAATAAATCAGAATCTTTTTCAATGCATTGGTAGAAAAAATATATGATATCGTCATCGAACAAAACAAACGTTGACCTCTGCGAGACTCCATCGCTAAATAAACATTGAGGGAAGTGAAATTAGTCATTGTATCGTTGTTTAAAAACAATTATGAATATAAACGTTTTTTATCTACAACTTTTCCATAATTATACTTTAAGAAATGATAATAAATCATTTCGATCTTCTGACAAACCACTCATCATCCATTTTATGCCCACTGCAACAAAACGCGCACCGTTTTCATTAATCGTTATTGTTAAAAGTTAATTTAAAAATATTACTTTAAATCGGAGTCTACATTTGGAGTATCTACGTAAAAAATAAAATTCGCTGTGATTGCGACCAAAGGTGGATATAACAGGCTTACGAAAATTATAGTATATTTAATTAAAATACCTTCCTCTAATACTGTCTATAGCCAATAAATTTATTCGCCAATTAATAATTAATAATTTACAAAATATATTACTTGAAATAATTACCTGATTGTGTTGGTGTTGATGACTTTGAGCAACCAGTTTAATACCACTCAACTCTAGAGATCGAGGATCCAACGACCGACTTCTCGGTTTATCGATATAAAACATGTCCTCGTCTCTCTTCCCCTTTTTCCATTTAAAATAATTCGACATTGTAGCACGGCACTAAAATAACATGCCGCGAGAGCAAACAATTGTTACGAGTATTAACACGTTTTGCGAAATCTAACAGAAGCAGCAAGGTTATACCACGAAGGCATCTCTTTAAGTACTGAGCGATAACGTTGTTGTCACGAGATATTCGTTAGTTATGCAACGCGGGTAGCTAAACGAACGTTTTCTAAACAAATCCTACCGCGGGAGAATAGTACGATTTAGAAGATTTTCGCTTATTACTTAAAATTCATGAGCACTTCATAAATCATTGACAATGAGAATAATTTCTATGATGTCTTGCATGCTGTTACTTAAATTCCGTATTTAATACTTTTATTACTACAGACAACAAGTACCCACGGTTATCCCCGTTTTCTGTACTTATTTATCCTCGGTTTATATAACGACACGTCATTTGAGGTCGGCACTGTGCATGCACTCCTTCTCACACATATTGTTATTTCCTCCTTCGTGACCTATTACCAACTCGGTGTTTATAGCGCAATTACTAATGTGCATGTATATCTAATTCACTTAATACAGTGCACTTTGAAAAAACAATATTTTTTTCTAGTAACAAAAACAATTGTTTTTTTAATCAATGCTAATGCAGAAATTATCACATTTTATTCGTCACGAACTAAATAGAGGTACTGACATGTATTTTAGATTTATCGCCTTTTAAACGCTTTGTAGATAAAATCGTAAATTTACCAAAAAAAAAAGGGGACCGAAGCACAAATTCTATTTAGTTATACATTTTTGAAGCAAACAATATTTTCAAATGAAGATTTATTTTGTATAAATGATGACTATGTACCGCCGTACAATGAGTCCGGTGTATCGAAGACTTTTTTATTTATAATTGTGATTTCTTATACAAATATAATCACAAAATTATTCAATTTATATAAAGTTATGCTCGTTAGGTATAACAAAGGTATATTTAATTTTATCACATACATATATATATATGTGAGATCAGTGGTAGGTTAGTAGTTAGTTAGTAGAACTGAGACTTGCGATCGCAGATCGCAAGTTCGGTTCCCGGGATACAATCTTGTATAGTTAGTGTAATTCACACTTTGGGCATTAGTTATATAAGATTGCCACTGCTCACTAACAAGTTACCAGAGGATGGGCAGCAGCGTCCTCTGTGTACCATAATACAACGCTGCGATCACCAAACCGCCTGCCAAGCATGGCGATTACGGTATATCCACTACGGTATATCTGTAATATCTTTGAACGACGACGACGATATATTTCTCTTTATACGTATATATTTTTGTCTAAATTTAAGAAGATTTTGAATTAAAATTAATTTTTGTTTTGACTAATTTATAGCGCCGACAAACACGATACTTTTTTGGACAAGTAAGTTAAGTATATACAATACGATGTTTTTTGTCAAATATTAATTAAAACTTAATCAAATTTTGGCTTGCATATAATATGCATTATGAGATAACAAATTGTTACACATTGTGAATTTTAAAAACATAAATTAATATTTACTTCCATAAATATTACTATTTATTTATCCCTACTTATCCCTCACAGAATCCTATCTAAAGTTCCGTCGCAATCTACTAAAAAAAAACAATGTGTTTCATAGTGATTAAACTATGTTTTTTTAAATGTCTAAAAAACAAACTTCGATTGCTTAGAAAGTAAAAACAAGTTTTCTGCTTTTTAGTCTGAAGATTTTAGTGATAATGTTTAGAGTAATTATATTTTCACAGTACTTAGATATCATATTTATATAAGGATTTTTAATTTAATTAAATTCTCTATAAATTTTGATCAACGGCTAGTAACCACCAATGTTTGTCAAATAGATATCTTACTTTATTCTGTTGTTTGTTTGGCAAAAGAATTATGATGTATTATTTATTAATTTCCACAATTTTTTTTTTCATTTTTTAAGGGAGCATTCCTCATGCCTTAACGAAAACAGAAAATAGAAGAATTTATGTGCGCTTGCACAAGTTTGGCGTATGCATTTGGCGATGCATTTTCATTTACATTTCATATCCAACTTCTGACGTTTTTTTAAAAAAACTTAAAAAAATGTTTGTATTTCGTACTCAAGGACAATGTTTGGCCAATAATCAAAGGGGCTCAGTAAAGAATGTCACACATCGTTCGGATCCTGAGTAATGAATGTTATCTAACTAACATTAACTTATGCTAACGCCAGTCATCGAGGCGAAAGGTTCTCGATTGGAAGGTCACGTGAAGTCGCTGGAAGCTGGCAGTGCAAGACCCGCCATTGTGGCGATTTTGGGAAGCCCCATGCTTTGCAATAGTCGTATATCGACAGACATAAGTGAATGAAAAAAGTGTGACTAACATGAATAATAACATTCTGCTGAATAATTTCAATAGTTTTCTTGCATATATTATTCTATCGACCTCCGTTATCTGTACAAAAATTAAACACATGAAAGGCATTTTATAAAACGATTAGTACCGAATATTATATCATATTGACCACAACGACGTGCTGGTTTTCTGTTATATGGAATATATTATATATTATTATAAATGAACCGGCGACTGAGGATAATAAATTAGAAACCTGAACCGCTAGACTACGGCACATTGTAAGGTATATATTTATCACAGTTAAAATCTTTAACAGTAAGTTTGCTTATGTACTCCTATTGATATATAGGTAGCACGCGTCTTAATAATAGAATAAATTATAATAGAGTGCTTTGTTATTCCTACATTATATTTAAGTAATATATTCCAAGGTTTAAATAAGCATATCTATATTTCTCCACAATGACAACATCTTTTTGACAGCACTGTTGAGGCTCTCATCCGAGGCCGCTTAGCCTCTCGTACAATAGGCTTTTTAAACGTGGAATAAAGCAGAATCTATTTCGGCAGAGAAATATCTTTGTCAATATATTCAACGTAATCTTAGAAAATCTCTATCTTAAGCAATA
The DNA here is from genome assembly GCF_028537555.1 of Battus philenor. Lineage (NCBI taxonomy): Eukaryota > Metazoa > Arthropoda > Insecta > Lepidoptera > Papilionidae > Battus > Battus philenor. The sequence continues at coordinate 11,028,436 of NW_027181661.1, forward strand.
GGTATAGTGCGGCGGGTACCGCTACACCGCGTATTTTCGTTCCGCCGAGTCGTGGCTGGAATGCTTGGCAGCTATGGCATGTTCAGCCACGATGAAGCTAAGTGAAACCTGCATGTGTGGCCTAGGCTATAAAGCTGCAGATTAAGGTTGCTACGACAGCGGAGGTGGAGTCTCTATGATTGAGGGCGGAAACCAAAAGTCCAAAACCCCTGCAGGTGATGCAAAAAACTTGTACTGTTGTGAACAATCGTTCTCTCGGTACCCTCCCTAAGTCTTCGGATGATAAACTCGGGAAAGCCCACTACCCGGATGAAATGGAAAAATGGAGTAAACGGTTCTTGGACGTAGTATGGGAGATTTAATCTCCATCAGGGGCCAAACTGCGCGGGGTGTCGATACGTGCAGAAGTAATCGTGTAACCATACGGGACAGCGACGATGAACGGAACGTCGTGTCAGTTTTTATAGGTCCCAGTGTCAGTCTATTTTGTAACGTTCTCTTACGCATTTAAAGAAGTATCCATATTTCATTAGCAATCAACCATCCATATAAAGAATTTCTCTGTTTTGCACAACTAGATATTGAAAACGTTAATATGAAATGACTAATTTTATTACATACGTGTTAAACATATAGGGTATCTTTTTCTAAAACTCTTTTTTGTTTTGATGGATGTTAAATATTTGTCATTTAGGACTGAGGTTTTAAGTTTTCTCTGTGGTTTGTAATTGTACTATTTTCATTGTGTTTTATTTTTTAATTTTATAAGAACATTCCATGTGGCTTAAACTTTAATATGAAAATAAAAATTACCTCAATTTTTCAAACCCGTTTTGTTCGTGTATTGCGTTTAGCAACACTGAATTTCGCGATTAATTTGCATTTATGCACAACAATATTCATTCTACTCCGGTGTACCTATCTATTCTTCTTTCAAAACTATATACTTCGCTTCTATACTGATTTGTACCTATTATTTTTACATACTGTACGAGGGTGAATCAAAAAATTCTTGGAATCAATATTAAAAAATGCAAAGATTTAAATAATACTATTTTATTTTTCTACATAATCTCCCTCCAATGCAATGCATTTAGAATAACGCGTTTCTAACTTCCTTATTCCTTGTGAAAAAAAATATTTTCTTGACTCTCGAAAAAGTCCTCTACGGCAGCTATAACCGCGTCATTATCGTGAAATTTTTGTCCACGAATTTCCTCTTTTAATTTTGGAAATAAGTGAAAATCACTTGGGGCTAAGTCCGGAGAATATGGTGGGTGGTCAAGGAGATTGAAGCCAGCACAGCGGATTGCGTTGAGCGCAACTTCCGATCGATGAGCAGCAGCGTTATCTTGAAGGAACAACACGCCCAACGACAGTTTTCCACGACGTTTTTCTTTAATCGCTTCACGCACTTTCGGGATTAAATTTGCATAATAGGGTCCAGTAATCGTCTGGCCTTTTGGCATGTAATCAATAAAAAGGATTCCTTCACTATCCCAGAACATAGAGGCCATAACTTTGCCAGCGGTAGGAGCAACTCGAAATTTCTTAATGGATGGAAAGGATGATCGTTTCCAAGACATGCTTTGTCTTTTAGTTTCAGGATCAAAATGATGGACCCACGTTTCATCCATGGTGACAAGACGACGGCAAAAATCCGAAACACGCTGGAACATTTCGAGATTACGCTTGGAAATTTCCAAACGTCGCTTTTTGTTTTCGTCGGTTAACATGGTGGCACCCATCTTGCAGACACTTTTTTGAACCCCAGTGAATCAATTAAAATGGATTGAACGCTACCAAAAGATATCTTTAGGATCTCAGCTATATGTTTTATAGTCATTCTTCTGTCTTCCAAAACCAGATTCTCAACCTTTTTGACATTTTCTTCTGTAACGGAGGTTAAAGGCCGCCCAGAACGCGGGTCATCCTTTCAGCATGATCTACCTCTTTTAAATTCAGCCACCCAGTACGCAACCGTAGAATAGGGTACAGCATCACCCCCTAATGTCTGCTGAATGTCCAAAAAAATTTCCTTCGTAGACATTTTTTTCAAACTGAGATATTTTATCACCGCACGTAACTCACTTTTATCCATAATTTTGACTTTTTAGCAACTCGTTGCACAAAAAAATTTATTACATGCGAACGAACTGACAAAAACAAGTGACAGTCTGCATAAATATAGTGTGATAGACACTCTTTAATTTGAATATCGAACTTGATCCAAAAAGGTTTTATAACAGATTGTCAAATATCTCCCTTCCACTTTTTTGCTCTTTATTCAATGCTTTATAAAAAGTGTTACAGTGATCGGATTTAGTTCAAATATGCGCCGTTTTGTTCGATAATCTGTTTTCATCTAGACGGCAAATTCATAATACCTCCCTCGTAGAAGCTCCTTATTTGCGAAGAACTCGGACAGCCACTTTTCACAAACCTCTTTTGAGTTCAACTTTACACCACCAAGGGCGTTAGCCATGGACAGGAACAGGTGGTAATCACTTGGCGCTATGTCCGGGCTATATGGTGGATGTGATAAAACCTCCCATTCGAGCTCCCGTAGCTTCTGACGAGTCATCAACGAAGTGTGTGGTCTGGCGTTGTCCTGGTGGAACACTACACCCTTCCTGTTGGCCAATTCTGGACGCTTCTGGTCGATCGCCTGCTTCAAGCGGTCCAGTTGTTCGCAGTAGATGGTAGAATTAAGCGTCTGGCCATATGGGAGCAGCTCATAGTGGATGATTCCCTTCCAATCCCACCAAACACACAGCAAAACCTTCCTGGCCGTCAATCCCGGCTTGGCCACTGTTTAGGACGATTCAACGGCCTTCGACCACGACCGTTTTCGCTTGATATTGTCGTATGTGATCCATTTTTCGTCGCCAGTAACCATCCGCTTCAAGAATGGGTCGAGTTCGTTCCGTTTCAGCAACATATCGCAGGCGTTGATTCGGTCCAGAAGGTTTTTTTGCGTCAAATCATGCGGCACCCAAACATCAAGCTTTTTTTTGTATCCAGCCTTCTGCAGATGGTTTAAAATGGTTTGGTGACTAACTCCCATCTCCTGGGCGATGTCACGAGATGCCACATGCCGGTCTAACTGGATGTAGTCCATGATTTGATCGGTATTTGTCGTCACAAGTCTTCCGCCGGCTGGCTTATCCATGGTGTCGTTTTCGCCGGCTCTGAATCCTCGAAACCATTCCTCCGCGGTTCGAAGTGATAGAGTATCATCCCCTAAAACACCATTAATCTCACGGAACGTTTCTCTAGCGGATTTGCCTTTAACGAAGGAAAACTTTAAAATAGCGCGAATTTCGGCGTTAGTGAACTCCATGTTTACACGTCTATAACTGTTGAACGCAATATCCAAACTAATCATGCATAGCGTCGTTTTGTAGGTTATGTCAAGACCTTTCAAATTATGTATAGTATTGCCAGATACGAGCTCTGTAGCGTTTTGTACATAGCCGCGAAATTCAAAAGACAAAAAGGCGGAAGGGAGATATTTGACAACCTTATATATATGCACTTTTAAGAACTTTTTGATTCACCCTCGTAAGTGTTTTATTATGCACGCAAATAACACCATATACACCTCGCATATAATATATATTGTAATAGTTATCACTTACCGCTCTTCGTTTGTCAGCAGTTTCTAAAGGCAACGTCTGTCCCGGTATGGATGCGCGACCTCTGAACATTTCCATTACTTTCGCCATTGCACTCGGTCGCCTAGTCTCCGGCGCAGTGGTCAGCGTGTGATAATACTGCAGGCAAATAATTTTATGTAAATATACCCGTTTATGTAAATATAACGTTTAGTAGTATATAAGCAGCAAGTCTTTAGCAACTTTTAAGGAATTAAAATATTGACCGTTGCTTCTCAGTGCGTGTATGAAACGATGTACACAAAAACGTTGCCGATATTCCCGCAATGTGCGGTATACACATTGCGGGAATGTATATATCGCAGATTGCGGGATGTGAATAACGAAGACTCGATTTCTTCGTATAAATCTTTCTATAGGCAATGTATACGCTTTTACAACAGGGTCCAAAATAATGTTAAGAAACTTTCTATTGCTAGATAAAAATATATTTTTTAAAGAATGTTTGGAAGCTTTGGAGCACATTGTGTAAAGGGCTTCAAAGAAGACGCCTTGAGAATGAAACGTTCGCGTCCAGGTAATGGAGGGTATTTTTTAAAGATATGTTTATGTAAATAGACTCGCTAAGGCGCTTTCGCCTATTCTTCTCCTATTCAAATTTAATCCAATAAGAGATGTATGTTGAGATCTATTGTATATAGATTAAATAATTTTGTAATTTGAATTAAATCATAAATTAGACGGATGTCTCATTTCTCTTGTTAAATAAAGGCCGTCTAAAGTTGTGCAACAATGTTAGCCTCATATATACTTTAAAAATGTAGTACAGTGTAAGTTTTAACCTCTGTTGCAGTTTGAGTTCGTTGTCAGCAGTAATGAAATTATTTATTTGCATTGATTGAGAAAGTTATTAATAACGACTTCGTTCATACAAAATTTTAATTCAATTTAAAATTCGACGTTAGCGATAAGAAAGACCTGATCGCATAGTTTACCTTAGAATCGCTGCCGGGATGTGGATGGGCTGAACCGTCCCTAATTTTTACAGTTGACGTGACTGTTGAGCTGGATCCAGATTCCGATTTGTTCCTTTCCGAGGTAGAAACTTCGTTCTTTTCTTTGCTTCCAGAATTGGATTTTGTCATATTCTAAAAAAAGAAGTTAAATTAATTCAATCAATTTATCATCATCAAGATAAAAAAGGTCGTTACAAAACCATAGACGAAATATCCAAGTGATATTATATGCGCTATACCTGTACTGCAGCTTTTACTTGTTTCATAATCGATGGCTGTTTCTTGGCATCTCCCCGTGGACGCGATTTAAAAAGATCAAACAAGGCTGGCCGCCTGCTCACACCGCTAGTACCTGATACAAAACGTTAAAATATATGTAAATTATAATGAATAGCCAGTGGTACTAACGTTAAAACTCGAGAACGTTTTGGTCAAAGCTACTTTCTTTGCCATATATTTGTTAAGGCACAGAGACAGTTTCTTTACCAAGTTTAGAAAATATCTGAGAGAAATAATAACGCAACGCTTTTCATTTTAAAAAAGCAGTGAAAATATTTGTGTACTTATAAAAACATTTCGTATCGTTGTTAACTATTAAAACTGTAAATCAATCTCTACTCAAAATCCTAATTATTTTGTACGAGTGTACTTAGTCTGTCGGAACAACTAGTTATAAAGAAAACATAATAACAACCAGAATTCTCTGTGGATTTCATGCAGCTTTGTTTGAGGTTTTGCGACTTATAAAAATAATTTCTACAATGTATAATTTATAGAAATGTTTACTTACTCATCGAGTTGAAAACGTAAACACGAATTCGTAAAGAAAATCATACATTGGTTAATTATTAAAATAGTTGAAGATGAACGTATTCACGCGTGATTGTTTTCGCGACAAGTGCTTTAGTTTAATAATTATTATTAATATACTGATTATTATCGTCGTGGATAACGTTTATTTTAGGTATTTGAAAATATATTTATTTTCTTTCTACGTAAGATACTTTGTGTTTCGTTGAATTATACATACAAATTCTCTTTAAATTAAATATATTACTCACTTCTGCCGAAAGAATAATTATTCGACAGTAGCGAATTTGATTACAAGCAATAGAGCAAAAAGACAAAAACCCTTCAAAATGTACTCAGGTGTGGTAGATTCTAGAGTTTTCATAATAATAGAGAATTACGCTGATGGCGACGTGACGATCTTTGGAGAAGGCCTTGCAGTGGGCGTCTAGTTCTCTATTCCTCATTTTCATTCATGAAAAACTCGCAGTCATGAAATACATCTGAAGGAAATACAGTATTACGTCTATGAGATTCTTTTTATAAAACTCTTGCTTATTAAAAATTTCTTTCGAATCAAAATTCAAATATCCATGTATACGCTTTTACAATAGCATTCCAGACACCTTTCAGAAAGCTCCTACAGCTAGATTTCAATCCAAATATTGTTATAATTAAAAACAACACACACACACACACAATATTACATTTCAATTCGGAATTCCTCGTTCATACATGAACATTTATTTTGTTTTCTCATTGTTTTGATCCTATCGATTTTATTTTGTGATATAAGAATGAGTGGTGTGATAAAGAGCACTCAATGTCTGTAATAGCATTACATTAAGTACATACAGAAGCAAAAGATTATAACGGTATGCTCTAAAAACTGCATAATAATTTAAGTTTCGGGAAAAAGTTTCGTGTGTGAAAGTGAAAGAGATAAACATATGATGATCATTATTTCCTTTTTAGCTAGTGCTCGGCACATCGTAATCTTGTCCATATTAATGCTCTTATGTATTGTCACGATATGTCACACATGTAAATTATACAATATTAAGCTAGATGTCTGTTTCGATGATATCGAGTGGATCGTACCGTCTGCATTTTTGGACGATGTACATCAACAACTTCAGTGCTGTTCCAGTTACGATTCAATTAAGCTCAATAATAATAAGTAGATACATACATCATGTTAATTGTCATAGTCATGGTAAATCTAATGTTATATAATTTCAAAATTCAAATCCCGGGGATTTATTTATCGTGTAACGTTGTGACGTATAAGCTATGAAAACATCTCATTAAAAAGAAAGTTGTTTTCCACAAAAAAAACGGTACGTTGTATTCGTCATTATAAAACAGTCGACAGTCGCCGAACCCGTACACATAGCACAATTGCCATCGTAGCTACAATTGCGATTTAGCAGTGGCATGTGTATTCCGCCGACATTACGAGTGTTACTGCTTATCGTCAAGTTTCTGTAAGTCCAAATGTAACTCGTATCGAGAGGTAATGCTCTAATTTGTTAACAAACTGTCCTTTCATAAAATCAAGTCAAGAATTAACTATATATTAGGACCTTGAATAAGTTCTCGCTGTTTTTTGAAAGATGGCGTTGCGCACAGAGTGCCGCAACGCCATCTTTCAAAAAACAATTTCGTAAGGTAACAAATCACCAAAGTAGTGCTATATGTAACCACAAATTATGGTAGAATAGAGTTTACCACAGTGTCAACTACATATTTATTTGCCTTTTGTGAAAATTTTGCGGGGAATTTTATTGCACTGCTTTATTCAGAAAAAATCTGCAGCAGAAGCACACAGAATTCTCGTTGAGACATACGGTGACAATGCTTTGTCGAATACAACGTGCAGAGACTGGTTTAGGGGCTTCAAAAGTAATGATTTTGACCTTGAAGACAAAGAGCGTTCTGGAGCACCGACAAAATTTGAAGACAAAGAATTGGAGGCATTGCTTGAAGAAGATCCACGTCAACAAGGTCATCAGCCCACCGAGGACACTGGATTTTGCCCACTCTCAACCGGTCCTGTTGGAAATCTATGTGAAACGCTTATGTCCAGCTCTGGAAGTCCTACGGCTGAAATGATGACGTTGATGGCTAAAACATCTCATCACAAACCACAAGCCTCGAATTCAATTTCAGACCTCCGCAGGCTGAATATAATATAGTAATCGTGAATAATACTTGAATTATGTCGTTATAAATTATCGCAATGAAAAGAAGGTTAAAAATTTGAAGATGAAAAAGTTTCCTAGGCAAGTGAAATATTTTTAAAAAATAAAACAGAATATGTTATTGATAAAAAATATTGATTATTATTGTAATTGGTAATTACGGATGATATGGCTAATGCAATATTATTCCCAGATAATAACATTTGAAAAGATCTAATACTACATCCTCAGTATTAAATTTTTCGACCCCGAGCATAGTATGGGCTGAAAAACAGACTGCGCACTATTAAAATGAGATATCGTATGTGTTTATACATATATATATATATATAATCGAATCAAATGGGCTAAACTGAACGAACCGCTTATTAGATTGCATTACAGACCATTTAAAATCTGACTTGGACAAGGAGTACCAAAATGTAAATGAAATGTGGTTCAAATTCGAAGATCTAACGGTCTCGGCAGCAAAAACTATACTAGGAGAGTCAAAAGGCATAATTCCAAATAAAGACCCTAGTTGGTGAAACGACACGGTGAAGGCAGCAGTGCGGACCAAAAAGGAGCATCCGAATCTTATCAAGGCTTGATAAGATTCGGAAAGCGACGAGAACATAAAAACATATAAAATAACCAAAGCCCGCACCAAAATTATCGTAGCCCAAGAAAGACAGAAAGCTAGAGATAATTTCTATAGACAGTTAAAGGAAAACACAGACAATAATGATATATACAAAATTGCTAAGCAGCGCCAGCGCAATACATTGGACATAAACATAAATAAATATATCAGTTAATGGTAAACTCTTGACCTCAAATAATGACATCAACAAAAGATAAAAAGATTTACGTCGAATTATCCAACGAAGAATTTTCAAGCGAAAAACTCCCCTTCATACGTGTGACCTCAGGGCCTATCGAAGCCATAACAGAATCCGAAGTTAAAGTAGCGATACTAAAGATGAAGACAAGAAGGCTACAGGGTCAGATCAAATACCTGCGGAGAATGGTAGCTAGAAAGTGACTTACGAAACTCCTAAATCTTGTCCTCGCGTCCGGTACAATGTCAGACTCCTGACGGAAGAGCTACTTAATACCATTTTACAAACATAAAATAGACATTTCACTTTGTGGAAATTACAGGGGGATAAAATTAACATCACACACTTTTAAACTCTTCGAAAGAATTATTAATAATAGACTGCGGCTGCTAACAACGGTCACGGAAAACCAATTCGGCTTCACTGCTGGTAAATCAACGTCGGACGCAATTCAAGCCATGAGAATTATTATGGAGAAACATAGATGCATAAAGACGATTTACATATTGTCTTCATTGATCTGGAAAAAGCCTTCGATAGAGTGCCAAGACAACTTGTATGGCAAGCTCTGAGGTCTCAAGGCCTCCCCGAAAAGTATGTCTCCGTAGTAAAAGACATGTACTACAACTGCACGACCCAGGTGAGGAGCCCAGCAGGACTCAGTGACCCGTTCGAAGTAACAGTTGGCGTTCATCAGGGATCCGCCTTAGCCCATTATTATTTAACTGCGTCATGCATTACCTGACAAAGGATATACAGAATGCCTGACCATGGTCTTCTACATGGCTTTCTATATGCAGACGATATTGTTCTTGCAAACAAATCAGCAAATTTTTTGCAGAGAGACCTAAACCTATGGATTAGAGAGCTAGAATCCAACGGCCTCCGCATAAGTAAATCCAAAACAGAACACATGCACTGTACATTTGCACCAACACCAACACAATGCCATAGCAATCTGAACATCAGTGGCATTTCAATATCATCCGTCACTGAGTTCGGGTACTTAGAGTCGACCTTAAGTACCGATGCAGACTAAACCGCTGATGTCAAGAACAGGGTACAAACTGCATGGATGAAGTGGAGGGAAGTGTCAGGCGTTGTATGTGATAACTGTATGCCCATTAAGACCAAGGGTAAAATCTACAAAGCCGTTGTCAGACCAGCTATGCTCTACGGCTCGGAATGCTGGACTGTAAGTCAGAGACACGAGCAAACACTTCATGTCAATGAGATGAAGATGCTTAGATGGTCGGGTGGCGTTACTAGAATGGACAGAATACGGAACAAATATATCAGAGGATCGTTTAAGGTAGCCCCGATCCCCAGCAAATTACAAAAAAATAGATCGCGATGGTATGGCCACATTCAACAGATGACCACGTGGGAAAAACTGCCTTAAGCCTCCCAGAATTCCCAAGAGGGAGAGGGCGACCAAAATATGATATATATATCGTGTATATACTATAGAATTACCCTCGCAGAGTTTTACAAACATTAATTTAACCGTTCTTTAAAAGGCACTAATTTGTCTGTAGTGTGTGCTAATCCGATTACAGGTTACATTACAAAAGTAGTAGTACCATGTATGGTTTGCTGGTACATCTGGTGGGGTTGACCATCGTCAGCTGAGCCGCGTCGCTTGCGCTCGCCAACTGACTGCAAGCTCCTGGTGATGGCTGCATCAAGCCTTTGTTCTGAAAGATAATAATATACTTCGTTAAACACTCCCTCATACCTCCTAAAATCCAGACGTAAAAACAAAAAAAACGGTGTATGTAGTCTCACATTGGGTTCTCATCCATCCTAACTTTCCTTTGTATTTATGTTCAACTATTTGTAAACACAAGTGCATTTTCGGAATAAGAGAAGTGAAAAATAAAGAAATTTGCTCTGTAATAACAACCAAGGCGACATTCAAACGAAAAATTAGATTTACCTTCACACTTAACGGGGTAAATAATGATCTGAACGGCTTCCAAAATTATCATCGACGTAATAATGAATAAATTATATATACTATACACAGGTTAGCCATGAATACAATTACAATTCAAAAACACTATATCAAATTTAAATTTGGAATAAACATATTCCGCACCGATCGGTGTTTGATATTTTTGTATTATAAAAAGAGAGTTGAGTAATAAACAATTAAGTTAATTAATAAAGCAATTTTTAAAACTCTCCATCCGCTTGATAACAGTCGTATGTTATGTACCGAGCTTTGAGCAGGTGCAATGAAATTTCCTCAGTATCCTTAAGAAAATCTGGCCGTAGAGGTAGTGTTTGTACGATAGAAGCAATCGGAGCAAAATAGTCAAAGAAATCCGGTCCAAAAGAGAAATATTTTATCTAGAAAAAAAAAATTTGCGCCTAGAGCTATATCGCGTATTTTAAAAAATATTTGGAACCTGCAGTCCATAAAATACGCAATGGTCATTATTTAACAGGTCACGCGATAGCGAGCTCACCGCTTGGAGCGTTCGGACGTGTCTCCCGACTTTGCCGCCTCCAGTATTGCTAAGTCGCAATTTGGTTTGCTGCCTTGCACCCCGGTGCGAGGGATTCATGCGCATAGTATTAGGAAGTGCGGAAGTCCTCGGACTTTCCCGCCACCCTCTCTGCCTGTTAAGCTGCCTGTTAAGTCCTGTGCCCCTGCGCACGGATTCGCTACGCTCGGCGTTTGGAGTGTCGGAAGTGTCCTTAGTAATTGACGCAGATTATTGTTTCTAACTGTTAGAGAACGTCTAAGGTCGTCCCTGAGAAACCGGCAGTGAACGTACGTTCAGTCTGTGAACGGTCGCAGCCTGCGCTGCTCCTGTCGCTTCGGTCCGAACGGCTCCTTCGTCGTGCCAAGTCAAGAAGCAATCCGCACCCGAGCCACATGGTCATGGTCAACATCTGTCGGCCTGCCCGCTCTCCGCGCCTCCGCGTTCCGACACCCGTCGCGCGTCGTCGCCGTTATCTCCGCCGGGGGGGGTCTGCGTGTGACTAAGCACTGTCTTAGGGAATTATATAAGTAAGGCTATGGCCGTTAGGCGCGTTTTACGGACTCCGGGTTACTCCGCGTCCGTACGATCATTTAGGATTCAGTCTTTACCGAGCTTAGTTACATTGTGACGCTCAGTAACGCCAGTTTACCTTCCGCCGGACACCGCTGTTCGACACGGGGGTGCCCAGAGTGACCTCAGAGGTCACTTCAACTAGACTACCGCGATTCCGCGCTCTCCATCGTTCCGTGCTCGCAGTGTCCTTCCCTCGCTCTTACCGTTGGGCAGTGCTGAGTAGTTCGACCCCAACCTCACGACTACACTCAACGCAATCTTGGCGTCACTACACGGGCCCTCCTTTCGGCGAGGACCCGGTCATCACCTTCGGCAGTAAGATGGCCATGAAATACCCGGACGAGTACAAGGCATATGCCAAGGAACGTCCCACCCGCTTTCTGAGTGACTCCCCGCAGTCACCTGACACCCCTGTCCGCTATGAAGAGCGAAATTCCCTCCCCGTCGATGACCCGCACCCGAGCGACAGTTCGTCGGACTACACCTCCGGGTCCGAGTATTTAGGCGCGGACTCGGAGATGGAGATCGACGGACCGAAGCCTGTTCCCCAAACCGACGACTTCACCCTCGTCACCGGCAAGAGGAAGAGGTCACTTCGTGCTGCTCCCTCCCCCACTCACCGCGGCAGTACCAATGCTTCACGTGATCCCCGATGCGTCAAGTGCCTGGGGAATCCCGGGACTGCAGACTGTCCCCGTCTCGCGGTCACAGAGACACCCGCGTGTGTCCTCTGTAAGACCGAAGGCCACCCCGCCAATTACAGTGGCTGTCTTAAGGCACCTGAAAAACGCTGCGCAACCACCTCCGCGACTAACCTCCTCAGCTCCCGCGGAGAAAGTTTCGAAGTCCACTTTGAAACCTCTTCTCTTTCCTCCGTTCCCAGCCACTTCAGCCTGGGCGAATCCACTCTACCCGAGAGGCAAGCCCGCCACCGTTCCTACCGCCCCATCGGTTGCTCCCGAACAACCGAAACCCATGCCTGCCAAGGAACTTAAAGCCCTCGCACAATACCTAGCCAACGAAGACCTCGACGAGGTCTGCATCCTTGCCGCAAAACTCGGAGCGCTTTCTCTGTATTGCGGAACACTCGGCCCTTCTCGCCGCCCTTAAAGCGAAATTTAAATAATATCCGCTCCCCCGAATCAACGCCATGACACACGCCTCACATCGAGCCCCGGCGGTCTCGATGCTCATGTCATGCACTACTCACCTACACATGACACGGCGGCCGCGTCCGTCTAACCCGCGTTCAAGCGAGGGCGGTCCAGAGAGGCCCGTGTCTCTCCCGACCGCCGAGTAATCCTCGCTTCGTGCTATACGTACTCTACACCCCACTCACTACACTATACACATACATGGTTATAGTTCTCCGCGTGTGGACGTCATCGTCGTAACTGAGGTATGATCCCCAGCGTAAAATTTTTAGTCCATGGACCTATGTTTCCACAGGCTCAATTTCGATGAAGCTGTACAAAGCCTAGACCGGCTAGCAGCACAACTTCTAATACATCAAATAGCAAATATATTTAAAAGATAATATAAAAAATCAAAAGAATGAAAATCAAAACAACTTAAACGGTATTCCATTAAAATTATAGACTGACGATATTTTTTAAGCAATATTCTAATAAGATTATGCTCTAACCTCCATAGAAGCTTCCTAATCAGTCGGCTAAATAAAACGTGGCAATTATCCGATCTCAGTGATTTTTTAGCCGGGTGTTAGTTATCCAAGAATAACTGAGCCGTATTTTTGTGTAAAATAGGATTCTTGAGGAGGTTAAACTTCGCAACAACACACTGTAGCATAACCAGGAATTTTTTTTTAACAGGACTGAGCACCAGATCATAAAACTCAATTCACACGAGCATGTTTGGAAACGAACGTTTCGGATTTTATAAATGCCGAAGACTTAGCAGTCATCTATGCCCGATCTTAATCCGCTGAATTATAATTAAAGTTTAATTTGAAAGTGTGGCTCTAAACGCAACGATAACTTGAATTCCGTGCAACAGGTCACAACATTGGCAGCAAAGAATTTTCCCATGGAAAAAGCACTTGACCCTAAGTTTAAAGGACTATGTTGTACCCCATTAAGATAACTGTGAATAAGCTTCATATAATATTTGAATGATTGCATTAACGTATACGCTGACACATTATACTAATAAATATTTTATATAATCCAGACCAGTTTAAATACATCCAAAGAAACTATTTTACAAGAAATTCCGTTATTTGCACATAGAAGCACTTTACAATAATATTCGTTACGCTCAACACCCTTCAGATACCAAACGCATTCGTCACAACAACACAACCTACTGATAAGTTTAATCAGCAGTGTGTACTTTAAATATGCAATCATTGTAAATAAATACGAAAAAATTAAATAAAGAAAATTGTTATTTAAAGCTAAATATACCAACAAATATTTAATAATCACAATCTAAAACCTGTAGTGTATTTATCTATTTATAACCGATAAATTACACTCCTCTTAGGAATTTTAGTTATTTACTCTGCATTCCAGGAGTTGAGTTAAATATGCGATTACTAAAATAAAATATAGCCATAACAAACACAATTTATTTACTAACTAGGCAAATAATGAATTCTAATAATAATAATAAAGCAAAACTTCTTCTCTTTTGTCGATTTGCTGCAACCATCTAAAGGTAGACACTACGGTAAGCAGTGTATTGGAGTGTTTATTATTTCATATTTTTTACTATGATTTAACCTAAGCGACGATGTTTGGCCAATCGCCAGTTAACTACATCTCAAATAGTACAATTAGCTTACTCTAGCCAAACGTTACGAAATTGCACATCTACGCTCTTTGCTTTAAGTCTAATTTTATTTTTGTTTTGAGCTACCGGCTGATCTAGCATCGCACATAACACGTCGTCATGTTTACAAGTGCACCTACACAAAACAAGTCGAATCGTACATGTATGTATTCACTAGGTGACATAGATTTACGCAAATTCAAAAACCATCTATCTAAATACCTCCATTCAAGTAACAAATGTAAAATGTGTGCAATAAACAATTACCTCGCTTTTGTCGCCTATCGTCGCTACCTCTTCTCTCTTTTTCTGTTTTTTTCATTTCTTTGCGCGGCGCCTGTGAACCCCAAGTGCCGGATCTTGATCGGTTAGATTCTTGATTCCTTGCTTCATTATATTCCGCGGATTGCCTGCGTGGGTCTTGTACCTTAACTTTATTAAGGTCTTTTGGTGTTTGCTGAAAATTATAATTTTTTTTTTAAAATAAGGCATAAACTAAATTAAGTGAAATTCCTCCCAAGAATTGAACATTTTGACTTCTCAGGTTTCATGTGTATGTTAAACAGATTTCATGAATTTGCGATATTCACACTTGGCAAACGAATAGGGCTACAAAGACATAGTTATTACTGTACATGTTTAGAGTAGTATCCGAAACATCAACAGCACTGGTTCTTAAAGAATATTACAGTATATTTATTTCAAATACAACAGCTTATATAACAATAACAATATTGAATACTATGCAGTGCATGACATCACCACAATAAACATTCACACATGAGCATTAATTATGCAGTAACAATAATTGCTGTTAAACAACATAAATAAATAGCCATTATCCAAAAACCATCTGGGTTGAGTTTTTTTCTAGTAACACTACTAATTTTAATACTATTTTACTTTTATATTCAAAATCAACCATATTTTATTGTTTAATATTGCTATTGTGTTAAGATTGGGAAGATCCGTGAACGTATCCGTAATCGACATAGCCTAGCGGACTGGCAACTTGAACTGGCAATGGCCAAATCTCAGCGTGCAAGACCACCAGAAACTTAAAGTGTGGACACCACGGACCGGCAAGCGCCGCTTAGGATGTCCCACAAGGAGGATAGACGACGTTTTTACTTTAACACCGAGTCTCATTGGAAATCTATAGGTACCTAACCTATGTTTAGTTTTGTATGTTCTACAGCTGAAATGAGGATAGTATATTGTTAATATTACCTTAGGTTCTTCCATTCGCTTAACCCATATATCTTCGTAGCTGGCCGGCGGTTCATCTACCGTAGATCTTATTTCTATTAAACTACTATCAAAATAATTTTTATCGCGGTGGAGATTCTGTCCTGTGAATATGGATCGCATACTAGGTCTTTGCTCTTCGGCACCTTTAGTACCAAAATGGACCGTATGAGCGTTATGAACTTGAGAGCGCAAAACTTTTTCCCATGGTGCTGGAGGTGCCTCTGCAGGCATCACAAGAAATTTGTGCTTTGCTCCAATCACGGTATGCTTTGGAATTTTTCGCTCTTCTTTTGCAAGGTCATTGTTTGCAGGTTGCTGAACATTATCTTGAGCAAAGTGTTCTTCGCTGTCGACGCTCATTTGACGTTCCATACTTTCCATAAGGTTGATATCCGCGCCCGTATTCAACAGAACGGCCAAAGGATGCACACTGCCGTCCTTCTTCTCATCATCTTCGTCTTCTTCGCGACATTGCGACAGACGACGCCGTTCCGCAAACGGGAACGGCGAGTTAGAAGTATGACTTGAAAGATTATTACAGTGGTTCATAAAGTAATGCTGAAAGAAACTATCAGTTTCAGGGGTGCCAGCACTATCCCCTTGGATAATATCCTTCAAGGCTGCTAGGGATGTGATGGTATTATAGTTAATAGCATTAACCAAGTCTTCACTGTCGGTCGAACTTCCTGATCCACTGCCGCCATCGTCGACTGTTAATTTGCTTACTCTACGACATTCTTCCGGCAAATTATTATCTAAAGTTTCAGGGTCCATTTTTTCCGTCTTCTCATTTTTATGTAGGCTATTATTAACCGCGGTATTCGAATTTTTATCTTGTTGGGAATCCATTGAACAACAATCGTCACTAATTCTTTGAACAGTAAATCACTAAATTACCATTACCAATAATCACACATAGTCACATGATATAGTTTTTATTCAATCGCTGGTTACGTAATGTCAAACCAATTTCTCTGATTTCCGTCTCCCGGTTGTCGCCATTCCGCAATAATTTGGATACAATCACATTCCAGCATATATTTTTCTGATCTGAAACAATTTCGTATTTAAGAATTCACGTTCCTCTTTCTCTATACCATCACCTTCAAACTAATCAAATTCCAAGATCAAATAAGTGCCAATTAAGTGCAAATTAGTAGTAATGATGAGTTTCTGTTTTATCTAGCTTTAAACAGATACGTAAGTACTTTATGAAAACATATGGCAACCATTCTAGATATTTATCGAGATTGCGACGAATGAAAAGCGATATTTAAGGCAATTTGGAGACCTGGGATGGCATTGCTCTTCTGATGCGCTTCGGAAAAGGTTGTTAAGCTAATATTTGGGCTAAGTATCAAGAGCAAAAATTAAAGTCAAAGCTATCTGATTGTGATACAACAAAGAACCGTAAACGTGTGAAACAATTGTAACACGTTGAATCGTAATTAATAAGAGTAGCATTAACGGTAGTGCGCCAATTGTACATCGCCCGTTAACTCACGCACTGTTTGTGCGCTTAGGAATGCACAGAGCCAAGAACAGTACATAGGGCCGAAGAGCCTACTGTTTGTTTGTTTATAAAAGCGTTTAACATTTATAGCCTAGTCAAATTTCAAACTTGGTAGATACCTCTATTAAATACACTTTATTCAATTTTACCAATAACTGACTGCACTTAACTAAATTGAGTTCGTTACCCCGTGAGCAAATTTACGTACTCTTCTGCTTTAGAGGGCGATTCCACGTGATTTCGGGACTTTGAGATTTTATATGGAGTCATAGAACACTCGGAACTAAAGGTAAAGATAAAAAGTGGCACTACCGCCTCCATAATGGATTTTAAAGAACGCTTCATTACCAAAGTACATGTAGTTTTTCAGCTACGTAAGGCAGATATTTACATATACAAGCGCTATTTATGTATTCATATTCTCAGATTCTAATTATTTTTGAAAACGGCCTGTTCAATTAAACAATACTACTTTATTACAGAACAAATAGGTATATTCGGGGTCGTGTCAGATAAAGGATAAATTTATTTCAAGACAATAAACTTATATTACCACTGTCATATCATTGAATATCATTATTATAGATGTTTAATATTATTCGGCCCTTTGGCAGTCAATAGCTTATTATGTATATGTACTAGGTATAAAGACAAATATAGTTAGGAAAAATATACCTGTACATGCACATAAGAGGATTAAAATAAATCTCCATGTTTATGAGCGCAGAACGCACTGTATCACAAAGAATGCGACAGTGATCACATGTAGATACTATCTTGAGATGGAAACGTAAAAAGGTTATTATTGACGAGATAACGATAAACAGACTTAGGCTAATGGCTTTATGAGTTTTATTTGGTTCACTAATCTATTATAAGTACAGCTCAGTTTTTTTTTTTTCATTTAAAAGAACATGGCGAGGTTAATTTTTATTATTATAATATTTATTAAATATTCGTTAATATTTAGTTTCTTCATTGCAATTAAGGATCGAGTCATAAATAAATCTTGTAGATGGTCTTAAATTTAAGTTTAAATACAGATGCCTAAATGTAATTAATATTTGATTCATTTTAGTTAACTGTCACAAGTCGTAAATCCGCTACAAACCTTACGGACTGGGAACTATCTGATCTATGCTATATAAAATATAATAGTGTTTGTTTATTATTTAATAACAATATATAATAAAACCAAAAAAAGTCTCTACTAAGCTTGGGTTAAAAGAAATTGTACAAATTTTGTGAAACATATGCATAAATGTGAAGAACTTGTTCAATAACTGCAAAAATTAACTATTTTTAAAAACAATTAAAGTGTTCAAATTTGAAGAAGAAAATATGTTAGTTTCTTAAACATTAAGAATATTTTGCCGGAAAATTTCCATTTTTTCTTCTACTACTGCAAATATTACGATTTTAAAGATGTTGAATATTTTTATGAAAATGGTTGCAGATCCAGAGGAAAATTATTTTAAAAGGTAAAAAAAAGTGGCAACATATTATGATACTGAATGTATCCACAAAACACTATACATTACCCGTTTTGTACCAAAATAGTGGGCTGTAAAATTAAAATCGCTTATAAGAACTTTTCTATAAAATGACCATTGTGGCAGTGAACAATTAATGCTAATACTCCATAAAACAACGCGCTCAAAGCAATCTAAATTGCCATAACGCAGTTATAGTGTCACGTGTCGCCACGCAAGACATTTACTAGCAAACCACTAGGCTTCTGGGATTTGTGCAGTTAAGCTGTTTTTTAAATGTTTCCAGTGTTATTCTAAATTCATTAGCATATTTCAAATAATATTTGTTATTTATTTTTATAATACTTACATTTTAATTCTAAAACTGAGTGGAAAGTTTACACATCTGACCTTGACTTTCATTTATTATTGATAGTAATATGTCAGGATCGTCATAAAAACATTATATGAGTGTTTTATCCAAATAATATCAAAATGGTGTTGTCATTTTTATGAATCAATATGTTCAATCAATATTTTATGAATCAATATCAAAAAAGACAACACCATTTTGATAATAATAAGTAATTTTGTTACTGTTAAAATCTAATAATTCTTAATGCGATTTGTTCACAACAACTGAAACAAATTTATTTATCGTAACTTCTCATCAATCACAGGGCAGTTATTAAGTAGTTCAAGTCGTAGGTCGGCAAATATTGAGCAAGGCCAAAGTTATCAAGTCAAAGAGTTTCTATATATATTTGTGATAAGCTCGTTAGCTTATCAGGCGGTCCTGTCTTTAATCAACCAACAGTACGATAAAAATAAACTCAAGCCGGAAACGAATGATTGTACGCTTAATGACAACTAATATTTCAGTTAAACAGTTATGTTGGGAGCTACTACTACGCATCTCTTGAATACCTAAATCGAATATCCTGAGGAATGATTGATGAACCTCGAATACTATAGCTATATAAAAAACATTTTTACAAACTGTTCGTAAGTTGGTAAGCAAACTAATTTATAAGAAATAACCACCGAGCAAGATGATAGTTTGTAATAGTTTCCGCGGATATATTAAATGTTGGAGCGCAGCTAATTTGTGACAGCGCGTGTTATGACATTTACACTTTTTTTTTACTTTACTAGGCCACACTTCTGCCCAACTGACATTTCCAGTGTCCGCAGGTTAAAAGAGGCGGGGCGCCGACACTGTTTAGCCTTTTTATAGGCAGCAGAGCCTAACCTCGCGCCTATACATTTTCTCCATCTGAAAAAACTTAAAACTCGAGAAAAAAAGGAGCCGAAAGTATAACATAGAATAGAAAAATTTAGGTGTCAATATTAATCAAAGCCTTTAATTTTCAATTTTTTATTTAATATTTTATTTTGGTTCTCCCTAGATATTCTCAATCTCTTATTATCTCATTAACCACATCTACTTAATACTACATAAAAATAACATCGATACTTATCTATATATAATCCTAACAGATTCAGAGTGAAAACTTTCTCACCTTCAACATTGTATTAGATTTTTCATTTTGATTTTTTTATTTACTAAAATTTTAATGTTAACAATGGTCGGGAAACATCTTTTCACAAATACCGTACATAAACTTGTAATAAGATATCTAAGGCCTGTTTTTATGTCGGGTTTTGATAGAATTGAAAAAGTCATTTTTAAAAAAAGCAAGTTTGTAAAATTTTGTGTCGAGCTTTTATTTAATTCTTCCTGATGAAAAAGTTCGACAAATTTTAAAATTTTATTTATTTCAAAATAAAATTATGAAGAGTGGATCACATACGACAAGAACATGCGAAATAAATTGTAGTTGAAGATCGGTCTGACTTCACAAACCGGTAAAACAGAGTTAGCTCGAATAAGGTGATGTCGTGTGTATGGTGAGATGAGAATTTATATTATAAAAATAGTATATTATAAGCTTTAACTGTTAAAAAAAACGAAACGAAACGATTCAGATCGCCCATAAAACAATGGTGAAATTGAAGCAAGATTTTGGGAGAAAACAGCCGGAATGAATCCATAGAAGGGTTGGTGATGATAACGCTGAACCATATACATTTTTAGCTACAGCAAGGATTAAAAACTGCATTGGTAGGTGATAACGCATCCGCCACATAGATGTTTAGGTTTCCATCACATTCGATCTCTTTAGAATTCTATAGGCAGCTTAACTTAAACTACCTATCGCGAATTTTTGATCATAAGTATTAAAATGTATACAACAACAAAAGCATACAACAGCGAAATGATATTACTACCAGCAAGATCGAATAGAGACATCGAACAAATGACACATTATAGTTCAATTTAAATAATATTTAAAGAAATATGTACCAAATATTCTTTTAAAATGCGTATTTTTTACAGATCGAACTCTATAAAAAATCTATTCGCGATACATAACATAACAAGGACAGTCAATATGGTGATACCTCAGTGGTAATCGTGTACCAGGAAGTATTAAATCTTATTTATTTATTACTTTAAAAGCGTACACATTGCTGAACAGACAATAAAATCGACTTAATGACAACTGGTTTAATTAGTTTGCGCTCAATCCAGAATATCATGCGCTATCTTGCTTTTTGAGGGCCACAATATTAATTGTATCAGTATCATTACTGCTTGCAGACAATATAAACGCAACTTTTGTTAATGATATTGTCCGCTGTTTAAAGCTTAACTGGTTATCATTATTCAATGGTAACATACAAAATGAGGTAACTTCTCTATTATAAATTGATTAAGAGAAGAAGTATGACTCTTTGATTATGAGTTTAAGGTTATTGAAGTAGCGTATGTGTTAATACCATGTTTTTTGGTTTTCTCTACCTCCTTCAAGGTATCCATTTTTGTACAGAGGTGCGCAATTACGGTCAACGTGTTGTACTTTACTCTTTATAAACAAAAATATGTTTGTACGACCAAAATTTCGTTGCAAAAAATATTCGCTGATTATTTTATTCATTATCACCAAGCTTTCGAAATAACTATCAAAATAGCAATCACATAACTCTTGCCAGCGTGCATCGAGTTTCTGCAAGGATCATTGAAGAAAAATTATGTAATGATTTTTTAACCAATCAATGAATGATTATGTTCAGGAATATTACCCTGTCTCTGGCTATTGCACACCTAATTAAAAAAAAGAAAAGCGATTTTCTCATGTCAATGCCGTCGAAAAAATACAGGGCTTTTTAAAAAAGAGTATAAAACTTTATTTTTTGGCAAATGGCGCGAATGAGATTCTCAGAGCGTAAAAATGATTTTTTTATCTCCTACAGACAAGTATTAGGAAAATGTTGTAGCAATTATTTTAAATAAAATTACATATCCAATACCTTTAAATTATTAAAATGGGGTTAAATCTAGTTTTATTTTTAAAAAAAATTAGACTTTTTTAATAAAACAAATATCAAAAATTATGATGATGATTAATATTTTGATGGTTAAATTCATAATATAATAAAATGATAAAAATTTTGACAGCTCTATCAAGAAGAATATTGTTTGGAGAACCTCGATTTTCTGTTGATCATCCAATAACCGGTGGTTATTTAACAACCGCAAATCAAAATCAACGTTGTTTTAATATATTTACGCAACGCCAGCGATGTGAAATAATAATTAACATGATATTAATCGTAAATTAAAATTTATGACTTTTGAAACTGGAAGTAACAATCTTTGAACAAATAAACAAAATTTTTAAGATATGTAAACAACCATTTGTGACGTAACAGACCATGTCGTCATTTTACTCTGTTCGAACTAGACATGTAGAGGCAATTATTTCGCACATTAGCTCTAATGACTCAAACTGTTAGTGCTATGAGCAAGAATAATTTGAAATTTATGTACTTTTATACTTCTTCACTATTGAATCGACTCTTCCAACCACACGGATGCGTCTGAGCATAGATTCAGTCACATACTTATTATCACTTGTTTTTATCAGCACAAAGGAAACAATGTAACAACATACTGGTCAAAAGAGTTATGTTTATTTAGGACACATTGTTATGATTTAAGCAGATTTGTTTTTCATTTAATTGTTTTGTATTTTCATCATTATTTTTAATTAGAGATCAATATTTACATAACATATGTCACATAAAAATCAATTACAAATATTAAAAATACACAAATTCTATTTTGAAATATTCAAAATGCACATGTCCATTTAAAGTGACCAAAATTAGATAAGGAATTATTATGAAAAAGTACATTTAAATAAAATTCATGAGTTTAGGATTTGTATAAAATATTTTTAATCATTACATGGCATCAATTACCCTTACAAACATGTAATATTCAAAAAATATCAATTTAAATGAATTTCTTAGAATAAACAGATGAGCAAGAGACATGCATATTCTGTTTTAAGATGTAATTATTACACAAATACTATGAAACATTTTAAGTTTTTTTATAGTTGCTTGCTGCTTTAAGCTTCCGGGGATTAAGTCTTTCATCCATCTTGAATTTGTCTTTGATTTAAAATTGACCATTATATACTAAGCTTCTAATTTCTTTATTTTTTGATACCACTACAGCTAAGCTTTAATATAAATAAAGAGAGAACAATGAAAAAAGGAAAATTCCCTCACCTTATATATTTGAATTATAACTTTTTTATTTTAAACATATACTTTGTTCCTGAGTATTTCTCCTGTGTTTAGATATCGTAACATAAATGTATTCTCATGAAAACATCTAAGCAACTAATTCTGTAAATGCTTTGATGTACCGTTTTCTCCTCCCAAAGACTAATGTAAATCTATACACAAGTTCTGCTCTTTATACAAGTTTGCTCACATAATGACTAATATTTTATTATTATACTCAGAGTCGTAATAATAAAAAATTACTATTATCAAAAATTTAAGTGAATATTGATTTCTATAAGATATATATTATATTTGTAAAATTACAACATATCTACTACCAGGCATTGGTTGTGATTGTTAGATAATTGAATACTAAATATTTTCTTTAATGCCTTTCATATTTCACTCATTTCAACTTATGGATTTATTTAAACAGTGGAAATTTTATATATTAAAAGTTTCATAAATATCCAGATCAATAATTTGACCTCAAAATAAATTGCACTATTTCTTAAGATGCTAATTATATGTATTCATAAATAAAGTCAAAGTAAATAAATTTATATTCATCCCAAAATTAAAATAGTGTGAGGGTATTTTTTATTTATCACAACTGAATAACAGCATTAAGGTTTTTCTTTTTTTTTTGTTAACATTGGAGTGGAAATATTGTAATAACTTAAAAATTGCCATCATATTAAACCTAAAATTAGTATGATTGAACTTATAATAAACCTGTACCTAAAGTAATAATCAAATATTCGCAATAATCAGTTGCTATTGAGTAACCATTTATACAAGTTTGCTTGTACACAGTAAGCACACAGGTAGTGCACACAAGAAAAAGGAGAAGGTTCTTCTGCGCTGATTAAAGAGTATGCTTTAATATAAAGCAAATAGGTTTTAAAGAGAAGAATGATATAGAATAATGAGAATACAAAAGTATTACGATTGAAACAGAGTCAATAGAAGGTTGTACGTGCGTTTTAATGAATACTAACTAAAATCGAATCGAACTTTGTAAATTTGTAAACAACACAATTTGTAAATGTGTATTATTATTTTCTTTAATAATACGAAATGGGATGTATAATAATACGCGAGACTCCAATTGGAACTGGTAAAACAAAAGAGACGTGACCAAATTATTAGTAGAACAAACCGTAAACACACCAACATCACCAATGCCAACGTGATTGAACTTAAATTTTAGTCACTCACATTTTGCACGCACACTAATAATTCATAAAATCTGTCACGAATGAAATTACTTTTAGATTTTGTTTAAAATAAACACTAGCTGAAATCGCTACCACAAAATGAAACAATTTACCGACAACTCAAACCAGAGACTACATCAAGAAATATTTATATAAAATCCACAACTTTTTATTAATCTTTTAACTAACAGGTGTCGCTATTGTGGCGCGCATTTTACGAATTATTATGTTTTAACAATAATTTAGTAAATTTAAAGAGACAATCAAAAAATATATTTACAAATTAAGACGAAAGATTTAAATGTATAGTAAATACCAGTAAAAGTATATATATGTAAAAAATTTAATAGTTAAACGTAATTGATTTAATTGTCGAATTGACTTGAATCTGCAGATCTAAGATTTGAGAATTTTTGAGAAAGTATTATAATAGATATAACAAATACAGTACTATATATAAAATACAAATGTTCGACGAAAATAAGTACCTTAATTTAGAAATGTGTCGCAGTATTAACCTCCGCAGTTTAAGAGCGACGGTTTTTATTACTTAAGGTAAAAAAAAAACTTGAATACAAATGAAAATACGCTGCGTGCGTTTACTAACCTAACCAATAGCACTCTAACTCTTTGCATTTATAATTTTTTATGGATATTTTTAATTGAGATAGTCACTTTGAATCGTATACTCTATCTTTTGTGATTGACAGTTTTTCACCTTTACTGAGTCTAGGTAAAAAACATTTTACTCGCATATTACAGCATATATCTGAAGCCCTGCGTGAGACAATGGTACAAAAGACGCAAAGGTTGACAAAAATTAATCAATGTTATGTATGTTAAAATCAACATTAACTACCAAGTTAACGCAAAACGCCGCTAATTTTAATGTTAAAATTTAAAGCTTAAGATTATCCCACACATTACTGTTTCTAGGTAATGTGTATACTTAAAGAAATATAAAAGTCTGGTAAATATCAATTATTACACAACTGGATTTAGTTCTTCTACATTAAAATATATTCAAAGCTATAATGTTTATTTTTAATGTATTCTATATAATAACAGCATCAATGACTGAAATTGTTCGTCTCTTCATACAAACACAAATATTCAGTAATGTAAATACCTGCAGATTACAGTCTGAACTTAATTAATAAATTGATTTTTTTTAAATTTTTTAACTTTTTAAAATTAGAAATATCATTTTTATGAAGATATTTTTATACACTTTATTACATTTTATTGAGTCATTGATGCTATATAGCATAGCAAATTCAGCTATTCGATTTAACTCGTACAAGTATTACCAAAATATATGGTATGGTATATAGTTTCATATATCTATTCAGAGAAAATAATTAAAAGGGTATATTATATTACATACGGCTTATTGTAATAAATGTTTTTAAAATTAATAAAACGTATCATTTTCATGACCCGTCATACAGCTCTCCGTAAAAGGTTGTCCATTTGTCATTAATTATTAATTGTTATCCATCGATATTGGTAAGATTGTCAAAGCATTATTTCAATTTGTTTTTATTAGAATAACCTAGCTACACAAAAGGTTGTAATTCTTATAAATAGAAAATAATGCCATCTTGTGGTGAAATGAACAACGATTGTAACTAAAAATTAATGTCAAAAATTATCGGTGATACTAGTATCAAGCTTTTATTTTTAATAAATTAGTGATTGTAACTTCTGATTGTTGCTAACTTTTTCAAAAACTGAACTAAGTATGCTTAATACTTTTATTTCAAACAAATGAACCAAAAAAGGCGGTTAAACTATAGTCCCCGAGAAAGAAAAATAAAAGGATTTTTAAAAACCTATTTAGAAAAGAGTTCTTGATAGTTGATATTTTTAAAATAAATTGTCATGAATTCGTAAAGTACGAAAATAACGTCATTCGCCATTTTATTTTAAGAATGTTGCCAGCTTTTCGTAATTAGTCGTTAATGAACTCTACTATTTATTTATAAATTGAATCGATAATGTAAACGACAATTTATGTGTAATTCAATTGTAGTGTATACAAATGTTTCATTAGTTTGTAAGTTTAATATGATTAATTTTAAAATATAAAAATACTTATTGGATTGACAGAAAAATGCATTTGGTTCAGTATAACTTAATCTGATGATGTTTTCGCTAAAATGATGAAACCATTATGGTTTCAATTTTACATATTGCTCAACTTTCAATAGTTTCATATTACTCACTATTAAAATTTGTAATAGCTTCCCTTTCTTTGACCATATTCTTCTGGCCGCTCTTTGAGTTATAACAAAGGCACATTTCACTGCTGCCGTCTTGATTAACCGTAGTTTTGTACATCGTTAGCCATATAATGGCGCAACTTAGTTAAAGACAGATCACCAACATTATTAAAATTGTATATAAGTGTATTCCCAAATACCCTACAGGATCGAAGTAATCGTACGAAATGGGATAAAAGTACCGAAAAAAATTGCTATATATGTGAAGAGGCTATTGGCACAGTTATACGTTTGTTGGTAGGGTGTAAGTTTATAAATGTGAAAACATGCATGAAGCAGCTAACATGTCAGTAGCAAGAGCACAGAAAAGTTACAATGAACACAGGACCCATGAGTTTAATGAAAGAAGTCTTAAAAAAATAAAATTAAATAAAAGCCTGGTACTATTCTGGATGCACCTCCTGATTGGACACCTATGATAGACTTGTTTAAGAAACTATTTAGGATCCTCAGGGATCTAGAAGCTGTCACTATCATATCACTGAGGATTATCACTATATAATAAATAAAATAAAAGGTCTACATGACTGAACTAATTTTCAATAATTTTCTAGCCTAAAGAACTAATAGGAGTGACTGTTTCCTAGGAAACAAATATGCTTAAAAATAACACAACTAAGGTGAACAAGTACTACAACTTAGTCAACAAAATAAATAGGAATAGATACATATTAAATTTATATGTTGTAAAGGCAGGAGCAGAAACTATAACAGTTTCTAGTATATGTCTCTCTATAACATGCAGAAGGTTCTAGGCCTGGTAAGAACAAACAGCTCATTTCTAAGGAACGGGCTTCCAAAGCAGCGTTGGTTCATTTAAAATTTGGTTGAGTAGGGAGAGGAGTCTTGTCGGTAAAGGGTTAATACAATCCATCACAAGGCTTCCTTAAACCAGCTACACAAGCAATCAGCTCAGGGCCCGGCCCCTATTTTACCCGGCCACTATTTTTATCACAATGTAAATAAATAAAATTAGAAAAATAGAAAAGTGTCTTTTTTATTACAGAAAATTGTCAAATGTACAGCAAATAAAATAACCTTAACCAAATTTGATAAATATATTTGATATTTAAATATATCAATATTGTACATAGTCTAGTCAGAAATTCTGTTACAGGCTATATTATGTAAACAGACACATTAAAAAAACATTAAATCGAATTTCGAACATTAGCTTCTATGATAAAAAAATAGACTTTTTTCCCGCCATTATCATATGTTTTTTTTTTAGAAATTATTTGTTTTGAAAATGGCATGGGGTACTAAAGAGAATTGGATTGCAGTAATTGCACTGTGCAAAGTAGGTAACTTCTCAGTTAATCTTCTTTCTTAAATGTAACCCTGTAATTTGTTTTTATTCAGTAAAGGACAAATACCAGTTTTAATGGCCACAGTATTAAGAAGGTTCAAATTAATAACAAATTACTGTCCGTACACATACATCAAATACTTAAAAATATTTATATTAAATAGAGGTTAATGTACAGCACGAATAGTACAAAGGATATAAAAAATATTTGTTTAAGCCATTTTTCTCTATATTTCTAATATTTTTATAGCACACATTTAACTTTAACTAATTGAGCCTCTGGAATATCCTCCATAGTGTCACTATCAACCAATAACCTGTAAAATTCAGATTTAATTTAATAACACAGAAAATAGGTTAAATGAAATATAAATGTCTTCATATTAATAATTTGAACTAGTTTAAGAGTAACTTTAACAGAAATTATTACTTACCTATGTCGCTTAAACATTTTGAAAAAATTAAGTCTATTCACAAAATATATGAAGAAAATGAAGGGTAGGCACACCAAAAGGGAGATTCCAGTGATAGAAGAGAACTGAAACAAAAGTTTTTAAAAAGGTTGCTCAGGACAGAAGTATAAATTGTTAATCAAATAAAGAATATATATGTAATGGTTGGATGAAGAAAACCCTATCTTTTAAGTAATCGAAATTAAAAAAAAAACCGCCTATCTATGTTTAGCCTTCAAATTTGAATGTGCCAGTACAAACCTTCTTTTCACATTCATATTCCCAATCCACAGATAATAAATTGTCATATAATTTCATAAACCTTTCAATTGGGCAACTTTCACCACAGTAGGGTATAAAAAGTGTGTTAGGCTCTACTATTTCTGTTGTATTCCTATACAGAACTCTTATGTAATAAGAAGAAGCAACATTATCTGTAAAATACAAAATATGATAACATTAATCTAAGATTTATGCCAATTTTTCTTAACTAATAATAAATAATTACGATTAATAAAAAATAGTATATTACCATAGAGAAGTTCCATAATTATAGTTGCTGTAAATGGCGGACAATTTCCATCAAATAAATCCATCGCAGATAGAATGTTGCTAATTGTAAAATCATGGCCACTGTATATAGACATTTTTAATGCTTGGGATGGCGAATTAGAGATTGATAAGAGCATTTTGTTTACAATATCTTTAAGCAGTGGCCCTACCATCAGACGAGCCATTAGTGGTGTTGCAGTTGAAGTTGTAAAACTAGAACATTTTATCAATAGTAGCTTGGAGGTTATTATAAAACATGACACTAAAATTTATTATGATAACTTGTACCAGTGTTATATATCTTAGAAATCATACGGATATATATGTAGTAAAACTAGGCTGTTGAGTGAGGAACATTAAGTATAACTAAATTTTGTATATCCATCTGTAACTACAAATTTTATTTAATTTGAGATCCCATTCAAGATTACTTTGCCTTTGACTGTGAAAACCGAGTTTTAATTAATTTGCTATCAATTTATTGTAATGTGAACATTAAAGCCAATTTAGCCAATGTCCTTCTAGAATAAAGTTTATCCATAGATTATAATTAATTAATTTTTTTGCAAGGAATCATAAAAATTTTAGAAGAAATTGTATTTCACAATTTTGATGTGAATTGATTTTATCGCCTTTTAAATGCACTGTAAAGACTTTTCTTATAAATATTTCTTTTTTGTAAAAATAACTAACCTGTAGCATGAAGGTTCCTTTAGTTTCTGTGGGAAAATTGATTGTGTCCAATTAGGTAATGTAAAATTGTATAAAGTTTCAATATATAAATTGGAATAAACATCTTCCATGTCTTCATAGTCTTTAATTTTAATTCCTGTATAAACTGTTAAGTAACTAGAACAAGTTTTTAACATTAATATTAATAATCAAGTTACAATATTTAATTTGGCTGTACAGTGGGTGAAAAACATTTTAAATTTTGTCTATATTTCTGTATATTAAGATTGATTTTTGCAAGTCATACTTTCATAGATAAAAAATAAGTAAAAGGCTATTCTTTTAATATAATACCTTTAGACATGTATGCACAAAGGTAGCATTTTACAGTTTTTTATTTGTGGTAGTTTCATATTTAAGAACTTTGATTGAAGGCATTTGATCACAGAGTATGAGTGCAGTTTCTACATTTGAAAAAGCCACACTGTGTTAATTACATATTGTCAACTTAAATTATACCCACTCCATAAGATTTTGATATTTACTGAGTCGCTCTTTATATTTCTTTGATTGTTTGTATTGTTGTTTTTCTTTGTTGTATGCAATGCAACTCTTCTTCATAGCAAGAACTTCATCATCCTTTTCAGGTTTTGTATGTATAGGTATTGGTTGCCATAACAAATTGTTGTTCCACACAGCTTCACCCTTAGGGGGATACATTCCTGTTGCAATAGTTACAATT
Organism: Battus philenor; assembly: GCF_028537555.1. Taxonomy (NCBI): domain Eukaryota; kingdom Metazoa; phylum Arthropoda; class Insecta; order Lepidoptera; family Papilionidae; genus Battus; species Battus philenor. The sequence continues at coordinate 11,058,856 of NW_027181661.1, forward strand.
TTAGTGAAAAATTATGTGGAATCTTAGAATAATCACCAATTATATGGTTTTACCTGCTAAATTAGCTTGTGCTGACATGAGAGTTCGGTCCACATCCGTGGATCGCACATATATCTCTTTTGGATCAAACTCATTGGATATCAAATTCTATAATAGGAAAATAGTACCATTATTAACAAAAAAATTTAAATATTACAAACGTTTTAATGAAACTTACGGAATACCGGGCTCGTAGCCACTTCCCTAACTTATAATGTTGTTGTTTACCAATATTTGTTAGTTCCCCAAATCGAACTGGCCATAATGATTCGTTTCGATAAGGATCTGTTGGATACGGGTCAATAGGCGTCCTTTCTCCGTGTCTATATATAACCGCTGCATATTTTATAGTAAGCTCACCAAAACTTTCAGTCAAAAAAGTAAAAAGAAATAAAAATAAAAACATCACAAAAATCCTAAAATCCAAATACAATTAATGCTATTGTCCACGTGAATGGTCTAAGTAAAAGGTTAGTAAAGTGATAAAACAATTGACGATTAGCAAACTCTATTCTCCTCGAAACATATGAGAGGTGACATTTGTGATTTGACAGTTTCTAAACATAAAGGTTCAGAAACTTAACGATAGTAATACTATTTATTTTTAATTACTTATATATTAATAATGAATCATGTTAAAAATGAAGAAATAAGGTTGCCAATTTAATTATTAAATGGCCAGGTAGGTTTGTTTTTTGTCTTTATACTTCAAGTATACAGCTTTTTTATGAACACCGTTTAAGTAACTGTTTTTTAACATAAACAACCTGCATGAGACTTAACTCACAAATACTGATGAATATTGTATTAAATCTATAAAAAGATAGCGTAATAAATTGATTTTAAAATTATGTTAAATTAGTTTTTGAATAAAAATAAGAGTTTGATTTCTGTGATCACGTATTACAAGCCCAGTTGATTATTATATTTTTATTTGTTTTAAAACGTTATAAACGATTATATATACCTGAAACAAGCCGTCCATCTAGTGTAAGTCAAAATTCTAGTGCTACACATAGTTACAATTTCACAGGATCGGGAGGCCGCCGAGCTCTAAGTTCGCTTCAGCGGGTGCTCCGTAGAACCCTCGAGGGGACGTTGGCCTAGCCGTCGAAAATACCCGTTTAGCTTTCTAACACAAAGTCGTTTAAAAAGGTGAACTTTAACTTGTTTGGTTGCTATCACCTGGATAATAACAATACTACAACTTCCCAGTTAGTGGTAGAAGAAGTGACGAAAGCAAAACCCAGCAACTTAGTATCTACAATAGTATGATTGGAGCGGCCTAAGCGCGAGAAAGGGAAGGATGTAAGTATCTTTTCGGCGAAAGCGCACGCAGGGGCGGAGGGTAATGAGAGGGCGGACCAGTTGGCCAAGGACGCGGCCCTGAAGAGTAAGTTATTTCGTCTCCATAAATCTTCTAATTCCACCGAGGATTAGTTTTTCGTGGATTTTCTCAACAGACTGATTGATTAGGGATCAGCGGTAGCTGAAAAGATTTTCGGATTTTGGTGTAATTAAAAGCGGTTTTGGTCGTTGTGATGCCTGGGGTAGTAGCATCAAAGCAAGGTAAGACCAGACAGTGGTAAGATTTAATAGAGATCTCAAAGTTCGATGCGTCTCAGAGGGCGTCGGGTGCACTCCGTCGATCGTTGACGGGCATGGCATTCCGTTTGGTGTATTTAACTTAGTAGTATTCAGCCAAAATGGTCACCTCTCTAATTGTAAATAATGCATCAGGGTCCGAGCGGATGAGGATAGAGTGACGCTGTAGTGATAGGGCCCTGGCCTGTCATGACTAGACAACAGACCGAGGCCTCTCGATGATGAGATCTAATGGGCACGTAACGTAAAAATATTTTATAATAGATTAAGGTACTGCCGAGAGAGGTAGCGCCAATTATAAAACGAGATTATAATTAAGGACTTTCAGACCCTCTTTGAAGGTTTGTCAATATGTAAGATTACATAAATTGGTAATATTTAAAAAGCTATTTTAAGGGAGTCAGCGGTAATTATACTTTCCTTGTTTCTTGAGAGGGCTAGCTCGTAAGGTCTGTTTCAAAGCTAAAGCATATGGAGGCATCTGCTTACTATGTATTTATACAAAAATTAATTCCTTTTAAATTATACATAAACATATATAATTTCACACGAATTATTTTTACACACATATACATATATATATATATAAAATATTTCTATGTACATATTTCAAAATACTGAATTTTGAAGTATTTATATAGTAGTGTGTAAGCATAATACGAGACATTATTACTTAAAAATATTCTACGATTTCTCTGAAGTTTATAATTCAATTTAAATTATGTAATATTACACCTTTATTTTAATTTTTCTTATTGAAATTTGTAGAATTGCTGATATCAAATGTATCCTAATCAACTGTATGTAATTAAAACAAAAAAATAGAAAGCATTATTTATAAACCTTGTTTAACACAAGGATTTCGTAAGCTTACCATTACTTATAATTAACCGTGCTATTTTTTGTTGAATGGTAAAACTAATGAGACAAAGTTTGATTGGTATCAAACTGCAAAGAAAGAGTTATCATGTGAATAATACATATTTTGTTACGTTATTGTTTAGCAACTGATTATTACAAAATATTTGTGAGCTCTAGAACAAACGTGTGTTCACCTTTAGCAAAACTTGTGACTAATGTATTTATTTTGACAAACTAAGTTATTTTGTTATATTTATATGTTAAAATATTAACAAATAATAATTTTTGAATAATTACTATAGGGAAAAGTACAAGTGCGGACTAAGCAATTTCAATGCAGCTATAAATGTTTAAAACTAAGTAACAGTTAATTAAACAGGAATAAATTTTGTTAGTGTTTTATATAATGATTTGTCCGACGGCCTAGTCAAGACATTTCTTCATTACATTCAGTCGGGCCATCTTCACCTTTGCCCCGATGAAAGTAGCTTGCCTCTCTACGTATGAACTCACTCATATATAAGCCTGTGCATACACTCACACACATAAGCTTATTGTATTAATTAGTGTTTTCTTGTTTTACACAGGTTTAGACTGGGTGATGTAACAATATATAGCGCAAAAAAATTGAAAATATAATGTTTACCACTACTGTTAAAACATATACACTCGAAGGGAGACAACAGAGAGAGAGAGAGAGAGATTAAAAACCGTAACGCACACGGTGAAAATCATTATCACAATATCACAAAGGAATTTTATTTCGAATATATTTAAGAAAAAATAAGTAAAGTTTTAAGGTACAGTCGACCTAATGTACAGCGACATTTATAGCTTTTGCAAATCTGCTGAGATACTCAACAAGAATATTTGAAGTGTATGTTATATTCGTTAATTATAGTTTCGGATGGCATGGATAGTATAGATATTATTATGACACAAACCAAAAACCTTTTTAATGCACCATACTTTTTGACGTAAATTTTAATTAATATTTACTAACAAATCGGGCCACGGTATCGCTGCAACAGTGGAATATTCACCTTGCGCGAATGTTACAGTAATCGTAATGTCACAAATACAATAGAATTTACTCTATTTTTGAGATTACCAAACGTTTGAAATTACCAAACGTTGCCATGTGGACAATGATCGGTATGTGTCGTGGCAAACGTGCCTCTGTGCATATAAATCAGGCAAGGTATGCCGGGTGGCGGGCGGACCAGTGCAGCGGCACCGAAACTTGGAGTGTACCCGAGGTGTTCGTGTTGGAACGGCAGATCAAGCGTGGCCTCCGTACACACTAGACCTGCACATAGACGCTCCGCGGAGAAAGGACTAACAGCAGTGATTCTTGCGACATTCGCGGGCCCGATATAAACATGAAGATTCTTCCATTGTGAGTAACTGCACATCACTTATCTTACGTAGCTCCTCGCTTTCTATATTCTGTAGTTAAACTTGTAGTACGAGTGCTGAGCGACTGCGATAGCGATGTCATTGTAACTGATCATTCACAACACGTATTGGTGTTTGCAAATTGTAAAATTAGGTAAATAAATGGTAGTATTCGGTTAATTTTAATTATAAGCTTCGCGATATAATGTTAGCAGTGAGACGCATAGACAGCAATAAATATTAGTATTTAAAATTGCATATTTTTAAAAAAGATCCCAGAACAATAACTTGTACAAAGTGATTTTCTTTAAGTGTTTTGCCTTTCTAATATGAACACGATTGTTGTTGGCGTCACAAGGGTGTTGTGACTGTAAACAATGTATGGCATACGGATCTCGTGTAACAAATATAACCTTTGGTAAATACCACTCTCTGACAATTTATTTTTAAGATTACCATCTCATATATATAAAGTAATGGATCCAAAAGTTTATTTTAATAATTAAAGGTCAATAATTATTTCTGAAAATGTTCTAGGTACAATAGGCTAGACAATTTAGTAACAAAACTTAAATTAACTGGCAGTTTAAACAAAAACAAATTAGACTGTAATAATGTGTTAAAACCATGTTTAGAGAATGAACAAAATATTTTATATTTTAAACGATAGATGATAGAAAAATATCGGTGTAAAATAACAACTTCAGTAACTTTGTTTAATTTCTTAATTAACGTTGCTTACCGAAGTTATAATAGCGACTTGAAGTAGAATGAAACCACCGAACCAAATAATGTTCAAATTAATTGAGTGAAACCACGAACCGGTCATTTGACTTATTTGGTCCCGTGTTGAAAGTCAGATGCGCAACTTTTGGTTAAGCAATTCGCTGTTGTGCGGGATGAACAGTCATAGTTACCAGCAAAGTCAACTGTTCTATCGCTTGTATTGTAAGTTACCTGGCCTAACAGAGCTTTGAATACGACTTATTTGCATAGTTAAAATACTAGAACCAACATATCAAAATTCATCTCAGTCACAAAATTGCACTTTGCTTATTAAGTGTATAGGATTGCTAAGGTTCAACAACATGCGCTTAGTTAACTCGTAAAAAGTCCTTAAGGCTACCATCCCTTAATGATTGAGTGAATAAAAATGTTCCTCTGTTTCCATCTTTATTAAAAAATACCATCTTAATCTTAAATCGATTCGTCTTAAAATAATGAAAACAGTTTTTCTGAATATATTATAATAATAATTTTTTGTGTTTTATATAATGTGACCTTTGCAAAGGAAAATGATACATTTAATGTCCTTGCGAATCAATTAATGTTATTTAAACTTGTTTCTTGTGGTATATACCAGTAACGTTGCTACCTCTCCACTATTGAAAGGATTTTTGAGATATAGACTTTTATGACAGTTACAATTGTAGACGATTTTTAAAAGTTTCATTCAACTTGCCTTTGAAACTATTATTTCTTTTTGTTATGGCATTTGCTAATCTCGTCGTTGTTTACTATCATTTAATAATAAACTAAGCAAATCAAAGCACCCCCATATAATAGAGACCATCTATTTATAATCTATAAAATATTTTTGAAAATAAAATTTAAATAACGCAACAATCAACATCATGCTCATAGCCAGAATAAATATGCTTAATAATACCTCCAAACTTTTACTTTACGCACATAGAGATTTAGCAATAAAATATTGTTGCGCAACTAAACTATTGACATTTACCTATAATACGCAGGGAGTTGCATGCATTCTATATTTCATAGTTTGTTTCGCACTTAACACATATTTTATATAACGTCAAAAACAACTCGGCTCTTACAGATTAGAGGATTTCTTTTGGCATGGCTTAGACCAATGCATTGTTTATGCAACTCTTGTCGTTTGCCTAACTTTAATTGTCCGTGCGCTGAATTGTGAGAAGACGCCTCGGGTATGCTTCTCATGCCATCGTCCGATCAATTAGATAAACTCAAGATTCGCAAGAAAGTCAGTTATAGCGTACAGATGCAATTATATGTTTAGTTTTATAACGTAACTAGCGTTGAAAAGTATGAAGATTTTCAGGAATTTATTGATTACTTTACCTTGTCTGCTCGTCACAGTCCAAGGGCTGTACAATCACTATGACAGGACAGGCAGTTGTATTTTATTACAAGGTCAGTTTTACTTCTTGCTCCTTTTGGTAATCATTTATATAAATTGAAAGGCGGTCCCTTTAATATTCAGATCATCAATGCACACCTCATAATAAATACTTCGACCATAGAAAGCTACACTTCTTTTCCGACGTGTCCTGGAACATAAATGTTTCGAGTTTCTCGCCTGGGATGAATACTAAACTATGTATTTAGTATAGCAACAAATACTATCGCTTCAGAAATTGTAATTCAAGGAGTGTAACGTAATTGTTATTAAATTACTTCAATTCCCACTGTATTGGTTTGGAAGTAATACAGTTCAGACGAGTTTACATTGTTGTCGTGACTAGTTATCTAAAGCATCTCACGGTTGCCGATGAAACGCGGACTATAACAAATTTTACATTTGGAGGTTCTATCACTTATAGGCAAAGCTGGATGAAATGCATACATTGTTATATAAGAAGGAAGAGAAGAAAAATAATAAATATTTTTTGTAAAGTGGTTGTTGATCGCCGCGGAACCTCTCACCAAGAAACACCCATCTGGTCGGAAGCGGATGCGGAATCGGTCGCCATTTGAATTGACCCTGGGAGTAACCTGTTACTCAACTATCTGAGTAAAGTAAAGCGCTGACCTTTATCATCGTAGAACTCTTCGCATTCGTATTTCTGAATAGCGAAAGCTGAACCGAGAGTTAAAGCGGCCCACGTCCGTACGCGGCAGTCATCTAGCCTCGGCGTGCCGCTCTCAAGTGACATTAAACGCCATTGAACTATTTGGCCTACATTTCAATGGTACTCGGATTTAAAAAATACAGACAGGAAGTAATATTTTTAAACGGTACTAGTTTGTTGAATTATTTTGGGCATGCTTTTAATTGTTTTTGAACATTTGCTTATAACTTGTTCCTTTATTTATCACGATTTCGTGCATTCCTGCGACCAGTAGGTAAATGACTGCGTCAACTTATAAAGGTTGGACGGACAAGGACAAAACTTGCAAAAACTTTATACGAGTATTAAATCCACTAGACGATTCAAACAAATTTGCACGTGTGTTGAGGTTTAATAGATTTGACGCTGCACTTTATACAGACATCCCTGACATTTTATTGAAGCTCAAAGAAATCTTTTGCTACACAGTTTATAAGTTATTGCGTATCTGTATTGATTGATGATAAAAGTTATGAGCGTTACTTAACGGGTGGCGTTCATAATCATACATTACTTGTTTCTTTTTTCGGATTGCGAAACGTCGACGCAAAAGATTACGGGCAGATATCGTAGTCTTATGTAAAACTTATCATTCGTTCATTTGCATAGCAAATTTATTAGAGTAAATAGATAAGTGTTAATAAGTTGGCGAACCTCTTTTTTTTTCTAAAAAAAATAGCGTAACCCTTTTTTGCACACAATATTTTATCAATTTCAGGATCGTTTTCTTGACGTGTTTGGCGTGGCAAGCATCTGCACGGGCTCAGGACGAAGGCGAGGCCAGAGCGGCGTCCTCTCGTGGCTTGCTCAAACGTGGCTTGCTCACCAAGGGCAAGGCGACCACAACTACCACCACACCTGCGCCACAGGTAATGAGAATCGAGTTTCATTAAACAATTAAATATACTCAACTACTCTAGGTAAAAGTACCTATATTGTCTTTTATCTGATTGCCATTTCTTTCTGTGTAGCTTCATTATTTTATAAGTTAAATTTTGCGTTAGTTATAACAGAAAGAAATTATACAATTTAGTAGCTTATGAATAAAATTTAGTAAGTAATTTTATGAGAATCGATGAATTAAAAAATTAACTCCTTCTCGTGCGTTATTCTTACTTTCTAGAAAGAGCTGTGATTTATAGTTTTACTCTTTCTAGAAAGCGTACCTATAAATAATCACTTTTATCATACAGGGCAGTTAGATACAATCTTACGAGATTTTTGTTTTATTACATTTTACACATTACATTTTATTACATCTTAATTATTACAGTTATGTTGTGTTGTGTTGTATGTAAAAGATAAGTAATTCTGAAAGTGTAGAGTTCGTGCGGACTTATTTAAGACAATTATTTTATGTATATTCTACTTCTCTACCTTCGAAAGATCGCAGCCTTAATGTTTCTCGATTACTTTCTGGTTTCGAATTCTAACGAGATTTGGTTCAAGAGTAGGACACTGATACTATTGCGATTGAAGTGCCGGCGATTAAACTGGTTTCAAGAGCAGGCCTTCGACCATACCATATAGGACTATTACGTCCGCCTATGTTACATACATATATGTACAACGCAATTATGTTTATCAAATTATACTACATTCTTTGTTGATAATAAGCATGATATGTAAACTTTATTTATGTACTCTAAATATTATCACTGAACAATGTGAAATTACTTAATCATATATATACAAAGCAGACATTTGTTTTTATGTTTTGTTTAGTTATATTTATTCACCGGCCTTCCTATTTGTCATTACGGCCACGTTGATCAGGAGTAAAATTCTTGATGAAACGGTGCATAAAGTTACTGTATATAATATATAACATATAAATATAACATATATATATATATAAATATAATAATATAATATATAACATTTTAAAAACAGTTGAACTATCAAGGCAAATAAAATTTCCGCATTCTTTATGGCTACTGTCGATGCTTTTCATGCAGCCTACTAAAGAAATACTTCTTAAAAAAATAAAAGTTGCATAAGGTAAAGAAATAAATAGTAACGCATAGATATATAAGGCGTACAAGCTAAATGCTGAATAATTATTTTGTATCAATCTAAGACCGGATAAACCTTCCTTAAGCATAAGTGAGCATTCTAATTGTGAATGGTAATTATAGTTTTACGTAATAAGACAGTATACATTTGTTTTTTTTTTTACCAAAATATATGAATGTTAAAACCGCTCTCCAGTAATGACTTTTGATTGACTTGGAAGATATCATTTTATTATTTACTTATATTATATACGTGTTACATTTTTCTTTATTGATGAACAAGTTTCATACGCAGTCTGCTCCTTCTAGTACCAATACGAAGAATCTTAAATTCAGCTTAACATGAATATAAAACCTATATTTCATAATACGGAATATCGCCAAAAAGATTGTAACTTTTAATATCATTGTTTATTGTGAGTTCAGTACGTTTTTCAACCTTTTTTACGGTTTTTATAAAGGTACCCCTATTAAGAGATTAAATGTTAATTTTTTTCTATCGCAGGATTAATAAATTATAATTCCGATCAGTAATCAATGGGCTTTGTAGAACTTTTCCTTTGCCCAACTTTGTCCTTTCTAGTAAGTTTAATTAAGAATATTTTTGTGACGTTAAAATGAAATAAAAAGATATTTTATAATAAGGTTGAATATGTTAATAACTAATAGAGTTTTATAGATTTTGGTCAAAATACGTACACAATTTTAGAGCAGTTTATCAATCTTTTCGTGTTAATTGCTATCTATTTGAGTATTTATTAAAGTAAGGGAGTTTTTAGTTCTATTTCATGACTTATTCAAATTTATTACGTCGTAGCAGAAGAGCTCCAGTTCATTTTTTATATAAGTTATCCCATATTTACTTATTCTTTATTCTATTACACATATAATGGCACAACCACGCAAACTCTCAACGCGGAATAAGGCCTGTACTTCTCTTATTATCTCATTTTTATTGTTACGATTAAATGAAATAAAATAATTCTGCAAAAAATTAAATTAAAAAAATATGTAGCTATTTAATTTACAGTTAAATTTATTTTTGTAGTTCTTAAATGTTTTAATTGAGTTCTGCTGCGTTAATAATTTTTTGCAAAATATAACTAGGAATGTACTTTTTACTTTAGAGTACTTCATGTACGAAGCGTTTGTATTTGTACAATACTTTAATCGTTATAAATATTTTCGATTTTAATTTACTTTTAATTTTTTCGCTAATTCTATTACCATAAATACAAATTTAAGTAACGGGAGGGTAATATGACTTTAAATTTTATTTTATTTTAATTTAAAGAAAGTCAATTGTTCTAAAATGTTTCAATCTTAACTGATATCCGTATTCTAAACTCATTTAAAAGAAATTAAATGTAATCTGATTATGTGTCGCTAAAACAGTTAAACTGTTATAGGAAATCATTCATATGGGAACTGAATTGTGATATGTCTGCTGTCCGTTCCATGTGGTTCAAGGCAAGTGGGACTGGTAACCGATGAGCGTATTACCTTCGCAGGTGACCTCTACATGAGCTACCTTTCTTTAGTGGCATTTCTACTCGAACACGTAGGTGAATGACGTATAGTAATAATTGAACTGGTTTCGCGAAGTAAATATTGCATTCGTGTAACAGAACTTAAACCGGTATGAAGAATATATCGCAACAAAATAACGATTTAATTTATCGCCGGTACTGCAATGTGATACGTAGGATTTCTTAATAGTAAAGTCTGAAACTGCGCCCTGAAACTATATTCATAACTTTTCTTTAAACATTTTTTACTCATTTAAATGAGTAGATTATATAACATAGCTTAAGCGATGCTCTGTTTGTTTTATATATTTACAAAAATCATGTTACGAGAAAGGGTGACTAATGGACAAGCAAGTTACCTAATGGCAGGCTGTATTGGCCGCTTGTTCACATGCAAATGCATTGTAACACCAAAAGCGTCCAATCATTACAAATTGTAGAGACAAAATATAGGTAACGTGTTACTTGATCACGTAGTAAGTAATTTTATACTTTTTATTATTTAACTTTGGATATTTAAACTGTTTAAAAGTGGCCAATAGTTTACTGAATGTATTTCTCTATTAAGAAAAAATCAGGATAGGAGTCATGGACTTCTGTCATCTCGCGGTAATGCATTAATAGCATCGGGTTTCGCTTTTATGACGCCTTGATAAATATTTATATAGTAATATAGAATTTCACTCCTATATTATTTTTTTTAAAGATAATCATTGGACTCATTCATATTCAATAAGTTATTCATCTTGTCTGATTTTCATTAAAAGCAAATATAGATCGCTTTTTGTTCATTCCAAAATAAATTTTAAATACTAGGATTAAACTTGTTTTGTTGATTTCTTAGCTATTACATATAGTAATTATTATAGGATTTATAATTTCACAAGAATTAAAAAATGTACGCGTTTTCATGGCTTATCTTGAAAATGATTTAAGTAAAAGTAAAAAAATTATGTAACGTTTGACCCTCTGTCATTAAATAGTTATTTCCTTTCAGGACGATGCCGAATATGAGGATGATGCTGAATATTCGGACGGCGAGGCGCAGGAACCCTCCACAGAAGCGCCGCCTTCTTCTACGGAGGGCAAGAAATTAGTGTCGGGTGGAGTGCGACCTTTTCGCAGCAACACAGATCTTTTGGAAGCGCTAAAAAGACGACGTGCCCAAGTCGCTGAAGGTGGTTATTTATTTAATAAATAATACACAAAAATTTGTTGGACTAAACATACCATGTCAAATTACGGCTTTGAAACAATGTTAAAGTAATAAAGGAATCTGTAAGATATAATAAGCTGAATTAGGAGACTAAAAACAAAAATAACTACGTACACAGTTTGTACATCATTGTTTATATATGATACCTATGTCATAGTAAATTTTCAACTTTCGAATTAATGCATGGCTCTTAATAGGAAAATTTTATATTGCCCAGATGTTAATAAAAATTAATTCTAACCTCATGGGTTAATTTTATTTTCAGCGAAAAACAATGGACAATCTTCTTCAGCCGTATCGCAGTTCCAAGACGCTGAAGCCTACAAATCCAGTAATAGTAAGTTTTTTGCACTTAAATGAACTATCAACTCTACGGTATCGGATACTTAGTTCTAATACCTCGGCTTATTCTCATTTCATGACAAATCTTTATTAAAGTTATAACAGCCGTATGAAGTCCTCAGCTAAACATAGGCGCATTCTTTACGTTTCCGATAGGGCAAGTTAAAAGAGCCCTGCATCCAGTGTTTCGATTATAATTCTGAGGAAGTAATTTTAGGTAACATTGTTTTAGTAAATATGTACATTAATCTAGGACTATATCTACATTTAATGTTTCAAATGCACTTTGCATAGTTCCTAAATATTATAACTGACATAAATAAAATACTAAATAATATTTGATTGTTGTCACCGTAATTGAGGCTATATTGCACTTCAGCTTTGTATCTTGTCTGGTTAGCCTTGAGTTTTATGGCCCTGTGCATATAACCGCGACGATAATTGAGTAAATCTTACGACAGAACTCGACCGCATATCAATGCAAAGCGGTCGAAAAACTTCTGGCATTTCTCTGTCACTTAAACTATTCAATTTTATTTAAAGGACTTTAAGTATCGTCAAATTTATGAACTTTGTTTCCACTTTACTTACGACATTGAAACTTGATCTCACACTCTGACCTTCATTAGCAAGATCACAGTCAAACAGACATGGGGAGAGATTTATCAGTGAGATTGAATAAGGGATGAGGAAATTTTTCTTTTCCTTTCCATTCCTTCGTTGTCACATAAATGTTGATGAGGACTTCTGCTTTCTTATGACTGCTGATGTTTTATTTTATATTAGTATATGTTCGTGTTGATAATATTTGTCTGATTATAGGTAAAAAACGTTTCAACACCGCCACACGGGAGACAAACGTCGAAGACGCTCCTGCACCACCCAAACCTAGTAGAGGCCGTTTCGGTCGACGTAAGTAAAATAACAAGCCCTCTAGAATTCAAGATATATATATAAGATTTTTCCATGCTTTTACTTTTTTTTCGGTCCCCTTTAACGTACCTGTCTACTTGATATCTCTGCACCGCTTTAGGTTGACTGGTCGCAGTGTAAAAAGATAGTATTCATAGAATAGATTCAAAGAAAAAAAAATACATTTCTCTATGCGCATGTTTGAAAATATGTTTGATGAAAACAAAAGCGATAAATTTTACATATTCCTCCTTTTTGTTTGATAAAAATGTTTTAAAAATGTTATCGCTTTTGTGTGCAACCTGGGAGAATAATTAAAAGTTTAAATAAAATCACTTCCGTTGAATTAATAAATTCACCAACTGTTATAAACATGTATACAAACACATGATAAAATATCAATAGCTGTTACTAAATTAATTTAGATATTAACAATGTATTATTGGTCTACAGCGTCATCAAGATCGACTCAAGAAACTGAACCGGAAGAACAAAATGATGCCGCCCCTCCAGCGAGAACTGGCAGGACGTTCTCCAGGCGAGGAGGGAACTAAATCATACTCTAATTTTTTACATTAATTTCCAATACTATTAACACGAACCCTGTCCCCATCCGCATTCCTGTTCCACCCTGGTGGTATCCCTCGAAAATAAATTCTGGTCTAAACTCGCCAATACAGATCACACAAGAATTGATTTTAACATCTACTTTATTGTAAATTATATGACATAAGTAATTTTTAAATAAATAATGTTTAATACGTTGTTTATTATTTATTTATTCATATTACACAAAGTGTTCGCCTGTTAACTGTTAAAAGTTCGACATTGGTGACTGTGGCAAATAAATATTTTTGATGAACCATTTACATAATCTTCATAATAAAAAAATCCAGTAAAAATATGAATAGACGTTAGGCTGTCTAAAAATCAAAATGATGCGAATACCATTTTTCTTTAGTGGGAAATCTGCAGCGGTAAGTGAAGGAAGTCGGTAATTTCTTTGGTGAAATATATCTTTTATTTTACAGGAAATTAATGTATGGAACTCAATAAAAATTCTTGAACTTAATAATTTTATTGGTTTATTTGGAAAGAACCATTATGGGTAGAAAAATAAACTTTAATATTATGTTCACATTAATTATTAAAAACAATGAACAGAACTTAGAAACAAAAATATATATATGCTATAAGTAAAGGACTTTGCAAGTTGCTACTTCAGTATATGAGGCCGTTCACTTGGAGAGAACCTGGGTCACCTCGGCCAGGGGTGTGGCGTAGGATCCGGGCTTTACCAAGTTCACAAGTTGTTCAGCAATTTCTTGACCCACACGCACTTGGGCTTCCTTTGTAGAGGCACCTGCGAATTTTTATTAAAAAAGTTTAATTAAATTAATTAAATTATTTTTTTTTAAACAAATCACTTTTATTATTTTTGTAAATAACCTTTTAAAAAATTGGTATCAGTCGACAAGCGACCTTTGTCAATCTGATAAAACCAAATAAAAGAAATAAACTAGAGTTCTAATCATTAGGCGCCGCATTCCTGTTTTCAAAATTCATTAACATGATCAAGTTAGTTAACATTTAAAATATCTAAACTAACATGAATCTGATTTCGAGACCATTGTAAATGAAAGGCAGTTTTATATAAAAGCGTGTCAAGTGAGATTCAAGGTTCTTACCGGGCAATGACAAGAGCACGCAAACCTTACGATCTACCTGTTATTACACTAATTATGTTCGAGTTAGAATATTGAACCGGTGGAGCGGGTTTTACATTCCATACAGTTTTCAAAAACTACTCTTATCAAAAAAATCATACATTTCCATTAAAATTAGATTGATTAGAATTAAAATGTAATATCAAAGTATACCGTGTAATTATAACTAATAAAAAAGTAACTAAAAAATCTGTATGTTGGTACTGATATATATGGATATACATTATTTTGCTAAGAAGTATTACTCTAAGTCTTAATATTTAAATTTTCAATTGATATTAAAATAATTACAGTTATATAAATAAATTTATTAATGTGTTTAAATACAATTTAAAACTATCGTTAATAATATTTTAAATGCAAGGTCAATACAAGCTCAATGTAAATCCAAAATAATAAAAGAAAATATAATTAAAATGGATACTGCAAGTTCCTGCATTTGTAGTGAAAGTATGATGTTGATTATGTTTATTTTAAAATAAGGATGACGCTATTATTGGGTATAACGTAAAAGTCAAGGTTTTAAATGTTTACTAAATGTCGAGTCATTAAATATTATACATGAAAGTTTACCTCTTTAATACTTTCCAGGATATTGTTAGATTGCTTCAAACAACTACTTTCTTTGTAACGAGTCCTTAATAGGTCAATATAAAAGTTAAGTAGGTAGATGTACTTCAATCTTTTTTAGTTATGCAAGATCTTAGTTGACATGAAACCAAGTTGTAGCGCATTCTTCCGGGACGATTCTGAGAAACGTGCACTAGGTATTCAAATTACATAAAAGTGTCTATTATTTTTTAATACTTACCGAGATGTGGCGTTGCTATTACAGCCGGATGCTGAATAATCTCCAAGGTCAGTGGGTCTGTTGGAGGTTCTTGTTCAAACACATCGAGCGCTGTTCCACCGACCTGAACAGAATAAAAATACATTTTAAAAATAAATGTAAAAACAATAATACTTTTTTTAATAGGATCTATATTAAACGAACTTCAGCGTCCGTGTCATTTTGTTTACAATTACGTTCAACATTCTCGAAAATTATTTTGCTCACGTTTTTGCATGTAACAGTGTTTAAGTCTCTTAAACTATTTACTAACTTAAATCGTAAACTATTTAAATTAACTTACTAATTATATTATGATCATTATTTTTTTTTTAAATCATTGGTTTCTTGTTTGTTTTTAATGACGCCCTGACAATGTCCAGTTTTTAAAACCACTTCCTCAAATGACTGCACGAACCGTAATTTTAAAAGTAAGGATCTCTACTCCATATTGCCATCCTCAGGTTGTACGCCATGTATGCCATATATGCGTATGAATTTTGAGATCGCATCTTGGGTCTTGTCCATGTAATACACGCATTCGTGTTCGAATTCGTGTAACGTGATATTGCTACCACCGCATGATGTTATATAGCCCGAAGGTGACTATTGTTCTCCGAACAGGCCTTGAGTTTAGATATTCCCAGAATAAGGATGCCTACTCGAGATGGTGCACCATCTCCTTGGGCGAATATATGCTTTTGTACACCTCTTTTAGGGCATACGCCACATCCATCGAGTTTCTGTGGGTGCACAACATCTCCTCCTTCCGCTGAAAGAAATAATCTGGGTGGTTGTACCTAAGTGGGAACAAGTTGTTGCGTTCGATGAAGGGCAGTTGATTCACGTCGCCTGCTATGGTGATCTCTTTCGATCCGGATAGTTAGGCTGCCATCACTACAGCACCGAAGTGTTTTATCAACAAGGAGCTCGTCGCACTTATCTTTTAGCCCGTTCACCAGGAGTGATGCCAGAATTCTGATACTACCTCGGGCGTTTTCTCCCTAGCATTCCTACAGTTTGGAAGTGAGGGTTTTCGCAGCCTCTTTGGTGGTTGTCGCTACCACGTGCCTATCAGAGCCCAAGTTCTTGATAACCCATGAAATCTCTCCGCTGCCTGAGCCACCGTTTATCCAACTACCTGTCGCTATACCGAAGCCCACTGACGCGCCGCCTGACGAAAGATCACTTTCAATGGACCTCGCTATTGAAAATATGCATCGTGCATTACGTCCGTGCATCTCGCAACCACTACAAACTCCTAAGAAGCTGCGAAGCGCAATCTGCCTGTCTGTAGATGTCTCCCTTTATTAATGAGTACAAAACTTCCTGTCACTATAGCCCGCCCTATACCTGTTTGCAGCTTTACTCCTACTTCACCGATATTGTTGTAGATGGCCGCACTGTTTTCCTCCAGTTTATATCTATTATACCTTTGCAAATGTATTATATATATATTATATTAGCCTCCCTGGTAGCCCGAGTGACTGTAACAAACTTGCGAAAGGCATTCTGCATGTGATGTTCTACAGAGGACTCGTCCCAATACCTCAGAGGATCAACTATGCCCATCGCCGCTTATGTCGGTCGATGTCTCAAAGGTTTTTGAGGGACGTTAAGACATTTCTGCGGCGAGCTTTTCGTTATGTGATGTTTTATAAACGCTCGTATTATCATTTTGGGAATACGCGTTGCGCAGGCGCTAATCGCCGCCAGGAAGGCATTCAGGTTTCCCGCACACGGTTTTTGATGTTGGGAACGCATTTTGCCTCTTTGTTAAGGCATTCTTACAATCATCGCGCTGCTGCTTATAGACGAATACGCCTAACCTTCCTCTGCCTATATTCATGAGCACGGGACTCCCTTCGTTTTGACTGACATTCTGCTGAAGGCCGTGTTCTGCGAGTCCGATACACTCTTTGATGATAGTAGGCCTCCCTGATGTCTGTGCTGTATGAGACGAGGCATCGACTAGTCGAGTTCCCGATTTCTGTGTCGCTTGAACAGCCCTTCGAGCCAACATCGGAGGTACTTCGATCTGTTGCTCCGCCTAACTGCCACTATGAAGGCGGTCTCGGCGAACTCGACGAAGTCTTCTGCTCTCTGCATCCGCCATGATGTCCGGCGAGTTGTGTAAAGTAAGTAAAGCCCGAATTCGCAGTTCGATGTCCAGCTCTGTGACGGTGAAGCGAAGGCAGTCAAACAGTATGCCTCCATGTCCTGCCAAAATCTGAACCTGAATCAATATCGGTCTCTGAGCTTTGTATATATATATATATATATATATATACAAAAAATAAAAAGTTAATTCTAAAAATCATATCTCTTTGATCCCTTTTTCTTGTAAAAAGACAAATATCAATCGAACTATAATAAAATAATTAAAGCGACATGATGTTTTATGAAACTTTTACTTGCAATACTCTCTAAATTTTTTTTTGACTTTTTTGCCACTACTGCTCATTTACACGTAAATCGTTATGTTAATTAAAAACCAAAAGATACCTTTAAATATTATCTAATATGTTACGGAACAAAAAAGTGGGTTTCTCTTGAATCAGACCAGGTCATTATTAAAGACAACGGAAGAAGTTTGCGAGGAAACTTTTAATTGAAACAAACCCGTGGTCGGCGCTAGGTAGCACTGGGCAGGACACATAGCGCGCAGAAAAGGCCGCTGAGGCCTTAAGGTTTTGCGAGTAAAGACCAGAGCAAGGATGCAAGCGGCTTCAAACCGGTATAGCTGGACATCTACAGATGAGGTCTATGCCTAGCAGTAGATATACTACTGCTGAAATGATGATGATGAATGCGTTCCTTACCTGTCCCGAATTGAGTGCTTCTAGCAGATCTCTCTCATTGATCAGGCCACCGCGTCCTACGTTTATTATCTTCACGCCTTTCTTACATTTTTTGAGCACATTTGAATTGATGAAATCTGTGTAAAATAAGGACAAGGTATTCATGAAAAATATAAGTAAACATAAAAAGTTATTAACCTAAATATTTAATTATAAGTAATAATAATCACGTATTTAATTAAAAAAATATTAAACGCTTAGGAGGTTTAATATTTTTTTAATGTCCCCTTTTTGGCGGCCTCTTAACTATCTTAACTTTATGTCGGGAACTTAAGTGTCAGATAATTTTTTTATTCGCGTTTTCTTCTGTCATCCTTTACTATTTTTTTATTTACTATTTATTTTATATTTTCCGTCATCTTTTACTATTTATTCTTTCACATTTTACATTTTCTTGTATACTCTTTTCTTTCACAATCTTTACACACATCGCCTCTTTTCCTTTGCCGCATTCTTTTAGTATCACAATTTAGTTCACAATTTTTAATTTTTGTTCTTAAAAAAAATATATTTTAATTGTTTCTAATTTTATAATACTTTTGTTACTCATCCATATACTTATTTATTATTTTATAACCGCAATTTAAACATTTGTGGCGGCATTCTTCATATTCCAATACAGAGGCCATGGTGTCAATTTCTATCATTACATCCAACTCCACTTCGAACTCCCGTCTTTCCCTTGCGAACACGGGACAACTTGTAAATGCGGGCATCACGAGGGATTCTCTCTGAGCTTAAGCCTATATACTCAGCGAATTCCCCGTACCCCGTGTACGTATGGGCCAGATGCGTGTTCAGCTCCACTTTCCACAGCGTGCGGTAGGCCGTCTCGGCGTCTGTGAATAACTTTCATGTTCTCGAAGCCATCTCGCCTTCCACATACCTTCTATTCCTTTCGCCAAGCGAGTCCAGCCTTAGCTGTCGCTGGACGAACGAAACTGGGCAACCTTCCTTGGCCAGCTGATCCACTCCCTCATTTCCCTCTAACCCCGCGGGTTCTTTCACCTAGTACAACCTTATATCTTTCCCTTTCTCTCACGCTCTCACAATGTTCTCCTTTACTCTCAAAGCTAGGGGATGGAAGTAAGTTGTCAGGTATTGCAAAAGTTTTAAAGGGCGGATCGCAAGTTGCTCATCACTGCAATGGATAGCGCCAGCCCACAAGCCGCGTATCCCGTTCCTTCCGCTAATTCCAACAACTCTGCCTTGTATACAGTGCAGAGGTTGCCCTACGTGAGTTTTTTTTTACAGTGAAGCTGTGTGGCGCCGTGCATAATGCAGAATACCGCACCCACCTTATTATCCTATATGCGGCTGTCGTCTGTGTAAATCACAAAATCGGGCCGCTTCTTTCAGGTAGAAGAATTCCACACCAAGCTGTCCAGATGGTTGTGGAAACCTCAAGTAACTGACCGGTGCCGAGGTTTCATAATTAAATAATGCTTTGATTTAAAATTTCGCACACGATAGTCAAATTCCTATCCAATCCTAGAGAAATAAATAGAAAATCCTATCCATTGCAAGTGGATGACGTTAAGAAAATCCCATCATCAGTCCACTTTTTAAAATTAAATGAACTTGTTAGACGATTTTTAAATCTTTACTGTAAATAACAAAGAAATAAACGTAATATTTAAATTAATACTTTAGTTTTAAAACAATGTACAAATTATCAAGAAAATAAAACTACACCTGCACAATAGTTAAGAATGTAAACATTTAATCACATTGTATAAACTATGTGATTTTTCATCCACTAATAATTTCTGGCAAGTAATTTCAAGTATTTAAAGTTCCTAAGAATTAAATAAGAAGAGCACATATAACAAATATTCTTCTTTAAGCTTTTTATACTCACTGCGAGTAGATTCAATAAGGGGGGTGTGGAGAGTTATATAATCAGCGACTGGCCAAATTTCCTCAAGCTCCATTTTGGTTGCGTGAAATTCTGCACACTGTTTTGCCGTAACAAAAGGATCAAATCCAACAATCTGAGAAAAAATGAAATTATAAAAATTATATATATTGCTTTACATTATTTTTCACAATGGTGTTTATTTTTCATTAGAGTTTATTCATTTTAATTAGAAGACTGTAATGATTTAAATTGAAAATTATAATAGAATACAAAATTGCAGCATTTTCTTTGTACTGCGCTAGTTTACTGTGCTATTTAATGTTTCTTACATAAAGTATAATATATTTTTATTACACAGATGATACTAAAAGTTTTTAGATCTGGATAGATTAAAATAATTTTATTATAATTATTAACAAATTAACTAAACAATGTGTTCAGAAATAGAACTCTTTAATAATTTACTTTTAGCAATTAGTGGCAACTTTATAATGCATTTCAGCATCCTTCAAAAGGAATGCCTTCAAAAATTAAGAGAGGAACAAACGTAGGGATAAAAATCGCCTTACTCTTTGGTCGGACAAACAATATTGTACAATAATTGTTCTCTTTATCTGTTATTCAAGATAGCTTTTTCCGTTATCAATGTCCACACAGCAGAGTCCCCTTCATCAGGACTAAGCAATAGCGCACTCGGAGAAACTAATAATCAAAAATGATGAGTCATAACCATTGTAGGCCCGACCTTGCACAATGCGACCTTTGATTATTAACAAAATTGAAGAAAAAAATCGAACACGGTTTCACAATTCTAAAAGTAGGGCACTGCTTCTCACGACACTTGTAGGAGACAACTATGCATAGATTTTTTAAAAAAAAAGTTACAAAAATGAAAATAGTATCCTGTTATGTCAATTTTTTGTTATTCAAAAAATTTTGAGTGTCATTTCCCTTATAATTAATGCTCAGCATAAAATGTTTGCAAAATTCAAAAATGTGCAGTCGCAAATAGTGGCAAACATCCTCTGGTTACGCCGTTTAGCTTGACATGGGGGTCATTCATTGCAATCCTACAATTTATTATAGTGGTGATTAATTGTGTTATGTTATTATGACGAATTTAATTAATTAATGTTTATATGAAAAAAAATAATTTATCAACTTCGGTCGTATAATTTAAAAATAAGACAAATTTAAAATAATTTGAATCGACAAATTTACATCTTCGTTTCTAAACAGGCAAATAACGGCGAAAAGCATTTAATATTTTTTATTATCAATCGCTTAAGATAATTCAAGAATAGTAATATTGTCACTAAAATATTCTTTGATATTTATTTCTTTAAAAATAAGTTTTATAAGTTTTATTTAAAATTTAGTTAGGAATCGTATCCTAGAGCGATCTAAAAAATCTAGTGAATGCTAGGAGTAAATAAGATATAATTGTTTGCGTGGCATTCAAGTTTACAATATCTTACATGCTTTACCATTCTTGTAGATTTAATGTATCGCCAAGCAGACTAACATTCTTTTTTTATCCTTTACCAAGAAGAGAGCAACGCTTTACGCAGAGCAATCAAATTTATTTAGCGAGGCGCCGTGCATTATGTGCGAAATAATCATAACCGCCTTTATGAGCCCTTATTATTAAAAAAAAGTAAAACAGATTCATTCAGTCAGCTGTTAGACGCCCACTGCAAGGTATAGGCCTATCCCAAAGATCGCCACAACAGCCGGTCTACAAGTAAATAACTATAAATTTAAAGTTTCTACACATATAACCAATCACAATGTATAGTTTGTTCACTTTTTAAATAGCTACTTAAAACATGGAATTTGAAGAAAAAATATATTTAGCGTTATTAAAATTCTGTCAAAAGGCGTCCCTGCTTAACAGCATTGTGCAGTGCAGCATCCTGCCTGAAGTTCCTCCTGCACGTTTTGTGCAGAAACTTCATAAATTCGTTTTGATTTGACCTCTTCTCCGCAATAGAAATGTTTGTCAATTCTTATCGTGATGAGTCAGGTCATCATCACCATCATCATATCAACCGACCCAGCGCTCTCCGCATCCAGCAACTACCCGGGACCTTAACTATGCTGTCGGTCCATCTGGTGGCGGGCCCGCCTACGGCGCGGCTCCCGGCTCATGGTCCGTTCGAGAACTTTTCGGCCCCAAAGGCTATCGATTGCAGAACAATTACTCGATTCTACGTCGGTGACTTTGGGGGGCCCCAAGCCTTCTTATAAAACCCATCGTAAGAAACCACGTCTCGGACCCGTAGGTCACCCTGGTCAATTCGGCAACAAACTGGTCAAAAACCTGCGTCTTCAGGCATTGCAGTATTTTGGATAGGTAGATGTTATGACGCTTTTCGAATGCTGCCCATCCAAGTTAAATTTGCTGAGTGATCTCTGCATCGTTGGTGGACATACATATATATACCGAGCAGGTGAAGTAAAGTTTGAAATTCGCACCTTCATTCCAAAGGCATGCATACGGACAGCGACCTCTCTACCCACCCGGCCGAGGCCGAGGATAGCTAGAGTGCGCCCGTTAAGCTCGGTACCGGTATACAGAGCGCGGTCCCAACGGCCACCACGAAGTGCTGTTGCAGCTGGCACCACGTGGCGAGCTAAAGCCATTGTAAGCGCACAAGTCAATTCGCACGCGCTCAAAGCGTTAGCGCCTGGGGCACTGAAAAATATTTATATAACATACAATATTACTTGCCACAATTCGCCCGCAATAAAATAATTAAGTTTTGTATTGCAAAGAATCATCAGTGTAAAGAAAAAAAATTTTTTTTTGACAATTTCTTTCTAACTACTAAAATCTATGATGTCCGTTTAAAATAATTATTTTGAGTAAAATTGGTAGCTATAATCTTTTGACAATCTAATCACATTATTTTTTGTGAAACTATATATTACCGAACCTTGGCAATGACAGATAAGAATCAACTCAACGATAGCGAAATAATATCAAAAAATATATGTATGTAATAAATAATATATGAACATTAGCTGTATGTGTGTAGAGTCATAATGCGGGCTTTTCCTGTGAGAAAAGAATCAGGAATTGAGTAGATGCTTATAGGAACGATGGTAACCACCATAACCCGATGGATTAGCAAGTAATAGCGGGTAGGCCTCTTGCTCGAAGGACAGATGGCCGCTCTGACCTTAAGGTTCTGGAGCGGAGACCACTGACGGCCAAGTGTAACGTAGGACGTTAACCAAGATCACAAGGTGCGCAGACAACCTTGTCATGGGCATCGGGGGACAATCCAGACAAGATACGATTCTATTGGAAATCTATTAGGAAAAAACCCAGGTCCAAGAGACGACCTACGGCTGAAGAGATGAGACCTATCTGTATTTAAAATCATAGGACTTTTTTGTATCGTTGAAAATAAATTTTATGTCTGGTACTTTTCCGGTTTGCAAGGAATGTAAATCATTGATGATGTAATGAAATCCGAAAATATTTTGTATGTACTGTATGTAATGTAACGTTACGATAGTGCTTAGCACTATAGGCTGTGTGCAGCTTTAAAGAAATTGAGCTCAAACAAGAAAACAGAGATCCATAAGCTAAATACTTTACCTGCCAGATTGTATTCCAGTTACAACGATGCCGCTCGCACGAAGAGAGACTATACCCGTTTAGGTGTAGGGTTTTGACTGAAGTGTAGTGTAGGTAAACTAAGCGAGGATAACTCGGTGGTCGGGAGCGACACGTACCTCTCCTGACCACACTTGAAGAACGTGAGCAAGGCAGACGCGCCCGCTTATGTTTACGGTTACGAGTGTAAAGAATGTGTATGTTATTCTTTATCATAAAAATATCTACCTGGATAAACCCCGCGAGATATTAAATAAATATTCAATCACAATACATAAACATAAATTTCTAGTGCGGAGAACACGAATCGGCAAGCGCAGCATATGTCGACCATCCATAAGGTGTACAGAAGACATTGTTCATGTCATCGGAAGACGCTGAATTGAGGCTGCTTCCATCCGGTCCTACTGGAGTTCTAGGGGGAATTCCTTGGGAATTTTAGCTGTAGATGTTTTTCGCATAAAATAATGACCGTGATGACATAAACTTACTTTATCACGCCGATTCCATTGCTACCTGCAGCTCCGACATCAATGTTATCAACTCCTGCCCCAGCACGACCGACTACTTTTAATTTCTTCCCAGCTTCCAAAACTTCCTTAGTGACTTTCGAAGCCGATCGCACCACTAACGCATCGTATTCCTGGTAATTATTTACACTTTGTACTAAATATATATTCTACTATCTTATATCAAAAATTATCTTAAAATATTATTATTTTTTCACACCGTGCATAAGTGCAATATTGTGTAAGACAGACAAATATTAAAATAACTTTAATATCATTATTACTTACAGGTATTTCTTTTAAGAGTTCATCTCTTGTTATTTTTGCCTTGTTAGTGACACTAATGCCGTGTGCGTTAAGGATTTTTGTGCAATTCTCTCCCACACCATCCACGACGAGAACTGACTTTATATCTAGTCCCATTTTTATATTGAAGACGCTCTGATAAATATTAATAATTATTACATATTATATTATTAAGTATACTATATTGAGTACAGCACCAATTACATGCAATAAATGCACTATGTATGCATTTCTATTTAAAAGACAAGCAATAATTTGCAACTAATACAAGATAAAACTAGTCATACTTCTAACATGTCATATGTTTATTACACTTTGTGTAGTATGTATAGGCTGCAGAACAACCTAAGAAAACAAAAAAAACAGTTATATTGCACAAAATAAACAACTAACTAACGAATAATAGACAAACGTTTATTTAAAAGCGCATACCCGCGGTATAGTTTGTTCCAATTACTATAAACCTAGATACAAGAAAATTATCATGTTTGTGATTCAAGTTACAAAAGCTGCCAACATCTTCGTAGAAAGTAAATAAACCATGATGTTATAAAATTATATTACATTCAATCTCAATATCAAATACATGAAAATAAACTAATAAATTGTACTTCACACACTTACAAGTTAGTTTGCAACTGCGGATATGAGTGTTTCGATGCTTGATTCAATCAGTACTGGAGCTGGTTCGCGGTCGAACAATTTGTGTAAAGTCTTTTGATTGGTCAGTCAATGTGCCCTTATCTTTATTGTACACGTCTTCGTTTCTTAGAGTAACCAAATTGCATATTAATATTAAGGATACGTGTTTATATACGTGATCGATCTGAGACTTTATACTTTAAATAATTTCATTTTTTGTGTCTTTTTATATTTTTTTATTCTGTACAAAAATACAAATATACCCGCTTCACCCATTTATTATTATTTTCCCTATGGTGATCGTAACGAATCAGTTATGTTTTCTCAAGCTTTGCTGTGTTCGTTAACTAATTTAAAAATATTAATTACTGTTTTAAGCACAGCATGTATTAAACAGCCATTTTTACTTTCACTTAGTTTTTTACATTTGGTTGCATTAAAGATTTATCCCTGGAAATACACAAAGCTTGGCTATTTTACTTCATGGCAGAGCGTGTTTATTAGCAAATTGTGCTAAGTTTGTATTTCATTTATCGTAAATACACTTCGGCATGTAAGATTACTAAAGAGAATAAATGAAAAAAAAAACAGCATATTTAATATTTATTAGGGCAAAAACATTGCAAAAAACATTTCTAAAGTTGATAACAGCTGTGTAGTACAATAGATATTATCTATCTATAAAACACTTTTATTTAAATATATTGGATTGTTAGAAATTATTAAATATCATAATAACTCGGTATAATTCATTTATTTGCTTGATATTTTTAAGCTATATTCTTTTAGTTTAATATAGAATTGTTTTGAAGTTGACGATGAGATGTATAATAATTGATATGATTTCGATTGTTAATCGTTCTTGTTTCGTAGTAATTGTTCTTGTTTAATAAACATTTACGGTAACTAGCTAAACGATTTAACAAATTATTTAACAAATAAAAGTTATACGATAACGCACGTTCTAAACATAGTTTCGTTCATATAAACATTATTATTGAGTGTTAAAGATAAGATTGATATTCTGTCAATAATTATTTATAGTATATTCGTCGATAACACGATTAATATTATTTAACGCAATTTTTAAAAGAAAGAAAAATTGTAATATTTATAAATCTAGATTAAAGGACTGCATAAAAAATTAAAATATAATGCTGGAAATGTTATTGACACATTCTAGTCAAAGATCAAAACAAAAACAATAATTTTTGTGGAGCAAAAATAATTTCTTGTTTACGTTAACAATCTATACTAGTAAGACTTAAATAAAAGGTTATCTTGTTCGCTTGGTTATGATAATAATCTGTTGTAAACTTCTATTAATATGTTAAATACATATTATGTAAATGTTATTGAAAATTAATAAGCTTGATAAATTTTCAATAATATTTAACATCATCATTTGAGGTCAGTGAAGCGACGTAGATACTTGATTTAAATTATAAACACTAACATAATCTTGTTAAAATTTTATATCTATTCTTGTTTTAACTATTGAACCACAGATTATTGGTTATAAGTGTAATAGTTTTAAAGAGCTACATGTATAGCAACTTATTTCCAATGAACCTATATAAAGTGATTACTTTGAAATGTATCACATTATTTTTTTTTATTACAATGTGAAAGGCCAATAACTCCTAGTTGTACAATCTGTAGGACCAGACTGTAAATAATAATAAAATTGAATTTGAAGTAGTCTAAATTTTTAGCATTATTTTTTCTACTTACTTTATTTTTTATTTCTAACTACATTAATTTTTGGAAAGAGTGGACCATACTTTGGCAGTGATTGAGCTATTTAATTAACTTTTTAAGACTTTTCCACCAATACACAATCAACCTGCTTTTTTATTATCTTTAATGCTCTTTAAATAATTGTTGGAGGTGTTATTAAATGAATATTACAAACATTATTTTCTTAAATTTAAGTTTATTATCACACTTACGAAAGATACAAAACATATCACGATGGCACTATCTATCAGTGCTTCAAGATACAAATAATGTCAAATTAGTGAAAATTTTTGAAACTATTACTTAACAACTTTTTTACTTAGACCCTAAAAAGGTTTCATCACTTAACAGTAATAAATTAAGAAAATTGATTATTACTTTGTCCTTTGAATACAAAACTGCAATAAATCATCGACATCTACAGTTCTAAATTGATGTAAATAATTTCTTAAAGGTTTCTCTAATTTTATATATTTATCTGTTGTAATTTAAAAAAAATTCATTTTGTCGGCTGGACATACATAAATATATATAAAACAATGTAATCAGAAATCTATTATCAAGTAATATGGATGCTTTGGCGAACACGTCCATTCTAAGACAATGGATTTGGGATGTCCGTGATTTGGTTGTAAAAAACCCGACGGTCAGATACTCGATACCCGTGGCCACGTACATGCATAACAATATTTAAAACTAATATGTACATAACTTGTATAATTAACGTTTCTTTACATCGAAAAGGTCAATTTGATTCAAGGACGAAATCATGAAAACTAAAGATTACGCAAGTGTTAAACACCTAGAAAATACGAATCTAAGTATATAATTCTTTATGTTTATGTATGTGTATATATATACATAAGTACATTATAATAATATGAATTCATACAGTACTTTACAGCTATTGGAGATATTTTGCAGGTTACATTTAAAGTTATACTAATCACTTAATAATTAGAGGAGTAAATTGACTAAAGTAAAATGACACACTTTGCAATGTTCCTAATGAATGTCACTGAGATAAAAATGTGAAAAATAGAAAACACGTCAGACACTAAAGTTTTGGAACTATTTAACTACGAAAGGGGTTTGAAAAGCTGTTGTATTGCGAAGTACATGCCATTAAACTAACGTGAAATTAAAACAATGCAGAAACATTTTGAGTGCACGACTGATCGAATTCGAAATTAATATACGGTAAGTACGGTTATATGGTTATATCAGTCATTGACATCAAATAATTATTACAAATGATAAGACGCTTGCTTCTATTTACATTTTATGGATAATTTAAATTGTGGATATTAACAGACATGATCCCACATTCGTTCCCATCTTGTCAATTAGGTGTAATCTAGGACTGTTCAATAAAGGTGTCGTACTCTCATTGGGTTTCCAAACGGGAAATATAAAAAGTTAGTTGTGAGAGCGAGCTCCCCTAGCGGGCCTAGCCACGCGGCCTCCGATGCCAGCAGCTCTGCGGCGAGCTATCAGAGCGTCTAAACCTCGCAACGGAGGAGCCGGTGTGGTCTCGGAGGGCTGGGCCTCGGTCTCCGTTTCACTCTTTTCGGCGCTTGTGCTTTCTTCAGTCGTCTCCGTAGAAACCTTCTTAGCCGCTTCTGTTGTGGCCTAGATAGTAGCAAAACAAATACATTTATTAATCTGTAATGTCTACATCATCATCAGACATCAGACGTCCACTGCTGGAACCACAGATCCCTTGAGCGTATGCTTCCGGCGTATTCAACCGACCTCAATAAGATCTTCTGTCGTTCCCCGCTGCATTTACTGCTCCGTTGTATCTACATTTAAATCTTAAAGCCTCTGCGGCCATTACTTATACAAGAGAGCTTTTAAAAACATGAAGAATCAAGATGAACTTAGTTTAGAAAATATAATGTGCTTATTACCTCTGTCGCTTGCTTCCTCTTTAATAATGGATTAGGACGACGGGCAGGTGGAGTTACAGCAACACGAGGTTTGGGAGATGGCGACACTTGAAGGCGGTTTCTAAGTTTTGGACCTAAACGAGGCGCTTCAGGTGCTGGGGTCGCCGGTGATCCCTAAAGTATAGAGACGTAGTATAGTATATAGACGTAGTATGGTATATAGCTTCAATTAAAACAAATCAAAGTTTTGGTCAAAATATTTTTTATCTTTCTCACCAAAAGTTAGCTCTTAATTGTACAAAGATACTACAATATTAACTTCAATAGAATGACCAACAATCAAAGAAGTTGCCGTCACAACTATTTACTTCAATATATTATTAATTATAACTCGGAACAATGGTTAAGTAATTTGGAGAATTGTAAGTAAATATGTATATAATCATCGGTTTTTAGTTACTTGCGAAATCTTGTGATTTATTTCAATTACCTTCTGATAAAACAGGCAACTTTGAAAATGCGCAATGACCGGTAATAATCAGAAATGCGAAAATATTTTCATACACACCAATCTATATAAAATAAACGGTCGATATTTTACAATATTTTAAATTTATGCATAGCGTACATTATAAGTGCTATTTCGATGACATTGAAGTATCAATAGGCTATAAAATAAAATAGTGTGGATTTTAACTCGAACAGCAAACGCGAAACTGATAGGCTCACCTACATAAAATAAATAAGAAATGTCAAATACCTTTTTATACTTCCATATAACAACCAAAATTATGAAAGTTTGTTTTAATTAATGATATTGACTTTGGTCATAAGACGTCGAAAAAAGCCATTAAAAGTCATGTCATGTTTATTTTTTGGTTAGGCCAGTGACTGCTGCCTAAATAACATTTGTAGATTCCCCGAATTCAAGGGGGCAGAGCGCAGATGCCACTTTACATTAACCTCCTATTGGTTATTTTGCTACTGGTTAACACGTTCACTGCGGGCCCAATTTTGAAGAACTTTCAGCTGGTGCGGCTGAGGTTGAATCAGCCTCAAGCTGAACTTCCTAGTAGTGCGGTTGAGGCCTTTTCTGCCTCATGTTTCAATCATTTTTTTTACAATATTGAGTCAATGCTTCGCAGACATAAAGAAAGCTATATTTGTCTTTGTCATATCACATACGGTTAAGTGTATACAGCCGCCGCACTAGAGAGGAAACACGAGTTTTACGCGCCGCACCAGTGCAAAGTCTACCATGAGGCTGAATCGGCCTCAAGCCGCAGTGAACGTGTTAACTGGCTAACTGGTTATAATTTTAGAGATAGTGTTCAAAAAGTCAGTTAGGTAACGTTATAAAGTCGTCGGAAATTGTTCATGACCGCGATCCGCGTCGTGGATTTTGTGTCCAGCGTATTACGCAATGCGCCGAACAAATTTAGGCACGATTACATATTTATAAACTAAAGTGACTGCCATTGTTTATGTTTAGTTCAGCAATTCAAAGCGAGTGGCGTAGTTGCGATACACGAAATCTACGTCATCTTGCCGCCGATGTTCACATGTTGTATTCTAAAATTAAGAGTAAGCAAAATAAATTTCCACCTCAGATTCAGCCTCAGAAGCGGGAGTCACCGGTGACTCTGAAGCAGAAGTCTCGGCTGCGGCACTCTCAGATGTCTCAGCTGGTGCAGAGGTAACCAACCCGGGCCTTACACGAGCGTTAGGACGAAGGTTAAGCCTGGGACCTGGTCGCAATGCAGGAACAGGACGAATCTGACCTGGTCTGCGTCTGAAATAATGTTGAATATTTTTTTGTAATAACTACCATAATTATTTTTGTTGATAACAACTCATATCATATAAATTTAGTTGGGGTGTGTAAATAATTTTAGCTTTACGTACAAATAGGTTCAAGGAATTTATATAAATCAATACATATTTAATTATTTTGGTGGTTTCTAATACATATTATAATTTATTATTACACGTCCTGTGACCCGTGAGGTCACGGGTCGCTCCAAATTGCCAAATATAGAGAAAAATGGAAAGCTTTAGAGTACCTTTTACCCTGACAGAGTGCATACAAATTTAGTATAAAATATAAAAACTTTTATCTAAAATATAAAAATAACTAATTTTAAGTCATTTGTGTGGAATGAAATAAAGCTTTATTATTATCATTATTATAATATGGGCTATACGAAATTTTGTAATGAACCATTTGACCACTACCGTTTAAGTTTGATTTTTTACATGGCTTACAGTGCTGCCCAAGTGGCATTTTAGGATTCCGCGGATGCGAAGGGGTAGGGCGCAGAGAGTGGTTAGTCTAAAACCTCTTTTAAGGTAGCGAAGTTCTAGAGCTCCCTAAAAGGCTCCGGCTAGGGCCGTCACTCACGGCGATATCACCGGATTGGGATGAGTTTGATAGGAAAGGGAAAACAGGCTTGTAACATTGGTTGTTGTAACAAACAAGCCTGTTTTTAAGTGCTTTGTTTTTTCCTTAAATTTTTTTTTACCCAATAGTTCTAACGGGAGCTGGTGTAGTCTCCGCAACTTCTACTGAGCTAGCGCTGGGCGCGGTGGAGTCTTCTGCGGACGAAGCGCCAGCAGCGGAAGGTGGCGCAGCAGTTGTTCCTGCAGTTGTTGGGCCACGCCTTAATCCCGGACGCAATCGAGCCCTGATGATTGTTATTTCATTGAATACTTTATTACATTTACCTGCACACCGAATTTCGCTTTCGTATAAAATACATAATTAAAAAATTGTGGAATATAAACATGTTAACACATACGGAAACACCACAGATTACACATATCAGGCTTCATTGGCAAGCTCAGAGAGCCATGGAGAGAGTGTGTGACATGTTCGAGATTTCTCGTCGAAATCGAGTACAAAGTAGAGAGATACGTAGAGTAAATAACCTACATAGCCCAGCAAGTTAGCAAGTTGGAGTGGCAGTGGGCTAGCCACATAGTGTGCAGAACAGATGGTCGTTAGAGCCTTAAGGTTGTGCACAAGGTGACCTTGTCAATGTAGACGGGAGATTCTGTATGCAAACCGCTTCCGTCGGATCCTATTGGACATCTATAGGGGAGGCCTATGTACAGCAGTGGTCGTCGTACGGACGACAGCAAGTTTCTTTTTAAAATCTGTCAACCAATTAACTCAGCGTTCGTTAAAAATAAAATTTGATAATGTATTTCATAACAATAGAAATATTTTAAATGTTGTTATAGTTCGTTTCGATGAGTAGGTAAGCATTTGTTACTTAACTCTGCATGCTCTGATTGTTTCAGAACAGGTTTTATCGACCAGCAGGTTTACACTTTGATAAAACCTTTGCATAGCACGATAGCACCGGATCGTTGCCTTTGTTGCTTAATGAGCTACTAGTTAAGTTCTTCTATACTTCATTTGTTCTAATTACATTATATAATATTTTATTGATATAATTGATTGTCAAATTATTCAATTTATTTAGATAAACGTTTTCTTGGTCGGTACTGTAAATTTATGAAACCGTGGTCAAATAAACGATATTTATGTCTTCGAAGTCATCTGCCCACTAGGTGGATAGACAATCTTGCAGAAGTCGGCGGAAGAAGCTGAATGCAGCCTCTTTCCAACTGGTCCTGTTAGGGATATGTCTGTATGTATGTAAGGTGAATGTCCAGCAATAAATGTTCTAAGGCTGAAGTGATGATGATTATGATGATGTCTTGCCTAGGCGTTGATGCTTCGATGGGATCGCCAGCCGAGTCTTGCGAAGGGGCAGCTGTAGTCGTGCTGGGACGAGTTCTGCCGGCAAACAATCCCCGACGACCGAAAGCCTATAACAATCATATAATTTAAAACAAATAACGCTAGTCCTTTGCAACATTAAGTTTTAAATATTAGTATAGGCGTGAGATGGTTTAAGGTATTAATGTTGTTCATTGCTGTCTTATTTAGTTATTCTTTACGATGTGATGTATACTTCCTTTAGTTTATGATTTGATGTGTTATATATTATAAGAAGCACATAAAAATAACATTTAATTGGAGAAATAGGCTTTTCGCGTTTTTTATAAACCTAGACACGTGGAAAATAACTTGTAGGAAACGTTAATTAATCAATATCACGTTTTTTTTATTGTGAAAGCTACATGTAATTATTCTTAAAATACGATTTCATTTAAGCCAACAATATTTGTTAAAAAATATTGTTAAAAATACTATAATTCATATATAATTAAACTTTATGACAATATTCCATAATATTTAAAACTTTCTATAAAATTACTGTTTGTAATCTTATATTTTTATTAGATAATTACATATTAATGTAATAAAAATGAGTGCTCACGGAAACTTTATTTTTATTAGGAGTGCGGTAACAAGTTGCCATAGTAGTGCATTTGATTTTACTTTTAACGTTATATTAATTAATGATTTTCGTCTTGTTTTTTTAAAAGAAATGTTAAATCCAATAAAATAAAATATGTTTGTTTCATTATTTTATATTATTCTCATTACTATAAATAAATAATCAAATTTGTAAAATTCAAAATTAGCTGGATACAAGCCGCTTCCAACCAGTCGTATTTGAATTCTGTTAAGGGGGCCAACGTCCAGAAATGGACGTTCTACGGCTTAAATGTTGATGATGAAAGCGTTATTTCTTAAATGGAATAAAGCTTAAATAATTTAATTATGTTTTCTTCCTTTAAAATTATGAGAATAATTATAACTTGGATATTATTTTGATGTTCTAAATTAAATGAACATGAATCTATAGTTAGTTATACGTTTAAATAAAAGTTTTATTCTAATGTAACGATTACGACATACAGTTTAAATAAAATGATAATTCGCATTGCAATCAATCGCAGATGCATGATATATTGCATAAGATTCGCAGTGAAATAATATATAGAGCAAATGGTGTGTCTAGATGCAAACCTTTGGTTGTGCAGCTGGTTTGTCAACAGGAGCGGCTGAAGTGGACTCGGTTGCAGCTGGCGCGCTGGCTGCAGTAGTTTTGCGCCCGCCATTAGGCTTACCGAATCGTCCTGTTGAGAAACACTTCTTTATTGCCTCAATACACGATTCTCCTATCTCCTAACGCTATAAGTCTCTAACAACATTTAATTTTTAAAGCGAATTAATTAGCTGATCTTGAAACAATTTGTGTAATGATGTTGTGTAACAATCAAACAATTTTTTAAATTATAAACAAGTGATGAGTCTAATTAAGAAAAAAAAAACTAAATTAATGAATAAATCAAGACAAAATATTGAATAACAATATTGTTAAAAATGCTTTAATAATTTTAATCTGCTTGTGAAATAAACATAAAGATAAAAGTAAAAATAAAACTCTCGTTACTATACGAGATAAGAGAGGTGTTTTTTTTTTTTAAAAAAAGAAACTAACAACACACAGTGGTCAAAGTGGCACAATGTAATAAATTGCAGTAATTTACTATTTCATAACAACGCATAACACAATCGCAAAGCAACATAGGAAAAATAGGTATTTCGCTCTCGCACCAATTTATGTCGTACAAACTAAATAAAGATACAACTAATCAAGATAATTAATGAAAGCTTAGCTATTAAAATGGTGGTATGAAGAGCCTGTTTTGTAGCTTACGCGATGACAACTTTCTCTTTACGCTCGATGTGTAAACAGAATTTAAAAAAGTTATTTGAATTTCAGTTTGTCTCTATACGTTTTATAATAACAAAAGTGGAACAAGTAATAGTGTAAGGTGTAGTCTATTTTGATTGCATTTTCTTTGTTACAAGGCAATGCATCCTTAGGTTTTAAATTTACCTCGGGCTCTGGTGGAAGTTTCTTGAGGCGCTTCAGTAGCGAGGCTGGTCGAGACAGGCGCACGTCCACGAGCTCCTGGCCGACCCTTGAATCTGGACGGGCGCGTCGAAGGCGCTGCGGTGGTGGTGGTCGTCGTGGTTGGAGCAGGAGTAGTAGTAGTGGTTGTAGTAGTTGTAGTTGTTGTAGTAGTAGTTGTAGTGTCTTCCTCTGTGGTAGTTATCAATTCTGTGGTCCAACCATCGTCGTCAACTGTGGTCGACCCGTCAAAACTCAATTGGTCATTAGTCGAACTTATTTCGTTATTCAAGTTTTCCCCAGCTAAGTAAGCGTAAAGATCGAGTGCAACCTTTTCCATCGCGGTCATTGTCGTGTATTCAGTTGTGTCCTGTTCATAAGACGTCGTTTGCTTATAGTCAGGAGGCAACTTTGAGTCATCTGTTATTTCTTGGAATTTAATATTGGCACTTAGACTGTGACCTTCTTTCACAGAGTCTTTAACGTGGGATGGTTCATTAAAAACTTGTTCATTTTCTGCGCTTTCTATAGCCAGCTTACTTTCAGACGAATATCTTGATGGAGGTTCTTTATACTGGGAAGGAATGTCTCCTGAGTGAGTCTTGAAACTGTCAAGATCAACGAGTTCAGAGCTTGGGCGTCTGAAAATAATAACAATTTAACAATTATCGTATAACCGAGCCGACCGAAACTTAGTAAGGTTAATTGGTAACGTAATATTACCGGACATTAGCTCGAGCTCTACTTCTTGATTGTCCGATTGATTCGTCAGCAACGCTGTCGCTTTGTGGACGACCTCGGTGCTTTATTACTTCCGACGTTACTTCCGGAGCGCGTGTTGTTGTCGGTGTCGCCGCGGCCAAGTTGCGGCCACGAGGCGGGAAACGAGTACTTGACGGTAACCTTATTGAAAAGAAAACATACATACATGTAAAATTATAATATCTTTGGTTTTAAAAAAAATATTGTTGAAATATATATTTCACCTTTCTTCTTCGATTTCTTCCTCCACTGGTGCGGGAGAGAAGTTGCGGCCTCGAGAACGGCCGCGTGATGCACTCGGTAAAACTTCATTCTGTACTTCGGCGGTAGCTGTGGTACTTATACTAGATCTATCAATGGTACTATATTTACTTCTTTTGCTGTCCTTACTTATTTGATTTTCAGATTCTACTTTTGGTGGACCGTCATGGGAATTCACTGCGAATTCTGTAATTTTCTCAGTAGTCGTTGTTTCTTTATCTTTTGGTTCTTTTTTACTTTCCTCATCTTCGTCGTAATAATAGTAAATATATTCATATTCATAATCTTGACCATTGGGACCTTTTTTGATCTGTATTCTAGAATGTTGTTTTTGTTCAGTTCCCGCGGTTTCCAGTTTAATATTTGAAGATAATAAACCAGTATTAATATCATCTATAGTGTCAAAATTTATTGGAATATAGTCATACGCTTTAGTAGAGCCGATTGCCTCTGTCGTAAGGACTGGTTTTTGAGTAGTTGTCCCTGCTTTATTACTCAATTTTCCTGATTCAGACATAGCTTCCAAGGCAACTGCCAAATTGGGATTTGTTTCTACAACTTTGGGATTTTCTTTAATTTTAATATCTTCTATTTTAGAAACTGGTACGTCTATTTCAATGGACTCCGTTGCTTTAATCTTCTGACCCTTTTTAAATAGTGTTTTTTTGTCTTCTTCGATAGATATAATACCCTCGGTTGGTACTTTGATTTTACCACTGTGTAATTTTTTGATAATCTTATCATTGTTTTCTTCTTGCTTGAAAATACGATGGTTTGGGTGTTTTTCTGGGATTTTGTGTGATGTTTCGAAATTTCTTAATGGTGTCTGTTGACCGGAACTAACAAGGACATATTCTTCCCCCGGTCGTGGTTCCGTGATGATGTCAACATCCGCACAAGTCGTGTGGATGAAAAGAAAACTTAATCTGTAACAAAGAGATCTTTGTATACTGACACAGATTAGTGTGATATCCACCTACGAAGTTGTACGCTGCGTCAATGCTCGATGACTCAGCACGACATCGGTCTGTTGCAGTGCCTTCGACTGTATGCGTACTCATTGTTCCCTACTAAAAGCAATAAACTATGACTCATAGAAAAGGACATTCTTTAGTCAATAAATTCTTGTTGCAAAATATACACATCACAGAAGAATGCTTTCAACAGAGCATGTGAGCACCTATATAAGCAACTGCTATTGAGAGTATAGACAATATGGTTCCGCTAACGCATTCGATGGAGTTATTGCTAATTCACCAATGAGTTCAAATATATAAAGAAATGGGAAAGCACACCGGGTAATTACAAAACACGTGTTGTAATACTTGCAAAATGTATAATTTGATCGTGAGAAATTGGAAGCGAAAATAGAGCGTGGGTGAAAATTACATAGACAAACACTACGAAAGTGTAAGTTGCCGGAACTCTGCGTGACGACCACTTTCGCTGAATAAACTTCTTCTTGCATTTCGATCCATAGTCCACTATGGTAAAAACCGGTAACGAACAATTAATTTTTACTTGCGTAATATAAATCTTTATAATAACATTAATATTAAGTAAATTTCAATTAAAAGACAGTTTGTTATAAGCTAGGAACTGTGCTTGTCGTTCCATTCAAATTATTTTAACTCGCTAACAATTAAATTAGATTAAGAGAGTAAGATTATTCATTTTCATAGCCATGAGCAGAACTAGGTTCTAATTTGATAAAAGAGCAAAGCTTTAAATGAAATTTCTGGTGAAATTTCAGCTTTAATTAATTTAATTTACTTTTACATTATTCACGAAAAAGAGCGTTACTTATAATAATATAAATAAATAACATAATGAACTGGCAAAGTCGGAAGAAGTCGACTTCCGTGAAATTTCTTACTACCGTCGCCATGCCGCACGGAAATCAAACTGGGGTTACCGCCGATGGATGTTTATTACTATACGTAATCGTTATAAATTTGATACGCTCGCCGCTTACATTACAAGCAAATTTTATGTAATATTTATTACGTCTATGACAAATAAGAAACTTGGATGTTATGTTAATTAGTTGTTAAAAGTGTTTTAAGATAATGAAATGGACGTTTCTGTTGAATAAATTAGCCTCAATTCCGCACACGAGCTAAATAGAACTGGTATATACGTCGCACTGGTTCAATTTCACTAGAGGTAAGGTCGCACCGAGCAAGGCTAGGTGAGCGTACCTACTTTAACAGTTCATAGACCATTATAAAAGGAACCAGCAATTACTTTGTTAATGCGACCACAAGAAAACTCTAGTAGAACGAAGGGAAGACCTCATTATACTGGCTTACATCGATTCCTTCAAACGACCTTAAGTTATATTAAAATTAACTCCGTAAGTCCACCGATTGCAATAAAAGGTGTTCATAAGATAACCGGTGTCGTTAACAGCTAATATTTATATATATGTATAAGGCAGTTTCTCTTTTTATTTAATCATATATTCATATGGAAATATTAAAATTGAAATGTAGTCTACAATGTTTTACCGCTTTTAAAATAAATAGCAGATTTTTTTTTGGATATTATAATAACTTTATAAAGAAATATAATATTATAAAACGAAATATATCAAAAGGTGTGGGTTGTGTCTGTTGTTAGGACAAATAAGTACAACAGTTACGGCTGACATATCGTTGGTATCGTCATCTCCACGACATTAGTCTATGTACTGGGCGTGCGTGTCGTAACTCCGATTTGCGTGACTCGATTGCGCCCGGGTTCGACAACCGGGCTCTCCACCAAATGTGCATTACACGTGGCTAAAGGGACCTACCGAGTATCTTTTTAAGAAATTCTCCTCTCAATAAAAAATCGACAATGTAAGACATTGGCCCATAATCTAGATGGAACTAATGTTATCCTTATTTACACATATTGGTTCTCATATTATTTTGAACGTGTTACATTATGTCATGTATATAGTATTATAGGTGCGTGTATATGTTAAAGTCACTTCGACACCATATTTTAAAGTATATACTTAACTTTATTGACTACCATAAAGTTAATTATATACTAATATAATAACATAAAAAATCCTTTCAACGCATCTAAAAGTAAGTTATGATAATTAAGGTCATGCTTGACAATGGATAATGGTTACATACACAATATACTTGACGATTACCTATAAAGGATGACCTTTCTAACGCCCAGCACAAGTCTAACATTAGGCACGGCATAGTCAACAACACTGTGATTAAATTTTATTGCATAAACAGTGACGCAATGATATTTGTTTAAATGAAAAGGTCAAAAATTGCAAAAGAGTTTCCCCTCAAAGGTATATTAAATAAATTTTTCAACTCAATCAATTTTGCATATTTGTAATGAATTATGTGTAAATTGTGGTGTTACAATAATCGCTTTATTGCAATATGTAGTGTCCACATGCAATCACGAAATGGTCCACATTCAAGTATTGTCAAAGGTTTATTACAAAAGAATTAAATTTAGAAATGCGTTAAAATTCTCTATATTATCGAACGACGGGCGGTACTTATGTTTAGACGCTGGTGTGATGAAGAGTCGTTTATAGTCAGTATTAAATAAAACGATGACGTTAGAACGCAGGATTGACATTTAAACGTCAAGTAACAGAAACTAGATGAAAAACAAGTTTGTCGCGAATAGCTCGCGCATCAAGTACTGCCGGAGTGTAATTTTAGACAGAAACGGCGATTGTTATTCGTGGGAGCTCCCCAATTTCATCTGCCCGGCGTCCTGCATTAGGTCAAGGACTGGCAACATTTCCCACAGCTACTCGTTTTCATTATTAATTAAACTTTATTTTAGAACACATTTGGAGCAGTTTCGAACTACAGTCTTGATTGTCTTTCTTTCTGTCTGGATTAAAATTACCCCTTCCCTTTTATTTAATATAACCTTGAAATTGTACATCTTCTAATGTACGTAGTGTCATTATCATCACTATTATCATTTCAGTCGTAGGATGTTCACTGTATGCTCACAAAAGCATTACAGACTTTGAATGTAAATACCAAAAACATAAATTAATTTTTATTTACCTTCATTGTGTTACTAAATCTTACTCTGGACAATATAATAGAAAAAGATCCCAGATGTTGGGAAAGCTCCTATAGCTAGATTGAAAAAAAAATTGTCAAAGACTCTTTGTGTCCTGATGATAAGCAAAGCTACCTAACCAAATTACTTCATAAGAGATGGCTCACATTGATCTGGTTACTTACAGGGTTTTTTAATGTTAATTAAATAAGACATTTTATTTTTTTCAGACGATTACATTGTCTTTCCGAATTTATTTCACCCGTTCTTCTTAGCCTGAGGTGTTTATTATCTTAACAGATGGAAAAATTATCTATGACACCAATTAAAGATGTAATCTATTCTATGTTGAATAAAATATTTCGAATTTGAACTTGAGACTAAAGATCAATACATTATAGCTTTTTAAAAGTGTAGGATTACGCTGTCAGGTGTTAATAATTGCATTATAAAGTAAGTCATTTCTGATGGCACATACCAATAAAGCTAAATGGGTAATGTGTATTACATTACTTCTTACTGTGTTGTTAAATAATGTAATTAATAGCCTTACAATGAAACGAAGCTGTAGTTCGTCAACTATGACCACAGCCAAGATACAGATAACCTATGACGAATATCTGTGTCTAATCATACAAAAATTACTTTTAATACAATGATTCATTTACCAAATCGACAAAAACTGTTAATCTGAAAATTTATATAAATTATATTTAATACATAAAAGTTTAAATATAATTTTCCTCTTAGGCTAAACGAACGTGACGACGGTTTATTTTTTGGTTTTAAGATTTAGTTGACTCATTCAGTCTGAATAAGGATATACAAGAACCAAGATTATTTCCTAAACCAAATAAGGCGCATTCCATGAAATCAACGATGGAAAAAACATTTTTTCTGTGTAAGGAAGTTCTTTACCTAAAACCATTATAAAATACAATGGGACAATAAAGACCTATTTGTGAATAAAGTCTTATAGCATGTTCAATACATTTTTTATGAATATAAAAATTGTATGCTGTTGTAAAATCATTCTTAATACTTAGTTTCTTAATATTTACGATTAACTTTGAGGTGAATTTAACTTTTGACTAACAAAATTAAACTTAACAATGTTTTATTTAAGGTTGATACAATATTTTATAATTAGTTTACACCTAAAACACCTGAATACCGTGCGACGTACAAATGATAACATTAGAAAGTGCTTTACACTGAAAGCATGTTATTGTTAGTTCAAATCAACGGCGTTTCAAGGTGAAAAAAAAAAACAAATTGTTATTCAGTCTAGCACGACGACCGTATTGCAAATCCTTAATACGTAGTTCACTACTCCTCGCCTTGTAGCCTTTTACACAAAAGCCTTGGATTTTTGTTTTAAAAGGTTAATTATAATGCATTATAACTTAGCTGTAACGACAATCAGCTGGAACAGTTGTAACTTTAGTGTCAAGGGTTATCTATTAACGAAAGTATTCAAATAACTTGGTACCAACAATAGGAAACTCCCTACAGTATTCATTGACACGGTACGATCCGAGGTGAGGCACCGGCGACAGTAAGCATAGCTTTGCTGTGTGTAAGGCGGTATCCTGACACAAGGTCTGGTTTGCCTGTCGTGTTCTCCGAGGTCACCAGTGAACGTACGGTAGCTAAAATGTAACTGTAGCCAACTACCGATTGCAGCACTGTTTGTCTCTTTTACTCACATTATTTTCGCATCGAAGAAGTGCTAGTTACAAATCTCTATATAATCGTTACTATATGACATTATAGTATTGCTTGTTTTCTGCCTATTTTTTTAAGAACAAAAATACGCTGGCATGGTGCGTACTGCCTTTTCTGACATAATTTCAGAAAATCCATTCTTAGTAATGTTTAAAATGCCAAAAAAAATATATTCTGGTCAACTTCTACATCTTTATAAATCCTATATGTAAAAGGGCTGTTGTTCAAAAAATGCATTTTTTAATGAACGTCTCCTCAACCCCCCCTGCGAGTGAAATTTTATAAAATCCGTTTTCTATTCTTTTAGATTACCTAAATTGCATATTGCCACCAATCGCCATATTGCATTTTCCCGTCCATTTTAACTGAATTAACAGTCATAAGTGCACTTCGATGTATGTGTTCATAATACTTTGAGACTTTAAAAAAGTACTCAGAATCAAATTTAAATTATATGCCAACATGAATGTGCACCCGCGTCAAGACTGGCACGAAAATTAATAAATCAAGAGTTCAACAAATCCTTCCGTCGTTCCACAAAATCAATAATTGCTGTTCGTAACGCACTGAACGGTATTTGAGTTCATCAACCCTGATGCGTTGCTGATTTCTGTCACGTAACAATTAACACTTTGAACGTGCCGCGAACGCAGATATCTAAGTTGGTACTCCATGCCATGAATGGCGTACTAGTAACGAACGGTCAACTTTATAATTCACTTACTCAATGTTCGGTGATATACACAATACCATAAAGTTATTAAAGTCTTAAGTTAGCCCAATCTTAATCTTACATAGAAACTTATGTAACTAAATTCTTAGTGTGTTTGCTGAACATTCAATAAGAGTTATTTTCGACTAAAAACCTCTAAATGTAAGAGTGAAATTGACGGTCAATTAATTTTAGTTAAGGTGTACGTTTATGTTGTAACGGTATTGTGCAAATATATTGCAGTACGGGACAATTTTTGTTGCCGATTAATGTGCAAATATGTTTAAATGCCAATGTTTCGGAATAAAACTTGCGCATGTAGTCTGACAGCAAATATACGCAATCATACTTGTTTCAGATATAATATTTTGAACTTTCAACGAATAGATTTTACAAAACAATATAATA
Source organism: Battus philenor (assembly GCF_028537555.1). Lineage (NCBI taxonomy): Eukaryota > Metazoa > Arthropoda > Insecta > Lepidoptera > Papilionidae > Battus > Battus philenor. The sequence continues at coordinate 11,101,405 of NW_027181661.1, forward strand.
TATGGCACAAATCCAGGCTTGCAAAAAAAGAGCTTATTTGTTTTTCTCCTAAAAACTAGACCCAGAATTATTAAACCAAAACGATCGCCAACCGTAATAGATGAGAATCTTTAAAGAAAAAGAAACAACATTAAGTATTTGAGAACCTTTATAAATATATGTGCATGTTAATAAGGACGTTTAATAACGCACTTGTAAGTATATAACATTTTACATAGTTGTTTGCGGACGCAAACAGCACGAGTGGAATTACAAAGTGGCTCCAGACATCGCACAACGAGCGCGGCGCCCGTCTACGACTGACACGGACGCATTGTCGTGAATAATGCGTGGAACTTTAGTTATCAATAAATGGAATTTTATATATAATAAAATGGTATTTTGATTAAAGATATAAATTCAATTTGACTGTTTTCATTGAAACCAAAAATTATTAACGTCGGCAACAAAGATTTTAAAAGTTTTTTAAATGGTATTTTGAAAAAAAAAATAATAGGCTTTTAAACAAGTGTAGTCATAAAAATGTACACTCTATTTTTTATTGCAGGTTACGTGTGAATTACAATTTTTGCGTACTTTCGAGAAATAAAACACGAGAAATCTCGCGGACCAGTATTAAATGATGACCCCACCGCTTTCCATTGATGCCGTCAAGACCACATCTTTCGTTTCGATTTTTCGAATATTGTTAAACCAAAAGAAATCTTAGTTAGAAAGCTTAGTTTTCTTTCGGATTTTTATGTTTAGTAGTTTGATAAAACTGTCTACAATTTTTTTTAGCTACTATTTATGATATAGAGTATTCAACTACGACGGTTAAAACATGACATTTTGCAAGGTTAAATCCAAAAGTGTGTTTGTTATAAATAAAACTAACAATTGTGAGCACTTTACTCCTAAAAGACGTAACACATTGACTTTATTTCGTATAGTTTAAAAAATTATACAAGGAAAACAGCTTCAACTTTTATTTTTAAAAAGTGGAACGGAGCTTGGATGAAATTTCTCTATACTCCCGTAGTCATTCATGTCAAGGTTTAGTCGTTACTAAATACCTACGCTTCTCCGAGTAGAAAATCAACTTTTACAACATAAAACATGTCTGATAAACAGGAACTGCTCATACGCACGCACCGCGTACTTTGTCCACGTGTTTTCTTACACATAATTTTCTTTAAAAATCTATAATTTAATTGCTAATTTTTATGTTATTTTATCGAGCCAAGGCCCATTGGCTATTCTAGTAGAATCTTGTTCCTTTGTGATAGAATTGTTAGTAAATGTTTTAATTATCACCTTGAAATATTTAGGTCAAAGAAAAAAGGTTGGAAATGACATTTCGAAGTTATAACACAATTTTGGAAAAATCTTTCTTTGGATTTCCGTTTGCACTAAATTTGTGCCATAATGTGATAATTTATTTATGTTCCTATAATATCAAAATGTTTCGTAAGCTCACTTAATGCGGATTACGGACGTCGAATGAGCCAAGGTCGTCGCTTGAGTGGTCCAATCACAGGCGCGGAGCCTAAGATTCAATTGATTATGCATATCATAGCATTTTACGTCAGCTCACAATAATTCAACTCGATCGGCGGATGTCATGGGATTAACGTATATCGAAAGCGCATTTAAATTAGTTGATTTGATGACCAAATAAAAGTTGCAAAGCTAAAGTAAACGTCGGAGCAAATGTTTAATGTTTTATTCATCCGTTATCTCATCGGGCATTCCGTAAAAGGTCATCGTCACGAAAGTGAAACTGGTTAAAACCACAGTTTTGGTTATTAATGTTATAAAAATGAGAATAAATTTAACCTATTATTCTTGTCTTGCCTTAAAGAACTCAAGGGGCGAACCCGGATTCTATTCATTTAATGTCATTGACGTAACAACGTTTAACCAATGTCAAATACTTATGACACACCTCAGCCTTTTCTCCGAGAGTGATGCGCGGGTTGCTCTTACGAAACATAATGATATAACCAAGTTTACGCAAACATTGTTTGCCAGCATAACAAACTCTGTAGGCCCCACATTATTTTCTGTCTGCACGGGCCATGCTAAAAATACTTTAACATATGATCCATCGTTTGATGGATATAAGGTAACGGTAGAGACAATATAAACTATACACTGCAATATTTGAAACTGTAGCTCGGCAAAACTAGTGGCGATAAAATCCACTAACCTTAGTCGACCGGCCGTAATTAGTGATTTAATAAAACACCAAGCAAACAGATATACTAAGACAGGAGAAAAAGTTGGTTTTTTTGTTCTTGCAGAAGGCCATTCGGTTTAACTGTTATCAGCTAGCTATAATATAGTGCGTGACAACCAAATGTTACAACGAAGTCCGATTATAACATGAGCTGATGGGTGATTAGTTTCACTTTCGCCAATAACTACAATGATTTCGCCAATTTCTAACCGTTATTCAATCTCGTCTAAAGTACATATTGCTTGTAATAATATAATTTCTTTATTTATGATTCACACATAGGAATCAATACGTATGATAGGTTCTCTATGCACAATCATTAGCATCGCATCGCATTTAAATAGAAAACAGACCTTGATCTATTACATTTAAACAACATTATATACAATTTAAACACAGAGATACTTTAAGAAAATCATAATACTACAGGAATTCTTTAATCATCCTTTTTAGAATAAAATGCTTTTTACTACACTTTAATAATTAAATTAGATAAAGTCACTAAAGAAAAATCTAGTTTTATGAAGCGAACCAAACACAAATTAAACATTTGGGTCACGACCTAGCCGCATTCTTGCTTCGCGTCCATAAACTTGCATAGAATTACTACTTGCTACATTCCGTGGATTTTTATATTACCATTTTGTGTTCAGTTCATTTAATAAATAATATATCAGATAATTATGTTTAGTGAAAATAATATGACAGGTGTTGTCTTAAAAGTTTATAATCATCTGTTTTTACAAAATTTCTGCCCAGCTAATGTGATTCAAAGGGACAACGTATTGAGAAAATTTCCTTGGTAATTTACCGCTTCAAGCTTGATCGAGTGAAAACTAACGAGATTGCATCAACTTTGTAACAACCGCAAGTAAAGAAACAGCTACCGCGCAAGTCGTAAGGGATTTGCTCAGAAAGCGAATAACTAAACTTAGTTTAATCAGTGGAACAAAGATAGCAGAATGATTAAATTAAGTGATAACCAAAATATTTCCAATAATTGCGTAAGCGGGATAGCATTCACTGGAGACGATGAGTCGTGACCTGCCGCCGTGTCGTCACCGCTTGTTGCTCTTGACATATTGAAATGTAGAAAGCGCGAAACTTCAAACTTGACCAAACAAAGCCCCGATCACGATGTGTATCACGATGTGGCAAACATCAACGATCTAATGAGTAGTCTAATACCGGAGAACAACTGAGTTTAGTTACACGATTTTTTTACATAAATAGGATCAGTATATATATCAGTGTATATATATATAGTATCACTAGGTATAATCACAGCGTCCGCATCGTTTTCGACATTAATTGCAATCCATTTGTTATAGTTACCGCAGTAGATTTAATGAAGCCTTTAAAAACACCAAAGGCAAAAGTTAAGGCAGATTTATTCATTTGCCTAGAAAACACGATGAGCCCTCTAAATTAGAAATAAGTTTATATTAAATAGTAGACCTCTTATTTATGCGCTGTTGATATTTGCAAGGTTGGCTGCTGTATTAAAAACATTTTAGCTAAAGCCAATGATAGCTGTATTTCATAACTAATAAAAAATAGGAACATACTTTGTACTCCACAAGTAAAACTTTTTAACCTTTTCAATACCCTTTACTAACGTTAACGAATGATAAAGACTACGGTATTGAATGGTATTTTTAAGAAAATATCTATTTCTATACTTTACAAGATGCCTTTGACAATACTCGAAATTATCTTAATACATGATTCTTTGACCATATTTAATTATCAAATGAAGCATTTATTTTTTTTTAAAAACATAACTGACTTTGCTCTTTTATACTCCTCCGTGTCTGATTTAACGATAACAGAACTAATGTAATAATAATAAACGTAAAATTTTAAGTTAAAACGGGAACATAATACTTCTATTTGAGAAAACTGTTTATTAATTTATTCCCAACGGATTGGTAATTAAAAACATGTCTGCTGACACGACACACGAGGAGATACGCCGGAACACGTAAAAAGCGAAAGTGAAGGTCGCGCGAAGACGAACCGTTGCGGTGGACTAAACGATCGCCAACGAGCTCCACGTGAAGAATTGAAATCTATAGATATTTTAACATGAGTAATATCTATTATTCGCTAAGAATTATATACAATAATTTAACTCTAATCTTTGTGAACCAATGGTCACTAGTATCCAATGCACGGTTAATATGTAATGTCAAAAAGTAGCGAAATAAATTAACATTTTCGTTTAATCTCTTTCCGCTGTCATAAAAAATATATATTTGCTTTATTCTGAAATCATTTTATACTTAAAATAAAATAGTACCTCATCAAAAAACAAATAAAATTGTATTATACTGAAAAGATTTTCGATTAAAATGAAAAATATGAAAGGAAGGGATAATTACTTTTAGTTTTGTTTTAAAAATAAGGAAAGAGACACAATGTATATATTGCTATAATTATGCTTACAACTAAACTAATTTGTCAATTTCTCTTTTAATCGCTAATCAAAATACAAACAATACATCAACTACTAATGAAAAAAATAAAATAATTGTCAGTACTCATGCAACTATGTAACGTATTTGCTTTCACGTTCGTTAATAAATTTGGATCATTAGTATCGATATGTGTTCAGTAAACGAATGTACGTGGTATAAATACCTATTAATAGGTACTTTCCTTCCACGCACAACACTATATTAACGTTACAAAATCGAATCTGTAACACGGAGAAATTCCAAATCTGATTTGTATTCACAAAACGAGATTCGAAACGAATTACGCATCAGCGATGACAAAATTTAAGACGTGTTTTTCCTTTTTGATAGCGAAAGTAAATTAAACATAATAGAGCAATAGACGCGTATGAGAATACTAAAGATGTCTAATTAAGAAAGAACGGCGGTTCTGATTAAATAATTACGCATTTTTTAACAAAATTATGAGTGTACAATCACTTTTTTTCAAGAATACAATTTCAATCACTTAAACAAATGTTTTGTTTAATATTGTACATTTTTAACGTCCCTAAATTAATAATAAATTCTGTCTAAGTATATGTAAAGACATAAATAATATTCGAAACATCGTATGCGTAGAAAGTTTTTCGTCTTAAGCAGGTATATAACAATGTGTAAATCAATTCATGTGATTATATAAAGTGATGTAAAATACTCTATAACAAAGAATAGCGTGAATCTAATAACGTGATAGATTGGAAAAGTAGTTAATGAACATAATTTATAATTATTTCACCGCTTTTTGCTCTAAAATATCTTAAGTATTTAACTTTTATAGACATATTACTCTTTGTTTTATAAATAATTATGAAATATTAAAAAGCTTGCTATATGCAGCTTCCTTAATGCTATGAAGAGTTTTATGAACTTTTACGTCGTAAGGTTATTGTGACATCTTGTCTAGTCATAGAAATAACACTACACCTATTTCTTGCTACATTGCCGTGATTTTACTATATAACATAACATTTTTCTATAGAATCATTTGATTTTATAATATTCGTATAACTTTTTAATCTAGCAAACGATTGAATTTTTTTGGCACTCGCTTATCGTATTCAAGTGCAATGATTATGATACCTAAAACTTTTATAATAAAGTGTTTTCGATAAAATACAACCAATTTATTTAAATAAATATAAAATAAGCTATTTATGTATGTATTTATTAATAAACTACTATGGTTTTAAATTTAAACAGTAGTAAAAAAATTTTGGTTCTTAAACGTAATGCTAAAACCGGTACTCTCATCCATGACCAAGCAAAGCTTCGAAAGTGAACTTTGAAAACAGCATTCCTCCCGCAAATATTTATAAATACCAAATATATATACGTATGTATTGTTCATATAGTATTTTTTATAACAGATAACATATATATAAAAAATCAAAGAATTTATTTTCATAAAAATAATTTCATATTTTCAAATTGGAACTGACCGTATAGTGTAGTAGTAAATTTATTTGAATAGAAACAATTACAGAGAATCTAAGAATTTGTGATAGGGTGACAAAGTCTAGGGCGGGAACAATAAGCGCGCCTACTCTTGCATACTTTAAAGCAACGTTTCGTAGCCTTCATTGAGAAACATATGCCCTCATTTGTGATGTCAGTCGACTGTGGTTGAGCAACAAACACTTGATTTCCACATAAGAAATCAGACCAGATTTTCGCGGTATCGACATCTCCATGGTATATTCTAGTTGCCTAGCGAATTGTTAATTATAAAAAGCCTGACATTAGATTCTCAAAAGCAGAGAGTGAACGAAAACGAATGTTGTTGTTTTAGAAATTTCTATGTTTGTTATTAAATGTACGATTGGCATAGTTAAGCATCCTATTTACTTTCATAAATGTAACTTAGTTGCAGGAGTTTCTTGTATTAAATACTCACATTGCTATCCTGAGGAACATGATGACGGCGGCTAGATTGCGTTGTCGCGTGCGGAGCTTTGCGCACTGCCCGGCTCACTCGGGCGGCTGACTGCAACAGAAACCTCACATCAGCACACGCGCCTTTCCCAAACGACACACTGTTGCGACAGTGAAACTCGATGAGGAAGCTACATCACACATTTAAATGCAACGTTAATGCCAAAGAGCGCTTAAATGCCAATAGTGGCGACCTTTCGATTTTGAACTAGGTTGCGCAAGCGAGGATCGCCTGAGATCGTGTGAGAAAGGCGAGTGCGTGCAGGAACGTAAAAGGGTGGCGGGACGCACCGGTGGGGGCAGCAAGGGAAAGTGACACCGCAGGCGACGCGCTGCCGAACGGCGACTAACCTCGCCGCCGCGTGCGCACCTCATACTTATAGCCGCAGAGCGCCCGCGCGCCGTCGACCGCCAACTCACCCTCGCAACTCGACGCCGCACCGCGCCCGCCTCACACATCCCTGCTGCCATCATCCAAGGCTCGACGTCTTCACCATCTGCACGTGCACTATACTACAAGACTTGTGTATCAAATACCACATAACAGCTTACTCTGGAATTTTATATACAAAGAAGTTATGAGACACTAATTTGAATGACTAATCACGACGTTTTGAACTGAACTATCGCCTCGCTAATTCTTTTTTTCCTTAAAAAAATAGTTAAAGCTTTGTACGAAACCTTGATATAAAAGACATAAACGCGCGCAATGTTAGACTGACTCATTGTTTACACAATGCTTTAAAAAGTTTACATTTTAATATATACTATTTAATTGTGGGTTAAAATTCATCTCCGTGATATTGCAAAAATTGGATTCGATATTGTTAAATGTTACGTATACAGTTAAAGCACCTTTTTTTACGGAAAATTTGTAACCAAACTGTCATAGGTTTTTCTTTTAAAAATAACTATTTGATCTTTTTATCGATAAACATGTAAGGTCGCTTGATTTGTCTTCAATTAATATTCAAATACCTTTACTAGATCAGGAAGTGTTTTAAAACACACGGACGAATCAAATAGCGTGATAGGTATTTATATGTTGACGGGTAGTACGATCCAAAGTGGGTAATGCATCAAAAAGTCAAGGACGTGCGTACGTCGCGCCCGCCGCTGGCCAGTTCTTGCTCTTCTTCGTACTGGTCTCTGAATTTTAATGATTGAAAAAATAAAAATGACTCGAATAGTGCCCACGCGTCGTTGTCCAAACCTTATATATTACACTTAAATTCCCAGTTTATTGCGAACCCGTCAAGAATAATCAAGTAAAAAATATTTGTCTGTTATTACAAGCTTTTTGTAAAAAATATATTGACGTGTGATCATCCAAAGATCTAAATTCGTAATAAATTTTCCTGACTTCTTTAGTTTTTATGTATATTACTTTGTTAAACTGTTTCTGGATTCGTACATTTATTTTTTTTTAACTATAAAAGTTTTTTGTAACTAAATAAAAAAATAAGAACAATACGTTCTCCTAAATTATAACTTTTATTTTATAAATTCGTTATTCATTCCTCCGATTGCGGGACGTCGGGCTTGAAGAAATAAAACAAAAATAACATTTTTAAAATTTTTATTGACAAGGCGTATAATAATTGTAGCATATCAGTGTTGAAAATGTCAAAATAGTCATTAATTAATATCGTATTTTATTAATCATAGTATCAATTTGAAAATCATGAAAATTAAATTATTGAAAACAAATATATAATCAATCACAATACACTTACACGTACTTATTTATAAATTGAGCTAAGTATTTACAAATTTGGTTAATAATGAAGCTAATCATAAACCGAAAAAAACGGCCTAGCCACGACAAAACCTACGACACTAGATCCGTTAAACATAGAGGGTGCAAATAAAAAGTAACTTAATAAGGATTTCGATTGATACCATTCACAAATGTCGTGTTACTCACAAACTATTAGGAAACTCGCATCTCAATTATACCCAGTCTGAATATATTATTACGTCAATTGATTTAAAATTGCTTATAATGAAGGCATAACACAAAAGTCGGGTAAGGTCGGCCTAAGTTTCTTTGCGGTTATCACCTAGTTTGATTACCTAGATTTTTACGAGAAGCGGTAAAGAAGCTTATTAAAATGGTTTTTATATAAATGAGTTTAGAAGATAGACATATCTCTTGCTTTTAAGAAATATGAAAATATTAATTATGTGTTGCTATATTAAAATTTTGCTTTGTTATTAGATGGATTAAATGGTGCATATGAGAAAGAGTCAATGAATTAGAAGCCTTCACCCACTAATAAAATGTAATACAAGCAGTAACGAAGACGTTCGAATACAGTAAATGATTTTATAACAAAAAAGTAAACATAAGCTGACAATCTTTATCGCTACTACTAAAGAAATTAAATTTGAGTTGGAATATATATACATTAAAAAATGAAGAACTACACACAGAATAAACAAGTCGATGATAAAACGCTTTGTTTTGTACTCACTTTTCGTTTCTTATTGCGCATTGTTGCCTGATAACAATTACTGTAAATACTCATGTCAAAAATATGGCAAATCTTGCAAATTTGCTATAAATCTAAAAATTCTGCAAACTAACCTAATCTAAAGTTACGCTAAATGTTCGATATCTGTATTCATTGAATTATTAGTATCATTATTTATGAGGCACGTTTGAATTTCATCACGTTTAATGTTTATCAAGCACGAGTCGACTTGTGCCAGAAGAAAACTGGGACATATTACGATACATATATTAAACACGTACATGAAGTACAACATGGATTGTTTGTGGAAGCGCACTAAGCAATAGCATAAGTTTTTTTTAAAGTTCCCTCGAAGAATCATTTTGAAAACAAGGCTAAGGTAAGCCAAAGTATAATATGAAAATTATTTCATTATCTTTACGAACTTTTCCTTTTGTAAGAAAATATTTGAAGAATCTCAATGTTTGCAAAAGTACCAAAATTAACACGAAGAAAGAATAGTAACCTACAGATATTAGCTTTCCATAATCTACTGTCAGATAATGTCTATAACCCTTTTAGAATACTGTTAGAATTAGAGTCATTATAACACAAAAAGCATTATTGATTATGAAGGTCTCGGTTAAGAATATTTATTTTTTGAATTGAACCACTACGAGCTACAGTGTTATTTTAAAACAGTTTAATCCCTGTAGCGCTCGTAAAATAGCTACATCTTCGTTTTTGTTAGTTTCCATTGTAAGAATAAGATCGCACATATCCTCCAAAAAATGTTTTATCCATTATTATAAAACTTGTTTTATACTTCTAAACATTAAACCACTGCATGTTTTAAGTTAAAATGTATTCTTTAAATTTCATATTGCATTTTAGAAAATATCAGCAAACAATATTTATATTATTACACTAGCGTGTTTACTTTTGATTTGTGCGATGTAAATGATCAAAATGATGATCGCAAGAAATTGTTTAACAGTGTCAGTTTTATAATAACATCGAGATGCTAAGTTTCAAATATTAGATAGTGCATTCAATGAAAATCAAATTGGAATCTAGAATTGTAACTTCGTTATCTCGTCATGGTTACATATTGTAAGATCGGATAGTTATATTTATAAAAGCTACTTTGTCTATGACATCAAAATGTTTAACTTTAGTAGAATTGACTGGTGGAATTCAGTTAATCATAACGCGGAGGGTAAATATTCTCTCACAGCTTTTTGATGAAAAAAAAACCTTGCCGCTAATAACACACAAATGGAAATATCGATATTAAACGTTATACAGTGGTTCGGAAAAAATTGAAAAGATCGAATATATTAAAAGGATTTTGATTAAAATTCCTAAAAGTTTAGATGCACAAAAATTTCAGCAAATATGTTAGTTACGAATTTATAATATCACAGAAATATTTTTTCCAAATATCTTTTATTGTTTAAATTCGTCCGATAGACAATGACAATTTCGCAATTCTATAAAGTATATGTAATATGTGTGATGTAGTAGAGTACATGCGGCTCATTAAATATGGTAATGGTTTTATAGGCATCTGCAACATTACATGGCGCGCTTAACTTAATACGTGCAATTTATTAAAGCCCTTAAAGAGTTTACTAAAAATCTACATTCTAAAATGCTTATCATAAACGTCTGTGAAGTAAATCATCGTCACAACTTATTTTCGCGCAACTACAGGTCGAAACCATCATTGTAAGCACCACTAATTTTAAATATTAGAGTTTACTTCAAAACTAATATATAGAATGCTAGATTGTCTAATGGTAATACACTAAGCAAAGCTATACAGTCGACTACTTCTATTACATGTTAAAAAGTTAAATTTGATGTCGTTAGTCTAAATAATGATAAGAATTATATAAAGAGCAATTCGACGCAACTAGTGATTTTTATTATTCATTAGTTTTAAAAAAAAAACGTCGTTTCTTAAATATAGCCGGTTAGGTCTTAAAACAAAGGTCTAAAATATAAGCTGCTTTGTGACACAATGAGGTACTAGTTAACGTACTAGGTAATGTAGTACTAGTTGAAGTACAAGGTATATTATCAAACGTGAACATAATTATATACAATTTGTATAGAAAAATAGGGAGAATAGTTTCATTAAAATTGAGTTATAAATTATTATGCTCAGAGAGATCATATGTTAAATTCAAAAATATATTTTAGCCATAAATTGAACGTTGTCCCGCGGCGGCTTTCGTTTGCGATTTCTTTTTTGTATCGTTTCTAAACTAAACATCACCGTGTTTTGCCACGTTTATTGAATAATATTTCCAAATATGCTTTGAAGTTGGATATAGCATTTTCAAGTAAGCGTTTTCAAGTAAATTACTACATTAGTTTCGGATGTTAATAGAAAAGCTTACAAGAGTACAAAGCGAGGATATTACAACTTTACAGTTTTACAATGAATTTCTACGGCGTCAGAGATATTGGTATGCATATTGGTATGGTATGCAGCTAACGTAGCGATCGGCGGACACATAACTTTCATCGTGCTTTGGAATAAAATGTATTCACCATATATAAATAAAGCATGCAGATTTTATAGTAAAGGTATTATTTTGAAAATTTTTTATTATTTATAAAAAAATCTATTTCCCGTGCGTGTAAACCAAAACATTAAATCATTCTGAAACTAGATTTATAATTTCTATATTTGTTTGATGTTTTAATACTTTCCCCTTATAATATCTGTCGATAAAAATATTATGTAATAACGAATTTTGTAGCTTAGTGTATACTTAAAAAGGCATAAACACGTGTGTAGCAAATTGTTTACAAGCTTAATCGTTTAAAATGAATTTAAAAGCGGTTTAGTTTCTGCGTGTTTTTATTGATTTAATTTGGATCTTTATGTTTTGAATTATGTCACATTCTGATTTTTCTATTTGTGACCATTTTTTTTAATAAAAGTACGAATCGATGAATTGACGTAGAACGAAGATCCACAGAGAATATAAAAAATAGCGGAGTTAAGGAGACGATTTTTACAAAAAACGTAATACCTTAGATATGTTCATCAGAACGGAAATCGAACTCATTAAGGCGTTCTATTAGATCTAATATAATAAGGTCCATACACGTAGGAAACGTATTGTGCCTTATTATATTAGATGGCGTAAAAAAGAATCCAAATTTTATATCATTCTCATTATGATAATTCAGGCTTTGGTCCGATGGTTTAGATATATGGAATTTATCCGGTAGGTATACACCATAATCCAGTGACAGATGTAACAGGTTGGAAAAAGAATACACACAGATAGACAGTCTATTTCGAGTTCTCTAGCAACTGGTTCTACTTCAAGTATTAATAATCAAGGTTATGTTGTTTTACAGTTTTCATTAAAATCGAAACCAAGCCCAGATCCATTATTTTTTAACACTTCTATTAGATCTAATATTTCACGCCCTGCAAAAATTCATCAATAAATATATACTCTGTAAAAACTACTCTTTCTACACTTTTTAAATAACCAAAAGGTATCTACACTATTGGTTTAGAAGGTCCACTGTTACTGTACTATTTAGAATAATTATTCGTATGGTGCAACGTACATGCAATTGCTATCTATCATCAATCAATTTAATACTTAGTAAACTACCACCTACCTATTTATTTAACAACGATAAAAATAGCAATGTCAAAAAAATATAATGTATTACTTCCTTGTTTGTTCACTAAAATTGTAGATTAACACCAGAATTTTTGATATTTGTACATGTTAATGCGAAGCCACTAAAATTTGGAAGCACGTCTGTTTGCCTCATTAATATGTATATGCTATTTGTACTTGCGTAAGTCACGTTTTATTTAAGGGCTATAAACTATTTGCATGTCGGCCATTAACGAATAGCGAACCTTGCGGCGCGTGTCTTATGATCCACGTCATGTACACGCGTCATCATTGATAATTTAGTCCACCAACATCAACATTGCCCTTCGCTCGATACATTTTTTTAATTTTATGAACAAGGGTATTCAAATAAATGTATAGGAAATACATTGTAACAATTTTCTGTTTAATAATTATATATATATATATACAATAAATTTCACCTATGTACTGACCCATCTCGATATCTCTGAAATCTAACTGGCTTAGGGACTTGAAATTTTGGTAAAATTGTAGGAATTTTTCGCTTCGACAGAGGGCCTCCGAGTGGAGGAAGAGAATTTATGAAACCAGAAAATTCCCCTAAATAAATAGATAAAAAACCTTAGGTTCCTAACATAAATCAAATATTAAAATCATGATTGGGAAAATAAAGAGTCAATCCTCTGCCCTAATCAGACACACAAGAGGACGAATAAAAGGGAAATTCTGGAAATGGCTCGTTAGATTTAAAACCAAAGCAAGTTATCCACCAACTAGCGGAGAAGCCTTTACACGCTGCTACACATACAAATCATTATTAACACTACTTGGAACGGCTGCATTTTGTTATTATTATTCTAAAATCATTAAATAAAGCATAAAGTATTCAGCAATAATTATTGAATCAGTTACAATATAAAAAATCAAATTGATACCAACTGTTGCTTAATCATTTTAAAGATCAACTCGATTGTGAAGGCAGTCTTGTAGCATACAACGTATAAGCATATGTATTTATATCAACCGTTAATTGGACTAAATTATCAATTTATGAATTCAAAACGGCAAACACGTTTTCAAATGTTTTTAAACATCGGTTTTAAATATTTATACATCAAATATACGATACATATTTATATTACGGAATAATAATATCGAAACAAATGTCATATATAATAAGTTGCTACCTATTATCACTAGGTATAAAAGAATACGATGCTAGCTAGCGCACGTACGAAGCTACTAACTAGCCAATTACTTTGAATTCAACTTTTATTAATCGATAAAGAAATTGCCATCCACTACGCTCAAACGGTATTATTTTTAAATCTTTTTTTAAATCGTATCCGATTATTTACGTTCTTTTAAGTACCATGACATTCTTTTTGTTACTGGTTCTATCAATATATTCTTATTCGCGACACCCTACATTTGCTTAAAAAAATTGATACAAATTCAGTTTTTTTGTATTCGTAAAAAATATCAGTACACTATAATAGACCGCCTTATTTATTCCTTATTCAATTCCGAAGGCTTTCAGTGAATATTAATAATTTTATTATTGTTGTTTTTTCCCACACGCTCTATTTTCATTCAATAGTTCTATCGCACGATCAACGATATGAAGTTTTATTATCTTTTGTCTCATTTGTAAAAAAATATGTAATAAACGTATCATACGAACCTTAACATAGTGTGCGTTAGAATAACGTTAGAACACACACACAAATGTTACTATTTACCGAATTTGCGCGTACACCGCGCCTTAGAGAGATTCCGCTGCACTTTCCTAAGGCGCGATACTGCAATTTCGGTACCATTACATTCAATCGTATAGAAAAACCACAATTTAGTAACTGCCAATACGAAGCTTCATCAATAATTTACTTTCGAACTGATATATGCTGAAACTTACTTAATTTAAATCGAATTACCCTCAAGCTAAGATTATCTATTTGCGGTCGTAAAGATCGCTTACGGTTATAAAACTTACTACACCGACAACAATAGTAGGTCTATCGGTTGCCCGTGTCACTCTAATGACCTAACTACTAATTCCGAGGCCCTGCCCCTCTAGAAAAACAACCCTAATCACTGACCGATCAGTTTCAGAGATAACAGTTACGAATGATAAAAGATGTCTTACGTAACCTTGGCCTTCCCTATATAAAAACCCATCAACAATTATAGATTAATAAAACCTCGAAACTTAGTCATTAGTAACAAATAGCGACGATGTGGCAAGATTTAATATATCACGTATGAAATGGTTTTATACTAAAATAGTATAGTTTATTTACTGTTGAATATTACTGGAACCATATAACTTAGAGAATTTGGTAGAAATATGCCGTTCGCCGACTAAAAGCCAGAAGAAGATGGGATTTAATGAAATTCCACACTAAACTACAACGGGAAATAAGTAATAAAAATATAAGTATTGGAATAATCTTGTTCGCAAAACTTGTAGGAAGAAAGACAAATTCTTTACTACAAATATTTAAAATGGAAACCTACCATCATCGCTTCATATATCTATGTAGATTTTTCTTTAAAATTTTCAATGTCTGTTATGTAATAAATCGAGGAGTGTCAAAAATTAAAAAATTACGTTCAACAAGATGTTGAGCAAGGTTAAGGACTAAGTTTCAGGTTGTTATTAAACTGCCTCAACAACAAACCGATGTATCAGTGAGGATGCACACGCGAGACCCGACGTACGATTAGTTCAACCAAACTGTCAACAATATTATTTGAATCTATTTAATTTCTGATTCTTTTATTGCTTTAAAATTGATCAAAATTTAGTTCCAATGAAAAACAAAAAAAAGTTTATACAATACCCACATTGTATAACACTCGAATCTGATGATGATATGAAGTCAAATAATTAGATAAGCAATGTTGCTATGTGGTTTGCGGTGGATTGCGCAGACAGCAAGGTTGCTACGTCGGATTGTATGTACTCATGTTTAGATCCAAACGGGGTGTAGATCAGCACGGGGGGCATTGGGGAGCCATTGTTAAGGACGGTGCAACAGGGGCGTCTCTTCTCCACTTGCCCAGCGGCTCTCGTTTCTATTACGTTCACCGCAGTTCTTCGTACAGCACGCAGAAACGCTTTGGCCAGCCTATAATAAACGATAAATAAAATTAACGCCATCTGTTATCAAAATTGCTGTATAATTTGAGTCTTGAAACTGTACATAGATGGCAGTTTTCTGATAATGCCTATAATTAAAAATGTTTTTTAAGCTGGCATATTTTTATATCATGAATGACATTTTTTATTCAAATTTACAAAGATATATACCTTGTTTGGTATTATAACAATTTACATCTAACTTGTAATTATAATAGTGAATATCAATATTTCATTATTAAATCAAACAAGTCACAAAGCTACCCTGTTGCAGATAGCGACAAATTGTGAACAGAACAGGCTTTAAATTTAAAATTTATGCTGTTTGAATAATATTTGTGATCTAAAACTAGCTCCGGAAATATTAACCACATAAATAATAATAGGCGGGGCACACCACTCGTGCTAATAACAGCCGGTAGATGCACCCTACGAGATGAACCGACGACAAGTTGAACATGGGGGAAGTCACAAAAGTTAGCATAAAATCGACTTTTGTGACGACCTTTTGGCTAGAGCTATACCCACGGGATCAATCGGCCATGATAAAATACAACGGGTTTTAGCTACCTTTGCGATAAACCTACCAAATCATATTAATAATTCGTATTAGGAAGATTTACTATTTTACTTGTATTATATAACAAAAAGAAAAAACCGATAAGAAATCAATGTACCTGTGAGAGATGCAAGTCATACAAGTGGAGCGTGCTGACCGACATGTCTCGAGCTTCATCAGGTGATGTTAAGTCCGGCAGTAAGCTGCCCGTTTCGTATGCTACCACATTGGCAGCATTCACAGATATACCGGATCCTGGAATGCAACTCATTCCGGACATCCCGGAAGCTGGATTGCCACCCATTCCAGACAATCCAGACCCCGCATTCCGTGACACTACTCCAGAAGTACTTTCTTCCTCGTCACTCGTTTCATCCATGTCCTAGAACACAAAATCAATTAATTTTTATTATGGGGCAGTGCCGACGTATGTGCAGTTTACAGAAAAGAGCATGTGCGGAAGTGGCTAAATATTGGTCCTGTTCTTACTTAGAAAAGAGCTGTTTGGGCGATTTACAACTTCAAGCTTTGGCAGCTTACTACTTATAATGTTAAAATAACTGACGATTCAAAAGCGGACATAAAACGCTATGATAAATATGTCTTCAAATGGAAATAACATTTGGTTGTTGAAAAAAATTTTATAATCATATTTTATTTTTTAATTTTTCAACTTAGTGGTTTTCATCAAATGGAAAATACGTCTGAATATGAAAAACATTTCGGTTGTTTATTAAGTAAATTTAAAACTCACAGGCAATCGATAGGGATGTCTCGGCTGCTGATAATATGAAAGTACAGCTGGCAAGGGAGTATTGGTACCGAAAATACTCTGCTGAATGTATGAACCCAGCATTGTTTTATTCTGTAACAGATAAATGTTTGTTAATAAATAATCATACAAATTATATTCCTACCATTATATAGCAAAGCATGTTAATACTTAGGTAAACAGACAATTTCTTTATTTAAATTTTGTGTGAGTGGAAAAGAACATTCCACAACAAGATTATAGTAAACTTTTTCTATCTACTTTAGTAGCGTCTGAACAAACATCATCATTGATGATTCAAGTGTCTACAATAGGATGGAGGTGCCTCACAAATGTAGTCTGTATTTTTGTGTATAAGAAAATTTATTGACAATTAAGATTAAATAAAATGAAAAATAAAGCATTCGCAACATTTTCACTCACTAAGGCATTGTTTGTAGGTAAAGCGTGGTGCATGCTTTGACGTAAAGAACGTAAAAACTGTCTTTGGGCAGGTTCGCTAGGGTGCCATCCTGGATGGCGACACGAAAATGCTACGAGTGATAGCTCTGTCTTGCCACCTTCGCCTTGATTGTATTGTGTGTTGCCACCTGTAAATTTCAATATGCACTTATTAATTACGCATCATAAACATCTATAAATCAGGATTAAGGGTATAATCATAATCATGTCAATCGTACGACGCCCACTGCTGGACTTATATCCTTATGGCCTGTATCATAGGCTTGCATCCCGTGTCTACTGATGACCTTAACAAGGACGCCTGTCCGCCTTGTGGGTGGACATTTAAAGCTGCGCTTGTCAGATCTCCCCCTCCTCTTGTCTGCTCTCCAAAGGGCTATGTTAATTATTTTCATCCATACAAAGATTTTCAGATCACTTAATAAAAAATTGTTATGTTAACATTGATGAGAATTAGGGTTTCGCTGGGAGAATCCATTATGTTTTAAAATTTAACCTTTTAAGTGGAATAGTATGCAATTATTGACAGCGGTTGTGGATAGCAATTACCTACCATGAACTGTGTGCTTTTATGAATTTATAATATAATGATAATCTTTACCCGTAAGCTTGTCGCCATATTTCGCCACTGTCTGCCAGTCAGGGTGACCATGCCGTCGGATGTCGAGCTATACCAAAAGATGAATAAATTAACTGTTAACGTATCAAAAGTGGGATAATGTTAAAACAGTATTTTGCTTTGAAAACAATATGGCAGCTAATTAAGGTAATAGACAGTCCATCTAAAGTTCTAACAGGTCAGTGAGCATGAATATAAAATATATTTTAGATATTAATCTTCAATGTTCATAAAAAGTTGTAAGAAAATCGTGTAATTACCTGAGCAAACGAACAAACATCCCCAATGCCCAGCACGCTAACGGTGAAATTGCGATAGAAGTCTACAATGTCCAGCGCCCGGGATCTGAGCGACAGCAACACAAGTGGGCAAAGGAGGGGACTAAGAAGCTCAAACAGTATGTACACCTGAAAAAATATATGAAAATAATCAATGTGCTCCACAAGACACAAATTCTTTTTTTGTATTTATTTACTTAAGTAGATTGAAATAATCATTAATAATTAATCGTTATTATAATTTGGTAAACAACTTGTGTTTTTCTTGCATATAATTAAGTTTATTGAAATAATTATTTTTTGTAATAATATAATTACAGCAGGTTTTTGCACTAGAATTGAAACATGGGTGATTACAATAACGTTTGTTTCTAATTATATATACATATACATAAATACGTGTATTTTTTTTATTATATATATGTAAATATATTTTACGCAATAACTCACGATAGGCTGTGCGAACACATCATTTGCTACAGAGTGAATTTGCCTATGAGAGTGAGTGCCTTTTTTTAACCTATTACCTTTAACCTTTTTTGGTTTTAAATACTCGCGGCCGAAATAGTACCTATGGACGGAATACTTTTATGCTAGAATTAACTGAGTATTTAAATCTGAAACAGTAATAAATTAAACAGTAAACTTTTTAATAAAATTGAATAAAAAAAGAGTGTTACTTTTGTTTATTATAAATGTTTATCACAAACACAAAAAAACAGACAGGCAGATTAGTAAAGTACGCCTTGCTATTATTATAACACTAAAAATTATATGTTATTCGAAAATATCGACAGACGTATACGCATCCATAGAGCTCAAGTGGTAAAATAGGCCCTGATTAATAATTTTTTTTTTATATGGTACATACTGCACGGAATTGAAAGAGCTGTTGAAAATGAGCTGCAACATCCTTGGTGTGAGCGCGACCGCGCCAGGCAGCAGGCAAGTAATGCACGTGCCCCAGCACCTGTACAAACAACTCCTCGCCTCTTGCCGGTCCAGTGCACCCTCCGCCCAGGCGCTCCTCCTCCCCTATCAAAGCTCTGCAACATACAAGCAAAAAAGCATGTTATTTGACTTTTCAAATTCAAAAGTTCTTTGTTCAACATTCTTCTTTAATCGACATCAATTTGAGTCTACCACCTATTCGGGTGTAATGTTTTAAACAAGAGAAGAACAGACAAAAGAAACTTAACGGAACTATGCATTTTTCCAAATATTATAAAATTACATTATTAAAGTAATATTAAACAGGTCTGTAGGCGAACACATCCTTACTAATGTGTGATATCTTCTTTGAATCGTCATTGACAGTATCATAACCGTTAGCACACAAAGGTTCTTAGACATTTTTTTTTTAATTTAACAATAGCAGCTTCATGTATATTTAACGTACTAAATAAAAATAAATTTACTAAAGAGTATTCAAATTACATACAAAACAGTTGTATTGTTGCAAGTGCATGCTTTAATAAAATATGTCAGTGTTATGTCAATGTTATGTCAATTCATTTGTAATGGCAAAAAAGTGTTAGTGATACTGGAAAGAAGTTGGTGTCTCAACCTTTTTTAAGCACCATATGTAACTGCTCTTGACGTTTCATCTCTGTACTGTTTAAGTTATCTCTCATATTGTTTATAATTTTTGTAATGTAAATGACCTCATTAGCGTGGCATATTTATATATATAGCTATAAAAGTACATCAAGTTAAAACTTGTTAGTGGCCATCAGTGAATTGGTTTAAAGTTGATTAGGTTTTAATTGCTGTAAGTTTTTCATATAAAAAATAATAATTTGGATATTGTATTATCTGGCAAACAGTTTCTCAACAAGCTATGGATAAAGCTATACTCGGAATTTCGCTACGAGATCGAATCAGCAGAGTTTCATAAATGAACGAAAATAACGGACATAGCTCAGCAGTGTCGTAAATTGAATTGGCAGTGTGCATGCAGGCTACGGACGGCCACTGGAGCCTTGAGCTCTAGAATTGAGGCCATGGATCAACAAGTGCAGCATAGGACATTCAGCCACAAAGTGGACAGACAAATTTGTTATTAAAGTAGCCGGATAACGCTGGATGCAGACTTCCAACCGGACAGTCGACATTATACACTTGGAATATTAATGATCATTACCTGGCAGCTGCTAACACACAACCTAGTATAGTGATGATCGTAAGCACGTGTTCGACAGTTAACACGTCCTCGTCATACACCGAAAGCACCACGAGCACACCTAGCACACTCGCCGACAGGAACACTAGATTTCTGAAAATTACAAAAGGATTTTTAAATATTTTGCTTTGCATTTAATTTTGTAATAAATCAATACACATATATAAGGATAACATATACTATAGATGGAAATCGCTGATGTATGTACTGACTCATTACGAACTTGAAATTTGGTCGGTATATTCCTTTAGCCAAGCAGAGGTCAGTTTGATTTTACGAAATTCCACCTGGGGGATAGTCAGAGGGAACGTTTATTAAAATAAAAATTTTCGAATTATGGCTCCTATAGGTATAAAATTTAGTCAGATTATTCTTTTATCTTGTTAAAAACTGCCAAGAATGGATTTTTTTATTTATTTCAAATTGTACCCACAAAAGGCAGAGCGGGCCACGCGAAGCTGTCGTAGTAGGACACTAGATCATATTAGAGATGAGTTATTTACTTGGCTATCACAGTAGTGATCGGCGACGAGAAACTTGCGAGATACTTCGTGGCGGGTTTGTGGGCCCGGTTAAGTCTATCCCGTAGCTCATGTTCCAATTCGTTAAAATGCCGCAAAGTAACACGTGCGTAGAGGGACCACGTGCGAAGTCCAAGAGATGCAGGTGAACGTTTTATTAGCTGAAAAAAAATAGCTTATGAAAGAAACTATTTAATTCTAAAATATTACATTATTCACATCCAACATGTGACTGTAAAAATCTTTATGTTTCATGAATAATGTGTCTATTTGAATATTCATAAGATCTAGTGCTCATTAATTCATTGCTTATTATTACAGACTAATCTGCACAATATATATGAGATTATTGCCTGTACTGAAAACTAAACCTGAATAAATTAATTGTTGTGATGTATTGTGTGTGATGTAGTGTTCAATTTTTTACATAAGTCATAAAAATATTAAATTTACTGACCTCTGCATAATTGAAGAAGAAATACAGGATCTGCCAGCCCTGGATAAGTGGTGCCAGCAAAAGATTTATTAACGCCTGCAGCAATATTTGTCTTTCAAGTTGTCTAGCAAGAATCATTCGTTTTGAATGATCCTTGTAACATTCACGCAGTTGCCAACAATTTTCCCATGGGCTCCATGGACTAGCTGTGTAACCATTTAAAATTAATTACCTTCTTACTTTGATTATATTAAAGGGTTATGTATTGACATATAAACACTTACAAAATAGAAGAAATTCCAAATTCCACTTCAACCCTCTTGACAAATAATGAAAATCACCTAGACAAGGCACATGAATTTGCAGAGGTAGTAGATTCTTGTTAACCATTGCAACCATATAATTATTAAACCTAAATAAATATAATGAAAATAAATTAGTAGCAAAAACTTATGATAAAAAAGTGCACAAAAATTTTTAATATATCTATCTACCTGAGTATTCTATGATAAATATCTAATTCGTTGATTTCTTGTTTGTGCACACACATATGGTGCTCAGGCTGTGCTTCCCTAACTCTATCTTGTACTGTAGACCAATTTATCCAAGCCAAGTCACTCTAAAATAAAAATTAGAATTTAAATTACAACAATGTAGCTGAATTGGAATCATTTATAGGAAAGATAGGATAGCTACTTACTTCATTAATTTTCAATGCACTATTATAAAATAATTTTGTATCATATGCATAATACAAGTGGTACAATGACAAAAATAATCGCATAAACCAAATTATTGAACATAATGTTATAACACACCACCTGAAAATTTTTACATATAACTTACAAAAATTGATTTTAATTGGCTGGCAATTTGTATACCATTACAATTATCATATAATTTAAATTTAAAGGGATTATTGATAAGCATTGTCAGGACATAAATAATTTACTGAATAAAGCTTGCATAGTTCTGGAATTTCAGTAGATTTATGACAAAATATAAACTACATTTACTTAAGGTACAACAGCAGCAAATCATGATATAAAAAAAAAGTTTTATTACATAAGTTTAAGCAACCTCATGAAGTAATATAAAATTAACAGATGAAAGTGACATCAGACAACATCAAGTTTAAAATATTTAATTTTTTTCTTACCATCTCCATGATATCCTATTGACACACTCAGAAGTAGAATATATTACATCAATAAGGCTTAGCTTCTCACTATAGTTAGCATTTGCATCATTCCTAAACAACTTTGGATAATCAACACAATGAACTAAAAATGTTGAAAACCAAATTATAAATATAAATTGTAGAAGATAAAATAAATCAGACATAATCATAGGATAAAATCCCCCTCGAACATAATATTTATACATTCTTGTGAAAAAGGAGTCAAGATCTTCAATATGTGTCCAACCTCCTGTAAGAAATAAAAATAGTGTACATATCTTTACTGTTATTATAACATAAGAATAGGATAAAGTATTTAGAGCTTTTTAGAAGCACTGTAAACTCATAACATAAATAACATACTCCCACCCATAGCAATTTTCAGGAGTAATTAATATATTTTTAATGAGAGTTTTTATGTTCTACAGATTTCACTTATAATCAATAAATGTGTACTCATTTTTGTTTCTGTTTTTTAAAACACTTTTTAAATATTTAATTACTTGCATGTTTAAGATTCTTAGATGTTAAAATATAGTATATATAATAACATTTATAAGATATATATGTATATATATATACATATATATATATATATATATATATATATATATATATATATATATTTATATAATAAGCAAAAACTATCATTAAAGTTCAAAAACAGTGTTTCAATTATTTAGTACAAACATAACATTTAAAAACATTTCATTAAATTGAACAAACAAAAGTGAGTAGAATGCTAACAATAGTTTTCAAAATGTCTGCTTTATAGACCATTAAAAAGATAAATGTTGGTACAAATTTGATTATAGGATATATTTACATTTCAAATTACCACAAAAATTAATTTTATAAAACAATGTCATATTAAGTCCATTGTTATTTACGTAATAAATAATAAGAATGTGGTATTTTTAGCTTTGAACTAAAATAGCATTCTATTTGTACACATAAACAAAGGAAACAATGAACACTAAGTAATTACCTTTGGTTTTCGGTACTTTATGTATAATAACATTTGTCGAATCATCATGTTCGTGGTCTAGAGTGATCATAGTAGGAGAAGCATTTGTATTCTGCGCCGAACGCCCCAGCGGAGGAGTCAATTCGTTGTTCAAAGCGCTGTACGTAATATCACGTCTATTAAATTGTGTCATTTTGTATCCTATATATTAACACTATATATTGTTTTCTACGTCTAATTTTTCGTTACAAGGGCCGCTAACTGTCTACACATTCTTGACTTTGGCCCAGAATTATTAGGCTTCTAAAAGAACTCAATTTCAATATTATGAAAAAAAAAGTTTCGATTATTAACACCTCCTAATACATTGAACACACGAGTAACAAAATTAAAAGAGTCTACTAAATAGAGAACGATAGTTCAAGGATACAAAGAATTAAGAAGAACCATAGTGATGATACAATGCACAAACGAAATGACGAAAATAAACCAGCTAACAAGTTGACAGCTGTATAATGTTCTTAAACAAAATATGTTTCATTTAACGCATATCACATTGCTGTGCCCATGAACAAAATAAAAATTCTTTCGGGGCAGAGTTTTTAATGATTTTTTAATAAAATTTAATTAGGACAATTGCGACTATTTTTCTTTAATAAAAATATTTTCCTTGCAATCGGGATTTTCAAATATTTGGTAATATACTTAAATTTAAAAATGTGTAACTGAGAAAGAACAAGTTTATTTCTATCAAATTTTATAGCATTAAAATTTGTTTTTTCTATTAAATAATTTAATAAATAGTCCCAAATGTGCTATGGGTAATCTTTTATTGACTTATTCCTTATATCGGTAATAATTTTATTGTTAACGTAATTCTTAAAATTTCTTAAAAATATCTACGTCAAAATAGCCTAAGATATAAGGTGGCCACGAGTACGCTCTAGTAGTTTTAAAAACTGTGCGACTGTCTTATCATTCAATGGAATAGAATAATTGCATAAAGTATGAACTATCGGTATTGCAAAGCTCTCTCTATCTTCCGCTGTATAATGACCACGAATAGGGTGCCGGTGATGCGATGCGACAATTATGAATAGCCGTGGAGCTTTGTGCCAGGTTCACCACAAGGCGGTGAGCACAGCGACTTTACGAAAACGTTTTCCCCGTGAAAATGAAAAACGCCTGTTCGTTTCAATAATTTTTATAATACAGACCCATTAAAATCTAAGCGCCCTATTTATTGTCAAATCAATCGAGTTCGATAAATTGTAATAAATCGATAAAATGCTATAATCAATGAACTAAGGTATTACCAACAAATTAGTCAATATGTAAACTTTACATTTTGTATATTTATTACTATTTGGTTACATCTGTTCCCACAGTTTAACACTAAAATATTTGAGTAATTCTTAATGGGTAAAAGTAAACTGACAATGGGTATAGAAAGTCGCAAAAGACAGCCGTTATTTATTATATACTTCAATTTAAAATCTACACAGGTTTTGAATTTGTACGATCATAAAATGAAACCAATAAAATTAAAATTACCAATATAGAAGACTATAAAATATGTATGTTTATTACATTTGTTTGGATAAAAAGCCCTACAATATTGAATCGATGTGTTAAGTAAAATAATCATGGACTTTGTATTGTACCTTTATGGATTTCTATTTTTTTTGATAAAGTAATAATATGTTAAATTATAGGATATAGTAATTTTAATATACATTGAAATAATAATATACTGTCGTATCAATAATAACAAATACAAAATTTTCGATATACTAATAACAACGTAAATATTATACAATATGGGTTAATTAATTTTTCATACCTTACTATCTTTAGCTATCCCGGTGTCATGGGTAGAGGCGATATGCTCCCGCGTTATGTCGTAGAAGATGGTTTAAAAAGGTATGACCTTACTGGCTTTAAAACTATACCTACCTGAACTAATTTCCAATTTAGCTTAAGCTCCTGGGAATCCCATATTACCCTGAGAGGCACAGGTTATCTTGAACATCCACAACATCTCCCTCCCTTCCTCCCCCAAAACTGAGAAGTGATATTACAGATTCTCTGCTCTGAAATAAATAATGGCCTGTTGTGTGAAGTAAACTGCATGACTGTTCCATACGGAAGGCTTGTATTTGTCCAAGCTTTATGACTATTTCTACACCTGCGTGAATAACGTAAAGGAAAGTTTTATAAACAAGATATCAAGAAATCGCTGAATGCGGGCAGCGTAGGGCGGCCATGGTGGCGTGCTTTGAAGGAGGCGTATACCTCGCAGAGAGCGTTTATCGGCTGACATGATGAAGATAACTAAGAACGCAACAGGTAATTAACGCAATGAAATTAACTAACTGACATGAGAACACATACAGACGTTTTACTTCTACCAAAAGTGCTTCAGACCATATGTTGTTGTGTTAGAAGAAGAAAATAGCCGGCTGCCTGCGCGGCCGCATACTTATTAATACCATATAGTTCCCTACCAAAATTCCCTATGCTGCCGTTATGATAACTTCTCAAGTTACGCTTGCGGATTAGGAAACCTTTATAATCTATAAAATAACCACAAACCTCTCCCACGAAAAAAATGATCATAGACTATCATAAAACCTAAAATCCATTCGTAGATTGTAATACGCACTTAGATTCTGATCTCACTTACTCCCTTGTTAGGATCTCTTAAAATATAGAGGCATGTTGATTCGCGACTTAGATAGTCTAACTCGAACTGTATGGAGCTACATAAACTACTGCGATCTCTACACATTGCCAAAGCTTACCACAAAACTTTGTGGAAGTTATTGAAATACCTCATAGGAGACGCACATTCGTTCATGCTTCTCGTCCCACGTTTCTGACTCCAATGTGCCGGATGAAAAAAAAAATATAGGACAGCTTTGATGTACGTTGTTTTTCAAAAAACTTGCCAACTTCGCCCACCCTCGTAATGACAATAAAATATATATATTTGTAAAGCACGCTTCAAGACACCCCGCAAGATCCGATGAAATAATACCAAAGGTAACAAAACTTGTCTCGTATACAGTAGCTGACTCTAGAACTTAGATTGCTTACTAAACCGCAATTTCCGATGCGCACCACTTTTTTGGTTCTCTACTGTTTAAAAGCAATAATCAATGTTAAAGGTAATGTGGTTCCACAGACCCTCCAAAAACCACAACCAACGTGTTTCATGCATCATATTCTTAAAAGAAAGTACAAGTCTATGTCTTCATTATTATGAATTTGAGAAAACTAGTCACATAGACGCGAAAAATTTATCTTGTACTTATATTTTATTTTATCACGCATACATATCAACATATAGACATTGGTATTTGTCCTGTACATTCTCCTGTTTTTTTTTTATTTCAGCGCAATCTTTGGTTCATACAGCTATAACCCTATTAGTGATCGATTTGAACGAATGACTTTAAGTAAGTCAGAATCTACTACTATTACTACTCAAGATCCTAATAAAAAACCTGATAGAAATCAAACTACAACTTCAAAGCATATACACAAACTTAATCGCCGTTTTCCATTTAAACCTATTTTAGCAAACTGGTAAAATATTTAATAAAGCAATGATGAATATACTATGTTTATTACTATATGTTTATTACTATATACTAACATGTCCATTTTAGACTCAGCGAAACCATACACCTCTTTTCTCTTTTTTGCAGCTTTTCCAATACCCCTCCAAATATACTTCTTTTTCTTATCGACTATAGGCAAAA
The DNA here is from genome assembly GCF_028537555.1 of Battus philenor. Taxonomy (NCBI): domain Eukaryota; kingdom Metazoa; phylum Arthropoda; class Insecta; order Lepidoptera; family Papilionidae; genus Battus; species Battus philenor. The sequence goes on from NW_027181661.1 coordinate 11,129,044, forward strand.
CATTTCATCTCTGTCTAATGAAATCTATACATCAACCCTAAACAGGCAAATTCCCGTCGATGCTCCAAGCTCTGAAACTCGCGTTCACCGAAGTATCCTTACCATTGAACCTCTTGGCTCCTCTCTGTATGGATTCTAAAGATTCGAGATGATGTTTCGCCTATCCATCCCAGATAGCTACAGTATTCTACACATGACCGGACTAGTGGTACATACTGGCTCAGGAGAATAAATTAACAGCCTTTTTTTAAGTAGTACAATTTTCCCCATGTTTTTACATGGACCTTGTTTTTGTTCCTTGATTAAACTAATAATAATGGATATTGTCAACAAAACTTTTTAATTGTTAATAGTGTGCTTTGAAGTTATTCATTAATAAGACGTGAGTCTTCTTTGAACTTGGATGAAGAAAAACTAGAAGGAAATATACTCAGCATAATCTTTATTGAATATTTAAACAATATTTTTTTACAATAGAATGCTTATTTTTTTCAAATTATTTTATAATAAATATCTAATGTTAATAATGTTGCATTTTGATGTATTTTTAATGTTATTAATGTTAGTTATTTTAGGGCCAGTACACAATTTTCCTAGACATTACTTAAATTACTTAAATATTTCTAAATTAATTTCTATCTTTCTAATTATTATCTACTGGGCTTGAAATTACTCATCCAAACCACACTTGGTACTAATTTTCAGCTTTCTGTTAATTATATTATTTAAATACATATTACTGCTCGATATTTGTATTTAAATAGGAATAACAGTTATTAAACTTTTAAATCCATATCAAAATCTTGTGCATTATGAATTATACATGCAAATTGTGATTTTTGTATATATCACATTATTTTACCACAACACTATTCAAAAAGAATATAATATTATTAAAATGTATATTACTACAATAATTATTCATGTTTTACTATTATCAAAAGTTAAGGCTTAATTTTGTTTAATTTTATAAATTAAGCGTTATTTTTAATTATAGTACAAAATAAGATAACCTATAGTTTTTTTATCGCAACTGTGAACCCTATATGTTCTTTGTTTTGATAAAATGCTTCATTTATATTTAAATAAAAAATGTAACCTTAACATTAGAGCATTTTTCTATTCAACTTAAAGTAAATTATATCATAAAATAATAGGGCAGGTACTGGCTAACACTATAAAGTTAATTAAAAGTCTCTATCACATTATTTTAATTATTGCCATTTAAATCTAATGAATTTTATGCTTGTGTTATCTCTTCCATAGTTCATGGTTTTCAATATGTGAAACTTCATGCCTTACTTTAAGCATTCTTGCTATTCACTGCACATAATAGTTCCATGTTTCAATCTACTCTATCCCTGCAGTGAAATTTAAGTGGATTTAAAATTATCACTTGTACAATGATTGGTAACTGTTAAAGTAAACTCTTAAATCTTATTGGCAGCCATAAGATTATTAGACATATTATGAAAAATTTTAAATTATTCATAATATGTCACATATTATTCATAATCTGTCATTATTAAACATATTCCTAAAGAAAAATTAAACAAATAGGTAAATTAAATTATGATAGATATTAACATAATTATACATTGTTGTTTGGCAAATTACTTGTAAACAGCGACTATGTTACAAATATTTTATCAACTCAATACATATTCATCATTTTACATTACCTTACAGTATAAAATTTGAGGTTAGGTTTCCTTAATTTTCATGTAAATGAAGAATTTATGTATCTTCATTAATTAATTTGCTAATCATATGTCCGATTCCAAATGCCACTGACAGAAAAGTAATCAAAAGTATAACTCGAAAATACCTGAAAAGAATTATTATAACTATAAAGGAAAAGTTAAATTTTAAAATTGTAGAAAACATACAATAAACACAGACTTTCTATTATTTTTGTATCAAAGCTCAATAGGGTGTTTAAAAATGTAGAACTATTAAGTTATTCTAAAAATGTATTTTTCTTTAATGTATTTAAATAAATATGTACGATTTTACTTATCTAAAAATAATTTTTTTGTCATAGAGTTCAGAAACAATCCAACAATAAACACTTAAACAGAGTTTTGATGTCTTTTTTTTAACAAATTTGAAATAATGTTGTTCACAAATAAGAAATTAAATCCATCCAAAGGCTGTCTGATAGAACTTGCCTCGAGTAATAAGACTGCCTTTGTACCTCTACATGAATTGCTTCTTTTTTTTACTTATTGTCTGTGGTGTACAAAAAAGTGTAAACAAAAATAAATACAGTACAAAAATTATTTGTTCTAGCATGAATCCCTAAATTTTTTTAAATTGTTATTTTGATAATGCTTACAGAAACTTTACTATACAGCAACATAATATAATTGGGGGAACAAACGCAATTGGTCTAATACATATTTCATTATCACTTCTTGTGCATGTTTTTTGGTAAAATATATAGAATTTTCTTATCTTCCCAATATTTTTAAATTTGTGAAACATGTCAACTACACCATATGTCATATTTTTATACAATTTTTTGCTAAAGAACTGATCTACTGTGTAAAAATGAATTAGGCACATCAACTTACCATGTAAATTTTGATTTTCTCAACATCCTTATAATGCATTCAGTTTGATAAACTGTACTTGCAATATCACCAGAATTGTCAATAACAAAATGTGATCGAGATACTTTCTGTTCAAGTGGCATTTGACAGCTTATTCTCTTTCTTGCAATTACTTCTGAGAAGTCATTTCGCTTGCATAATCTTTCAAGCTGTTGGTGGTCCTCACTGTACAAATACATATAGAATTTAATAAAATCACATAATATATAGGAGAAAGGGAATCACTTTTTTATTTCAAATATAGAATATGTTGATTGTCCAAAGTTTAAGTCAAATACATTCAGGCAAACTTAGTATTTCTTTCGAAGTAATTATTTTCTTTGGAATGAAAGTTTGTTATTATTTCACCAAAAAAGGCATATTGGGAATGCCTTTTTTGGTGAAATAATTTTTGATGCTTTAGATTTGTGTTACAATAATAGTATGAACCACAGTAACTTGATTATTTTATTTACAATATAACCTTTTTAACCAAAGATTATGTCTAAAAACACTTACCAGACAACAGTGATAATTTTATGCATAAATGTTAACATTTTCCCAGTCTCAAATAACAATGGCACTTCCATTACTATATATTTATGGCCAGAGAAGAAGTATCTTATAGCAGTGCTCATCATGGCTTTTTGTATTTGGGGATGTGTTATGGCATTTAGCTTCCTTCGCTTTTCAATATCATCAAATACTAACTCACCCAATTTTGCCCTATTCACCCTACCATCAGGATATAAAACTTTATCTCCGAAATAAAATTTTAATTCTTTCCATGCTCTTGTACCAGGTTCTAAAACTAAAACAAAGAATCTATATGTATCTACATTTTGGTATCCAAGAAAAAGTAATTACTGTGTTAGTAACAATTTCCAGAAGTTTTAAACAAAATATTGTATTATGTATTGTATTTGTCTTGTTGCTTGGGACACTACAATGTTAGCCAGGTAATTTATAATGTTATTGGTTATAATTAAAAAAAAAAAAACAAATTATTTATACCCTGTTCTACTTATGTCCAAAAACATATTTATTAAATATTTTAATGCTACAAAAGTATTTCTATATCAGATTGATACATATGACATAAACCTCAAATAACTATAAATGAGACTACTTTTAAATAATAACCATAAAGTTTCAATTACTAACTTTTTCTAGCAACTTCATCTGCGTCTATTACTGCTATATTGTTTTCACGAAATATTGAGAGTACTGTACTTTTGCCTGTAGCCAATCCACCCGTTAGCCCCACAATAAACATAATTATAGAAAAACAAATGTAAAACTATAGTAATTATGCAAAAATATATTCACGTTAACGCTAACTAAAAAGATGAAGCTTTGTTATGGTTTCATTGACTGTTGATTTATTCTTGACTGCTGTCATATTTTTTTTTAAAGCCGACGGCAATTGTCACGCACAGGCACAACAAATAATAAACTAATCATACAAACAGTGTCTTGTAAGATTTTGTTTAGAGTTATGTTTTTAAATACATTAGTTTAAGATGCTCATCCCACTTCCAATAATTTATAGCTAAGAAAGAAACTAATACATAGCTACTATAACTATTTTTTTTATAATATTTATCAGAAAAACAATCGATAGTACTTTTTTATTCATATTTTTACTGCCCTTCATATGAATTTACCAATAAATATTTTACCACAAATGCTGCTAAGATCTTAAATACTGTTTTACTTAAACATAACAACATATACAAAAATCCGACACAAGCTACATTGAAGTCATGTAAATAGATTATTTTTATATAACTGATATGGTTATTACAAAAAAACTAATTGGTTTGCGAATATATAACTGTGTATATAACATAGCTAATAATAACAAATAGAGTTTAGGTTACATGTAACCAGTAAAAATTATAAAAAAAAATAATGTGAAGTTAACAGAAAATTATTTTAATATGTATATAAATTGAAATTAACGACGATCTCCTAGAACATATTCTTATTGTGTAAAGAGGGTGAAAGACCACTTAATTAAAAAATAAATAGTATTATTAAAAAGAATTTTAAATCTTGTGAATATAAGATTCAAGAGTTTTATGGGAAAAAACACGCTGCTTCACGCATGCAATTTATCCTTTTCAAACACTCGAACGCCTGTAACGATTACCAAAGTGAAAGAAGACTTTTGAATACACAGCTACTAAGTTTCAATTGACGTTGATGCTGGTAGCCCGGGGGCTTTTACAGCTTCATCGGAACTGAGTTCGTGGAGCGGAAGAGTCCATGAACTTAAAAATAAAACAGAAGCTGGACAGACGCATTCCAGTTGTGCGATGTCGTTCATACGTAGTAAACCGCTCTACTCCAGTTGAGCTGTGTAGTGTTCATGTTGTGTATGCGGCTTGGGACGGCAGCATGGAACATAGCCGAGTCAAGGATGGATCCGGATCTTACCTCGATTCGCCCGCGCTGTTCGCGATTAGGGAGCGAGCGGTCCTAACACACTGCTTCTGTTGAAACCCACGTAGCCAGGTTTTTCTTTATTAAAAGGATGCCATTACATTTGAGCTTAATTATATTCTAGTTCAAATTGGGCTCTTCTGCCATTTGTTTCGTGACGTACTCAACTGATAACTATTAATGATTCCAAGGTGATTATAATATGAATAAGTAAAATAATAAATACCTATTATTTTTATTTTATAATGATACTAGTACCTCTTCGGAAAAATATCATCTAATCTCAATTTTACTTTTTTTTTTTCGTCCTGTTTTCTAATTTTATTGTTTCTTATACCCCCAAAATACAATTAAACAGTATTGGCATGTATAAACTTATAAGTGATAACACACACTTGGGTTTCTAATACAGTCAAATAATTATTCTTTAATATAAATAAGCGACAAAATTTTTTCACTTGAAAGCCCTAAACAAAAAAATGAGAATTGAAATACGGTTAATTTTAAAATATCTGTCTACTTGTTAGAAAACACATTGCTTAATAAATAAATTAAAATCCGCGACATAACCATGGTTGCTAGACTGCCAAGAGATTAAATTTATTAACAAGCATTCTATTAACAGAGATTACTTTTAAATTTTCAAAAAAAATTCTATCTTATTTTAAAGAAGTAAAGATGCTCATTTTTGCTTTAAGGAGAAAAATATACTCGCATGTGAACATTTATGCCGGCAAATTATATAAAACATAAATACTTTGTTTGAACTCTTAAAAAAACTTGTTTCATTATGTGTATAGCTATTTTTGGTTTTGTTAAAAAATTATTAGCAGTTATTACTTATCCATATGAACATAGAAAGGTGAACTGTACTTGACTATCAAAAACAAAAAAAGCAAATGCGGGAAAAGGATTTAGTTAAAACACTAGAACAAATGATGTATCGATTTTCGTAGTTCTTCTTTGAGTGGTTGGGGAAAACTCGTGGGCGGGGAAAGCTCGCGTAGGCGGAGTCACCCTGTTGTGAGTCTGAGCCCTCTTCGTAACAACCCTCTGGTTCATTACGCGTCTGAATGCGGTTAGGAAAGGCTCATTAGTTTGCAAATTTATGTATTAATATGTAAACAGTGTAAATGCACAATATTTAAAATGTTCAATATGGACGGCATGAACATAGGACGATGTCCTGGGTTAGAAAACACTAATGTCGTACCCGCCGGACAAGGCGGCTCCCCTGGATCGGCTAATGGATCTGATATATTTCTCTACGACGATTCATCGATGTCCGACAGCAGCCTCTACGCCAGTGATCAGGAAAACCTGTCCACTCCGCGGAAAAGGTCAGTGACTATCTTTCTTTATCAGACATAAGTTTATCTTGCTTAAGCAATATTGTTCGATAAGTGATTTTTAAGGTAACGGTTTTTATATATAATTGGGCAAATGTTGATAATTGTATATTATGCCTCACGTGGCAAGATAATATACACTACAATACCCACTTACTGTATCAGTAAATGTTAACTCGTTGCTTTCGCGTAAAAATCCTTCTGTTAATAGTGTAAATAATGTAACTGATTTAGATATAATCAAACTATTATAATGCACTTCCAGGACGGTTTAGACTTGGTTTAGACTAGTAAATATCTTTATCTGTGAAATATTGACGTCAAAGATAAACGTTATCACAACAAGCAATCCTTATTTAATTATTTTTATTTTAATTTATAAAAAATCACAACATAAAAGGGTTTAGGAACATTGCGAGTTGTAGGTGTGAAGAAACTGTTACGATATCAAGTAATCAAGTACTAAAGTATAATTTAGATTTGTATTTATTGAGAGTATTATTATGTTATTAATTTATTTTAACAATTAATTGTTGCTGAAAGAGTGTTTACCTGATCTGTTCTCCGTCGGCTTAGTTAGCCTATGTTCTCTACTTAGTTTACCAAAACTAAGTAAAGAACATAGGCTATTGTAATTGGATTTTGGGATATCTATATACCTATAATAAATTTCCACCTACATACTGCTTCCACGCGATATCCCAGGAACTATAAGGCGCAGAGACCATTTAGTTCAAATATTTTTTTTGCCTAGTCAATATCAGCTAAGAACGGATTTTACAAAATCTGCCCGTAAGAAGGCTTAGGGAGCGCTAATCCAAAAAAAAATTTTTTTTAACTTACCTCTTTTGAATATAAAACTTAGTCAGGATATTTTATGATGAAATTATTGAAAAGATTTAATGAAATTACACTAACAAAAGACACTGCGAGCCGACTGAAGCTAGCGAAAAAAGCTTACAGTTGAATAGTGTATATTGTGTGCCATCTAGAAGTAACTGTATTGCAAAATCGAGGGTATCACTGGACTGTTCTGGGAAATCTTTTGCTTACAAAAGGTAAGGACACTTTTTTATTCATAAAAAATTAACAATAAAATTGTGCGCAGATCGGACTGCAGGCGTTTGCATAAAAGACGTTCGCGATGCCCTCAACAGCAAATGCAACAACGGCAAGCCGCTAACCTACGTGAACGCCGTCGCATGCAGTCGATAAATGATGCGTTCGAGGGTCTCCGAGCGCACATACCCACTCTGCCTTATGAAAAACGACTGTCTAAAGTAGACACGTTAAAGTTGGCTATTGGCTACATCAGTTTTTTGGGAGAATTGGTAAGTCCAATCTGCTGAAATTAATAATGTACGTTGTTTCCTTTCGTTGGTCTACGGATCTCCTTATTCCTGATTCAATTTCGTAAAGAAATCCCAGCCATCTCTATGGATTGATGAGCGACTGTATCTCTTCAAACACTTTTCTGTACCGTAAGTAATCATCGTAACACACCATTAGACCCAACGGAATGCCAAGTTGAAGTGGCAGTAGGTAGGCCATACAGCGTGCAGAACAAAGCCTGCTGAGGCCTTAAAGTGGTGGAGAAAAAATCACAACCCCGCAAGCATAGGTTGTCCACCCGTAAAGTAGACATTCGAACTTAAAGAGGTCGTTGAAGGCTACTTTAAATCGGTACTAAAGGAATTAATGATGGAAATCTACGTCTTATATCATGATCAATGATGATGATGAAATGTAAAAACACTAACCAAGGTCTCGGAAGGAGTCTTCGTGATTATGTATAGTAAAGACGTCTGGACTGCTTTCAAGTTTCTGCCCTTTATAGGTAAAGCGATTAAAGCAAAAAGGCAAACATCATAGGCCCGTTACGAAAAAAACAAATTGACGTGTCGTTACCATGAATCATTATAAACAGCGATGAGGTCCTATTTTACATTTTATTTAACTCTAATCAAGTAAAAATAAAGGTGTACTTAAATGTATGGGATTATATCGAAAGTTTCAATTTCTTTTGTCATTTGTGTATTTAAATACAGCAAAGGGGTACAAGTTCTCTGTCATATTTGTTGCCTCTTCTAGGAGAAAATTAAGACACAATAGTAATACAATTGTATTAAATGTTTGTAGTGTTAATCAATTGATTAATCAATGATTAAATTTGAAAACCCGTTGGCTTTTGCCTAAAACTGAAACTGTAGTTACATTCGTTTCCTAACGGAGAAAAGGTAAAATGCTTTCTAGTAATTAAATTATTTTCTTTAAATAAAGCACCTAATAAGAGATTCCATATAAAGCGCAGTGATTTTTCACGATAAATATTATCGATTTTCAAGTGTTATTAAAAATATCTTTAGTCCTCTTTAATTATTGTAATTTATATATGAATATATAAATTATAATAATAGTAACATAGTTAATTTATATTCAACAGGTTCGAACGGACAGGAGCATTTCAGACGCTATGCTTTCAGGCGCAAGCAATTCTCATAATAAAGAAGAACAGAAGAAAGTGATCATAAGAGGTGAGCTAAGCTTTATTTAAATAATCAACATCATCATTTCAGCCGATAGATGCCCGCTGCAAGCCGTAAGCCTCTCCCAAGGATCGCCACGAGAACCGGTCTTACGCTGCCCGCATCCAGGGACTTCCCGCAACATTAAGTATGTCGTCGGTCTAATAAACAACTTATCATTATTTAAGCCATTACTATTATTTTTTTTTGTTACTGCTGGTAACTGTTTGTTTTATTGGCAGTTTGCATAATTTAATTGTAGTAACGCCGAGAACTTATAGTCTAAATCTCTTATTAAGTATTTGAAGGCCGGCCTTCGGGCGCCTGCGTTCGTAGCCCTGAATATAGACATTTCTCCGGACTAGAAGGCCAATGGAAAGGACGTCAACTTATTCCACCAATCTAGAATTCCGTTTTAAGACACCCGAGATGGTCGCTCGATGGTAAATTATTTTCGAGTATTAATTAAGTACACGTCAATGATAGGACTATTTTAGAAGTAGCAATTTCGGTGGGTAACTTTGCGACACAAATTTCTATTTGTATTCAAAAATTATTATCATGCTTATAGTCGCAGCACCTCCACGACTCGACTTAAGCCTCCCTCATAGATTTTTAATAGGACCAGATGGAGGTTATATAATTAACCGATTACTTATATACATAAGAATTCTCTATACATTGATAATGAGACCGGTTGGAAGCGGCCTGCATCCAGCGTCATCCGACCACCTTGACATGATCGTCAGTCCACTTTGAGCACGGATGCCTTACACTGCGTCTGCCGGTCTGTGGTCTCAAAAACCACAATGCGCAAATATTACTGTATTCCGGTTACAACGGTGCCGTAACGTCTTGAAATAATTTATTTGAAGACGCTGTGGATCGCAGCGCATTGTAATCGGCGGTACCTATGACTGACTATATCCGGCAAACGAATTCATAGTAACTTTTTTGTTTGCTTTTAGTTTGCAATTTAAACAATAATTCTGAAAAAAAAATGGAATAAAAGAAAGCGTTCGGAGTACATCCAGATACAAAGATTAATAAACTTTCTTTTTTATAATATTGATTTTTTGTTGTTTATCGTGAACGTGGGAAATGTGCTATGTACCGAAACAAGTTAATTATTGCAATATTTTTATTTTAAATAATATAGTTAATGTTAATAACATCCCCATAATACTCATAACGACGCATTAAGGCATGGATTAGATCGTGCCAGGGTGCAACTGCCGCCCTCCCTTTAAACGCGTACCTTTTAATGATCGATACGTCGAAACGAAATTGTAACGACTCATCGGAAGTATTATTACAGAGACTACTTCGCGATTCATATAATAAAAAATAACTGTTTCATCATCATAATCAACCATAGGGCTTAAAGTGCGGAACAAAGCCCACTAACCATACGACTGCCGCTTGCGGTAGGAAAGCGGCTTAGTCGAACTCAGAGCATTGACCATTACGTTCTACGATGCAAACGGAATGGCTTAACAACGCGACGTATTATTACAATTCGTCCACGATCATGACTTTGATGTGGTTCTAGTGCAATAAACATTTCTTAAACCATCCAAGAGGGATCCGGAAATCCGTAATTGAAACCCTGTGAGAAATGACAGGGCGGCGGTACCTTGATCTCTTGTTAAAGGTCATTGCACTACATGCCCACCGACACGTCTAAACTAACCAACCTAGAGGCCTCAGTCAGTGTGCTCGTCATGACAGCCTTTGCTTTTAATTATCATAAAGTCCAAGGGGCGACTATTCTGGTAAGGGTAATTAACAGTAAGCGCGCCAAATGAAACACCAACACCATCAACGTTCGAGGGAGAGCGCTAGATGCTGTCTCAGCATCTAGCAACAGCGACTAAAATCGCTATTAATTGGAATAACTCCGAAAATCTCTTCACGAAAGCTTCCATTCTAAGTGACGCAAATCCAAAATCCTTCACGTGCGAACATGACGCCAATACCTCAAGGCATCAATGTACTTACAAGTCATATACAATCTGTCGTCAAGAGTTTCTCAAAACAGATCCCAGCGGAAGATAAATTCCAAGAGCTCTGCTAGATGATGTAAGATACCTTCTGAGACGCAAGTATGGGCAATGTGCACCCAATATCGTTTCCCGTCCAAACCGAACCGCAGGTACCTAAGTGAAGCTAGAGAGCGCATCGCCTAAGTTTGGAACGAGAGATGGAGTGACACCTTCTCGGAAATCAAACCGTCCCATCTCGCCTCCTGAAAGATTCCTAAATTCCTCAAAGCATACATACCTGCTCAATCATGCCACCCCTCTAGCGCTAGAGTAATCAGACTCTGGCTTTGCTGGACGAGGAAAAGCTGAATGCCTAGCCGCAAATCCGAATCACCTCCTAAAGGTGGACCGTGAAGTTGAAAGACGCTCCCTGAAGCCCTTGCCCCATAGATCTGGTCATGTGCGATGAAGTTATGGACGTCATGTACAATTTACGCCCGCGTAAAGCGCCAGACTCCGATGGCATACCCAATAAGGCAGCCAAACTCCTCCCGACCGACACAATCAAGGTTGTAGTTCTTGTTTTTAACGTGGCCATGCCAAGGATTCTTAACCAAACAGTGGAAGAGTGCGGAAAACAGAGTTCTTGAAGCCCTCCAAAACCGCAATGAATCCCACGTCCTATAATCTACAAAAGATTCATCCGTGCTGGAATTATGACATTAATAGAGGCGAAAGAACTCCCTATTTCTGAACAGTTTGATTTTTACTCCCGCGCTCATAAAGTGCACCACTTTGCGGGATAAAGTTTGGCATATCGGACTCGTACACGACACCAATACGATGTCGGTATGCCGGTCGGTATTTGACATTCTTAGTGATAAAACGTTTCAACTGCCGTCGAGGACTTCTAGCGAGTCCCACATCCGGTGCGGGCGGGCGCGCCACAAAGACCGGTCAGGCCTGTTCTGTACACGCTTTACACCAATGACATCCCTCAGGTCAAGGGTTTAAAGTTCGTCCTATTCGCAGACGACACCTGCATTTCTACCTCTCACTTATCGCCACCGACGCCATCACCAAACGCTTCCAGACCGCAGCCAATGTCCTAGGACGTTGTTTCTGGAAATGGAGGATTTTAATCAATCTCTCCAAACGCGTGGTAATGCTCATTACAAAGCGCAACCGCTCCTTTTTGCCGATCACAGATAAGTTCTGCGCCATGGTTAACTCAAACACGTTATCTAGGTGTCGTTTTGGATAACAAATTCAATTTTAAGCGCACGACTAAAGCACGCGAAAGCGGCCTTCATACTTGGCCGCACCTATCAATTATTAAACAGTGGGAGTGAACTGGCTCTGTCGAATAAAGTGCCGTGATAAAGCCGTAATAAGACCCGTCCTCACATACGTAAAACCATGCTTGACATATGCTATTTCGCCTGAATGACTCATGGACTCTAAGTCGTACAGAACCGATTCATGCGTAGGGTAACGAGTGCCCGTGATATTTACGCAATGAAGACCTGCATGTTGACATAGAACTGCCGACAATCGACCAGTTCCTACGACGGGCATCAATTCATTACTTTGACTCTGCCGCTCGACTTACAAATTCATTGATTATAAGTACCGCCACCTACACTATGGTTACACCCGGTACATTCGGACAGTCTGGTGATCGAGACACATACTCGAATTTCCAGACGACGAAACCACTAAAAGACAAACTGTCTCGTCGGAAACGAGGTCGGATCACATATCACAAGAGACCCAAACCCACGATCATACTGAATAGAAGCGTTGCTGGAGTTTTTTTCGCCACTTCTTTCCCAGTGGTAGTAGTACTAAGTCCCTCTATTTAGCATTCAACGAACCTATCTAAGAGGTTGGTGGCCTCCCAATTTGGTAAAATAGTAATATGTAGCGGCCCGAACCGAGGCTCCGAGCTTCGCTACTTTAAAAAAGGTCTTAGCTTGACGCAGTCTGCACCCTGCCACCTCAAACCCGCGGAATCTGAAATGACTTTTTATTTAGCTCCGTCCCGTCGATATTCAACAAGATCGGTTAGAACCGGTTTGCAACCCGCCATCTAAGGTAATAAACGTACTACGCTGCGCTTGCCGCTTGCCACGATATCTTGTACATCGTCTTTGCTTAGTCGGTTAATCTCGTAGAGAAATTCCGAGAATAGACCGTCCATAATTCATTGTGCGACTGTGAACTTTCTAATGATATTTCTTAATTTTCACAGCTAAATGTTTTTTAAAGATACCTATATATCGTAATAATAGTTTAATAAAAACTTTCATTCTTATTAAAAGAAGGTTTTTCTGAAGACACTATTAACTAACAGTTGTATAAATGGAACTGATAGAATATTTTCAATTAAATAATGAAATGTCACAAGGAAGAAAAATGTCAAACGTAATAAGGGACATGAATTGACGATAAAAATATAAATAAATTAGACGATTTATTTTCTTAGTTACTGTAGTTAACTATATTATTATGTAACATCTTCGAGAATGTGATATCGGTTAATATTGCTACATTACCAGTATTCAAGTTTTAATAATTTGTAGTGAAGAATTTTGATGTATTTAAAAGACAATTTAAAAGCGTAATTAATTTCGCACTTATTCAATTTAATGTTATTTTTGCGACACGGTTCGTAGAATATGAAGCGGTACAACGATGTGTAGGTATCTAAAATCGATTGGTCCAGGTGTTATTCCCGTGCACTTCCCATGGCGTGTTGCGTGATGACACCCTTTGTCCCGTGGGATCCACCACAGACGAAACAAACGTATTATTCAGTTATTATGATATAATTATGGAAAAAAAAGTCTTAAAATAAATATTGATTTTTAATTCGAATATATTGTTTTTTAACGAAACACATTTTTCCTTTCAATAAGACTTAAATTATCTTAAATGTAACTTTTAGTAGGTTCTAAAAAAGAATAGCGATTTAAAAATTAACTAAAAAATTAAAGTTATACATATTTTACATAAAGCAATCCGTACATTATTCTATGGAGGGTGTTTTAAATCCGCATACAAAAAATAAATATATTAAAAGTGCTCCGGGCTTCAGAATCACATATAGCAAATTAAGTGATCTCCCTCTGCAAACAGAAGGGCGAAGTGAATTAGAAAACTATTAAGCTCTTCACACCCCTTCTTGCAACGGTGTGAATTTTTTGTACAGCGATCACAAATGATACTAATATTTACAAAAGTAATGAAAAAAATATATAATGATTTCCGTAGCTCTTAAAAAATATGATGGCTAAACGTAAAAATATCACAATAATAAATTAACACAAGTTTGTCTTTTTTGTTTGTCAGGTTTTCGACAATTTAAAATTTTTAATATTCAACGCTTGTTATAATTAGTTTTATAATAACGGAAAAAGAACCTAATAAATGCTTGGATGATGGAAATAAAAGCGTGGGTTTTTTTGTATATACATTTAACTACTTGGTTAAGTAAATCTTACTCATTTTATAAGTTATGTGTTATTGACATTCTTATACTACGCACTACGCACTATATTTGTTGATTTAATTATATATATTTTTATATATTGTATACATAAACTAAATGTATTAATAACAAACAATGATTTCTTTACAAAGTGATAAGTTTTCTGTTTCATAAACAAGCTTTTTATGATGTGATTATATTTTATATCAATGGTTTGTGTTTTTTATTACATCTTAACACACCATTTTTGGATTACGATTGATGTCATATATTTGATATTTAGAGGCAGGTGTTTTAATTTACTCTTCGGGAAAAATTTACAATATTTGTTTCCATTTTTTTTTTCTCTATAGGAACATTCCTCGTGTCATACTAAACATATATAGAAATAATTGTGCCCGAATACTCAGCCGTTCTCGAGTTTTACGTATAGCAAGTTATTTGGTAATCCATTTTTATTTATAATAATATAAAACGTCAGTAAACTTTAGATCCTCCATTTCATATATCATGTTAGTCTCCCAATATACACTGTTAAAATTTCATTTTTTAAAGCATTTCGAAAAGTCCTTGTTCTATAATTGTATTTTTATTTCTTAGAAAACAAATATTTAAAAAGAATCCAATTAATAGAAGACATTTCGGACGGATGTCACATTATTCATTTTTTAATTAATAAAATACCTTATCGAAAGTATAGGATTTACATAACTATTATCGCGCACGTGTGCCGACTGACCCTCCAATTCTATTGACTCCGCTGTTGAACTCAATAACAAAACACTAAACTACGCAATTCACAATGGATATAAATACTTCTTATATTTCTATTCTTAACTGGCCGCATCAAAAACCTTATTTTGTGGGAACTGTCTTCGTGACATTTTAGTACGTTTATTTGTATTTACGTATTTAGGTGCAATAGTAGATGGTTCAGTACTACATAACTATTGATCGTTAACTAGTACTGTAAAATGCCAATTAAAATTTTACTTGCACGACAAATCTTTGATTCAATGGGACTTCCTACCGTCGAGGTGGATATGGTGACCGAACTTGGTCTATTTAGAATAGGCGTGCCGAACACTGATGCGAAAAAGGTCGCCGAGGCAGTACAACTTCGTGATAATAATCCTGCCGAGTACATGGGCATGGGGGTAAGCAACGCTGTTAAGAATATTAACACGATAATTGCACCTGAACTTATAAAACAAAATTATGAAGTTACAATGCAAAAAGAGATAGACCAATTCATGCTCGCTCTTGACGGGACCGATAACAGATCAAGACTTGGAGCAAACTCTATAATGTGTGTTTCAATGGTTGTAGCGAAGGCTGGGGCGGCTAAAAAAGGAATGCCTCTATATAGACATATATCTGATATGGCCGACGTAACTAGCATAATTATGCCGGTTCCACATTTTACCATTTTGACGGGGGGTATACTATCTTCGAACGAATTACCATTTCAAGAATATTTGATCATGCCAACGGGAGTGTCGTCTTTTGTTGAGGCTATGCGCGTTGGCACTGACATTTATCAGTATGTTAAAAAAACTGTCAAATCAAAATTTAAAGTCGAGGCAACGTACGTAATTGAGAATGGTGGCTTTTCCATACCTCTGCGAAGCAATAGAGACGCACTTATATTTTTAACTGACGCTATTAAACAATGTGGATACGCTGGTAAAGTTGAAATTGCTATCAACGCTGCCGCATCGGATTTATTTAAAGATGGCGCTTATGATTTAGAATTTAAAAATCCCAATACCAATCCCCAAGATTACATGTCTTCAGACAAGCTTGCAGAAATGTATTTGGAAAGCATGAAAGAGTTTCCCGTAAATTCTTTCGAAGATGCATTTGATTTTGACGATTGGGCCGCTTGGTCCACTTTAACTACACGGACTCAAGCACAATTGTTTGGAAATGACCTCACGCAGACGAACTTAAGAAGAGTAAGTTTGGCAGTTGAAAAAAGAGCTGGAAATACCTTAGGCATACGATTAAACCAATCCGCCACGCTTACCGAATTAATAGAAGTGTTTAAATTAATAAAATCCAATGGTTTTGGTGTCGTAGTTTGCGACAGGTGGGGAGATACAGATGACTTATTCCTAGCTGATTTAGTAATTGGATTGTCTGCTGGTCAGATAAAATGTGGTGCTCCCGCGCGATCTGAACGCGTCGGTAAATATAACCAGATTTTAAGAATAGAAGAAGAATTAGGCGCTTTAGCTAAATACGCTGGAAAAAATTACCGCGGACAAGTCTAATGTATTTTCCAGTTCTCATAATTAATTATAAAAATTAAAGACAACAGGTACTTAAGCATCTAATATTCAGACAATTGTCAGTTGCGGTTGTCTTAAATTCATGGCAAGCGGTATAATTACCGGAAATGTTCAATATGTCCATTGTGATATAGTTCTAAACTGTTATTAATGCACTTGCATAAACGTTTTCCATTGAACCATGTGGTGCTATGACAATAATGTATATCGATATCTATGATAGAAAATTCAAACGGTTGGAGAACATTGCTAAATTTGTGTATTGTGGTTCATAAAAATAGCACGTTTATCGCATTTTGCCGCCAATAAATACTTATTTTAAATATAGGTACGCTAAAACTACAGCAAAATAAATGTCAAACGGCAAAACAGCAAAGTAACAATCTCATGTATTCGTTATAAATTTCTTCAAACAATAATTTAAATTATAGCTGGAAGTATAAAAAATGTTTAGAAAATATAACACACTTTTGCATGAAATCGTTTTATTTTTTATTAAGTTCTTAAATTCAATAATTTTTATAGTACAAATAAATAATAAATTTAACCGGGTTATTTAAAAAGAAACTGTATTTATGCTGGCCCCGAAATAGATTCCCAAATAACAGAAAAAGTTCCTTTGGTAGTTTAAGACTACCATCGAAGATAAATTTGGAAGCTAGAATTTCCAACATATAGAATAAATGTAATATTGTTTGGATTCTGTTACTTTCCAGCATTATAACAGGAAAGTCATCTAAATATCGATAAATGACGAACATCACCAGTTTTGTAATAGACAGGGGACAGAAAGGAACGCACGTGCAAGCGCCCTCACGCTCGACCCCCAGCCAAACACCCCGATATTGTACCACATCGCGAAATGTTTAGTTAGAAGAGCCCCCGTAAAGAATTGTTTACGCTCTCTTCACTGTAATTGCAGATAAATAAAAATGTGTTTATGCTTGCTTAGGGCTGCACCCAAGCGATTGTCCGTATGTAATTGCAAGATCAATGGTTATAGATTAGTCATTTTTATATCTAATACTCTGTGGTATTCAACTTCCTTGCCTTTATCTGAACAATTTTTCCGTGGAATTAGGGAGTACTATTCTGTTGCTAAACAATAACCCTTTTAGACCTCTAATACATTTAGGGTACTTTTCTTTTTTTTTAACTTGGTTATTGAACGTAATATAATATATAAAAACTTGCTTTAACTAGCATTTCTTGTAAGTTGGCGCGACTTGTCATAGAATCTAAACATCGTCTTTATAAATTCGTCTTAATTTACTTTTTTACAATTTGTTTCCACAACATACTAGATTTTTTAAAACATTATTTATCTAAATGTAACAAATCAACTTATATCTACAAAAACACATCTTGCATTAAAAACAATGCTGAAGTTTAAAACTAGTTCAAGATGACGTGGGTTATGCAATAAAACAGATTTAGACAAAATTTGGAAGAACTAAGCGTTCCGTTAGCTGGGAGCAGGCGAAAAATCGTTCACTACATACATAAATGAAAAGCGGACTTTGTTTTGACATTGGTACAACAAATTATATGTTAAAGTAAAATAAATCGATAAACAATTATTGTGGGTAGGTTAAGTTAGTTTGGAATCGTTAGAGCTCTTAACTCCCACTAGCTTTAGCGACGCTGAAAGGATCGGTGGATTTACGGGATCTCAATCCATTGTGATAGAACACGGGGAATTCAAAGGTAGAGTGAACTACGCACAGCACGTGGGACTGTGGCAAAAAAAGTTTCCCACTGATTAGTGAAGTCCCTCACACCAACGTAGTAATGAGTGGGTTTTAATGTACAGGAACCTCGCGTAATGACGTGATGCCAACGTACCTTGAACATCGGTTCGCGGAGGACGAAGCGCTTAATCCAGAAGATTTCTCTTTACTGGGATGGTTGGGAGAAAGCGTCTAGAAACCAAAAAAAGATTAGGCTACATTTGCTGTTAGTTGGCAACATTTACCGGCGACTAACGAAAAAAGAAGTACTTATTTTAAACATATATTTTTATGTATTATAAAAGTTGTGATAGCAGACATGAAATTATAGAAACATTCCATCTATCAATTTTTTTATCAATGATGTAGGAATGACAATTTATTTCTGCTATAGTAACAAAAATCATTATTTATTGATTGTAAACAAAGTATGGAACATCTTGCTGTCAATTTTATTTTAAAACGAGAGCGAGAGATTGGTAAATACACGACATATTATTTTAAGAATGACCTAATGTGTTTTAATCATTTCAGGTAGTAATTTCCAAGCTCATTCGTTGTCTTGGTCTCGTCGTGGAGAAAGGCCGCCGGGAGGAACTCTACACGCTAAAATTTGGATACCCGAAGATCCTAAGTTACATTACAATACAAATAACGTCATCGAGAAGGAAGAACTAAGATAAATTATAGTCAGTGCATATGATAATTGTTGATCTCTATTAGTATGTAACAAGTATAGTTAATCAAAGTAATATTCTATTATCTGTAGTTAATAATTGAAATATGTAAATATAAACTATTTGTTTATCTAAACAGTTCACAATGTGGCGTTTATGAATTAAAACGAAAAATAAACAATCATTACGGGAGATAATTTGATTTATTTATATCATTCCACTAATCAATAATACCTACCCATTTAGTCATAAATGATTTTAATTTAAAATGGGTATTTATGAGACTATTATATTATATATTTAATATAACCCACTTTTAATGGATTACATTATATGTATTAAATATTATAAATCGTGAAAAAATTCGCTATTAGCGTGCAACATATTAAATAACTTTAAAAAGAAAAATGTTAAGGCATAACATGCGAAAATTATGGCAAACAACCGTAGTGGTTTTACATTCCCTAAAAGTGAAGTGCGACGATCAGTAAAAGTTAGAGACTCTGGAAGGCATTCGATTTGTATTAAAGTAATATAATAAGTATAATATATAACTCTCTCACTCTCTTACAACAAGAAAAATATATTATTTCGTCTGTTCCCGACAATCAATATTTTTAAATTTTTTGTTTTGTGCATAAGTAATGGATTTGTATTTCTGAGCAGTATGTAAACATACGACACAAAAATTGATTTTTGGCGCGGTTGCTAGGATACCATTTCGGAACTCTCTATAGTTATATTGACAATTGTGTATTTCTAAATAAATATTTTATGGGATTAATTTACATCTTAATTATTGTCCACAACAACTGATCCTGAGTGACTGCACATCCTATCGCTGGTTCGATTTAATAAACTAAATACAAAATCATTCTCTACGGTTAAACGAAAAAAAATTACATGGTATGTTTAAACTTTTTGCTCATCACTAACAAATTAAAAATATTTCTTTCGAACCGTTCTATTCTTTACGATGCAGTGTTACAAAAGAAAAACAAAATAAAGTGTTAACCTTTAGTAAAAGTATAAGAAAAATGCTATAACTATCAACACCACGTGCTAGAACTCTTTAAGCCTAATTGAAACAGAAGGAAAAACTTTACTGGCATATGACTATATATGACTACCTATAGATATGCATATCTAATACACGGTACTACATTACCCTTCGGACTATAGCAATATTTTAGGCAAAAGAGTCGCTTTCTAGGAACCAGCCTGTACCGTTAGTCATGACGATTTTCTGTGAGTTCGTCAGAACTGTGCTAGGTTTATATTATGAGACTTAGTTTTCACTCGCAGATCAATTTTTTCTTTTCTTTTTTTATTTTTTGTGGCAAGCTAGAGAGACTAGTCCAACTTCCTCCTGCTAACACTGTAGGGGGAGGGGAGCGGCTTCACGCGTTCATAGCTCGACGTCCTAACGTGATACTTGCCTTCCTAAAGACAAATTTCCCCGATGCCCCCGGATGTCTATATACCTACGGACGCAGTACACGCGGTCAACGCCTTCAGAAAAACCTGAGGAAAACTACTCCTCCCATGAACGAATAGACGCTCATTCTGAAATGGAAAGGAGTGTTACAGTAAAACGAACAATTACACATTACTTAGTCTCTGCATCGCTCATCCAAATATTATACATAATTGTTCGGACCGTAACCTCCCATATAATTACTTCAAACGTCGCGCCACCCTGAGACCGAAACGCGCTCTTAAACTTTCGTACGACAACTTAAACAAAGGTGATAGCAAGCCAACAAGTCATGGCTCGACATCTGTTTAGACGGAATGTTAAACAGGTTATGAGCAACAGCTCAAACCGTAGTCTCCTCCAGTGGGTTCTTACGCCAGGTCATTGCATGGGGCGGCAGCACAAGCGATCAAAGAGCTTAGTTGAGCGATGAAGAGCCTGAACTGTGAACTTAGGTTAAGCGCCATCTGCGCCCTGTCATCGGAATTTATAAATAGCAATAGGGCAAACTGAATTACTGTTGTACTTTCACTAGGTGGACATAGTTATAGTCGCGGGATGTTACTAAATGCGGGCAGCGAAAGACCGGTCGTCGTGGCGTCTAGCAGCACAAAAGATGATGAGAAAACACTTTCAGTTTACCTTCATTCCCAAATAAATATTACGCAATGAAAACGCTCTTACTGCATTAGACAGATGCACAGTTTCCCACAGAGACGGTATCTATATCCCTTGTTATATCAAATAGTTTATCCATTTTGAGTTATCTTTTAACACAGTGCACAGTTTATAAACTATTTAAAATTAGAAAATGCGATTTCTTGGTAAAATATTTGTAACGAAATTACAGTTTTTATTATTTGAACAATAGACGGAAAGATTTGCTTTTAGACCCAATACAAATTCTATTATTAAAAGTCAAATAGTAGAATTTTATTTCTGGGCATTGATTTGGAGCTAGCCCATAAAAATGTTAAAGCTTATCAAACTTAGGCATAGTAAGAGTATATCTTGATTTCCCAGAAGCTTTCCAGAAGCAGAAGTGCAACGTGCAAGTGGACAGAGATTATCAAGATTTTAATTCACAAAAAATTATTCATTAAATATATAATGCAAATAAAATGTTCAAGAAAAAACTGCGTACACGCTCAGAATAACCTTAACGGATACGTTTAACTAAAAAGGCTTTAATATTTTTTTACAAAATAAATATCCTGCTGCATGTTATGGGGCGTTACTCGATCAATATCTAGCGCTGTCCCGGATTGGTTGCAGATGGCATTTCCCATGCCAGCTCCGCCTCATCTCTGATTTAAAACCATTAACACATTAAACATTTTCCAACAGCATATTCAATAACGACCAGCAATTGACAGAAAAGTTTCATAGCGAAAATTTTGAAACAACATTATTACAAGTTTGATTTTATAATTACTATATAAATACAATAATCAAGATCATTTTTTATTGTTCGTCATACCATTCTTTAAACCTAATTAATCTATACCACTTTAATATAATCAGTACAGAGGTAATTGTGTGAATGGGATCTAAGTACCTTAAGTAGCTTGCATAGCTATCAGATCGATCGACTTTGAGATTATGGTAGTGTGTTTAAGGATAGGATGCTGATGGTTTTTCTAACAAACTTTGAATATTATTAAACATTAGGTAGTTAACTATCAAAAACTTATATTTATGTATATTCACCTAAATAAAAATTATGATAAATATATTTTAGATCTCAGCTCTACACAATGTAATACACCCAGTATTAAAATCCAGCATAACGTAAATTTAATAATGTACTCGTACGACAGTAAAGACGCTTTAATGGGTCCAACTGGTCCTATGGGCATCACTGTCCGGCGTTGGACATCCTAAAACTGAAATGATGATTATGAAACACTTTTAAAGATATGTTACCTAAAATAATATTATTACCCCCACAGAAATAAAGTAAAATAAGGAGTAAACTTATTCCTTTGTCACATTTATAGCCAGTTGCGATACCCAAGTTTAGTTAAGCCAAATAAAATATCTTAGTATAATATAATTTATTACTTATCAATCATTAACAAATTCCTATTATTTTCAAAATTAAGTTTCGGTTTATTAATAGATATTTTATTTTAAAATCTTGTCGATTCGCCGTTTACATAAGACCCTGCCCGTTGATCTGTATTCTATCAAATTGTCTTTGTTTATTTTTATGTCTTGTTGATGTTCAATAAAGGGTAAATAAGCAGAGAGAACACCAAGACTTGTATACTATTTATTATTTTCTCTTTTGAAGTTTTTAATACATAAGAAACACCATTTACAAAAAAAAATACTCAAACAATTCTTCAACAACAAAAATAACTTATTACGAATATTTGAGTTACAATTACTTTACGTTCACGCGGACAAGGAATTCGAAAAAACACTATGCTTTTTTAATATTTAAATTAATTTGCTGTGCAAATGTATAATTGTATTTCCGCGCTGATGCGTGAGAATTTTTCCAGAAACTAACAAAAGGATAGAATTTATTAATTTGGGGTTTTTTTGTAATGAATTTTTACATAAGATTCAACTTATATGTTCTTGGAAATAAATATGATATAACCTATCTTTACTTTAATTTAAAACTTTAAAAATGGTTAAATTGTAAATAACCTGTCCCCTGTATTCTTCGCGAACCTTATCAACGCTCTCTCAACTCCGATGATGATAATGTTTCGTAAAAGCAGTTCTTACCTAAACTCTACTTGACGAATGTAATAATTTCACCAAATTCTCCCAGTTCCATTCTCTAAGCCTGACAGTTACAGACTTATCGTAATGAATCAGTACCATAGAGAAAATCTCTCTTATACTATAAATCTCATATGGTCAATACTGGCCCCCCTCGGAGCGATGCACCGCACTCTCATCATACTCGTACTCAAGACGTCGACGACCGCGTCGGCCTCGCCGGGGCCTTCGAGGGTGGTCAGGGCAGGCCCGTGTCACTCCCGACCACCGAGTAGTCCTCATTTCGCAAACCTACACTGCACTTCAGTCACATCACTATAAACGGGAATAGTCTCTCTTCGTGCAAACGTCATTGTTGTATCTGGAAGGCGATGTGCCAGATTAAGTTTTTTTCTTAGGGACCTATTTTTCTCTCGATTTCGACGAAGCTGTACGAAGCCAAAATGACTAGCAGCGTAACATCACACACATCATAAATACATAATAAAAATTACTTATCCAAGATTTAGCACTGGCACTACCGTACTTTTCTTCTAGATTCCTAAGAGAATAATAAATTTTATTCCGTACTCGGTAAGTTCATAGGACATTAGTAAGCTAGTAAAATATTTACTTAAAGAATGTTAGTAACTATTAGTATTTTGTATAATTTAACAATAGCACTAATTATAAATTTATCCTAAAATTTAAAAAAAAAACTTGTTTTATAAAGTTTTTTTAAAACTATGTGTGGCATACAAATACCGCTGCAGACAAGAGCAAAAAAAGTACCGCCCGGGCACTGCAGAGCACCCGAAATGAAGCGATGATATAGCCTTCCGTAGGTCCATGGTAGAATAATAATTACACTGCCATCTTTTGACACTGGAACAACATTCAATTCGTGTATGCACTACCCTAACTTTGGAAGAAGCCGCTCGACGTTCAACTTCTTACGAGCCAATCCCTATTTACTTGGGAACAGGGATTTGTTGGGGCAATAATTTTTTCGTTTGTTCTTTGTATTAATAATCTTTTCTATCTTCTCCTATTCATTATCATTTATACATTACATTGTTTTCATTTTTATTTATTACATTTTTCCATTACCTTTTATCCCATCCTCATACATTAAAGCTAAGGTCTATTTTATTTTCTCACTATATATTTAACAGCATTTTAACTATATATATAACAGTTATATTTTTATTTAATTATTACATTATATATAATTTTCAGTTTATTTTTGGTTCTATTATGTGTTTTTAACATTTTGTATTATTTTTTATTTTGATAATTTACCTGTATTTACATTTTAACAATGTCTTTAGGCCTGGGTTGTTCCTAGCTATGACTTCTTTGATGACCCTTATGCAGTCCAGCCAGTTGATGCTCCCTCATTTCTCTCCGTCCCCGCGTGCGCTTTTACTCAATAAAGCCTTACATTCTTCCCATTTTCTCTCGCCTTCATGATATTCTCTTTTACTCGTTAACGCCAAAGGATAGAGGGTGTCCGCTCCTCACATACATTCGCTGCATACAAAATTGTTGGCTCGAGCACCACCAGATATATCGTTCTGATCACGTCCGAGTTCAGACCCCGGCTTGTGTATATTAGAATGTAAGGGATAACTGATATCTGTCACCTTGTTTATAAGTGACATTTTATTCTTCCTATTAAAGGAAAGAGGGAGCAGAGTACGAAAGCCGTTACGTTTCGCATCAGTTCGTATTGACGTGCTTATCACCTTGAGTTTTAGTATCAATTCCAAATCACTTTTTTAAATTGGTTTAATTTATTAATTAAAAAAATACTATCTACTCTATCCTTATTAAATCAAATTAGCTCCATTTTAAAATGGTTTATACCTATAAAATTGTTTTAAAACGCACGGGTACTCTTTGGACACCTATAAAACAATCCTGTTGCAAACAAATCCAGTCCCTCAATACATATTGTGAAATACTGACTATTACGAGCTGTTTAAAATGTATTAACGCAATGGATGGATGAATTTAGAACAAATGACATTACTAATCAAACAGAAACGTAATAACATTTTATTTTCAGTAATTTTAATTTGACTCTTGAGTTATTTCGCGTAAAGGAAGTGTCTTCTCATATTTGCATCACCGAATGATATATTAAAAGTTAAGATACATGAAGTTAGGATCCCGGCGCAGTTTATAGGCAGGAAATGAATACAATAGATGTTTTATTTGCGATAGGTTTATTTTCATAACATACAAAAAAATATTGAATTACAAACTTATAAAACATCTTAGCAACAGTTTCATGTAACTGTCAATATACTAAGTAAAGAAATCAATTTCTTAATAACACATATAACTGATTTTACATGCATGCTTTACGTGATTATATGCAATATTTTATCAGTATAAAAACATAGGAAAAAAAACAACAGTTTCACTTAAAATTATTTATAATACAATAACATTATGTTATTATACCTAGTCAACGGTTAATTTTATTGACATTATAAATATGATAATAAATAGGACTAGAATGACTATAGTTAAATAGTCATTGTAGTTATGGATTTATGATAGTCAGTTATCTGTGGACGAAAATGGATTTTACGAAAACTTACCATTGTTCTAAATCTATAGTATTTACTATACGATATTTACAAAACTTACGCCACCCAAATGTTTATATTGTTGATATCTATTTATCCTTTAAATAACAGTGTAGCGGCAATTAAATAAATTTTGTGACAAGTTTTTTTTTTCATTTGAGGTGCAATTTTCATATAACTTAAAACAAATATTCGGTAAAATATCTAAAAACTTTAATTTTCAAATATTAATAACTGGAATTTTCGCCTGTAAGTGAAATTATACGGCTTTACAAAATACGGAACAACGGATTTTCAAATATTAGCATCAATATCAATAAATTGAATTTCAGTCTATAAACGAAATTGTACGGCATTGCCAGTTGGCAGTATAAAACTGTCAATATTTGGAACTCAAGCATATGTGTTCTTTTCTTGCAATTAAATTCATAATTACTATTAAATTAATAATTTAAAGTAATGATTGTAATTTAATCTATTACAATGTCAAATAGCCACATTTTATTTAACAATGAAAACCTAAACTGCTTTAAAAAAAGAAGCCTGGATGAAGGGATAAACAAGACAATTTCATTATTTTGCTAAAACTAATAATTTAAAAAAAAAACTTTTCATCTGACCATTTCTCAAGAATTCAGTGAAAATTGACAGCAGCATGTAATTATTGAAAAAAAAATTAAACTGCATTGAAATACTCACTACCTAAAGTTTTTTTTAAAGTATTCTGGCTAAATTCTCAACAATTCTAAATATATTAATAAACTTCGACTTTGAGCAGTGTCTGAAATCTCATTCAGAACTATAAAGTATCATTATTGTAATTAAGGTATTATTCCCATTTACTTTCGAAAAGTACATCATTGTATAACATTAACAGTCTTTTACACTTTACTGCTTTAGATTTTACATAATGAGATCGAACTTTTAGAACCAATATATTCATCCATATAATTTTATCACATTTGAATAACATATGTACTTTATTTACACCTTTTGAAAAACTGTCTGATTTTGAATTTCAACTGTAATAAAATAAAAACAATATTTGGCATAGGTCTAACTTGATTTTAAAATCTGCTAATTGCTTATTTACTGTACTTTTTGGTAATTAATATTAAAATATTTAAATGCATGTTTTAATAAAGGTTTGTATATGAATGCCCAAGGTAAGAATATGACAAATCCTGAAAAATAAAGACTACTGTATATACTCCACCATTTGGAAATTATTTTGAGATCAAAAGGTATTAAACTCCAGCCCATAAAAATTATTGTATACATTTTCAATAGGATATACATAGCATAACGGCTAAATCTGTATTCCCATACTTTCTTAAATAAAACAGTATTTTGGAGAAAGGCTTCTAGTTCTCTTTCCATTAAAATAATCAAAAATTCATTAAAGAACGTAACATAGTACCCAGACCTTATACCATGCCATAGTGCTAAAAAGAACAAGGTGAACAACTGACTTAAGTTTCGGTTCCCTAAAAACTTAAGACGTTTGTAGATATACTCGGCAGCAAAATGGTTTGTGTTACAATTGAAACTATCTATGTAGTGTTGAAACTTAGTGGCACCTTCAAAACGTAGCAGTTTTATGTTGCTGCAACCATCCCACATAGTTATTTTTTCTCCATTAGCATTTTTCTTGTAGCCATTATATGAAATGCCAAACCGTATACATGAAGCTGTGAATAAAATGTTTAATGCTAAATTTAGGTCGTTATTCTTCTGATCAAAAATGTTTGAAGTTTGAAACAGAGAATAATGTTTATCAATAAAGTAATAATAAAATACTGAATAATGTTTATTAAATAACTGACTGTTTGTGGATTTTATAACCTTTATTTGTTCAAACATTAGGTGACACCTTTTTACAAATGTAGTTTACTACAATCTTCAAACCAGATTGTGAAAATATTTCCATGATAATGCTTAAATAAATGTCATTTCAGTGGACTAGTTTATTCCAGTAGGCAGTTACACACACATCTGAATCATTATTTAGACAAACTTTATAAGGCTGGCGGCTACCACTGGCTCGGAATGCTGATCTGCTGCAAAGAGTCAGCCAGAAACTCAACAGGTGCTTGTTTTATAAGAAATTTATCAATGTATATGTTATAATACCAACCATCTAAATGAATCTCAACAAGTTTCTACACATTATGATCAATTAAAAACTGTTGTAACTGTAAAAATACTGCTATCCTTTAATCCAAAACACTTGAAAAGAATTGACCTAAGCATTGATGCTAAACATGGGATGCCACTGCCTATTGATTTCAAACATTTTTGACACGAAATTGTAACAAAATCAACATTTTTACAAGAAACATTCACAAATCAAATATCAAATTAAACAAAAATATAGAAAAAGAAGCACTTCCAGATAAACTTTAAATAACTTACCTTCTGTTAGCAGCCAACAGGAAATATATTTGTAAAGTGCAAAGTGTGCCCATAATCCACAGTAGAAGTGCCTGTATATAAAAGATTTCTCCCAAAATTGATCAGACAGCATATACTTGACATTGAATATTGTGACTGCAAACAAATATTGATAACATAAAATATTGCATAATAAGTAATAAAATTCTAAAGTTGTTTAAAACATTTCACATTTGAAATTCTTGTATTACATATAACTGTTTTACTTTAGTATTTTAATTAAACTCTTGTGATTTTACTGACCTTATGGCTCCAACAGTTTTAAAGTAAATGGTTCATGTATAAATTTAAATAATAATGAGTGAGTTTTAAGTATTATCATTTAGTATTCTAATGAATCTATTTATAAGAAAGGAATAAAATTATAAAAAATTATCAATTTACCTCCAACTTGAAAAGCTATCAAGTAAATTATGCCTTGTACCAATCGCTGAATGGATTTCTTCTGATAAACACTTGATTCTCTGACTAGTGGAAATTTGTCAGAAGTAAAGTCTGCATATCGTTTAAATGAAAATATAGGCCCAACCAGAAAACATGCAGGAAAATACACAAAACCCAAGAGCTCTATTAATGTAGGACTTGCAGTAAGAGCAGTCTTTTTATTGTTTTCAGAAAGAGTTTCACCTGTTAATAATTTTTGTCCATCCCAGAGATCAAATGATAATGCAATAAGCTTTAAGGTTAAAACACAGTGTGGCATAGTCCATGTTATGTCATAATCCTCAGACTCTGTCATAACATATCCCACAAGGAGATATGTCATGTTAAAAACAAATGTTAAGATGCAGTTCATTTTACCGGGGCCAAAACATAAATTTGTGAAAAACATTACAAAAGCTGGTATAGCATTGTGTATCAGAGCCCAACCAAAATTATATGCAGCCATATCTATTCCAGTTAAAATGAAGTACATATTTCTCAATTTAGGCGTTTTAATTTGTCTTATATATTTATGGTAAATAATAGCCACAGGATAGCCCCATAAAATTGATAAAAGAAGTTTGAGCGCGGGTTCTGTTGTACTTATTAAATAGGCAGCATGAGGGATTGGGCTTAAGCCCAATGCTCCTAAAAGCATCAAAATAAATAACATTTTGTACCTGCAAAGAAAAATAGGGCATTATAATTCATTTTGCAAGCTTTGAAAGTTTTTGACAATTTTTAAAAATATTTACAAAACAGATGGTCAATTTTGTGACGTTAATGTGCAAATGCCCCGAGGGTCATAATATTTTATTACTAAAAACACGAAAAGTATTTACAAAGGTTAACGGTAACTTAAAAATATACGGTTTTTTGGTTATTGATCACAACTGTTTTAGGTATTATTTAAACACTATGATAAGAAACGTAACAATTAGGTAAATATAAGTGACGGCGATATAAACGTACATTTTGAGTTTAAAGTTCAAATATTTTAATATCAGTTGAAATTCTACCACGTGCTTAAAAGAAAAACAGTTTTTCCTAAAACATTTAGGAATTTTGCTAAAATTAACTAAAACCAAAACATAAATAATAATAAATTTTACTTACAGTACTAGACAAAAATGAAATGGATACGGCGCTGATTTTTTCTACACCAGGAAGACAGTAACTAATAATGGCCGCCTATAATAAGTGTTGCCTTTCTTCATATTTCGCTAAAAAAAGGCACAGGATAAGTACCCATACAGCAAATTTTGTAATGCTTATAACAATGTAAATTATATTTTTATAACACATTATTTTATATAAACTTTGTAAGAACTATAATCACTCTCTGTATTAATTCTTGATAGTCGTCGAAACTGTTACCAATGACGTATTCCAGTTTCTCATGAACTTTTGCCACAGAACAACGAAATAAGCAAATAACAAAAAAAAAGGCCGTCTATTCAAGCATCCGCTTATTTCTAATATTTAACACTAAAATGTGGTCTAAAGCTGTTCTATTGTTAATGCTTGTTATTCATTTAACACTTTAAAATCTCAATTGTTCAACTACTGCGCTGTTCTATAAAGAATTATTGCGCCTGTTGATTACTAAGAAAGCCTTTATGTTTAATTCAGCAGCTGCATAACAATTCAGACCCATATAAGATTCTTAAACCGTCTGCAAATGGAAAAACAATTACCATTTAGATCAAAATTTTGAAATTTATAGTTAGTCTCGGTCGTGCTAAATATACCTACGTCAGTTAACTTCATTTTCACCAACGCCAGCGAATCGCGATATGTCTATGGCCTCAACGAATACTATTATCACACCTTCACTAGGAAGAATTAATTTAGCTGTTGAGCTACCATCAATTTCTGCAGCAAGTTTATTCTTGATGGAACTCAGTCTGTAGTACTACGTCTCCTTTTGTGTTTACTATGCCACCATACTATACTAACCTACGAATCCTGACCGGCGTCACACTTGAAGTAATCACAGCAATCGTTTTGTTTTGACAAAAGACGGTCTTTGAGTAATGGCTAAAGTGTAAAATGGGCAAGGGTCCGATGGGCTTAAAAGACTTCCTCACCACCACAACCACTTCCTCTTTCCATCTCGTGGGGAAGAGGGAAAGAAAGAGACATCAGACAAAAGAGAAAGAACAGGACAGGGTTCACGGCGGCCGCCGCAGATATCTGCTGTAAGTCCGTCGGTTCCCGATGCCTTCTTGGCATTGAAGGTCGACCCGGACCGTCGGAAGTTCTCCATCATAAAGGAGTCACATGTTTCGTGGCCGAGCGTTAACGGAAAATAGTGCCTTTTCATAAAATATTTGTGGGAATTATAATAAATTTATATATACAAAGCTACCAGGTACAGAAATATGCAGGACTCAAATTGTTTCGTGTTTCGATTTTAACGACGTCTTAACTACAGATATTACAAAGTCCGAACTATGAACACTGATATTTTTATAACTAAAAAAATGTAACTGAGCTGTTGCTGAGCCACATATAGTACTTCTTTATTTTAATTGTAAAATATGTAATGTTTATAGCTTTGAAAAAAAAATTAAAATTTCTAAATACTATCTGTTTCTCAATAATGTTTATGGTTCTGACACAGGATTTTTTTAATTCTTTTTCACACCGTATAGTTTTTTTTATGAAACCGTTATTATTCGTGACGGAATGCACTGTTGTCTTGTAGGCATTTACGGAATCCATAGTTTTGGACGCCAGAGCGCAGATGACGCATAGCCTAGTCCCAGATTTTGATAGTAAATTCGAGTCGAGCCTCGGCTCAGACAGCTACATACTATTTTAATAACCAAAACAGAGACTTCAAATTAGAAATTGTCATTACTTTATTAATAAGTTGAATACTTATTAATTAAATAACGCAAAGTGCAAATGTAGTTTAAGATTCAACTCAATTAAATGTTCACTGTACATTTCATCATTATCATATTAGCCAAACGGCGCCGAGGATCGCCACAATGACGGATTTTGTTGGAAATTGTTAATATATATATGTATGTATACTTACCGTATAAGGAAATTAGATCTCCCTAGTTATGTTGCTGCTTGCAGTTGAATTATAATACACATAATAAACCTCTTAAATAATTATATAAAGACAACCACTCCTGCTTGATGACATCTCCCACAACTTGCATTTAGAACACAAAACAATTACCAACACAGCTCCCTGTGTTATCGTTCATAAATTACGAACATATCCATTGAATAATCCATCTTTAACAATGACCATTTTATAAAATATAGGCCACTAGCTTGGATACTAGCGAAAATGCCCCTAAGGTCTATATTTCTCCAGAAAATATTCATTTTATGTCTAGGTCATCTAAGTAAACTAAAAAATATAAATCTTGAGTTCTGTTACTAAAATAAAACTGCTCGTTCATTTTTAATATATTTAATTCGTCATTTATTAAAACCAGTAAAATCTAACATTGGTATTAAGAATTTATAATACCAAATAACTCTAATTATATAATACATTTAAATACGGCTGAAAAATATTTTTACCTGTATATAACTGCGACATTCTTGAAGCACATGCTAAAATCGACATCATCATTCTTGTAGCTCAGGGTCCTCTGTAGTATTATTTTTATACACTCGTAGCAGTACGGTTGAATATTGATATTTTATCGCCCAATTGCTAACCCGCGAGTCCTTATCGAAGCAAAAATAATAGTCACGTTGACGACAGACTTTCAAGTAACTGCTATAGTGAAACAGGATTATCATATTATATTAATAATTCCGGCCGCAAGTAGGGGATTCTCTTTGATCTAATTAAAATTATCGTGGCGGCTAAGCATTTCGTTAGTGAGATCCACTCGCCAAATATTTTTTTTAAATATTTAAAAAATAGATAGATTATATAATAATGCAAGAGTTTACACACGACAGAAATTTTATCTATTACCTTTCCTATAATAAATGAAAAATTTTTGGACAA
Organism: Battus philenor; assembly: GCF_028537555.1. Lineage (NCBI taxonomy): Eukaryota > Metazoa > Arthropoda > Insecta > Lepidoptera > Papilionidae > Battus > Battus philenor. The sequence goes on from NW_027181661.1 coordinate 11,161,802, forward strand.
AAATTATAAAAATAAACGATGTGTTTCTTTTTGCATGAAATCCAATTCAGTTTACCATTCCTTGCAACTCTTCTTGAGGGATGAAAACTAGATTTCGTTGTCAAGTTTTTCGTACAGTGTAGTCCCTGTGTTTGTTAAGTTTTTTTTCACAAAAGTCACTGTTAACCTACTAATATTTCAGATTTCACGGAATTTACTTAAACCTGGACCAGATTACATCCAGCTCTTTTATTTTGGGGATTGGGGGCGCAAAGGCCACTAAGGAGGACTATGGCTTATGCTCATTACCCAAACCAAAATACGACCAAAGAGTGCCAGAGAGAACCAAATCTCGACTTGGTCGAATGTTATTTGCTCACTAGCGATAAGGGATAAGAAGAAACAGAAGAAACTCCAGCATCTCTTCTCTGTGTTTGTAGAAAACCGCCTCCCAACGATGTTACTGAATAAAAATAAGTCCACTGCCAGACCTAGATCTACGGCCAGAAGTGAATGTCTTACTGGCTAAAGTGATGATGAGAACGTGACGATATCTCCTCTATATATGGGGCCTTGTGGATGTATTAGGCTGCAATTTATATATATTTTTTCATTGTTGACTATTGTCTTCTGAAAAGTTGTGAACGTGATTTATTCTTAGAATGGCGGGACATTTGAATGAAAAGAAACATTTTTTTCATAGGCTACAGTTGCAAACTAAAGAATTTGGTTAATATTGATGCTGTTAGTCCGGGGGGTTTTACAGCTTCGTCGGAGCTGAATTCACGAAACAAGGGGCCCTTGAACTTAAATATACAATTATTGCTGGACAATCGTATTTAGGCTTGCGCGGTGCGAAGCCCGTATGGATAGATTTCGTGAATCTATATACTTGGTAGACGCACAAATAGTTGTTACGGAACCCGAACTGTTCGTTCGGAAGGTAGTGTTGTTAATTAACGAATTCTTCTAGTCATTTCAGAAGAATCCGTTCGTATAGTTTTCCCAAGATGTTAATGAGACTTATAGGGGTTTAGGATGACGGGCGATTCTTGGTTTGACAGGCTTTGGAATCCCTATCACCACCGCTTCCTTATAGACATCTGGAAAGAAGCAGCTGGCGATGAAGGAGTTGAAGATGGAAACCATTAGGAGAAGAAGCATTTTCGGGGCTCTGTAGGAAAGGTCATCAGTTTCAGTAGAGGATTTATTTTTCCTCCTCTTTAGAGGAGACAAGTGACTTTCGGTTCGTTCGCCGGGAGCGCCGATTTAATCCGAACCTCAGTTTCGACTGTACTCAGGTGGTTGGAGTCCACAGGAGAAGTTGAAAGTGTACATTGGCACTCTAAACCACGGCCAAACATTCATCTTTGACGAAATGCTATTGCAGAATCGCGTTCCCTAATTAGGGGAGGCATGAGAAAGCTTTCGTCTGTTTTGAGATTACGAGCCAGACGCTAAAAAGCGCCTTTAATAGGCTCGAGGTCACTAAACAGATCGTCCCATTTCTTATTCCTGTGCTTCGCTAGCCGTCCTTTGACTAGCTTTTGTAGTTTGTGAGGACAGAGCCGATACACCTCGGTACGATTAATTCATGGTATCTTATTACCGAATATTATCCGAAAGAAAATCAACAAACTTGCGTTTGATGACTCTCCTCCATCCTCCGGGTAGATTCTTCGGTGGCTGACTGAACGTTGTTCGCAAATGACGTTATCGCCTCTAAGGTTTCCTCTGGCGAGTTGGTGCCGAGGATGCTGGAAGTCCATATACTCGAGGGTATGCCAGTTGACGCTAGTTTTGGTTGTAAGTACCTCGGTAGCGCTTTGGCCCAGGTTCATTAGGACGGGCCGGTGATCGGAGTCTAGTTCATGGAATGACTCGATGCTCTGAACTTGAAGTGAAACGGTGCTAAAGAGGGCTAAGTCAAAAGTAGACGCCATGTGAGGGAGAGAGTTATGCGGATAACGTGTGGGTGTAAGAAGAGCCCTTAGGGCTAGACCTATTTTTCGGCCATATTAATTAGTCCATAGCCGTTTCATTTGTTTTAGAGGGATTACAGTTTTTGTTGTTGAAATCCTTCGAGACAGCCGGACCTAAGGAGGTGAGCGTCCTAATATCCCAGAGGACTATCTCTTTTTTACATGGCTGTTATGCAGATACCAGTGTATTTCGAGAGGGATATTGAACACGCTGAGACTTCCAGGTTGAGGACGCAGTAAGAGAGGTAAAGACCTCCGCAAAGTTAGCGGACCTCGCGGCGGGCACAGTTGTTTTTAGGTACCGTTGTCAACCAGGCATTTAACGCACCTTGAAAGTGCCTATCTGTTATGGGGAAAATGCCCGTAAAGTTGGCAGTGGTGGCACTGCCCAATCAAGCCCTACTGATGAAGGGCTTCGAAGTAAGACCCTAGAGGCCGCCGATCTTCTTGGCATCGAGGACTTGTTTCCCTTCGGGGGTGAGCTCGATGGAGAGGGGCGCCAGCGTAATTTGTTTTCGGGTGCGCGCGCTCGGGGGCAGCGGCATTTTTTTATGGTATCGCTATTGGAGGTCTCTCGTACCCTAATTAGTTGGGATCAGAGTCTTTGTTTACAAATAAGTTTTTCAGATTTTTCATCTTTATTCTTCACTCACTGTCATACTTCTCAATTTCTTTAATTCATACCTTATTTACATCACAATATCATTCATTTTGTTCTTTCATTCCTTCTTGCTTTCATCGCCTTCCTTCTATCATCTTATTACTCTTAGGTGGCTAGGTACATTTTTTTTTATTCTTTTGGGGGCAGCGGTTGCGGTGCCGCGGGAGTAATATCTTGTGAGGAGGCGGGTTTGGGTACGGAGGGCTTAGGTCTCTTCGTGGCTATTTCAACGAGAGTGCGGACCCTCTGGCCTGCCTATCTCTCCCTCTTGCGCCTGCCCTGCACAAAGTTAAAACCCTCGTTGTTGTTAATTTTATTGGAGGATTCTACCTCCATATCTGAATCCGTCTCAGAGCCCGATCCGAAGTCGCTGAAGACAACAGTGGGGCAGGGGGACGAGGGCATTGGTAAATCCACACGTGGGGTGGATGCAGTGGGGGCGGCATTTAGGGACGCCGGAGAGTCAGTCCCGAACCTAGCGGAAACAATGGGACGGGCTTGGTGTTTAGCTCACAAATTAGGATACCAAATCACAAAGTCTATGTTAACACTACGCATTAATCTCTTATATATATCCTGAAGTCTAAATAATTTGCAGGAGTACTTGAGCAAAGGCATAATAAATGCTTTGTGAAGTTTTACTTTGTAATGAAACGACAATTCAAGGCCGAAAACTTCTTTCTTGATTTTAGTAACATGCGCGCAGAAGTCAAGTTCGATATCCAGGAGGACAAATAGACTTACTTGGTCTATTTGTCTTCCTGAATATCAAACAATGAAATTAGAGAGTAGAAACAGCATTCTGTCCTGTTAGCTGAGGTTTGGAGGAGTAAGCATCTGGATTGATGCCAAAATGGTAAACACAGCTGGCAAGGGATGCTTTTAAAAACATTTGATAACAAGAAAACTTTAGCAAGCGGGTATCATTAAACACTGATTCATATATTCGGATTATCATTTTAGCCATAGGACGTCCAAAAGAAAATTTATTATTCTTTATAACAGCTCGAAACTTTCAATTTCAAAATTGTGATATGTATGCCGCCTACAAACATTCGAAATTTTATTATTAATTATATTTAACCTTTAAAATGGTTATAGAATATAATGGAAATAGTTACGTCGGGTAGTTTACTATCATAGAATGTATTTTGAAATTGATTGATTGATTGAAAGTTTTGAGTTGCGATAAAAGAATAAGAGATTTTCTTATTTTCTCTACGTAGATAAAGCACAATATTATTGCCCTTCCTGAGTGTCGACAAATTATACTTGTTTATGCTTAAAAATTCTTTTCAGGTAAAGAAGCCAGACATATTGTAATACATTGTTTTTTGGCAACATAAAAATAATGTAAGTAATAATGTTTACATTTTCTTTGTATACAGTATTACTCAATTTTAAAAATAAAATGTGTCCCATTTAGAAAAATGTTCTATCTACTATATGCGTGGTGTCTTGGAGTACCCGTAATCTAAAAACGGAAAATTCAGTACGCCAGAAAAACGGAACAAAAATACATCTAATATAACGAAAAAACTTATCTACTAAAAGCTGTACATTGTTAGCGGCGGTGATACAAATGCGATCTTATCGCTCGAGGCGATCTCTACCAGAGAACCTTCGGATGGCGATGGTAGAAATAACATAAAGACAAGCTAAGTTCTACATAATAGAAAAAGGATATAGCAGTATAGAATAGCTTTCAAGTACTTAAAAACGTTTTACAGATAATTTAAACATGCTTACAAGTACATAAATATACTACAAACGAAAAAACCTATTTATACATTATAATTTAGGATGTCCACCGCGTAGACATAGGCTTCTTTTACAGATTGCTAAAAATCCGGTTGAATACGACTTGCATCTAGAATCCTGACGATCTTAACAAGGCAGACGTCTCCGACGCTACGCTGGCCGGTCCGTGCTTTCCATTCCAGGATAAAAAAGTCCCTAGGGCCACCTCTTACGCCCGTTATGTGGCCTGCCCACTGGTAATTCAATTTGCTAATATGTAAATTAAAGTGGCAGTGGTCAATTACAATTACATAGGCATTTTAAAGTGGCCAAATATAATTAATTACACCTGATAAGGAGATTCAAACATAACGGCTATTTACCATCTGTTTAACGACGCATTTAATAACCTGACAGCAGCAGCAGCGAGGGATTTCTCCATAAATACAAAACGCAAAGGCATCTTCAATTACAAGTTTTCCAATGATCTCATCGACTTATTTCGGTCGTGTAGAAAGATAAATTTAAAAGGTAGTCAGACTAAAAATATTGTAGAGAAGGCAAAAGGGTGGGAATTCCGGCGAATTTGAATACTTCAACTTATTGCGAACACATGTGCATATTGGTCCAGACTAAATATGAATTAAACACAAAAATTCTGTAGACACTCAAGCCTATTCAGTTGTTCTTTTTGATGGTGCCAGTAAAATTCACATTTTCAGTTTAAAAGTGTAATATAATCTCTTTTATAGTAATTTTTTTGCATCTGGCGGGTTTTGATATTACACATTCTTTAAAAATATCTATTTTTCTGTTTTTAATAAAAATAAATGGCCAAAAGTATTAAGGGCCAAAGTTGCCACTAAAATTAATGAGATAATTTCAATTAATTGAGTAATAACAGCATTTACTTGATTAATATGCATATCGCGAGAAATAATAAATAAACGTAATCTTTTAATAATGAGTTTTTAAAGGAACGTATACGAACCACATAAATATAAATCAAGCTCAATATAAACTTGCCACACTATTATGAAATTGAAAATACATCTTAATGATAATAATCAAAAACCATCAAAAATTCAAGTATTTTTTACCCCTTAAGAAGTTTACAAAAAAGAACCCACATTTATATATAACAATTATGGTTAATATGGTTTCAATATCAAATAATGAGGTTAACTATGTGTGTTATTAAAACAAATATATAAAAATTAATGTACCTATGTAAAACAGCAAATAACAAAATAAAACGTTTAATTTAAATTTTAAAATGAAGTCTTTACTTTAAAAATCAATCGGATTTTAATGGCAATATTGTATTCATTTCGTTTACCATCAATTTTAAAGTTATAAATAGAGAAATAAAATTAATAAAACATTTAATATCGCACGTATAAGTAACATTTAATTATTAAAATACATAATTTATTATATTTATAATTTATTTTTGTTTTAATGAAAAAAAAATTATTAAAAAATATTTTTTTTCTTTAGTCTTATTGTGCTTGATTGATAGCGCTATAAAAATATAAAAAGCTATTTTTGACTTGGAAATTAGAAAGCATATTCCACTTTCACTCGTACTACTTTTGCTGAAGTTTGGAACGCAATTTTTGTAAATACCTAGTCTATGTAACAAATGACGCGCATAAACATACGTATATATATGTATATTATGTGAGATATAACAAAAAGAAATTTTAACATACGCATTCTCGATTCTTGTGGTATATATTGTTATGTATAATAGGGAACTCTAGTTATGTACAATATCAAAAATCTATGTTTTACCAAAAAGAAACATATCATTACGTACATAGCGTCCTTTAGCCTATATCTAAATGAAACCAAAAATTTGTAAAAGTAACGATCATAAAATATAGTGCAGTCATTGTGTTCTAGATCCTGTAAGAAAAGAGTGCTTTCTAGACCTAAAACACTTTGCTAAGGAATATAAAATAGTGTAAACGCAACAACATATAAATAAGACGCCAGCAATTTGATCATTATATATGGCGCAGATAAGGTAAGCGACTTTTGCATTACAGCAGAGAGCATTAATTATACACAAAATTACTTCTAATTAGAATACTGTATGAAACATGTTTGTGTATATAACTTTAGCACATGAGGTCATTACCTTCAGTTTGTGAACAAATTGGACTCCTATTTCTAAAAATCTTTCAACCATTTTTACTCTTTTGTTAATTAATATGCGATCACAAAATCAAGTAATAATTAAGTTTTAATTAAATATATCATTTTGTAATAATAATAAATTCTCAATGTAAAATTGACCCTGTTTGGAACAAATCTACAAAACAAAAAATGGTTTTTACAGTTTTTTCATGTGATGCTAATATTATTTCAGCAACAGAAAACTGGCATGCTGTGTATCATAATGAACAGGTTTCTTTTATAACAGTTAAATATAAAAGAAGTGCGATTAAAACTTTGACAACTGTTTATCTAACAAATGCTGAAACATTTATTCTATTTATGAATTCTACATTTTATAACCACCGATATGAGTAATAAGAGTAACTTTAAAAATATGTAACTAAATCTTGACGCTGATTAAATCTTTGTATTATATATAGATGATTTACCAAAGAATGTTCATAATTAAAATAAAATACTGAAATTCTCTTCCATTTATTGATATCAATTAAATTCAAAACAACATTTTTCAGCATAAGTCTAGAAAAAATTAATAAGAAATCATGAGATTTTGTTATTAATTAGATATTAAATTTTCATGAATAACTTTAATTTCAAGAAATTTTGAAATGATGTTTTAATCTCTTATAGGACAAGGGTGAAAGGTGAAAATTAATTAATAAGTTTAACATACTTTACAAAATCTTCCAATATTTTTTTAATGACATGCATGCAATGCGCAAAATTTTTCAAACACAGTAAAATAACATTTAGGATGAAAGAACAGTTAATACTCAGTTCAAAATAATATTTATTGCAAGCTTTAGTTTTGAAGAACAAATATGTGCAACAACATAGTTAAAAATTTAGAAACAACATATTTATTTGCAGGTACTGTGGACATGATTAGGATTATCATTTAAATTAATTCAGAAGTCACTGCTTAAAAACTTAAAATAATGCAGCATTCATATTAAAGACACGAATTACAATTACAGCATAATTTACGAAATTCAAGTTGTAAAATGGCTTAAGAATTAATACATATTATTAAAATCAATTATAATTGAAAAAAATCTCATATTAAACAAATATCATTTAAGCTTAACTAAATCCATATGATGAAATTAAAATATTCAAACTTCCCTACAACTTATTTAGATGGTTTCCACCAATTTACATTTTTGAACCAAATTAATATTGTCAAAAAAAAATTACAAAATTACACGTGTTTTATAATGTACATTGCAGATGCCCAAACTAAACAATAAAACCAAATTTGTTGATCATTTAAAAGTTTATATCATTTTTAATATATATGTTGAACAATAATAAGTAACACTGAAAACATTGCATAAGTGGATTAATTTTCTGTTTATATTATTATTGCTTATAAGATGTTTCATTTAACATAAAACTTACAAATTTCGACAATGAACAATGAAAACTTGAGATTAGCCATTTTCATCAAAATGATTATTTTGTACTTGTAAAAGAAATTTTGTTGGCAAATTAGTTTGTATATTCTTTATTAGTTACGAGATAGAATCTAAAAAGGAAGCATCTGCATTGACATACATTATTAAAAGTTAAACATATGTTATATAAATATTTAAAATTCAAATAATTTAATTCGCACATTAAACATTTTGCATGGCATATATAATCTTAAATGCTATCTAGTTTCATTCCCTTATTAAGTAAATAAATTTTAAAAGTTACACTTATTGCAGAAATATTACAGTAATTGTTATAAATTAAACTTGAAAAAAAAGAGAAAGTACTACTATGCCTCTATGTTTTACAATTGTACATTTCATTTCGCCTGTCTTGATTTATGATTAAGTTTTACAGCAACCTAATTACAACTAATGAGGCAATACATATGTATGCACTTATCCTTTATATCACGTCAACTTAGTGCTTAACCATGAACATTGTTATTTCAGTCATAATTCGTTTTAATTTATTTCACACAATCAACTCGCCGCCCAGCCAAAAATTAATTAATTATGTAACCAATTTCTTACATACATTGTTCAAAATCAATAGAAAATTTATAACATACTTATGGAAATCCAACAATTTCAGATTGTTTTCGTTTACTTAACTAGACTAAAAATACATTACATGAGAGTCAATACCATCATTAAAATTAAATATTCACAAGATGCTTTTTAGAAGCAGTTATTTATAAAATAGTCCTACAATTAAACTCACCATAAATTATTGATATGGAGTGTAATAGTGTGGCGGTGGATACCTTCCCATTACATATTGATTAGATATTGAGCTGTCAGGATGAACTGGAAATGCTGCTGTAGTCGAGGATCTAGATGGTGTAGGTTGTGTGACAGGAGCGACTGGCGCACTTGCCCTATTTGTTGCGTTGTACGACATGTTCTGATTATCTGCCCACAAAAATATGCAGAATACAATCTTGTTATATTCTTATAAAGTTATGCTTTTATATAAACAACAATGTCAAGTAAAAACAATACTTTTCATTTCACCTTCTATCTAAAGAAGATTTATGTATTGCATTCTATGCTGTTTGTTATATATTAGTATGTTTTTTAAATTATTTTATTAATATATTTTATTACATAATATCGTTTTTTAAAATTTTTACATTCTGCATATCACAATATTTTTTTTATATCCTTATACTTAACTAAAGGTAGTGAACATCATGAATAATACTCACTGGGAGGGGCCGGAAACATCTGATTATAGTACGGTCCAGTAGGTGGTGGAGGTGGAACAGTTGGTTGATATGACGGGAAGGGTGGTAGAGGCGCAGTGATTTGCGTCCCTGACGTGCTTGACGCTACAGTGTTTATAAGAGAATAAGGTCTAGGAGGCATATTTGAACTTGAGTATGTAGTTGCTCCGCTCATTGACACCGATGTTACAATTTCAGTTTTCTGACTAGTACTACAACCATTAAAGCCATTCACTCCAGCAGAACTCCCGTTTGTGCTACCTATTCTATTTATCTCACTGGTCAAATTACTTGACGGTGATTTTTCTGAATTCATTTTAGCTGGAAAAGCATTCACACCAAACATTAAACTTGATAGCACAAAATGACAAATTAAAGATATTTTATATTAATTAATATGAATAACTTACAATTTTGTAGAAAATTACTGAAAGCTTGAATCATTTCAGATGGCGAATGGTTTATTACTGAATTAGTTCTTCTGGGAAGTGAAGACAATGATTGCAGTAATGTTTCATCAATTGTGCTTGAACTACTTGAAGGCTAAAATAGTGGTAAACAATAATTGTTATACATATATTTGTGCATACTTAATAACCTAAACTAATTCCATTGCAATGAAAAAAGAGGTAAGGTATTAAAAATTAAGGTTAATATTAGAATATATGACCAGTTGTATGACCTTTTTTTGAGAAGTATTGATTAATCAACATCTACAGATGTTATATGATGAAATTGAGATTATCCAGAGTTTACATAATATATCAAAATGATTAACTCTTCACTAATTAGGATACTTACAGCATTAATTAAACCTCTTGAATTACGAAATACACAATCCATTAGTTGTAACAAAAACTGCATAGGAACAGTTTGCAAAGTCTGAAAAATAAAGTACAAGCAAAATAATAAAAAATGCACAATATGCATTCATAATATTATCATCAGTAATGATACTTGCCGAACCAAATGTTGGATTGAGCTCTGACAAAATGTCATGTAACTGTATTTGTGGCACTCCCTGCAATTAAAATTAAATGCATTTATTTCTCAGTTTAAAAAAAATAACTTCTCAAGTCCAATTCATTTTATGAAATATGAATGTATTTATAAAGATTATAGAGTAACAAAATATAACCTCAATGTCTTCCTCCAAATTCCGATACAAATCTGCACTAACAAGTGACCTCAAAAGTTCTTTTGCAGTCTCATATTCCTCTAAGTTTTTTTTGTAAAGTAGGGTTTGATACTCCTCTTCACACTGTAGTTTATTTAATTCTTGCCTGTACAAATCAATCCTATAAAAAAAAACATTTAAATAGGTTTTTTTTGTTATTGACCTTATGTTTCTATGTTTATATGGACAAAAATTGATATGAAAAAGTTTAACTAAGAAAATGAATAGTTCTAAGTGTCGCATCCATATTCGGCGTGTTTATTTTATAACTACGAGGTAAAACTAACAAATTTGTAATCGCCGCGCAAACCTTTTCACTTTACATAAGCATGTACGAGATTAATATATAATGGAATGTTTTATATTTTAATTTACTGCCAATAAGGTCTGTTAGTGTAAACATCCAACATTAGAGGGCTTATAAGATAAAGTCTGTGGAAAATATCGAGGGAGAAAATGTCAAGTGGATGGTTAATTTTTTTCGCACAGCATAAACAAATTTTTCGTAATATTTGCGCGCTCAAACGATTTTAAAAGATATGCCCTTTTTCTTGTCCATTGAACTAATAAAGTAAGCTAAAGCAATCTAAAAAGTATTTGGCAGATGTTGAACGCTGAAAATTCGCTGGTTATATTTTTTTAATAAATAAAAACACGCACTGTTCATGTCGCTAATTATTATTTACGACCAAAGTAAATCACTTGTAAAAAGCCACAACTAATATATTATTACTTATAAAAATTAATGATAGTAATAAATATAAACTTTCAGATTTGTATTCATGCAGACAATATTAAAGACAAATTGCGATATTTCCAAACCTGATCTCGCGTTGAACACAGTTTTCGCAATGCGCGTCTGCTACATTGGTGTCCTCTGGCTTCCTTATTTTGCTTGGTCCAGCTGAGAACAAATCAACAAGCGCCAAGCCAGATAGAAATCGATGTTTTAAAAAACGTTACAAGAAAAAAGCTCAAATTCGTAGATAAATCTATTCCATAAATTGTTATAGGACTCTGTTCAAATTTCCTCAAATGACAGAGGCTTTGTTGTCTAAAGTTAGATTCAAAATATACTAACTTAAATTTTAATTCATATTCAGTATTTCTAAATTAGGTTAATTTATAATAAATTTATTCTTTAACAAAAATCAAGTTAGGTGTGTGATAGTATAAATAAATATTAATTAACACTTGAAAAGGTGGAAAGCATGGCTGGCTTATTGGTGGTGGTATATTTTCGCATATATTTGCAGAGCCAGCCCAAATAAATGTACTTATACATAAAATAGTAATTTTAAAGATTAGCACATAAATAAAATATATAAATAAAGGACGGTAGTCTGTACAGAACAAAAAAAACTATTTTTGAAATAGGATAGCCCATAGCTATTAGAAATATAAAACTAATTCATAAATCTTTTTTGAAGACTGTTTTAAAACGTAAAAATTACTAACATTTACACTTTGTTTTATTAAATTTTCTTAGTTGTAGATTTTGTAATATTCGCTAAGGCTAATTTTATGACTTGTTATTTAAGAAAAAAATAATATAATGCAATATCGCTTAGCATTTGATCAGTGTTAAAATTTTTGCTTTAATGTTTTGTTTTATAACTTCAAATAACTTACCTTCTATTGAATTTGATCTTTTACGTTTCCCTGTATCACTACTTGTCTTTATTTGATTTGGCAATGGTGGCGGAGGTCTACTAGCATCAAACCTTGAATTAAATTGTATAAAGTATTACCTTACTTACATTATTAATTTGAATATTAACATTAAATTATATTTTGTTATTGAAAAACATAAATACATACATTACTGGCAAAGAAGGTGGTAGTTGATTCATAGGAAAAACCACTGGTGCATTTTCTGGTGGTGGAGGCGGTGGTGCTAGAATTTAAAATAATTATTTCCAGTAGTATTTCTTAAAAAAATGTTATAGTATAAAAATGAGTAATTACCATCAATTTAATTTGTTTTAATGATTTTCTGTATATATACAATTTTAATGTAATAATTACCAGTGTAAACAGGCACTGTGGTATGTGGCACAGTTGAGGGAACAGTTGGAGGTGGTGGAGGAGGAGGGGGCGGAGGAGGAGGAGGTTGCTGCACCGGTAGCGTCATTGTGGGTATCATGGGCATCACCGGTATCGGCGGAACTGGCGGCACAGGCGCCACAGAAGGAATAGGCAGTGCTGGTCGCGGTGTTGACGGGGGCCCGTTAGGAGTTGCTGGAGTAGTAATAAGAGAACTTGTAGCTCCAGCAGGCGGCGGAGGTACGTAAGATTCTCTGATAAACATGGCAATTTGGGGTATTGTCTCTCCGTTGTTTGCGGAGGCTGACATCGCGGCGTGACGTTCAGCAAGTACACGAGGTATTTGTCCTGTAGCAAGAAATAAATTTTCTTCTTCTCTAGTTGTATGAAGGTATGTGCAGTCTTCTCTTGTGCAACCTGTCCTATTCTGATAGTCGTGGCAGAACTTAAGTATTTTTTTCATTTCCTCGAAGTCCAATTCATGGCGAAATTTACATTTTGCATTTTTTGTGCATGTCCCCCATACATAATTACGACATATCTGCTTCGGCTGGTCATTAGACGAGTTTTCTGTTTCAGGTTGTGATTCGGAGGGAGGCCGCGGCTGCGCGGGTAGCGGAGGCTGTCGGCCATTTTGATCTACACGATTGCTCATGGACTAAGAATGCCTAAAACACAAGAATAATAACATTAAAATCGTGAGGAACTCTCTAAGCATGCTTACACTATTACTAGTAATATAAACATTTCCCATAAAACACATTTCACATTTTATTACATTGGTAGAATATGAAACCTTTCTAACCTGAACAATTCGAAATTGACACGAATAAAACCACTGGACACCACGCACTCTCAGTAAATCCATCCAAACTAATTAAATGCTAAAATATACTACTAACATCTTTATTTCAGAATTGCACTTGAAATGTAATTTCTAAAAAATCATGAAAATGAGACAAAAAGAAATAAACAAGATGGGCGATACCTAGACCAGTGTTGCATCGGCAAAAAATTCGCTACAAAATTGCAATATAATTTAAGTCATACACAAAACCATGAAATTTAAAATTTTATTTAATAAATAATTAATAAATAAATACTTACTCCCCGATTCTATCATATTTACATTGGATTCATTAAAATCGTTTTAAATTGATATAAGCACACTTTGAAAAGTAATTTATTAGCGATTTAATTATATATATATATACATATATTATGTTAGGTTTCTAATAATTATATTTATAGATAAATCCATGAAAAATGATCGAAAATGCAAAATATTTCAATTCTACTAGAACATAAAAAAATATTTATTCTATCAATTAATAATTAAAAGTTTCGCATGCTGTCAAGAAACATTATAATGTGTCCGATATTCTTCGCAACCTCACCGAAACTATTAAACACCATTAAAACCGTTTATTGTGAAAAAAAAATCGAAATAAAAGATGTGTCCCGTAAATGGCTTTTAAATTATCCGATGTCATTTGAAATTTGTGCAAAAATAGTGATTGAAACCGATTATTGTGTAAATTTTTCTAAATTTCTATTGTTCCATAAAATACTTTCAATTTAGCTGATGAAATGTCATTTGAAGCTCGGCGCTAAAAAAAACGTCATTAAATTGATAATTTTGTAAAAATGCCTAAATGACAATTGTTCCATAAAATACCTGCAAATTACCTGATGAAATGTCATTTCAACATCAAAGTGGCAGCGCAAAAAATGCACGCGCATGCAGTTCAACCCGATTATTTTGTCAAAATTTCAAATTATTATTGTTCATAAAATTCCTTCAAATTACCCGATGAAATGACATTTCATGCTTGATGCAATAAAACTGTTGAATCCGATTATTTTGTTGAATGGATGATATAGACTTATTTAAACAACCTCGTTTATGCATGGGTTCCTTGACCAAGAAGAACTATTGAAGTTGTCATTATAAACTTAATTATGTTATTTTAATTTTAGAGCTGTTATATTATTACAACTACACTAAACTGAAATAGTAAGTTGTTAGTACTTACGTTGCGTGTGATCGATAAACAATCTGTCCATTAATAATAATTATATATACATATATTAACTTAATTGTTTGATTTGATGATTAAAATAGAAACCGATATGAATTTTTAACCACTGGATTTTATTTAACCGCTTATGAAGTCTACGAATTTTATTTAATATTGTTAAAATAGTTGTAAAAGAATTTTGGTAAAGTCGTCTCAATGCTATAACGCGGTTAAAATTAATGTTGTTGGAAATATTAAAAGTAGGTAGCTATCACTTAACATCATAGCTGTTCATTCACCTAATAAAAAAATAATCCGTAACGGTGACTTTAGCAACGGAATATTAATTTGTTCTAGAATATTTACTCTTTGCTTCTAGAATACATTCACAGCCACTTTATATTATAACTAAGCTGTTACCCGTTCATTACTTTAATTTTTTATATTGGATTAAGTAAATGCCGAATTCTTAGAAGAGATAGAGGCTCTATCTAGTGAAAGAAAAGGCAGTTCTCAAGCCTTATGCTGTATCTGTTTAACATTTCATATCAGGGCCTTAAGAAGCTAAAATGCAGCTCTTTCGATTTTTATATTGGATTACTATAATTTATAGCGTCTACTATATCTATCTGTTTACGAAGACCACAGGCTATATTTAAGGAGAGTATCGGTTACTCCCTTCAGTCAGCTCGTCGTCAACGCTCCTGGCGGCGGCGCTTATGTTATTTATTCCTCTAGTCTCAATTCGCCGCGCTTTTCTAAGGTGCGGTGCAGCGGTTTTAGTTTTGGGTTTGCGCCGAGTGAAACTAGAAAAAATCCAATCAAAATGAGAATACATAGAACCTTAACCCGCGACCTATGATATCACTTACAATAAAAATTAGGCTAACATACTTCAATTTTTTTTCATAACTAAATTTTAGAAACGATTAAGTTTTGGACGTATTAACTTTATCTAGAAAATAATGTTAATAGTTTAATGTTAGATAGAGGATCATTTAATGTTTTGTAATAATAATGCCAGCATAGCTTAAAAAAGAATTCCAATCACCTAAAAGTACTGATGATCGCCGGATGTGATCTTCGGCAGTACTTATTCTGAGCATATCAACGTCAATACCACCCGATATAAAACCGTGGCGGTACATTTGCTGGGCGTGGTAGACGTAGCAATTGTTAAGGCTATCTACATCAACTTTCAAGAGGTTATACAAGATCTTCACTCGAATCACCGATCAAACCTTGGCTTAGGTCCGCAACACCAACCTTTAAAATAACAACCAATTGTTACAAAGACCGAAACTTCATTATACGCCACCTTACAATGATGCAATTGTGATGTCCACCGAACGTGACGCAGACGCCGCAATTGACGCATTTACAAAGCATATCTAAACCATGATCGAGGATTATAGGAAGCATATTCCAGAGGAGAATAACTTCCGCTGGGCCAGATGCCAGATAATCTTGAATGGAAGGAAGTTAGGGAGCGGGAAACCTCAGAGTAAATATGAGTTTCCCCATTCTTATTACAATTTTAGACTGTTGAATCAAGTGGACCGCATGGCTGTTCCGTTCGAAATTCTAATACAGATTGCTTGTATATGTCAAAGTTACACGGCTGTCTATAAACACCTGCAAGAAAAGTACCGGCCGTTGCTTGAGGTCCGTCGTCTGTTCACAAGACGATATTTTTAGCGTCGGTTGAGCTTCGCGGGTCAAGTGAGCGCCGATAAAATATGAAGGTGACAGTTACTTATTAAGGCATCTCTTTCTGAGACGTAAGATTGCAGTCATGTGCGCCTATAATCGCTACGCCTCGAGTCGAAGGCAAAATTGTAACTATGTTTATGTTTTATCTAGTATGCCAAGCAACGCATCGGAGTAAGACGGCATCAATATTCTAAGACGTTAAAATTGTGTACTATTATACATTGTGTACTATTACAGTTTGGGTTGTTAGCGTTGCTATAAATAAACAACAAAAATTAAAGAGTTACCAGTATCAACACATTTATTTATTTTATTTTAGCATTCAGCGAAAGACTCTGTGTACAAAATAATGTTTAATAAAAATAATAGCTGACATTGTAAATAGCAAGACTAGATAATAATGACTAGATAATACTTAAGAGACAAAAATTCCTTGTAAAAATTTCAGGTACCAAGTGGTGCACGTTTTAAATTTATTAAAAACAATAAGAACTTAAAATATTGCAGATTTTACTTTAATATTATGTAATGTTCATTAGTATTTAATATAAATTCAGTTATTTTTAACAACAATGGCTTTATGTACAATTTTTTTTATTACATGAGAATAGTCATTACAAAAATTCCTACTTAAATACATTTATTTTTATTTATTTATTTAATTTATTTATTTCATACATGTTGTATCAAAATCGAAAAATGCTTACTATTCTAATTTAAACTTAGGTTTTAATTTTAAGCTCTTCACCTTAGACATTTTCAGTAAAAATGTTAATTACAATACTTTCAAATGATTACAAATTAATTCTTAATGTACACATTTAATTAAGTATAAATGCAACAATTAAAATACTTATATATATTTGAAACAAAACTAATATTTTCTTATAGTACTTGTCAAGTACTATAAGACATGCATGCCAACATACAATTTGATATTTTAATGATCACAACTATTATTCTATCAGTGAATGATAATTTTCATAGGCATAAACATCATAGACAGATTTGACGAAAGTTCAATAATATACATTCAAAAATATACAAATTTACATCAAAATTAATATATAATAAAATTATTATATATGTTTATTATTTATTATATTTGTAGTATTTACATACAAATACATATAAATTACATATAAATACTACAAACCTTAGGTTTAGGATTAGAAAATCTTAAGCCAATATTTATACGTTAACATCTCAGAGTTAAAATTGGTCCATACAATAAAGATGTCAAAACCAATATAATTTAAGTTATCGTTACTCTACAATTTACCCAGAATAGTACATGGTAAGATGAAACTTTAAGGTTTCTGGAAGAAACAATGACAATTGACTGTAATATATAATGTAAGTATTCCACGCTATCAAAGTTTTATTTCTAGATTCATTGTTTTGCTCCAATACATGTATAATATTAAACTGCCAATAGCTTTTCAATAAACATGTTATATGCAGACAACTATCAAAAATAAATAAATGTTACGTCAAGAATAGTGTTAATACTACATTAAATGCAATAATATATGTAACACATGGATAATCCTGATTTAGTGAAAATTTTACCAGTTAAAAGAATTGCTTTGAATAGCGTGCAATAAATCAATTATTTAATAAAACTTGATTTTGGTGTGAACACATCCCACCCACATTTATAATATATATATATTAAATTTAACAGATAGGGAACTGCATGTCAAGATTACAAATAGGTTTCTTCGTTTTATGATTCCTCCTTAATAATTATGGATATTAAAACAGATAACCTTAATACCAAAATTTACTGTTTAGGCGATATATGTCCCTGATTATAATAAAATTCTGAGGAATCTGTTTAGGTTGACAATGCTTCGACTTCTGCGTTTGTTGTGGTTGATCCAGCTACATTTACTGAATAATGAATGATGGGCTGTTGGCGAAATGCGTGCGTCAACTTTACGGATCGGAGGTTTAGGTGTCGGTCGGGAGGAATAAACTGTATTTGCTTGATAAGTACTCAAACTTGTATATGTTGACAGATAAATGTTTGACGGAATAGAGCTTGTGGGCGGAATAAAGGTTAGTGGCACGTTAGGTCTAACTCTAGTCATTTTAGAATACCGAAATGCTGTATTTACACAGTACAAAAAACCGAACTTCTTGCTTGATTCCTTCTATTGACCTTACCAAATGAGTGAATGATATAATTTCCAACAGTTCTTTTGGCGGCATACATATTACACTGCAGGATTGAATTTGTATTGTTTCTGATGATGTTAATGCTGTTAGCTAGATACCCAACCGCTATAACACCCTCCTTTACGTTACGTCCAGGTCTCCGACTGCGGACTGGGAGCTCAGATGTTCTTTCTCTCTCTCTCCGCAGCCTCCTTCTGCTACATCACTTTTGTGAAGCATCTATGCCCTGAAAGCACCTGCACCATTCGAAATGTTAGCGTATCGTGCCGCCCATGTGTCCAGTTCTCTAGGACCGAAGGAATAGGCTCGACTGTAGTGATCCCTGCTCTTAGGTTGCTTAATCGTTCTTTCCACCATCCTAGTCGCAACTTAGTTTGAAGGACATCTGCGTTTCCAATTCCCCCGCAAAGTTCGATGGCAAGCCCGTAGCTCTAAGCGGCTTTGATATATCCAGGCTTGTAGTCTGGCCTGAATGTCCCATGGTGGAGATCCCGCCCATGCACATGCTTTATGAGAAATGGTGCGGTAGCCCCTTATCACACCAATAGCCATTGCCCTTTGAGGACGGTACGCTCCGGGAGAGCATCGGCCCATACAGGAGCTCCATATAAAGCCATTGACCGCACCACCTAAGTACGGATTCGGAGCCTGACTACTTCTTGATATCATCAATATTATTTTTAATATTTTACATACTGCTCCCACGAGCATGGCGAGAAATAAAATTTCACCTGGGCAGAGCTCCCATGCCCAAGGTAAGGTTATGTAGAGCCCACGAGGACTGCGGCAAGTATCCTGACGGAGGATATCACCAGCACATGAACCTCCAATCAGTCATGCAACCTTTCGCGGTGATCTAATGCTTGGGGTTCGGGTATTTATTTAAAAAAAAGCAATGCCAGAGCCAAGCGTGATGCAATGTCAAAACCTAGACAGCCTCCTTGCAAATGGCACCAAAAAGAGTTAAAAATAGATATAGTTCATTTCAAACATTTTGGGAAATATAAGTTTTTATAAAATTTAAATTTTCTCATTTTGGTTTAATTTTAAATTACACAAAAATAGGTAATATTTTGGTAATCATTTATTCAAAATTTCTTTGTTAAATTATTATTAAAATGTTTTCTTAAAACAATTTTTTATCTATAAAAAAAACAATACAAACTTATTATATGTAAATAATTCGCTCTTAATGCGTTGACTTCCTATATCACCATTAGAAATAAATTGAATCAAAAAATCATCTTCGCACATTCACATATATGAGCATTCATTAAAAATTCAAACCAAGTTTAATTATCAACGAGGTCACATCAAAATTTAAGATCTATCTATCTAAAAGAATTATCAAAGAATTGTATTTTCAAATAAATCAATAAGGTACCAGAGTGTTAACCAAGGCCTGCTAAACAATGAAGTACCAAAGAAAAATGATCTCATCAACATATATTTAGTCTGGCCATAAATAGTGTTAATATTTAAAATATTACTTTTCCAAGAGTAGGAATTTGAAGAAAATGATGAAGATAGCTGACTTGCAGTATATAAGGGACACACTGGTTATTGCTTAAATGATAATAAAAAAATAGACTGGCGAAATCAAAACAATTACTTAAATGGTATGTAAATAGACATTACAGAAATATTTTGTTTATAGATGATTTTTTTTAAAGTTGATCAATATTTAAACAAAGAAAATGACCGTATTTACGTTGAAGGCTCTGAAGAAGCTCCCCAGTTGGTCAACAGAGTTTAATGTGGTCATTATACGAGATAGATTATAGATAGTGATGGTTTGGGGGGTAGTTAGGTATGAAGGAGTGACTGAGCTATATTTTTGTGAAAAAAGTATCAAAACACCCGCCGTGTGTATTGCTATTGATAGCTTGCTCAATGTTTAAAGAAATGTATTGCATTGTATAAACTTGTATTGCATTTGTCTAAACTTTATATATTTTTATCTTTTATATTAATATATTCAGCCAACACAGAGTAATATTAATTAATGTCATATACTATAAAATAATACGGTTTTTCTTTCTTACAATATTGATAGCATTACTTATTACATACTTGTTAACAAATACTCTTATATTAGAAAGAAAAGGTTACTTCTATCAATACAGAGAAAATTATAACTTAATTACCATGTAAACATTATGACATACATATACGTAATAAATTATATTTGTAACAAATATCACAACTACAATGAATCAAAACTACACTGCTATAGTATATACTTTATCAAAACAAAAAAAAAATGTTATGTGAAACAATATAAATTAATGCTGGATGTACTTGTATAATTGTGACATGGTAGCATGTAGCGTGTAGCATTGTAACATGAATCAAATAATTAATCACAAAAAAAATGTTATTTCCAGATACTGTCAGAACAAATCAAATACAAAAACCAAAACTGTTATTTAAATTCACCACCATGCAGTTTTTCATTATGACTAATATCTGTATTTTCCAACCTGATCTTGCACATACAGGATTTACATTGAGTCAGCTTTTCTAGGTTGGTCTTCTACCTTCCATATTTTGCTCGGCCCAGCTGCAAACAGATCAAGAAGCGCAAAGCTGGATAGATATTCACAATATAAATATGGATACACTCACAAAATGTATACTATTAATAATGAAAACAAGGAAATATATAAAAAAATACTAATTATGAATTAAAATATTTATTTATAATTTTACAGCTCTGTTCTAGTTGGTTCACTGTTCAAAATATATATTAAAATTATAAAATGGTCTAAGTAAACAAAAATGCAATATACGGTATGTGAAAGATGATAAAAATACTAAAAACTCCAGGGGTAATCTAAGTATAATGCTTTTATACCAGATAGTATCATATCAGTTCTGCTTGCAGTGGGATTGTAAATTTTGGATTACACCTCTTTTACCATTGAAAGAAAAAGTTATTTTTATAAGAAACCAGGAAGAGAAATTTCATTGCTATTTAGGGCAGGTAACAGACTGCTATTTAGGCAGGCAACCCTTGTTAAAAAAATATTGGAAAGCCTTGGTGATAGTATTGCAATAACAGTCAGTGAAAACTTCTGATTTATAAACCATTAACAATATTAACAGCACAGGATAGTTTTCTCAATCAATCCTATTTTCTATGGTCAACTGGGTAACACTTTCATAGACTTACATTTAACTATTATAGAAGGGGCTTTATGTAGACACTGCTCAAACCTATTTTTAAGGTAGCATTGCAAACATGCTAAGAATGGGGAAAACATTTTTAAAGAGACAACCTAGCTATAATGATTACCGGAGTGTCATTAATATTACTTTACCATGAGACCTCAAGACAAGCAATCCTTGTTTTTTAATCAAGTAATAATTAACAAACAAGAATAAATACTCATAAATCCAAATATTTAGTGCTAGGCTGCAGCTGTTGGCTGAAGTATAGTATTCAGGCACATATACTTCACTGCAACCATCATTCCATGAACAGGTTTGGTAAAATTATCAATAAAAAAATTATCTAAATTACAAAAAAATCCTAAGTCCTATTCAACATCTATAGTTGTATTGCAACTATAGATGTTGAATATTAAAATAACAATATTAGTAAAACTCATTCCAGATAAAATAATATTTCATTAAATAAAATCACACATCTATTCACGCTCTCTGGGTCATGAGTAATGTAGGTGATGAATTAGCAAGGATGGAATGAAATAGCCATGGGCCCTAAAAAGGTTACCGAAAGTTCTAAAGGTATCTTACAAATAATGTTAAAGACAAGTGCATAATACTGCTGAGACAATATTAATCTTACCTACATCACCATCATTGACAGAAAGAAAATAAACTTATTATGCTGTTTGGTGGATTATGCCGTTCATAACAACACTTAAGGAGTGCCTAAAAGCCATGCAATGATGCTCCTTTTAAGCTCAGCAAAGCCTTATTGCTTTTGTTTGTTGACTGAGTACTTTGAAAATGTGACATGATCATCAATTTTTTTATTGAATGTGACAATGCTGTGTTTGCAATACTTAGGTTCTTCTGAGTTTGTTTGGGTGGTTTAAAGTGTATAAAATGGACTCCATAAATATTAGATATTTATGTTTTATATTCCTACAAGTTTTATATTTCCTATATGTTATATATAAACATTTAACACGTTCACTGCGGCTTGAGGTCGATTCAACCTCATGGTAGACTTTGCACTGGTGCGGCGCGTAAAACTCGTGTTTTCTCTCTAGTGCGGCGGCTGTTTACACTCAACCGTATGAGGTATGACAAAGACAAATATAGCTTTCTTTATGTCTGCGAAGCATTGACTCAATATTGTAAAAAAATATTGATGAACATGAGGCGCACCAGCTGAAAGTTCTTCAAAATTGGGCCCGCAGTGAATGTGTTACTAAAGAAACTTGAGAAATGTGTTGTTGTTTTATTTACACTATACCTATAGTGTAGATAAAACTAAAACACTGATTTGACAAAAACTTATAATAGCAAAGTGCACCTCAATTTTTTAATTTAATTTAGACTTGCATACATGTTTCTTCCATATTGACTTTTTGTAGTTCTCCTTTATCAGTATATTAAGATAGCAGTATAGTATTTCAGAATAATCAAAAAGTTAGTTGAAAAATATTTTGTGATGGAATTACATATTGAACTTCAAAACAAGTTCATCAATAGATTTGATATTGTAAATATTAACACCATGTAACTTTCGCGAAGACATTTACATTTTTAATATTAGCTAAGACAAAAATACAAGCCCAACTTAATTATTATCAAAAAGACATTTAAACATCCATAGCAAATAGTATTTACTCAGTCGCAAAGCATTAAATATTTATTTCTTTGGAAAAACTCACCTGAAGAAATTGGTTCATGCTTTATATCATCAGTTTTTATTATAGATCGTAGTGTAGGAGGCGGTCTACTGGTGTCGAAACTAAAAATGATAAGGAGTTTATTATGAGGGATATATTTTTTCAACATTTATTGAATTTCTTCTTCTGTATTAAGGAGTCAATACACTGATCAGATATGTGGAGGATAAAGTGTAAAAATTGATACCCCTTTGAGAATATATCTGCATTTAATTAGAGCCTTATTGAAAGTATTATTGGCGCAATATTTGTTGTTTTTTCAGCTAATGCATTGTCTGAGGGATTGTCAAATCTACAGCAAGTTGGTAAAAATGTGAAACAATTTATAATTTTGAATATCATCTTTGTGCAGGGGCCATGCTAAACTTATTTGTATTGTTCCGATTTTAGTATATATACTGCCGAAACAAGTACAAATATACACCCAAGAGAAACAAGACTTAATGAAATATTGAAATATGATACTAATATGTTATAATATACTTACTTAATTGGGAATAGTTGAGGTATTTCCAATACAGGAAAGGCCATTTGTGCACTATTTGATTCAGAAGGAGTGTGTGGTGATGGTGCAACTGTAAGAAGAGAAATTTATATTTAATCATATTACCATTATATTTATTAAATACAACTAATATAACTATAATTATGTAGCAATTTATAAACTTGTAATAAGACTGCAACTGAATAAGTATTAAATTTTATTTAGCTTAAAAATTCTAAATTAATTGGATTCTAATTGATCTGTAGATAAAAAAACTGAATTATAGTTCTAATACCTATGTGACTATAATAGCTTTTGGTATTTTAATTTTTATAGTTACCTGAGAACATTGGAGCAATGGAATTTGGTCTGTTAAAGCAAGGAGTGCGAGGTTGCTGAGAATCTAACTGAAAGGATATAGCAGAGACGGACATGCTTGAGGCTTTGAAACTAAGTGAAGTTCTTGAATATGATGGAAAAGCAGCAGCATTGTCACTTCTGTTCATTATTGTTCTAGTTATTGGGTTAAAATTCCTATGTGAACCTGACATGGACAAAAGACGTTCAGCGAGAACTTTAGGTATTTTTCCTGTAGCATAAAACAAATTTTCTTCCTGTAATGATGTGTGTAAGTATGTGCATCTCTGTCTTGTGCAATACCCTTTATTTTGATAATCATGACAAAAATTTAAAACATGTCTCATTAATTCTAAATCTAGTACATGCCGGTATATACAATTAAAAGTTTTATAACAGGTTCCTCTTAAAAAATTACGACAAATCTCTCTTCGTCGGTAATTGTAGGTAGTATATCCATCTTGTAGACTAGGTGTGTGTGAGGATTCATAATTATTGTTTCTCATTTTGTTCTTCTTCTGGATCAGATCTTGAATATCTAAAAAAAGGAGGGCAAATAACATACAACTTCTACTTTTACAAATTATAAATTGATGATATTACACCATAGTTAGTATTGCAGCTGATTTTGATTCAGGGTCCTGCAATAACTGAATAACATATGTTATTCAGTTGTTGATGTTATGTTGATATATATGTATAAATGGATAATATAATAATATGCAGCTATTATACTGATTGTAGTACACAAAAATTTCATAAAGCTTTCTATTGTTTTTCCCCATTATAAACATCCCAAATATGAAGATAGAATAATTCTTTAGACCAGACCTGTCTAATGTTGTAGTTAAACACCTAGAAACTATAAATGTTCAGGGTTAATAACAGTATAGTTTATTAAAGGACGATTTTAAATATTTCTTACCTAAGACGATTTTTGGATGTTAAAAGAATATTCAACGGATACTATTTAAAATTTACTATTACGCCACCGAGCTGCTGACTAGCTGTCAAAATATGACTGCTTTCCGTTGCGGTATAAATAAAGGAATCCGGTGTTAATAAATAAATGTTTTTGGATTTAATATTATAAAATGGCTCGAAAGGTATCATAATAATAAGTATAATTTATAAGCAAATTATCACGCACATACATATTTAGCTTTTTAACTAATATGTATAAATAAATTTGTCAAATTATTGCTAAAATTAATTGAAACAAATATTTTCATTGACTAAAAAAATAAGATATACGTTAATTTAAGATATGGTAAGACGAATTCATTCTGCAAATAAATAAATATAATAAATCAAATTCTTACTTTGTCTTATATATATATGTGTGTAAATATAAATATCTAAGTGCGTACCATAGTTTTATTCAATCTAGCAACACCAAATGAAAATAAGTATTGATCCAGACAGAGTTAAGTCAAACATTTGAAGCGATTGATTAATATTCGCCACATTAGCACAGCGTGGATTTACACTGACTTGCAAAAAGTGACCAATACGTTTTGCTGAAGTGAGTCCATATAATTCCATATTCTAAATTTGCCAAATTTGTTACCATAAATGATTTACTTAAGGTCTATAATAGTATCTTAATATAATATTATCTTAATTTTCCTATGGCAGATCTGTCTGCCTCCTTAGCAGTAAAGAACTTTTTCTGTTATCCGTTGTAATTACTACGGTAGAAATAACATTTTTCATAAGGCTAGGCTTAAAATTCACATACAATTTTTTTCCGTGTTTCATAAAATTCGTAGTGTGTAATTCACTGTAAAATAATAGACAGACGTTTCACAATTTTTATTTGCTATCTAACGTAATCCTAAATGAATTAAATGTTAAAAATTATTGATTCTAAGTAATGGACACAATTCAACATTTTTAATATTTGTGGGTCTCACCAGTACCTTTAATATACAGTTTGCTGGAAATGCTCTCTGCACTTTTGCAATTCTGTGATGACCTGAGCCTCCCACAATCACGTTATCCTCGCTATAGAATTGTGTCTAAAACAAAACCTTGTTTTTTTATTTCTTTATGTTTCAAAATTATATTAGGATTGCTTTTCATGCTGCCTTGCAGTGCTAATTTTAGCATGTAATTGTTTATTTCAGTGTCTCTATATAATTACCCACCAAAATTCCCTGCACAAACACCAAGCAGATCTAAGATGGAAACTGCAGGGGATTGGTGTTTGATTGAAAGTGATCCAGGGGTCTTTACACAGCTAATTAAAACAATGGGTATTGTTATTAACATTTATTATATAACTTTAGAATACTGTTTAATTTAAATAAAACACAAATGTGCTGTTTGCTTCTTGGTACTTGATACCATTTTTACAATAAATAGTTCAATTACTTTGGACAGTGTTCAAGATATATAACTTAAATAATTACATAAGTACTCTTCTTAATTGAAAGAATTTTTTTTGATAATCTGTTGGACATGATTAAATCAAAGCTAAATTTGTCTGATTAGAAATATCAAACCTTAACTCCATGATCTTCTATTTTAATATTTTTGAATGATTAATTTTAATCGACATGTGGCAGGTTTATTAAAAATTGTCATTTTCCGTGTACTACACATCCATGAAGTATGGGTTTTATGCATTTTTTGTTAATGAAAATATTATGTATAGGGAGGAAGTAACATTTATTTATTTGAAACCTTTATTAATTTAGGAGCAACTGGAGTTCAAGTTGAGGAATTATGGACTATAGATGATGGAATTTTTGAAAATTTAAGGTATATTTATATTTTATTTTATAATGTCATAATATCAATTTTTTTATCATTATTTATACTAGCAATTTTGAATTTTTAGGCCAGTTCATGGACTTATATTTTTATTTAAATATCTGCAAAATGATGAACCTCCACAACCAATTGTTACTGATGACCGCATTGATAAGATTTATTTTGCTAAACAGGTAAAAAAATATTTTTGTATATATTTATATTGTAATTTGTTGATATAATTAAGTCCAATATAGCCACTCAATTATATTAGAGTTAATTAATAACAAGACATGGATACAATAGGGACAATATGTAAATTTCTTTGAAGCATGAACAAGCTTTGTTCCTTAAAGTATTATTTATTTTAGGTGAAAAAAATTAAAACTAGGAGGTGACTTTTAAAATGAATTTATATAATAGATACTTATATTGTAACTCTTTTACTGGACTACTAATCTGTTTCACTCTGGTGGAAGGTTTCTTTTTCTAAAAGCTTATAAGGCACACAGCAGTGTAGTGTTTAAAGACACTGTAAATAGTACAATTACCTAAAACTGGGTACATATCAGGATTTTCAAAGCGATGTGCAGAAATGATGATATTGTAAATAACAGAAGATGTTTGTAATTTTCTCATTGTAATTAATGATAAGAGAAATATAGATGTAGATTGCTACACATTTACTCTGAGCTTTGGTAGTAGTCATGTTTTTTGGATTTCTGTTATTTGGTCATCACACTTTCCTCACTTTTAACAATGGATAACACAGGCTATATATATATGTACTATGTACTTTTGTAAAAAATAATGTAGCAATTCATTATTCACTTTATTTACAGGTTATTAATAATGCATGTGCTACACAGGCCGTCATTAGTCTTTTACTTAATTGCAATCATCCAGATGTAGATATTGGTCCGGAACTGACAAAATTAAAGGAATTTAGTATGTCATTTGATCCAAAAATGCGTGGACTAACACTTAGCAACTCCCAAACCATTAGAACAGCCCACAATTCAATGGCTCAACAACCCCTCTTTGAATTGGATCCAAAAGTGGCTTCTAAAGTAAGTTTTTTGTTTTAGAATGTTTTATTTTTGTTGTTCATTACTATCAATACTTAAATGAATGCTGTTGATGAATACTACTATTTTGTGTAAAAGAGAAAAAATGTGTAAGACATTTATGCTTTATTAAAATAATATGTTTTAATGTTAATTAATAATCATGTTTTCTCAGGATGATGATGCTTATCATTTTATTGGGTATATGCCCATAGATGGACGTCTTTATGAACTAGATGGTTTACGAGATGGGCCAATTGATCATGGTGCTGTAGCACCTGAGCAAGATTGGCTTGATGTTGTGCGTCCAATTATAATGAAAAGGATCAGTGTGTAAGTATTTTAATATGCATTGATTTGTCACATTTAATCACTGGCTTATTTCTGATTCCTATTATGTGACTTAGTTTAAGTGTGTTTGAAATGTCTTTCTGCAAAACTAATTATGAACAAATTTAATTTCTGACTTTGTAAAATGATTTATTTTAGATTAAAATTATATAAATTCTTATGGTATTTTATAGATACACAGAGGGAGAAATTCATTTCAATTTGATGGCTCTGGTGTCAAACAGAAAGCTAGTTTATGAAAGGCGATTAAATGATATTTTGACAGAGACACAGCTTATTATTACCATGGATGAGGATGAAGTGGAAAATGAAATTCAAAGTCTAAGGATGTTGATAGAATATGAAGATGTAAAAATGGCCAGATATCAACAGGAAATGATACGGAGGAGGCATAATTATTTGCCTTTCATAATAACTCTTTTGAAAATATTAGCTGAAGAAAAGAAGTTAATGCCTTTGTACGAAAAGGCTAAGGAGCGTGCATCGAGGAAGGGCAACAAGAAAATGAAAGTATAACAGGAACAGTGGGGGGGCACGCGTGTAGCCCGCGTCCGCTCCTCCCGCAGAGTTTCGCAGTCTAGCCCTTCCAGAGTGCTACAGAACATAGAGGATATGCAATATTCTTTATCTGACTTAAATGTTATTTACTCTGAACCCCAAGATTTAGTGCAGCAACCTATTGAGCCGCAAATACCAGTGATAGCAACTAGTTCTGTAGATACAACAGTTAAAGATAGTTTTAGTGCTTTAATGGATCCTGATGACTTTTTAAAAGATGGATTTTATTCTGATAACTTATTGAGTGATCACTTTTTAAATGATGACCTACTTCCCGAAAACTTTTTGGAGGACTGTACTACTGGACAAGACATGTTAGATGCTAGTGCAGCTGATACCAATGAAATGCAAACAAATCCAACAGAGGGTAACTTGGAAGGAGAGTGAAGTGAATAAATATTGCAACATCTTATATATTACATGTGACCCAATTAAGAAAACCCAAAAAGTAATGAAACTCAAGTGCATATTATAGCTTTATATTTTAGGTTCATATATTGTACAAAAATTCTGAACTTAATTTGACAATTATTCATAGATTAGAAATTTTTAAAATTTTATAATGCATGTTTAATGTATATACTTGGCTTCTTGATAGTATAAAATTGTGAGGTTTATAAAAATTTTTGGATTATTACCATAAGTGCTATCTCATTTGTAGAAATGTAAGGAATGCAAATCTTACTCACACAAGTAACTGTTTTTAAATGCATGATACATTTTAGCTTTGCCTTTTAGAAATAGATAACATAAACTGGTACATGTATTGTATAAAAATCCTGATCTTATTTTAACACTTATTCTCAGATTAAAAGTTTTTAAAATTCTAAAACACCTGTTTAATGTAGATACTCGGTGTCTTGATAGTATAAAATTGTGTGGTTTATAAAAAAGCATCGACTTTTACCATAAGTGCTTCCTCATTTGTATGAATGTAAGGAATGTAAATGTTGCTCACAAAAGTAACTGTTTTTAAATGCATGATAAATTTTAGCTTTGTCTTTATGAGATAGATTATATATACTGGTTCATAGAATTGAATTATTTCTCTCTGTATTAGTATGTTTCTTAGTAAACAAAGAATCTGCCATGTGTTTATCAGATAAAAAAATCTTTAATGTAAGTATAAAACTTTTAAGAAAACTTAATTTGTGTACATACACTTGTAGGGAATGAAGCATTGTGTATCACATTTCGAGCGAAATATATAAATACTTTACCATGTTGTAATAAATAGGTAGCCTCTGTCATTAGTGACAAGAGTTTAATATGACAGTAGTGACACTGTCATTTACATAGTTTCATTCAATTTAAATGTAATTATAATTATTTACAGCTTATTATATTTAAACTTATAATTAAAGACGTAAACCTAATTAACGAAAATTTTTCTTGTATTAAGATATCAATAAATAAATTAACCGATTTAAAGTGTTGTGGCACGTTTACAAAAGTAGTAAATAATAGTTATATACACTTTTAAACATCTGGTTTAGACACAAGAGAAAGTAAAAAGATTTGACAAATTGTTGTTGGATTTTATTTACAGGGGAAACTTCTGAAAAATAAGTAATATATAAGTTGATCTTTTGCGTACAAGGATCTAGGTCATTTCATTGCATCTTGTTTTTCAATGTATCTTATAAGCGGCTTAATAGTGTAACGTCATATTAAACTTTTTCTTTGATGTACTTTTTTATTTTCCTTAAATCAAATATGTTCAACTCTTTTTTTACATGGTGGATACATGTGATATAGATAAATTGAACAATGTTGCACAACTATGAAAATTGTGCAAGGAGGAAACTAATTATTTCCCAAAAAAACGTGCAAAAGAAGTAATAATGAAATCCATGTAAGTATTCATAAAATAAATTAAATTCATATTTATTAAAAAAATAGTGTACAGTGAAAGTTCAATCCCTAAGTAAAACATATAAATCTTCCAACTATTCGGTGCTAATTGATATTGTAATTTGTTGCTGTTTACATAAGTTTCTGAAAGCACTTTAGAATGATTATTAATTTAAAATTAGTGCTTTAACAAATCGTGTAAAAAGTGTATTTATTCTTATTTGTGTATCGGTTTGTCTCAAAATCGTGTAAAAAAAGAGTTGGTTGTATTTACAAATGTTTTCAAAAACGTACAGATGCAGAGGTGTACACATTAGTTCGTATGTATAAACCTTATGTACCAGTTACACTATAGATATAAAGATATATGTATATATTTCACAAGTCGAAATTCACTTTTTAAAATTCCGATATAATATACAGCTATGAATCCACTTTTTGATTGAACAGCATGGTATATAAGTTAATATGCCTGGACAGGCGGTCGCCTCACGTATTGGTAAAACCTTTGGGTTTGATCATCATGGAAGCACGTTTCAGAGTGTAATCCCATCCACGCCAACGGAACCATACTATACCTGTAATAAGTGAACTTTAGTTTAGTGCGTAATAAAATCGTTAGTGGATTAATTTTCAGAATTAGAATTTGTTAGAATGATGAAAACATTGTTGTAACACTTTGTACCAGTGAATTGTTTGACAACGAAAACAAGTTGTCATTGAATTCGATAACTTTGAATATTCGATTTCAGCATTTTCACATTGTTGTCAGAAAACCCCAATGTAAGTTTCGATTGGTGAACCTTACATTCCATCCCTATTGACGTATGATAATAATTATTTCCACACCCATGATGAACATAGTATTTTGCAAAGTGCGTACAGAATTAGTGCAATCGATCATAATGCAGCGCATGTTACTGCGCGCAGGTACCGATTTTCTCTGCAAATATGTAATGTTTGTGGAGCACAATGTAATAATAGAGTATCTTTTTATTGAATAAGAAACGCTTTTAGTTTTCGTATAGTTTCGCTGTGTCCGCGGCAGTGTACATTTAAATTTTTTTAACTTTAATTTATAATTATTTAAAATTATGCCTATGTTTAAAAAACCGTGAAGAGTGTGATGAACCGTGAGTGAAGATGAGGAATAAAACATATTTGTAGTCAGATAAAAGTCTCTGTATACTATTTTGCTTTAGAGAATACTGACATATTTCATTAATACAAAAGAATTCTAACATTATAATCGTAATTATTTAAATTTATTTATTATTTTGACATAACACCAACATCATTCCAGCCGTACGACGTCCACTACTAGACATGGTCTCTGCTAAAGATTTACAATAGGAATGGTTGAAAGACAAAGACAAAATTAATTTATTCGAGTTTGAAATTTTTACAGAACTTTTATTGATAGTCTACTTTTTTATCTGTTTTATTTTTGACTCTTCTCTGCTTCGCAAGATGTTATGGTTGTAGAGCAGAAGCGGGAAGAAACTTCAATAACACGATTTTAAAAAAGTTTAACAATACAGGTTTATGCAAATACACTTTGTAGTATCTTCTGGAAGATCTTAAGAAGGTAGTCAGTCCAACTTGTGGGAGGAAGTCCTGGCCTGCGCTTGCCGGTCTGTGCCTTTTCCACTCCAGATCCTTAAGGTCCTAGCAACTATTAGTTTTGCGCGCTACACAACGGCAGGGCTAAGTTGGTTTTTTCTTTCGTCTCACGATCTCGTCATTCTAGATTCGATTACGTAGAGAATCCCGATGTAACAGAGTGGGTTAAAGTAACAAAAAAAACCCTGAAATTACCTTGTCGTGCGGTTAGATCTTGTGGGTCATGTAAGTAGAGACCATTAAGACCGCGGCCACATGACTTCCACCACCAACCACCCTTAAGCATCGATGCGCAGTTCAGTGATGATCTATCGTTGTCTCTGTAAAGCAATTTTCTTGTGAATAAACCTTTACATATTTTAAATATAATAGTTGCTTTTGTCAATCCGGAGCAAGACAATGAACAAGATTAAATCTCATTTGTATGGTAATGTTTATACTAATGGGGCACGAGCTTTCTTCGACAACAGGATATACAATCTCGAGTAAGTCCTACGAAGTTCTCGCCCATGTACATAGGTTGGGAGTCAAAAACAAACTTAGGTTAGCCACTCACAAAACAAAGATGACGGTGCTAACTAATAAGTTGAAGTACGTCAACCCACTTCTGAGTTTGGGAGATGAGCCGCTTGGTCTGACTAGGGAGATTCGAAAACTAGATCTCATAGTTGATGATAGGCTCACATTCATCAGTCACGTAACGAACGTGAGCAGGAAGGCCGAAGGCCTCTGTAGTCAGCTGTGCCAGACCACTAAGGTGTGTTGGGGTCTGAACTCGGAGGTGATTAAGGCGATGTATCTGGCGGTGCTCGAGCCGATAATTTTGAATGCAGTGAGTGCATGCACGCCGGCGGCTAGGAAGCTGCCGGTATGTAGGGCTCTTCTGAGCGAAGCCCCCCTGGGCGCGGTCCAGAGTGGCTTCGCTCAGAAGTTCGCGAGGACCCACAGGACCGGGTCCCTGCACTCGACCCTTATCGTTGCCAGGCTGCTTCCTCTAGACCTACGGGTCAATTTTTTTGAAATAAAGCGTGGCTATTTTCGGCAGGTGGTAGAGGACCAAACAACAACTGGAGTTACCAGTCAGCTACCTCAAACTGCCACACCCGTCTGGGCAGTTTGGTGTGGAATTCTCCTGCCCAGAAGAAGGTGAGGAGGCTGCTCGACTTGCCACCGCGGCTGCCGATCTAGTTATTTACACCACGGCAGCAAGCCGCATAGAGGATAAAGTGGGTGCGTCGTTCTGCGTTATGCGGGACGTCGCTCAGTTGTACTGTAAAAAGCTCAATTTGGACAGCTTCTGCACTGTATACCAGGCAGAGCTGCTGGTACTAGCGAAGCGACAGGGAACGCGGTTGGCGGGTCTGCGCAGTCATTATATATTGAGACTCGCGGTTCGTCAGTCCAAACAGTCGTAATACCGGACACCCTCCCCTCTATCCCTTAGCGTTAAGAGTAAAAGAGAACATCATGAAAGCGAGAGAAAGTGGAAAGAATGTAAGGTTATATTGCATGAAAGTGCACGCGGTGACAGAGGGGGATCAGTTGGCAAAAGACGTGGCCCTAAAGCATAAAAGGCGACCTGAATACGAGAGTTGCCCCGTTTTATTTATCAAGTAACAGTTCAGGTTGGTGTCCCTCGTCGAATAGAGGACAGGAGATATGTGGAAGGCGTTACGGCATTGACAACGCGGAAGTTCTTCTTGGGCACCGTGTCAGCCGGACTCGGGCTCGTGTTCCGCAAAGTGGAACTGGTCCAAATGGCGCAACAGGGCACAAGAGATTCTCGCAGTACCTATATAGGTTTAAGCTCGTGCATTTGTGACCCAGCGGTGGACCAGCCCTTTGTGCACGTGATCACTTACAGTACCGTGTTTGAAGGATTTACAGCCGATTGTGAGATGGAGATGGGAAAAGCAAAGCTATAGCATTGCCTACCTAATGAGAGACGAGGATGCCGCCGAACCTTGCTAGATCTTGCGGCAAAGTAATGAAGGAGGTGATTAGGACAAACAAAAACTAAAATTGTAAGGTCGGCTAAGAAAATACAGAAAGCAAATAAAGTTATAAAACTTGTGATAAAGATTTTAAGATTTTAAAAATTAACCAAGAAAAAAAATGTTTTAACTGTATAAATAATAATGGAAATATAAAAGAAATGTAAAAATATGACAAAATATTAAAATAAAAGGCGGTGTTCTGTGAAAGGTGGCGCAGGGTGTATGGCGATGCATGGAAAGTATGCAAAAGAAAGTCATAGAGTGGGAGAAAATGTGAGGGATGGAAGAACGAAAGGAATGGCAGAAATTGAAAAGCATGATAGATGAGTATAAAAAAGTTAACATAATAAAAATCATTAAAACAAAAGCCTCTGTCTTGTCTCTGATAGAGGAGTGAGAAAAAAACAATATACAGTAATAATCCTTCATAAAACAAGAATATGCATATCTCGTTTTTCTTTATTCTCTATGAATGGTAATTTTAATATATTTCTTCTTGATACACTTGTGTTTTTTTAAACCAAATCATAACTCTCATCCCTTTATAAATGTCTAATGTCATCCTTTAGTCGGCGATAGTGTGATAAACATTAAATGGTTTACCTATTATACGTAGAGAATGGACTGTTATTTGACCCGTACCATGGGTCGTTCAGTGAATCGCCAGCATTGCCTTCGTATCCATCTATCTCTAATTTGTAGTATTCCGCTTCTGAATATATTTTGAAGTGCGAATACTGCGCATATCTGTGAAAACAAAAATAGTTTAAAAAAAGTTTGAATTGACTGACATTTGATTTTTTAAGATGCTTTAAGGCTGTTGATGTTGTAAGATTTTTTTGTATATATGTAATTCCTAAGGTGAGTTCTACTACAGGACTTGTTAACGGTCTTCTCGAACGCAGTTAGCGCATCTTTCGGCGATGACTTGTGTTGTGCCTTTGTTGTGGGTTATGTTGAATCTCCATGTGATTAAAGTGATCCATCGTTAATTAAAGTCGCCAGGTTTTGAATTGGACTTAAAGTCGTAAGATTATGAGATGCACAAAAATGTTTTCGACGTAGTTTAATTTTTCTATGACAGTTCTGTAACGCTGATAAAATTTTTTTGGGGGGAGAATTAAAATTGAGAAACGATTTTTCAAGCTAAATCATAACTCTTAACATCACCAGGACACAAAAATTTCTTTCCGAAAACTTTATAACTGACCTGTATATATTTATTTTATATTAGTTGCTTTATAAAGTCCGATTAAAGACCGAGTTGAGAATCGGTCCTTTCCAGGCTTTTCCCGAAATGTAAAAGCAAGAATATTGGTGGACCGTCCGTATCGTGGAGTGATCTGGCATATTTACCTAATCAACCTTAGGGCTGATGCAATATCTAATGTAACGGTTCCTGAGGAAGCGCTGGAACTAAGTATCTAAATGAGAGGTTATGGCTTACCGGCTTTTGCGCTCTGACATATTCACACCAGGAAAATAAGTAAATTTCTTGAAGGCGGTTTCGGCCTACCGCGTGCTTCGTCAGGGTGAACTGTACACGGTCCTGGTCTGGATATTCAAGGGGCACGGGGGATTCTTCAAGTATCTT
Organism: Battus philenor; assembly: GCF_028537555.1. Lineage (NCBI taxonomy): Eukaryota > Metazoa > Arthropoda > Insecta > Lepidoptera > Papilionidae > Battus > Battus philenor. The sequence continues at coordinate 11,197,727 of NW_027181661.1, forward strand.
CATAGGTATACACTCAAGGAGAGTCCCTCGTGAACTTGTAACCCAGGGGTTGACCAGACCGTGGTGTACTTAATCTCCGATTGTCCCGTATTTGGCGCGGAGAGAGTGGCTTAGGAATTTTGATTTTAAGAGAGGTTCGAGGAGGGCAACATCGCCTCACTAATGAGCAATAAGGAAAGTCGCCAGACCTTCCTAGAGCTTTGAAGGAGGGTCGTAAGACCTACGATTAGAGCCTTATTGGCTATCTAATAAGGGTGTAATTGAATTTTTACAAAAAAGTGCTAATAATAAAGTGTGACATTTTTAAAAGTCGACTAAAAATAATAAACAAACAAAATAATATAAAACTTAGGCAAAAAAATGTAAAAAGCAAAAATAAAAGGAAATGTATATGTAGGATTCTGTAGAGAAGGCGATAGAAGTGGAACGATATACGAAATATAAGAATACGAATAGGACATACGAAAGGTAAGAAAATTTCAACCAAGGTTAAAAAATAATTGCTGTAAATGACCTGATATTTTTATATTTTAAATTGAAATATGTTCCGATACCTTTTTTTGCCATCGAAGTCTTCAAGTTCAACTCGTAGCATATAGTCATCATTATTAGTCAGCATATAAATGTTTTCATTGCCAAGCCAGAATTCTTTGTTGGGGTCTCCGAATCCATTTTTGTAATCACTCCAATCGCGGTTAAAATTCTCTGCTGGTATTCCATAATCGTCACGTCGATGAATGACCTTTCACAAGAAATATACCTTTTTGATCATTTAACTAATATTGCTAAATAAAATATGTAATAGAACAAACAAACAGAATAATTTTCATTTTGTTAGAAAACAATGTGGCATAAAGTCAGATTTTTAGCAAAGATAAACTTAAAAGTATATCAGCATATTCCTGTAGATGTTCAGGATGACGTCAAGGAGTAATGAATAATAATATAATTAAAGATTATTAAGTACCGTCCACCCTCCGTCAGCAACATTTTGCTCGCAGAAAACTTTGAGGAACCAATAGGTAGTGCCACGAATTTGAAGATAGTAAACTCCTGATTCCCTCATGCCCGCGTTTAGAAGATCGACACACGAGTAACCCTGAAAAATGTTTTTATTACTTTTCGAAGTCGTTTTTAATTAAAGATGGTAATCCGTTCGCCAAATAAATTACTACATTTCTTTACGCAATGCTGGCCGGATGCAAAAGCTTTATGTATTTTAAAAGATAATATTTATACAAGTTCGCGGTGCGCTTAGATATTTGTTTATGATAGTAAAATTATATTAATATAAACAAGAAACACATATTGTAATTATACAGACTAGACAATAAAGAAGGTTTTAGGAGGGATAGCTTGGAAAGTTGTTTTCAGCCATAAAGTAACAAATAAATATTTCAAAAAAACTAAGCGCATAGTCACACAAGCGTCCGGAACTCTTTAGTATGTGTTATAGAGTATATATATGTATATGTAAAAGCCTAAGTAGAATAAAATAATAATAAAAAATATATAAAAAATTTAAAGTAAAAATAGACAAATTTCGCAGATTTCGTTAATTTTGTTATATAAAAATGTAACTAAAATCCGTTTTTTTATTTTTATTAGGTCGCCTATTTGTTAGCTAATAGAAAATAAAAACAAAAAAATATCAATTGTTGAGTTACTGTCGTCAAAGTGTTTTTTGAATAATTTGCTGTACGAACAAACTGCAGAATCATCGACCTATTCGCATTGTCTAATAATTTATCTTTATTCACAAACGCGTAACGATCCTTAGCTTTTCTAAGCTGAAGGTTCTGCGCCAACTAGTAGAAGATCGCAAAGGTAAAATAAAAGGATATGCCGTTAGGAAAAAATGAACAAATATGGATGGGATATAAAATGAGTTCCATGTTAGGTTCTATTTAAAGTGAACCAAAAAACCTGGAAAATTATCACAATATGTATGATTCTGATAATGAATTAAAAGATGAAGTTATAGTTAAAGGTCGAGTAAGTTGTTCAAAGTAACTTGGTCTCCGTAAAATAATAGACACTCTAATCATTGGTATAATTTCTCTGGAGGTGAACAATCGGTTTAAAATAAAAACAATCGCCATTTTACTTTAGACATAGCGTATTATTTTAATTAAATCGGGTGTAAAATTGTAAACCGAGTGTAATAATGAGTTTTATTTCAAGTAAATACACGTATTACATAAGTTTATATTGTCATCACTTATGATTGATTTCAAATTATACAATAAGTATCTCTTATTACTAAAAGTTAAATATATGCCAAAATATTTGTAATCAACTCAGAAAAATAAAATAATGTACGAAGCAGTGAAAACTTTATATTACGGGTTGTGGAATATGGAGTTAAGTGAGTGGTAAACGCAAAGTCAGTGTTGCGTATCTGTGTTCCTTATTGCCTAACCAGGATACTTAAATGGTGCTTTGCTGATAGATTAGGTATCTCGCTTGCAGTCTCGGAGACCGGCTAGCAATGAAGTAGATTAAAATTCCGAAAACAGAATTTAGTTACATTGGTATCCATTGTTAAGTTATATGTAAAACATACGTAATGCACATTAAATGTGTATATATATGCATATATATATATGTATATATATATATATATATATATATATATATATATATATATATATATATATATATATACGTATAATATTAAATAATTTATCAAAAAATCAAGCATACGAAAACAGAGTGACATTATATAGAAAATAATATTAGACGAGCTAACTTATATAAAATAATTGTTCATATATTGGATAGACTTAAAATTCGCCACGGCATTAATTTATAATGTTAAAAAACAATTGCTGTCATAGAGAGTGATAACTGTATTTTTTATATAACATTAACTCACTTTCACATCTTTATAGTTGGCGACGATCTCTGAGGCGAAAGTGTTATTGCCGACGATGGGCTTGTTTTTGACACTAGGAAAGATGATGCCACCTTTTCGGCTGGCGGAGCGTGAACCAGTAACAGCGGCGCCACTTGTGGAGCTACCATTATTGCTGATAGCACTCGTCGCTATTGTAGAGGGAGTGGTGGTGTTGTTCAAGCTACTGGAGCCGATCGAGTTCTTCGCGCTGCTGGTGCTGTACGGGCTGCTCAGGCTGCTCGGGGTGTTCACGCTGTATGCGACATAACCATTAAACATGATTTATAAAATACAATAAACAGCGCCACGCAATAATATAATGATCGTTCGCCATAATTCTCGCAAAACACAAAGATCGCTCAATGCTTAAAATTCGCCATTATTGTTTAATAAATGTAAAGAGGAATGTCACCTGTTAATTATTGTAGAGGAGAAAGCCGGCGGCAAAGTAGTAGCAGCAACAGTACTAGTATTAGGATCTGTCGAGGGTTCTTCGTATCTATATCTATTTGGAGCATACTCTACAAGTCTATCGATTGTTGGATCCAGGAGTAATTCTGCTGGTACAGGATGTTGCGCTAACGTTGCAACATCATCTTCTTGCTTCTTAAGCCGTCTTTCCACCATATCTAAATTTTCAATAATTAGATTAGTTTTAAGTCTTAAATCGTTATGAATCTGTCCTATTGCTCGTTCTTGTCTTTGCGTCTGAGTCAGGAGTTCATCTGATTTTGGAACCAAATCATCTACGGAACTTTTAGTTCCAACAACTACATCCCACACCTCATCCATTTTCTCTGACACGCTCATCATAGGAATAATTTTATTGACTAGGGTATCAATCTTGCTTCCTTTAGTTATTGGGGATTGTGTACTCGTTGTTGTCTTATTTTTAAAAATGTTGTTAACGTTAATTGAAGCGGAATCGGGTTCTACTATAGCGGCGTGAACATCTGCCATCATATAAAGGACTTTCCCTAAATTTTCAGAAACAAGATTTATGTGAAATTGCAGCTTCCGATCGACTGTAGACATTGAGGTCCTCAACTGGTCCACTTCTTTAGTAATTGTTTTAACAACTTCTGTATTAAGACCTTTAGCTATTTCTACTACATTTAGGTTAACGGGTTTTTTTTCACTTGCTTCCGCATTGATGTCATCGACTGGTAAAAAGTTATTATCAATTTGATTCTTCAACCCTACCAATTTAGAGTCAATATCTGTCACTTTTTGGTCTAAAGATTCCAATTTTTTGTCAAGTATCTGCGTGTTGCTAATTATTTTTTCGTTTTTCTTGTCACTTTTTTCAGTATACTCTTCATCGTCATCTTTATGCGGCTGGCTAAATAGCTTTAAATCAAGGTTACCCAGTTTAGAGATGATGGCATCTGTTTTATGTATGTTATCGTTAACACGAGAATCTAATGCTTCTACTCTGCGCATTAAGTGCTCGACAGCTTTGTCTAGATTTTCTATTCTTTGTAGTTTTGTCTCCAACGTACTAACTATGACTTCAAATACGTTAAAGATATATTGTTCCCTGAAACAAATAAAACGGAAACAATCATTAATCTATAGAAAACATATTTCTTAAATAACTATATATTGTTAGAAACCCTGTTTGAAATATTTACTAATAGGAGTAAAATATTGTGATGCTTAATTTGAATTAGGTCACCGTTATTAGAAAACCTAAGCCATCGCAAGAAATAAATATTGTTTTTATTAAAATGTCTCCAAGTTAATAAAATATGAAACAATTTACAACAGAGGTTTCTTATAAAAGATGATGAGTTTTATTATGTTACATTCTTCAAAACTTCACTGAGTGTGCGTTTTTATATTTTTGATAAAAGTTCAATGACCTCAAACTGATATGGTGTAAGTTACGCAAGACAAAAAAGAAAATGTTAAAACGCGCGCTTTATAACATTAGTGATACAGACTTGTATACATTAACACAACTACGTCATTAGAATTTCTTTAAAGAAATATGTAGGAATACTGCGAATTTTTCACATAATCATACCAATTGGAATGTCCTTGCAAATGTATTGAATGCTGACTATTAACATATTTTCATAGGTTATCTTTGCAAATACTTTGATTAAGTTCAAAACAAAGCAGCTATTCTACTGTTATATTTTTGGTATAAAATTTGTGCAAATGTGTAGCTTTACAGTGATTTATAATTTGAGGAATGTTTAAAGTTATAAACGACGATGACAGTCAGTACGGTGATGGAGAGAACCAGTCTGTTATTTCACAAGACATATCTTAGCCCAACCGAACGAAATCCGTATTGTACAAATGTGACTCTTTCTTATAAATATCAGTTGTGAAATTTATGTAATTTGCATATTCACTTGAAATTGTATAAGTAATTGCGTGATTTTGATTTTAACGTAATAAAATGCACACGAGGAAGGCAGTTGAATGTAATTGGGACAATATGAAAAGTATTCGTATTCAGATTACCTCGAAGGTTATAGTGTGTTCGTATTATGCATAATTTTGACGTTGTCTTAATTAAACTAAAAACAAAAGTTTTACTAACACGAGAATGTTGGATTTCATTTACATAAATATTACGAGAGATGAGAGCGATGTTACTAGTGCATTTATTTTTTTTACTGACCAATTAATTTTTGAATGTGCGTTTTTAAATGGGTTAAGATACTTATTTTACTCTTTGGGCCGTAGTTAGCCATCTTGATAAATTTTCCTTGATAATTTATTTGCAGCCAACTATAAAAAAGCTTAAAGTAAGCTATGTTTTTCTTGTTGCGGATTCATTAATGTCTTTAAAGTCCTGGAAAAATATTCATAACAAAGTTGTATGTAAAATGCATAATGTGTATCTAAAATGTATGAAGCGACAAATATCTTACCTTACTCTCTGATATATATATTGAATACATAAATAGACTTGCTGGTCTTTAAGCATTTGTTTATAAGGACCGATCTTTATGAATCTTTGATTTGCTCATCAGTTAAACGGGTTTTGAGTGTGTTTAACTATTACATATAAAAAAATGTCAACAATGTTATTGTCAAATGAATCGTAACTTATCGGTGCAATAACCAATTAAATTTTCGTTTAGTTGAAAATATTTTATGAAGTGAGTACTGAATACGGTCCAGTCAAAACGACGGTTAAAGCAGTCGCTGTTACGCAAATTTATCTTTAAATTAAACTGTCTGCAAAATGGAGCGTACTGATAGTGTTTACGTTATTAAACCGCCCAGTTGTTACGATCTGTCGCAATCAATTATATACATAGATTATCTGCGTAGTTGAATTTCTTCTTAACATCGAAATACCTATGCACTAGCTCGACAGGTGGTATTACTTATTTTGCAACACAGACCCAATTCAGGCGTAGAGTACTTGGTGGACGGCGAGGTGCATAAACCCAGTTATTACGTAAGAAATTCAACGGCAACAATTCCGCTTTTATAACTTATCGATCGATATTCTAGTGTAAAGTAATTTTGAAGCCTATTTTCAGCAGTGCGCTGCTTGCAAATAAAAACTCGATGATGATGAATTAATGTCATAACTAATTTTAGTATAAAATTAACATTTTATTGCATAATAGGTACGATTCCCTAATTATTTTAGAACTCTACTATTACTATGTATACGCTATGAATAAGACATTTTATGTCAACAGTTGAAGTGAACAGCTGTTGACAGTAAAGAGAAAACTATTTCATGTTCATCGTGCTGAAGCTAGATCGGAATAACAAATTATGCTTTCTAAAAATATTTTAATATGACCAACAAGTCGTTTCAATTAATGGCAATTGGTAAGACCCGTTCGCAAAAGGGCAACGTGAATGAGCTTTTATAGTGCATGTTCCTTATTGCAAATGTAACGTTGAGGTACGAAGTGATACTTTCTAAACCCCGTAATCTCACTAGTCATTAATCATTAATTGTTTAGCGGCACTAATGAAAACCTTGATGGACGACGTATAAACGAACTCTTTAACCACCTAAGTAATTGTGTCTAAAACTGCTCTTTCTTAATAATTTTAATCATATACTTATATCTGCTAAAGAATGGGCCTATGGAAAACAAGCGCACGCGGATTATATTCATGCACATTTATAATATACCGTTCAGAATAACTGGGAAATGTTTATTTTGTTTTCGTTTTTTTTAAACAGTATTAATTAGGACAGCCTAGGTTTTCCGTTCAATTATTATAAGTGTACATAATTAATCTAATTTTTAAATAACTTAGAACGTCGGTTAGTTTCATTATATAATTTTGAGCGCATTACGCATTGAATACCATTAAATATCAACTCATTTTCCTTCGTGTTGTGGTAAGCAATATATCCTTGTTAATGTACACTACTATGTGATATTCGTATTATGTTACGTAACAAAATTACGAATAACGTTATTAACATACATATCTACGTTTAATTATCCTACTCATTCAATTGAATGGGAAATTTTTAACCGGTACTTAGTAATGTTTGTACGAATTTCGCAGTAGAAATAAACGTTGACATGGTTTATAAGGCCCTACGTAAGCACTGAACATAACATACACATTATTTAAATCTCAATGTAAGGAAATTTATATAAAATTTGATGAATGCTTTATTATTTTTTTTATTGCTGTTTTTTGTTAAAAAGAAGTTTTATTGTTGACCTGGCATACGTTACTGTCCAAGTTTCGTTTGCAGAATCCGTGAATTCGAGGGACAGGGCGTAGAGGGCGCTTAGCCTAAACATCTGTTTAGGTGACGGATGTCGAGAGTTCACCGGGCAGCCTTGGTTCGTTACACAGTAACGAAAACTTGTTACCAAGAACTCTATGGACCAATTTTCCTATCTTATGATAATACTATTTTAGTCATTTTTTAAGTTAAAAACGTTATCGCAGTCATAAATTTTTGATACTACTTCTCAATTCTTAGCCCAGAAACACCGAAGTCTTTACAAAAACGTTATGGTTCTTCATGTTTCATAATCAATTCTTGATGACAAATAATTTAGTATTTATTGGTGATATCACATAAGGTTATCGAATATAAAAATTTGTACATTTTTAAAAATAATCTAAATTTTAAATAATCATCAGTGTATTGTAAAATATTTGGATTTTCATGACATACGCCATTTTTGCCAACGAATTTAATTCATAATTAAATTCCTAATTCTTAATTTCAGACATTGTTTAGGTGTTACTTATTATAGTTGTATTTTGTGTGATGATTTGAAATTGTTATTTTCACCAATGTTTTTTATTACCGAATTAAATTTTTTATTATCATTTATGACGAAATTGTTCTTTAGCTGCATTCACGAACAATGATGGTGTTCATAGACATTGATTTTATGTTATATTTTGAGTTTGGTTATAATATTTTTGTAACAGTCGCATCATCATTTTAGCCGTCGTATGTCCACAGATGGACTCAAGCCTCCTCCACAGATTTCCTATGGGACTGGTAGAAAGCGGCATTCGTCCAGCGTCTTTTGACCTAAACAATCTTAACTAGATCCTCTGTACACTTTGTGGGTGGCGGATTTACGCAGCGCTTACTGGTCCGTGGTCTCCACATCAAAACCTTCAGAACTTTCTTAGACCAGGGCGCGTTTGGAACCCTCGCAGCTTTAAATTGAAGAATGCCTTGCAGTGAAGATAATCTTATTCTAGTTTATATCTAATTCGGCTATGCTGGCATTCTTTTCATGGCGTACATAAGTAGTATAATACCCCAGCAGATAACTATCGCTGTTCGATCTAAAGAAAAAAATATATGCCAGGTGGTCTTTAAATTCGGAATGTCAATATTATTTATGTGTTATGTTTAGTATAATTGGTCATGATATAGTAAATGATGCAGTGAGCGCCGGCGTCAGCTAAACTACTGGCTATTAAGCTTGATTATCTGTAGGTTGACAGCCCTATCCATGGATGGCTGTACTACTTGTGCGCTAACGATTTGAATGTGGCGCATGGCCTTGAGCATTGTATAGTTAAAGTTAGAGATACGATTGCGAGCACTCGAGCCGCGCAACGCTTTGTCGTCAGCCATTGTAAAGCGAATATTCGATCGTCTCTCAAAACCATAATTACTTGCTCGTGTTTACGTAACGTCGATTATCGTCAGTCAGCATAGCGTTGATAGCAATCGTCGTGAATACCCATGTATGTATGTTTATACCAGTGCTACCCTGTTACTTTTAATTATCAGATACAGAGAAAATTATTTTAAAAAATATTGTAATCAGCTGTCTTAAATGCTGTTAATGCGAAGTTTTAAAACTAGTATTCTTAAAATATACACATATTCATAGAGCGTTTTTAGCAAAAACACTTAAATAATAATTATGTCCTTTGTTCAAATCAATTTCAAAGAAAAAGGTGTTTTTCATTGATGTTATTCAAATATTTATGTCACTGCAAAACATAAAAACTTTGAATTGTCGCGATAAAATAATTTTTTTTATTAATATTTCAACCTAAAACAACCATTAGGTATTAGTGAAATTAACTTCTTATAAAAACCATGTTATGACGTAAACTTTGCACAGATGCCCGCTCATCCGCTTTCCATATGGTGTTTGAAAAGAAAGTTTTTAGTAAACACAACAGTAAAATGAATAACGATTATTTGTTTAGTGTTTTTGCAATTACTTTAGGTAACATAACATTTTTAGGCTTCTTTAAAATATTAAATTAATAAAAATTAGCATCTGCACAAAAAAAGTTAAATAAAGAATCATAATTTACATAATACACATATGGTGTCGTTAAATCTTCCATAGATAGTTTTTAATAAACGAATTAACAAAAATGCTAATCTGTTGTCACGACAATCTGTCACGTAACATGTTGACAATAAATATTACGTTTTAAAAGTTAATATAAGATTTAAGAGTTTCATTTCTATTGCAACAATTTTTTTAATATCTTTTGTCAGGTTTTGATATCTGTTTAACTAAAGAATCATTTACTCTTTTACCGTATATCGATAGATTTTTATTGAATTGATTACTAGAAAGAACACACCTTTTGCGCCCTCGATATTTGACGAGTTATGTGAGTGAGTTAGAGTGAGCTATCACAATGGTTTAGTTCACACGACGGAGAGTTTGTACTAAGACGATGACGTGATACCTTTTATGTGAATAATTAAGTAAATTATTTTAACACAAAACTTTACAAAGTTCCTCCTCGTTCATACTACTATCCACATAGTATCATTGATAACGATCACTTTTGTACGTCACAAGAAGAATGGCAGAAGAACCCAGTTTGATAGGAACTAGAGCCAAATTGACCTGAATTGATTGAAAGCTACGGGGGCCCCAAATGTTCCTTGTTCCTTGATGGTGAAAGGCATACAACAAATTCAGACGAATTTTTTTATGATTACTTTCAGAATATCCCTAATAAAGTAGTAGAGCAATTTATACAAGCTGTATTATCACTTCAAACTTTTTCTGTTTTTTAGAAGTTTTATTTTAACAAACTTCTTTAATATATTACGTGATAGTTCAGAGAGATGCACAGTTGCCTGCTCAAAAGAGCTACTAATTTAATGAAATCGGTGGAAGGGTATCTTGTTATACCTGTCTAACAAGATACTCTTGTATACATGTATAACAACTTAGGTTGTGTAGCTCCAGACACAGGGCATAATTTACTGTAGAATCAGTTTATTTGTTACATTGGTTTCTTAGTTATATTCTATAATTATATTATTATTATATTATTGTAGTAAAATTATAATCGGCTTGATGAAATGCACTATGAAGCTTTTAGGAATAGCTTTCCTAAGAATTACAAATCATGCTGTGACTTGGACAGTCTACATATTATAAGCCATGATTATATTACAGTGACTTTGTAATTATTTATTGAAGTTTTGCCAAGAATGTTTACTGAGTCCGTTCTCATGAGTCCTTTATAGCGACAAAAATAAATATTAGAATAACCGAGTTCAATAACGAGGAATAACGAGGTATGCAGTTCTCAAGCAATGATCATTGATATAAACTATTATTTTATATTCATTTTAAACGAGAATAAATTGATCCGGCAAATATTTATAAAGGGTATATTTTGTAAATCTAGTTGGCCCAGAAATATTCATAATACATGGAGTGGCATGTTGCATTTATAACTAATAAATGATAATGTGAATAAATTTATGTCAAAAAGCGTTAAACACGCGTGTGTACACCATATGCTTGTAAGTAAATTGTGGACTGACAAACATGAATTGATTAAATGTATGTGCTATTTGTGAAATTCAAAAACATTCTGTTTTTTTATTGTTTTATCTTATATTAATAATAGGTTTACTACTTGAATTACGTTTATTATTGCAACACATCATCTCTATTGTGCCAACTTGTTCTCGGGGTACTAAGTGTTGCATTTGAATTTAATATAATGCTATGTTGAACGACAATCTCTTGCTCGGTGCAGTCACATAAGTTAGCAGAGCAGGTAACCAGGCGCATGTGTGCGTAAGCGTGTCAGCGTAATTTTACATATAAGCAAATAGGCATAAGTGATAATGAATGTAGTTGCATTGGAAACCGTACTGGGGACATATTGCAAGCAGTGTTAAAATAATTGTGTATTTTAAGACAATATGTAATATTTACGGTTGAAAAGTTAATCAATACGTATTAGAAAGAAATGAGATGGAGTTACTTGACGTATTTTTGATAAGATAACGAGACTGCGGGTGGTCTTATCGCCGGAACCTCAGCCGACGGTATCTCGGTCAAATGATTGACAGCAGGTGCGACAGCGCCCACCCGGGGAAAGGCAGTTACGCAATGTCCCATTAATTACACATGACTCAAAAGTGTAACACGGTCGATGGTCGAGATATCGCAGCACATGTTTGTGCCTCGCGTGCCAGATCAACTTTTAAAGATTGTACTTAATCTGCCTTATGTGTATTTATATTTATTAAATGACTCCATCTGTCTGATATATAAATGTAAGAATTATACAATGAGATTAAGTATGATATACTTTACTGTAGCAAATGCATTTTTAACTTTCAGTGTTAGTTTTATATTTATTTCAAGAACTGCCTCGGCTTTTAATTTAAAGATCTTGCACCTGTATTATCTATCCTATAATTTTTCAAAAGATAGTAAGCAAAGCCAATTGTTTTCAACTTTAAATATTTATTAAATAAAAAAATTAATGAATACTTTAGTTCAATTCTAATATAAACACTCTATTTACTGTTTTTGGAGTTTAATTACAACAATGTTTTCACTGGACGTATTTGGGGACGTTGATTAGACTACACAAAATTTTTTGTTCCAAAGTAATTCCGACTCCTAGAAAGACTCTTGGGGCCCCACCTGGGACTCGACTGGAAGATACGTTGGCGGGACAATAAAATGGGGTTTACAATTCGTAAGCCGGAGATCTAAAATTTAAAATGAAAATCAATCTGCTTTCGATAACGAAGAAGTAAAACGTTTGTTTGATTGTTTACATATTTTCAAAGTTAGTTATATATTATCTAAAAGATTTGGTAGATGGAAAATTGAATTTATTATTTATTTAAATGTTCTGGATACTTTTCTCAAATGAAAGATATAAAGTAATACATAAATATAATATATATTAATTATAAATTGTAACACCTTGGTACATAACCTTCAAATAGCATTAACTTTAGGTGGTATACAATATCGAGCACTCGCTGTGCCGAAGCAATTGACCCATTATAAATTTTCGAATATTATTAAGATTTAATACAATATTTTGTCAAAGTACTTTTTACACTAAGTAAACACGTCTCGACACTATTGTAATTGGTACGTGTTCTATTATTATGACAAAAAGAGGCCTTGGCTAGAACCTCTTTGAAAGCAGCGCTATCCGGTGAGTGGTCGTGGCTCCGCAGGCAATGACAATGGCTCTTGTATCTCTCCAATCACCATCATCAATCACTAAATATTTATTATCAACCATCAGAGAAGCGTCGACCTCACAACTATACATAAATGTCGGTAATTTACTCTAAAACAAAGCGCCGGTAATAACACACTTCTTAGTATTAACAATGAGTCACAGTCATCGACCATGTGGATATGATGATTGTCGGTACGAATTATGATTACAATTGCGCGTTTTAAATAAAAGATAAGAAAAAAAAATCAACAGTACAAAGCACAGTTGCTGCTTAAATTATAATTAATGGAAATAAATTATAAATTAAGGACATGCGAAATTATAAAATTGGAACTGTTCACATAAAAGTTAATGAAAATGAATGATGTTGTTGTACGTTGTCTGTCGATATGTGAGTATACAAATTGAACTTCAAGGCCTATTGTGTGCTTAACTTTGACATCAAACACGAAACCGAACAAGTCATCCTATGTGTATAATTTCAAGTTCAAGTTTCAGTCATGTCAATTTATTCATGTTTTATCTTATGGCAATATGATCGATGGTTAACACAATCTAAAATGCTAATAAAGCTTTTAATAAATAATTCACCATTTAATGTTCTCTAGTTTTTTGTTTAATTTATCTCAAATCATTACAACCTAATTCAATAAATTATATTTTGCTAATGTGTTCAAATTTTATTAGAAGTTTAAGAAGCTATGTCATTAACATTTTTTTTTAGAAATATAACTTAACTAACTACATTCCCAAATTTTTGTTCATTTACTGAGATTCTTGTCACAAATTTAAATAAAGTCTTATTCTCCAATTAATATCATGTCATTTACTTAGATCATCACATTTTTCTAATTATCATTTGTGTATTTTAGGTGACGGAGAACAAAACGTATTTAAGAAAAACTTTCTATTACTTTTTGACTTGACAATCTATCATTTATTATATCATGTCATATACTATAACTATATATACTGACTATCTTCTTTTTCTTGTCATTAATTTTCATTGCTGAAGGTCGCTTCCTTCCTGGAAAGCCGTGGCCGAGGATTCGACCAGTTGCCTCCTCTGGTCTCTACGTCCTGCTCTCCTGAGCGCTTCCGTCATTGTGAGGTCTATATAGAGTCCGCCCATCGGATAGTAATCGCTCCTTTGGTCTCTACCCTTCTACTTTTCCTAATAAAGACAATGAGCTTATCGAGGTTCTCTGATTGCCTTTGAGTTTAATAGATAAAAATATAGCCCGAAAACTGCTTCTAGCAGATGATGGTGAGCCTGAACCTTTTACGGAATTGATCGAGAACAAATCTGTTGGTTCTACTGTCAGTCGATGGTAGGCGTAGCATCCTTCGCGAGCATCAAAAGTGTCGATTATCCTTCGACCTGACGTGTGAGTGGTCCAGGATTCAGGTGTGTAAAAAAGATTCATAAAAGACACAATCTTGGTGTATACATTTATTCTACCATATTCTGGTCAACTTACTCATCATATTGTTTTCCAGTTGTGTTCCTCTTCGAATCTTCTCGTCGGACCTTCCCTGACCGCTGGTCATTTTCCTAGATATATGATCTCCCTTACGTACTCTATCTCTGGCCGCGTGCGGTCTGTGGCCTCCTCTATCAATACATGATTCAGAAGCTGACTTCCAGAACCGACTTCTTATTCTGATATTAAAATAAGAAGTCAGTTCTGTGTTACGTTATAAATTGTATGTTTTACACTCCTAATAACAAAAGCATTGAGAGTACCGATACAGTATTATATTAAACATATATTCATTCTATCAAGCAGTAAGGGGTCGTCCACAGTAATTTTCCTATAGGATCTGTTAAAATAATGTCCTCAAATGTGTGTCTGAAGGATCGGATGTGCCGTAAACTGTACCAGATACCTGCAAACCTGTTTATATAGCCTAAAATCAAACACGATAAGTAGAGGGCACATGTAAGTCACAACAAAGAATTTATTTTATTGTCTTCATAAAGATAATAGGTTAATAACTTTTTTTATAAATATCTCTTAATTCACAGGAGTAATTTTCAATTTAATTGAGGTTAAAATCTCAGAAACTCAACTTTAATTAATCGTAAAATCTTAGCAGAAAAATTGAATTCTGGATTCGAACTTTACGCGACGATTTTGTTTTGTGATAATCGGGCGGACACGATAGTAATATTAAAAATTAAACATTAAGCCACATGTTTAATTTTTAATATTACTATTGTGTCCGCCCGATTCGACAAGACATTTCTGATATTAATCACGAATTAGTAAGGTTACAAATATTTTTTCTTTTTAAACAAGGTAACCATAATTGTGTTACGTATATACGTATACATATTACGCTGACTATTGCAAAACCAGTGAGATTGGTTTATGAAGATTCTTCTTTAGATTTATAGTAGAAATAGTTTACAACATTCGTCGACATCGTCATCATTTTAGCGGATGTCCACTATGGATGAGGTTATATCCTATAGATTTACAATAGGATGGTTTGGAATCAGTTTGTATCCAGCGACTTTTGATGACATTAACTTAATCGTCTTTTTAACTTGTGGATAGCCCTCTTACGCTGCGCTTACAGGTCCGTGGTTTCCACTTCAGAATCTAAAGGTCCAGGCGGCTGTCTCTTGTGAACTATGTGGCGTTTCCGCTTTTTTTTTTTAGATTGAACTCTCACTGCTGCCTAGACGGCACCTTCAGATTCCGCGGGTTCGAAGCGAAAGGGCTTAGAAGGCGCCTGGCCTAAAACATTTTTAAAGCATCGAAGCTCGAGGGCTTTCTGAAGAGCCTAGTACTATTTTATTGGATCTGAGGACCGCAGAGCTATCAGATCGCTTCGGCTGACATGGACTGGCTAGCGATCCTCAAGGGGACATTGATTCGAGCTGTCACTCGTCGATAATTCCCGATTTGCATTCCGACACAAGGATGCCTGAGGGAGCCAAACCTCGACCTGGTCGGTTACTACTGTCCAGCTAATATCCCTTACTACCAATCCGAAATGCGTTCGCACCGGGAAAAGCAGTGCCGGAAGAAACTCCAGGAATGCTTCTATCTAGTAGATCCGGGGTTAGCGTCTCCTGCGATATGCCACCCGACCGCGTTTCTGACTAGATCGGTTGATTATCGAATGGCATGGCTCACTGTCACTTAAACTTTCCCATCCGCTGGGCCTTTATAATTACTAATGTTCGTGTACGGATGTCCCCGTTTTGATTCAGTCTGTTATTCATTTTAACCAAAGCTAATTTCAATACAATTTATCACTTCACTGATTTAAATATCCGAATTGTCTTTATTCGTAATTGTTAGAGCCAAAAATTAAAATAAAATATAAATGAAAATATATTGTTGTGGTACTAAAGTTAATCTATCTTTTACAAAGTATATATACAAATATATAAAAACTTAATCGAGAAATGTATACATGTCATAAAGTATCGAGCTCACTTAACACTCAGTTTACTTATTATTAGTCACAGTTTAAGTAAATGGCGTTTGTCATTAGTGAGATTATTTCAACACAACCACAATTTCATTATTGAAAGTACTATAGATTAAATACATTTGAAACAGTGTAAAAATATATTGTTAAGAAAAAAATAGTAATTTTTAATGGAATGTTATAAAAATATTTTGTTACAACCTTTGCTTACTTTCAATAACTCACTTACCATTAGTTACATAACATATTTAGTCGCACGGATTGTCGATACATTTCACAAACTTATAAATAAAGTTACCGATTGTTTTGTAAAGTTTTATTGTGTAAATCAGCTAGGTTTTAGAATAAGTATCTTTATACCGCTCAGTTATTATGTCATCATCATAATGTCCCTAATGACGATGGCTCTCTACTTGTAATAATTTTTTTTTTATTTTACGTTAAATCACATTGTGAAACAGAGTAATCATGGTATAGACTGCATATATCATTGAAAACAAGCGGCAGAGTGAATTCGCTTTTTCTTAAGGTATATGTGTAAGCAACTATTACATTGATCGGTTACTGTAACGAACGACTTGGACGATTGCACAAGACAACTGTTGAATGCGGACTTTTAGAATATCCACTACCTCTGCATATACATAGCTCTCCAATACTCCTGATTGTCTTTCGGGCCTTTCACATTTTCAGTTAAAATTGATAACACAATAATTAACAGTATAAAACTACACGACATGGTTTAAACTACTATGTTTTTAAATCCTTAACGACTTATAACGTAATTATAAAAACAAAAATATGGCTGACATTTAATAACAATAACAGGTAAAATTATGTTACAACATTTTCGTCTTTATTAAAAATATATTGTAACTGATTCGATAATATAACGGTATATAAATAAAGCATATAAAATATGCAAATCAATTCAAACCGAGTTTTACAAAAAAACTGCGAATGACGCCGAGTCAAGTTTTTATTGATCTCTATATTTTTTATATGTTTGGCGTTAAATAAGGTTAATTAAAAAGTTTTTAATTACGAAATATAATCTTCAATTTCATGATGTATTTATTATATATTTCTTGCTAAAACTTTAAAAATGTTTATGTTATTAAATGACCCAAAATAGTTAAATATTATCTATATGTAACTTGAGTATGAATTTGATATACAAGTTCGTATTCAGTGTCGTTACAGATACATGCTTGATGACACCATAGAAGCAAAATTGTAATTGGAATATTAGTGATTAATAAGTCAAGCTCGGTTCTCCAACATCTACTATTAAAAAAAACCTGTCGATTGACTGATGTTAGTACTTATCTTCAAAGTGAGCACATAGCCCACAGTAGTAACGAAGTGATTTAACCTTTTTAATAAAAAAAAAACAATCGGGATCTAACCAAAATAAACAATACAAAAAAGTCTTATAAAGTTAGAACTTC
Organism: Battus philenor; assembly: GCF_028537555.1. Lineage (NCBI taxonomy): Eukaryota > Metazoa > Arthropoda > Insecta > Lepidoptera > Papilionidae > Battus > Battus philenor. The sequence goes on from NW_027181661.1 coordinate 11,215,457, forward strand.
GGTTCGTCTTTACTAAAAAACGTGCTATTAATATACTATTTAGAATACAGTTTACTTTCTCCTCTTTGTTTTGACGTAACAATTATTAAAATAACAATATACACTCATAACTTACAAAGCCAAAAGGCCGGAAAGTCTGAGATATAGTTAAGATGACGAAATACAGGAAATCGTAAATCAAACTTTATTTTAATCATAGTTTACATCTTTATCCTCACTGATGTTCAAAATGACACCCAGTAGAATCGAAGTAGATGAGATGATTTTAAAAGCATTTCGTACTGATCCTACAACTAGCGTGCGTAAAGTTGTTAAACAACTGAACGATGAGCATCCATTAAGACTGTCAACATTTAGAGTGTGGTCTACTCCACATATAAAATTCCATAGGAGTCAGGTCATTGCCCGCCAAGTCTTCTGACAACGGGCCCATTTCGTCCAATCCATCTATTTTAGTATTTGAGATCTAAATAGCGACATATAAATATGATCGTCGGACGACCTCGCACAGGGTGGACTGATAACCTTTTTTACAAGGCGCTTTCATCTGAAGACGCTGTATGTGAGCCATTTCCAACCGGTTCTAATGAAAATCCATAAGAGAGGCCTGTGTACAGCAGTGGATTTCCGACAGTTGAATAAATATTGATGATGGTAACGTTTAACCCTTAATAGCCTAGATTTTCAATTTTGATACTAATCTTTTATAATATTCTATATTAGTAGTATAATATTCTTTGCAACGAAATTAAAAAAAAAAAACTATTTTTCTCTTTATCTAGACCCTCAAGCAAATACTGTAATATTAAAAAAAATCACTTTCGTAAATCAGGCTACTAAGGGTTAACGATATACATGTGTGAAATTAGCCGGTTAAAATTTATTATCTGATTGGTAAATAATTTTTATGATATCTATAAACATTTTACAGTTTTATGACGTTTAGTTTCGTTGTAATAATAATGTTAGCAAAATAAAACCCACTAAGTTTTGTGGAAATCAATTTTGATTTATCTCGTTTTTAAAGTTTTTGCCGGGCACAACCCTAAAAGGTTAAAACAGCCTCGGGGCAAGGCGCTGACGATTTTAGTATTGGCCGCTAGTCGATACGCAATTCTTTTTTCTTCGTATAAGATTATTTCGCAAGGGCTCAGCTGGATCGCATTTAGATATATAAATCGATCGCTATCTGTCTTCGGCTTTAGTCGGCTTACCAATGAGAACTAATTGCCACTGAAGTGATTGCAAAGGCAAATATTTTGTTGGCTCGGCTGTTTTAGTACAGTAATTAATGAGCAATCAACAATCTATTGCTATGTAGTTGGTTACAGTTGCTTTAACCCATTGATATCTTTTAGGCACCCCTCATTATTGATTTCGTACTATTTACTCAAGGAGACAAACGTCGCGTTATATGGACAGGGTACAATTAATACATTATAGCTGCGCGTTCAAAGTTATATCTTCATCTTCAGGACCGCAGAGCATGGTATTTAGCATAATTTATTCAATCTACGAGAGATTTTGCATTAAATAATAATTAGAATATAATGAAGTAAAAAATACATAAAAAGCAGCATTAAAACCAATCATTACCGTTATATTTTAACGGTGAATAAAACTTTTTTAGCTAAAGATAAAATGCTATATCTAATAAATTACGTCGTAACTCTTATAACTAGATTAGAATTTTCCCTATAAGCTAAAATCATAAGAAGAATCTTTAATTCCAAAGTTTTATTGGCTCCGTATTAACGACTTGTGTTATTGCTCCCGGTGTCATCGAATCTTTTATGAGACTAAGACATCTGGTTGTATGTTAATAAATCACTAATAGAGAATTGAATAACAAACCAATTTAAAATTAGGCAATTGGTAAAATATTTAAGTTTTTCTGTTGTGGCAACTTTTTGTCAGTGGTGCGTGTAATATGTTGCCATATGTCAAATAATATTTATTAATATTTATAACTTTATAGTTTGAGAGAAAAAAATTATAATAAAGGAAAAGATGACATCGAGTGTTCAATCAGTTATAAAAAATATGGTATTTATATACATGCATTTATTTAAAGTGTAGTTTTTTTATCGAACTTTGGAAACAATAAAATAATATTTTGATAACCATTCCTTGATATTCGTCAGCAAAACCGGAATGGATCGATTTTTCGCAGAAAATAATAAAAAAATTAAATCAAAAGTGGGCTGTGCATTTATTTCTACCACTGGATTTATTTTGTTATATTATAAAAGGCGCAAGCATATGTTTTCCTGTTGCAGTTGTCAATTATAATCACAGAGCATTCTTTTCTCGAACTTCAACGGAGAGGCCCTGAAGGTTAATCAGTCACTTTCTGCAAGTAAACTTATTAAGTCGGCGCAAAGTTGAAGAGAAAACAAATTGATATCGAGTGCTTGGTTACATAACGTTTTGGAACAAAAAGTTCATCGTCCTATTTAATAAGAAAACCACTTTTTAAAACCAGTTCTTTAACTCGATCTTTGGACAAGCTGAGTACGAATTATTAATCAAAAGTTCTTATTTACTAACAACGCATTATAATTGTACAAGATGTATTTTTGCATATTGTGAAAATAATCAAACAACAGTAAAAGTACCATTTTAACGAATCTCCTATAGGCATTATATTATTTGAAGAACAAATTAAAAGTTATAATAATCAAATAATAAAAACCGAAACATATATCATGTAAAACTACCTTGAAAAGTATATATATATATACATATATATATACTAATATAAATAACTTATTAATAAACGACAAGCGAATGAACAATTAAGTTTTAGGTTATGGATGCGGCATAACTAGATTAAATTTAAATACAGAAAATATTGATGCTATATAGAGAGTTTAACGATAAACTCAACTTCTTTTGCTTTCTAAAAGAACACAAATGGAAAAAAAACTGTACTTGTCCTTAACTCGGTATTTTATAGTATGTTTTTAGTTACGTGTAATACTTCTCATCATAGCCGTTAAATTAATTTATATCAAGCTATAAAACCTTTGTGGTCATATCATATATTAGATATATGAAGGATTCGAATCAAAAAAGATATTGTAATCAATATCGCCTTCAATGAATGAACACATTTCATTTATTTTAGAAGGGCTATTTTAACCAGACGGTGCAGTATTACAGGAGATAATTTATGTAATAATATTAACATATAAACTTGAGAATTTCGTACTTTCGAAAATATTTAGTGGACCAAAAGTCGAGCGTAATGTTCCGTTTGCGTAACACGAAAAACGTAAGTAAGGCAAGATGTAAGTGGTCAAATTTTTTAAGAAAATTAAAACAACCGCATGTCGTGTTCCGGTTTTTGATTGATGTTGATTATTATAGATAAATATTATAACATAATAAATAATATTTAGGGTGCAGTTTAATTTTCAGCATTCAAAAAATTCAGTTAGTATACACTTTGTAAAGCAAGTTTAATAACATTTAAAGTGTAAATACAAATTTTATAGTTTTTTAATAAACGTTAGAAATACCAATTATGAAAACCAATTCACAAAGTATGTAATATTTACAAGTAACAGTTAAAATAAGTCCACCGGTCTCTAAATCAGTAAAAATAGCTGCCTTATAAAGATGTGAACAAATTTATAATTTAAACGATTAAAATTTAGCAAGGGTTTTATCCTATGTTGAAATAATTTGAATCAAGTGTAACTGCGGCCCACTTGTGATATTTTGTCAGTTCCTGCATTTATATTTTCAATCTATTTAATTGCAACAATATCTAACTTGTTCGCAACGGGTGTCTTGTGTAATTTAATTTATGGCAGCCCTAAATGTCCAAATGCCAATAGAAAGAACCCATTACTTATCTGCAGCTAAATACGGATTTACGGTCTAGTACTTTAATGAAATATCACAAAATTCTTACAATAAGTTTTTTTAAGATTATCTGAATTCTTATCGATATTCTTCGATCATTGTAAAATTTTATTTTAAGTGTAAAAACCTAACAGAACCGTAATAATTGTAAAATTTATTAAATGTACGTCTTCAACGAAAGGAATTTTATATTGATATAATAACTAATACCAGTATAAGTGTGAAAACTCCGGATGACAAGAATTTCACAGCTTATTTGTATCGTAGCTTTAAATCAACACTAAGTCAATTCCGCTAGAACTTGCCCAAAGAATGTTTTGCAAGTGGGGACAAATATTCACTCATTGAAAAAATCATCAGAAAACTATTATTATTCTCATTACATCAGCCGTAGGACATCCACGGCTGAACATAGGCTTCTCACATACATTTGCAAAGGGACCGGTTGAAAGCGTCATGCATACAGCGTCTTCCGACCTTAAACAAACTCGTCTAGGCTGTTCCGTGGTATAATTATACTAAAGTATAATTTAGCAATGAAATCGCTACTAATTTTGTTCAATTTCGTAGAGTTATCAAGAAATAAACCTATTCTATTAAAAAAATTTAAGTTATTGATAATAAAGGGGGCATTAGGATTATTTTATCATTGAAATGGCTAAAACTAACGTAAAACTATAGCTTATATTAAAAGAAGAATAACATTATTAAAAGGACAATCTTCACGATCAGTTGGTCTGGTATAAAAATGAAACTTTTTAATAAATCGAACATTTATTGTGTTTGACACTTTTTGTTTACTCTTAAAGTGTAATAGTGCCATAGCGTTAGGCTAATAAAAAAGATTATTTGTAGTACGAAGCAAGGTCCACTGAAGAAACATTGTATGAAAAATAACTGACATCCTACGATCCTACATTTTTAATAATGTAATAAGGAAGATCTAAGAAATGAGATGTTATCTCTAACAAAAGCTTTACCTTTAAAGCGCGATTTTTGTTATCAGGCTTGGTGTATCTCTTAAATATCGTTTACAGAGTAATAATATAAAAGATCATTGACACGAATACGGGTGTATTTGGATATAGGACTCCGTGCATTAAATGTATAATTTATTGCTGCATCATTAAATACTAATCGAAGCCATAAATTAAACCTTATACATTCAAATTAATTGCGTATGTCTTTAGCTAGATGTTTATTAAACACTGTCATATCGGTCGTTGATTGTGTTGAAGTTTTTTGAAGAATTGTTTCACTGTTTTAATAAAATTACTATTTAATTACCGTTATCCTTGACCAAACGAACGCCCGACCGTGCACCTCGCTATTTCATATACTTAAAAATCTATTGTTAGCGTTGCAGTTTTTCTCACAACAAGGGCGGAAGGCACATGCTTGTAATTAACAATAACTAGACGGATGTTAAAGAAATCCATTAATAGCATTGTCATAGCATTCGCCGCCAAGGTTTATTACGAATTTTGATGGTAGATAAGAAAATATTGTTTATACAGTATTTGATTTGTCATTAAGGTAATATATAATTAACTAGTTAATACCTATTCGTAGTGCAAGTTTTATTTCTAAGAAAAAGAATATATGTTATTGACTCACTATTTATAGTCAGTTATATTTTTATTAGGGTTTTTTTTTTTAAAACTATTATTGACGAAAACAATAAGACAGAGAGACAAAAACCCCTTTAAGTCCGCGTTAGAAGTTTCATGGAGACTGAAGAATAACACTGATGTAACCTTAGACGATCGCATCACGGAGAACGTTCTTGTCAAACAAATAAGGGGATTGTCTAAATTGACATAGCCAAAGCTTTTTGCCCGGCACCATGGTTTCATATAAAGATTACGCAACTCTTGTACACCGGACCACCTCGTATGAATAATGCTTAACTGGCAGGTATTAGCAACCGCACAAAATGACGTTGGGCTAGTCTATAGAGCATCCGCCCAAGCGATCTACGAAATCTTCGGCTTTCCATTGTAGTAATAAAATTATGTGGCGGTCTGAGCTGAGGCTCTTAAATGAGTCCTCGAGCTTTGTTCTAAAAAACAGAAGCTAGGCTATGTGCCATCTGTGTCATGCCTCCTAAAGCCTGTGGTGTCAGTCAATGTCAACAGAAACAGTTGTTTCTAATATTTGATATTTATTAAAACTTCTTTTACAATAAAAAAAAGCTTTATGTAATGTTGTTTTAACCTATAGATGCCCACTGTAAAGCGTAGGCCTCTCCCAAAGATATCTATGGCCGGAAATACCATAATCGCCACGCTTGGCAGGCGATTTGGTGAACGTGAGCGAAAGTTTTGTGTAATGGTAAGCAGGGGACGTTTCTTCCCATCCTATGGAAACTTATTTGTGAAATTAGATTGTATCCCGGGAATCGCACTCGAGACCTAGGATCGCAAGTCTCCGCCTCTAGCCCTGGGCTACCGCTGCTTATTATTATGTAATGTGATATGTACATATTATACTATACAGTACTTGGTTCAGTGTATCAAAGATATATTCTAGATCAAGAATATTTACTCGTGGCTTAACCTTGCGTTATAGCTGCCCGAGATAAATGTATACTGTGAGAACCGTATGCTGTCCATAAATTACAGGGTTATATAAGGTTTATGCACATTTTTAAGTAAATTGTTTTTTATAATTCACTTCAACTTAATGCGCATATACCTATAAGTATTCTCATCTTAAATTTTAACAAACCAGGCGGATTACTTTCAAAACTACGAGATGACATTGAAAATCCACAAAACTTAATCTAATCAGTAATTTTGTAGTCATATATTTGATAATATTTTTTGTTTCGCCACGCCTAGAAACGAAAGCAACACATTGGAACTTTTTTATCAGTTTTTATTCCAATTGTTGACATTAACACTAGCGAGCTATTATAATTATAATCTATTGATTTTAATGTTGTATCGGTTCCCAGAATGTATTTAAGTTTCTTGGCTTATACCAAACACGATAGTAACATGATTTGATATGGCTTAACTATTATATTAAACTAAGCTATAACTATTTATCTTAAACTAACAATAACTTATGTGTACAGAAAGCGTGTTTGTTGTTGAATTGTTGTTTTTATACCAATATTTCGTTAATTTTATTGGCACCTGGGTGCTTTTTTCCGGTCAGACTACTTACAGAAAAGGTACATTCGCCTTCTATAGATATAATTTAGAATAATTAAAACAAAATCAATAATAAATTTCGGTCTAGCCGTTTCTGTCCAGCGATATTGATTATAGGTGTAAAAGTTTTTGCTGTTGTGTGTGTTACACCCTATGCCAAAATCAATAGTTTCACAAATAATCAATATTGTAATGTTAATATTGTAAAAAAGATCGTTTTCATAATTTGGATTACTACATATTAAAAATAGTTATTGCCTGTATTGTATGTTCTGTACTTTAAGACTTAATACTGCCAGAAGTTACTGGCCTATCACATTCCATTAGGAAAAATATATTAACGTAAAACACTTCAGTGATCATTTTATACCGGGTGATTGAAAACAACTGTAAAAGCTTTAAAGTTTTGTGCTGACAAATGAACTATACAGTCACCCCTTTTAAGTTTTTACACCTATAAATTATCACCCTAAATATTTTAAAACAAAGTCGTGTTAGTTGTTGACCTATAAATGGTATATTTAACGGTTGGACCAATTTTTATATATTTTTTAATTTATTTGTATCCTAATAAAAAGCGCTTAATAAGTTTGTGTTTTTTTGTATAATTAATTATTAAACTTACTCGATGATATTAGAAAGTAATTGTATGAAAGAAAATACATGTGCTGTGAACCTAATATTGTCAAAGAGACGTATCTCTCGTATCAAGTATTCTTCGGCTTGACTAATCAGACCCAAAAACTTGTAAAAACTTTTACAATAAGAAACTGTTTTTTTAACAAACTATACGAGGGTTAGAAAAAATAAGATTTTCCACAAACAATTTTTCATTTAATTGTAATAGAAATATCACATGCTTTCTACAATTAAGTCTCTGAAGTAATTAAAGAGAGTAATTTCAAATAAGCTACGAACATTTTTCACACGCTAAAATTATTCTTTGTCTAACAAAATAGAACGCACAAGTGCTTTGTCCTACCCCGCTGTTTGTGAGAAATAGAATTATAACAATGAGAAGCGAAAGTTTTTTTTTACTCGCATTAGCCTAGCCATTCATTAAGGAGAAGAAGTTCTACTCCTTTGCTTCTGGCACAATCTTAAGAAATTTCTTTCACTCCTTTCTTCACATTATTTTAACGATTTTTTTTAAATAGCGTCATTATGACTTATGTTTTGTCAGCTAACCTATCTTATATTCGCATGCTATCTTAGGATGTGTGATATGTTTGACGAAGTTGTAAATTTCGTAAATGTTATTTTATATGTTTTTTCATTTTATTTGTTAGACTATTTATTTATTGATCGTCAGTTTTTTCTAACAGTGTGTACACAGCAGATGAACTGTTATATTAAAGGTACGCTTTTTATATATGTTGAATACACAGGGTTGACTTGGCGGGGAACAACTAGTACTTAACATTACTAAAAGGTCCTTTCGAAACAAAATGGGGTTACAGACACGAATCAGAAATCAATGTTTTTTAAATCCATTTAAATTTGCTTGTCTTTAGGATGCTTTTTTTACAATGATCAGCAATTAAGCTCTAAATAAGAAAAGACAGATATGCACCTTCTTTAGCATCTATTTGTGATCCAGGGATCTGATACTTCAAGGGTACACATGCAAAACTTTATCACGACATAAGAATCAACGTTTACCATGTGTAATATGGGGCATTAATATTACTTTGTTCACCACAGTAAGACGGAAAAGCCTTAGAGAGATTAAATGCATTGTGTTATAACTTTAGTAATGCAAGTGGAAGACAATGAATATTTATAAATATTGTTTTTCATAGCTATTAATTGTTAAAAGCACATGACAAAATGTATATTGCAGACATGCAGAGATCATAACATGGTTATATTTGATGTATGTCAATCATGGCCACGTTCCTTAAGTAATTCCCAATTAAATAAATTTGATTATTCGGTTACGCTGCACGTTCTCATACGCACTAGTATCATTTATTTTAATTGAATTACCTGTAATTGATTCAATTTAATCTTTATTCATAATTGCTATAATTAGAAGTTCATTTTCGTTAAGTATACGGAACTAAATATTACGGAATAAAAATTTTATTAAAAAAATTATAACAAAAAATGAGACTTGGATGAAAATATCTTTTCTGTAAATAGCACTATTTTTTGTTGCTTTTAATGAGATGTTTATTCTATCCACATAATAAAGCCCTGTGGGAATCCCACCTAAATGTCTACTTATTTTAACAAACTCCTTATACGAATTAAGTAAGATCAAGTTATTCAATGTTTCTATTTTTCAATTTCATTTAACGGATTTAAAAATTCGATGTTATCGGTAGGATATTCCAATGATGGAAGTAACACAAAAAATCTGTTCGATAACTAGTTTATGTGCTTAATATTTATATTCTATAGTTGACCCATAACCGCTTTTCTCATTTTATGTCCTGTATTCAATACTACGCAACTAATTTTCGTGTCGAGTATGAAGGACATCTAAGTCATAAATATATACTCATATCAACTTAAATTAATTTTTAACAGAACCGCCCGTTAAAACATTTATGTGCAAATGGAATCATAAATGTAGTATAATGATGCAGCAGTTTCAAAACAAATGCGGAACTTGATTATTGTGGAATTTTGGAACAATTATACAACAAAAATATGAAAATGTAAAATGCATAAGAAATCACAGAGGTAATCAAGTGAATTCATTACCGAAGAACGATGTAAAGTAAATTATATTTACTAGTTTTCGTTTTGTTTAACAACTACCCTTTTAAGTTATCGAAGACTTGAATAATATTATAAAAACATGAAAAAATTAACTATAATTGTTTTTATTTTATTATGATAATACTCAAAATGTGGTCAATCATTGAGCCAATAGTTTCTTTACGAAACCTTTTTAGTCAACTGTTCCTCGGTACCTTAAGACGAAAAACTAATACCAATGTTTGTATCAGTGATGACTTACGGGGCTGAAACATTCATATTTTTTTTTCTGGATCTCATGGAACAGGGCTATTCTAAGAATTACACTAGGAGATCGAATCAGGAATGAGTTTCGTTATTACAAAAAACTCATTACGAAAGTAACTAACAGCCTAGCGGATTGGCGAGTTCAACTGGCCTTACTGTACTTAGTTAAAGCCCTTGGAAGACGTTGTATGTAACTTTGTTTTATTTGTAAATAAAACAAAATAAAAATGATCTATTTTCGCACATGTTTGTATGTTATACGTAATCCCAGGGAGATTGCAATAATTGAAGAGTTTAAAATGAAATCTAATTTAAAACACGGGAAACAGACGTAATTTTTAAATATTAAAATAATTATATTTATACATAGTTAAAATAATTAACCACGAAAAGCAATTAACACTCTGTAGAGTGTTAATTGCTTCTCATGGTTAATTCTTAACCGAAAGGTATTTAATAATTTATTTCAACAGAAATTCTAAAATTTCCTTAATTATTTTAATTTCTGCAAGCTACGATTTCAGTTGCACAACTGATGCAAAATATAAGCTTAACTTCAACAATATAAGAACTTTAGGCTGAAACTTAAGGTTAGCTATGGAAAATTATTGATTATATTACTGTTAAACATTTGTGTATCATATACAAAAAATAAAAAACACTAAAAATAGTTTTTTTATCGCTATATAGAACCGTTACAATATTTTTTAGTTGACATCGAAAAAAAATTTAAATTGAACTTAAACAGAATGAGATGACAAGCTTCTGCATGGAGTGCCACTAAACGTCGTGAATATATGAATTTAGGTTTATTATTACTTTAGGGTATAAGACATAAGCCTGTTAAGTTAAAACTGCAATTAATTTATTTTTACACATGATTATAGTTATTAGTTAATACATTCGTATATAGCAGGCTTTTTTACTTTCCTTTTCCTTGTGCCTTTAACGTTTTGTCACTATCGATTTAATATGAGTTGCATAGTAAATTAACCAATACACTGTATTATTGCTTCCAGACTAATGTTACAAAAAATTACAAATACTACAGTTTAGTTACTTCAGTTTTTACGAGCATATTACTTCACGCAGTACTCCAAATAACTGAAAGTTTTACTTTCGTTCTTTGACGCACGATTGACCACGGGAGTCAATGTTAAATATGTTCACAATAAATGTTTATAATACTTTGCAGACAACTGCTACATTAAGTAGGTTATATAGATATTATCGATGAATAATGGCATAAACAGGACCTAACTTGGCAAAGTCGGCGTTTTGATTTACACTCGGTAAAGGAAATCAGATTTATTTAATTTTTACATGTAAAACCAATTGACATGAGCGCTTGTGACCGTTTTGTCAGCGGATATAGGTATATTGGTAATTGATTCAGTAACCTCGACGAATATTCTCGTTTATACCAACCTAAGGCTTGTGGAGTTTGATTGGTATATGTCGCAATAAATTGTAATTAAAGCAAAGGTTTTATTACCTATTAAGACGGGGTGGAGGCAATAATATTCAATTGAATTGCACATTTCTCGCAACTGCTTATTTTACGTAATATAATATTAATAATGTCTATTTTTATATAAATCACACACACACACACACACTGGTGAAAATTATCATCGGTGTTAAGATCTAAGTGTTGCCAAAAGAGTATTTTTACTATAAACTCATAAATAATGAAAAGTGTTTATTTATTACATATTAAATAAGAGTGCAAAAATGTTGTCATCCAAAAGTTTCTTGTTAAAAACCGGATTTTAATAGGTTTTTTCCGGACATTAGTGCTAAATATCACGTTTTATTAATAAATATAGTTCCCGACAAATCAATATCATATTGCACTAAGTTAGCAGGATTTACTTTTTATAGGGCCTATTACGCAAAAATAAAAACAACCCTGTAATAAGTGTCATCGTGCGGATGAGCCTGTAATTCAAACGAATCGTGCTGTCACTAACGCTGGGAACGATCTTTCGATCGTGACTTTGTTTCTTTCAACAAAAGTTTTGGGCCCAGATTCAAGCCAATTAAATCTCAAGGTTGAACATTATAGTTTGAAATTACAGTTGGTTTTTTATTAAGTTAGATTAAAAAAAATTCTGACAAGTTTAAACCCATATTGGGTTTATAATAAAAGTTCTATCATAGAAGAATTCAAAAAATTTCATATATATACTTTTCCCTGGCATTTACAATTGTTCAAGGGACAGATTCTGCGGTGTCGTAGCGTGCAGTGAGTTTAGGGTGCAGGAGGCGCGTAGCCTAAGACCTCTTTTAAGATATCGAAGCACCGGGGTTCGGAGGAGGATCAGCTTGGACCGTTGCACATATAACTGACACTGACACACTTTAATATATTTCACCGGATAAAGAGGACACCTAGATCTTAGATTGCTTCGCCGGATGTCCCATGGACTCAGTAGATGCAAGAGCATTTTAATTAAAGCTTTTAATTAAAACTAAGGAGTTTTATCTAAAGCTTAACAAGTTTCAGTTGCGTAATTTTCACCCAAACTATAATTCTGGTAATTTAATCTAGTGCAACCGCATACAACTAATACCGGTGATTGTAACGGAAACTTAAACTATTCTAAATAGGACGCAGTAAAGCCAGGGCATATAAGCATTATCCTTTAGGCTAACCTAGACTTACAAATTTTGAAATCATAGAAATTTTAATGGAAATAAAAATAAGAAAATTTACAAAATAATTTCGAGAAAGGTGAGATATATTTAACATGTTAAAAAAATATGTTTGTATATACAGAAAGATTATTTGCGGATCCCTACTACGACCTATCAATAGGCTATAACAGTCATGCCTTAACAATAGTAATAAAATAATAGTAATAATAATAAATAGAGCGTTTTAATAAAAGTGCAAGATGCATGGAATACTATAATTCTATCGAGAATTAAAATAATAAATCGTGGAAACCAATTATGGTGTTAACAATCGTCGAAATATCAAAAAGCTGGACATTTGTGATATATTTAGATAAAAATAATTTGCTTTGGTCAACAATGTCTCAAGGTTTTTATTGAAAAAAATACAGCCGTGTTAATCAAAAAATTAGAACGATGTAAATTAAGGTTTACAATCATCTCCGATATAGTAGCTCAGAAACGCAGTAATTATATTAAAAAATGGTAAAAATGTCCATGCTTTTATACAATAAATGATTGAAATTGTATGCGAAGAATAATATTAAGCTCATTGATATTTAAAATAACAATTACATAGAGCGACCTAAAAGTGAATTAAAGTGATTTAAAAATGCAATATTAAATGAGCAAAAATTTCGTAACAACATAATTTCGAGAAATCATTTCAATCTCGGTTCGTGTACCAAATGTTGAGGTTTTCTTATTATTATTTTATGAAATGTCGATTAAATAATCAACGTATTGAGTAAAACATTATAGTTTTAATGATCCAATGTGAAGCAACCAGTGTAAACGGTGCACGTGTAGATCTGGAGTATGAAATAATCGAGTAATGTGCACAGTATCCATTTGCGCAACTGTCACGCGGTTGCGCAACATACGCGTACTTTTATTATTTTAATCGAAAAATGGATGTTCTACAAGGACTTTTGAGAGAGAATTTATTTTACAAACATTACGTTAAATTTGAAATGCCAATTGTTAAATGATTTTGCCACAAAGATATACGCAGCGGCTGACAGAAAAGGTTATACTAAGTTCAAAGCGGCGTACAGCATTATGTTGACCTCCTGCCTCAGATGCGACGAGGACAGAAATTTTTACATGTAATGCTCGACGCTATAGAAATTTTCCAAAACTTAAGAATAGAGGTGTCACTAAATGAATTCAATGTCCACAATTTTGCAGCAAATAGACTATCACATAGTAAGGAACTAAGGGCTGCTTATATATTTTATTCTAGTAAAATACTAAATAACATAAAATTAATATTCAGTATCTAATTGTATTGTATTTACAATAATATAATAATAAATAGTAGACAAATTTAAGATTACAGTGTACAAAGACACCAAAATTAATAGCACCAAAGATAATAATTAAAACTAATTCTTTATATAAAATATACATATAGTACCATTTATTTTTGTTCCATGTCACTTACAGTTTATCGTTTACGTTTTCCAAAACTGCCTGGTACATTTTGCTGAACCAAACACGGCTAAAGACTATTAACAGTTTAATTTATACCCTCCCTATTTATTGAAAGCTAAACCAAATTTTGCTTGAATAATTAATAAGTTTATGATAGATACAAATGGCAAAAACGACTTGGTTCATACGAACAAATTAAATTATCGAGCGCCTTAAATGGAAGTCACGCGCAACTTTGGGAACTAGTTACTGCTTATTATTAATATTATACGAAACAAATATTCTGTTTATATAACTAAGATAGAAAAAGATTTTTCTCATATTGAGATTAAATTATTATTATTAACCGTATTAACTCTCAGGTGTGGTAGATTTATACATGTTACAATATTAATTATTACATTTTACATATATGAGAATATACATCGAATCGTGGATTAGATTTGTAGACTGCGGATTGACAAATTGATATAACTGTGTGCGGGCTGGATAGCGCACAGAACAGAAGGCTATAAAATTCTGGAGGGAAGACCAGGGAACGGGGAGCGAGCGCAGCGTAAAACGTTTATCTACAAGTTAGACTGACAACCTTGTTAACGTCGTCGGACGACCGGTATCTAGACCGGTTCTTACCGATCTTATTGGGAATCTACAGGACAAACTTATCTCCAGCAATGACGCCCTACGGTTGAAATGAAATATAGTATAAATCTATACAGAAGTTATGCCATAATGATAAAAGATTTTTATTATTCGACACATCACCTCCCATCGAGTAATAATAACAAAATAAACTTTCGTTTGTAAATTAAAAATTAGTCCCTAAAGCTATAATATCCTATGCACGGGAGCGAGACGTTGAGCAAGTGGCAGTAGTGGTAAGGTTTCGCGAATGGTGTTTTGCAACATTGCGTGAATTTGTTACATTCGAATTAGTTATGAATTTTACAGGGCGAGCTATTTATTGCGTCGACTTCGGTTCCACTTACCAATACTAGTTACGGAAACACTCGACCAAAATCTAAAGCTATTTAAATATTTATACAGTGATTGACTTATAAGCAACTAAAGGCGATATTAATTATCAGACTTTAGTTTTTTTTTAATAACTACACTCACGCGATCGTTTATTGATAATAATGATAGTATTTGTTTTAAGTTAATGTAAGAAAATATTAATTTCATAAGCGAAATGTTATTAGATCTTAATTATGTTATTTCGTTAATAATTGTTATTATAAACTGATAAGTATAATTTGTAAATAATGTTAACATGCATTATTTGAAGCAGTGGCTCCCAAAGTGGTCCAAGTGGTCCCCAAGCAACAACGGGAGACTCGACTTGTGTCTGCGTTGGCGTGATAAAAAAATAGTGGTGGGTGTCCACGAAAGTTTACCTGCTTTTGATACTGTAGAACTAAAATATTGTTTTGACTTCCACGGTGTAGGCGGATAATATTTTAAGAAGCTCTGCGATTACTACTTGTTATAACTTGCATATGCCTAATTCAGTACAACGTGTCGAGTGCTGCGGGAGATCCACCCGAAACAGCAAAATTTTGAAAGTAGTCTATGAGAAATAAAGTCCGGGTACCTCTGATTAAAAAAAAAAAAAATACCTTATGAAGCTTAAGAAGTAAGAATTTGCAATAGCAGGTTATGTAATAGAAATATCATAACTTAAGGTACGGTGTGTTGGATCATAGAAATGATAAATAATACTATAGAAAAGAAACTACATTTCAAAAATTTAATATTCTTACTTGAATAGCGTAAAACTTATGTTTTTAACCAATAATGTGTCTTTAATTCAATATTAAGAATTATGAATTTAAATTGTAAACATGCTTTGAAGGAATATTGTAATTATAAGTTTGAATGATTATAAATTGTTTTATGTAAAAACGCTAATTTCATTTTATAAATGATTAATGACCCCAAATGCTAGTATTGTTTGTTATCATATCACTGCCAGTGGCTACAATAACCTTACAATGTTGCTCGCTAATATAACCGACCTTTCACGCGATTCCACCGAATAGTGCGGCATTGCTTAATTCGCTATTATTATGACACGGCGGATTATGCAGTTGTATCAATGCAATGTATTCAGTGCAATATTACGAACGACAATGTATTGTTCTAAAATGTTCCATTTATAATAATACTGCTAAACTTTTCCTTAAAACATATTATTGGCAAAAGCTAAAAAAAAATTAATTCAATTCTTACGATTTCAATTTGATTTTTTTTTCTTTTGTCAATTAAATTTGCATTCGATTTCCATTTGAATAAACAGTTAAACGGAAAAAGTTTATTATGAACGTGCGTCTGTGGCATAGATATTTGATTATTTCTTATATTTTTAGAAACAAATCCTTATATATAAAATAGGAAATATTGATTATTTAATAATTAAAAATTGTTTCTCTTCATTAATATTTTATGTAACAATCATTGATGACAATGTTCTCGAAACATTATTTATCATTGACAGTTCAGGATTCAATAATAGTGTTAGTTCAGGATGACAATAATAGTGATAATGAAGGTTGAAGTATGAATATAATCGTTATTAGTAAATTATTAAAGAAAATAAAACGATTTATAACTTATGTCTACGAATCAGCAAATTGGAAGTATTTTATTAAATTATATCGACGAGAACTTTTTAATTATAGTCGTATTTATAATGATCTTTAATATTATTGTGCACAGAATGGATGTTATACTATGTTTTAGTGCACACTTTATTATATAAATTAAATCATAGGTTGAGAAACATTTGAAGCCTTAAGAAGGTCATCTATCCACCTCGTAGGTGGGCATCCTAAGATTCGCTAACGGGACCGTGGTCTTCACTACAGTATCTTTAGACATACTATGTAGATTGCTACTGTCAATTAGTTACATGCGTTTACGGATCTCTTCATTTATGATTCGATCTTTTAGAAAAATTCCGCGCATAGCTCTTTCCAAAGCTCATTGAGCGACTTTGCAAATGAGGCCCGAAATGAGAGACCACATCCCACCTTCATTCAATCATATTCAATTAAATATTTAAGTATTTATGACAAATGACTGTCGCTTAATTTACAAGTAATACAAATAATGCCAAGAATCAATTTGTCTGAACACATTACCATTTTTGACTCCGGTAAGTAATTAGAACTAATCTATTGCCTTTAGGTAGATGTAGTAGGAATACCAAACCGAAGCGAAGATGTCTTATACCATATAACTTCTTTGTATGGTGCAAGGTTGAAGACTAGAAATAGTTATCACTCCATTCCATATCAGGAAACTAGTATCAGACTAAATGGTAGGACCCATGCCCTTGCTACAATGATTTAAAAACTACCTAACTAAATACAAATATCTAACTAATTATAATATTAAAGCTTAAAACTATTTACAAATCTTCCCTCCGAATGATTTAATCAATGATTAAAAAATCTTTATCTAAAAAAGAATCGCGTAAAAACCTCTTACTATGTACACGGCCGTAATAAATTTTTATTTGCGACAAATTGTGAAACACATCGAGCAACTAAGATTAGAAGTTTTGTTAACTAGCTTGAAAGTTCAACGTCCTTTCGACTAGCCAATCACAAACCATTTACTCGTGCACAGCTATTTATGAAATGTATGTAATACTATTACCTACGGTATTAGTTTAGTCGATATTGCATTAATTTCTTTACATTATAAAATAAATAATATTCGATGTTTTGCTAAAAAATATTGTTTTTTTGGCAATGTTAGCACAAAGCTGTTTATTACAAAGGTAATTAAAGAACTGATGAACGAGTCAATCCGTTATTCGAATACATGTCTTGTTGTTTTTAATTTCCTTAATTCTTAGCTTTGCAGCTTTGATTATACATTCTAACGTAACCTTTACGTTTTCGTATCATTTAGCGGTACAACTCTTTTAAACTTGTATAAAGTAAGAGGAAAACTTTTCTTTTTCTCTCTCTCCACGCAACAAATAATTAATTCCTTACTTTAAAATAAAATCGCATACTAAAGTAATTAATAAATTGTACTTGTAAAATTAGTGTTTATTATGCCGTCTTTGATATGCAAACACCGCCCTGTCAACCGATGTTTGGGTAAGTGTTGTGTGTTTATGTGTTTATAATAACATTAATAGATATTTGCATTACAAAAAACATTGACCGTAACAGTTAGGTTTAAAGGTGACAATTTTATATAAAATAGAAAAGAGGTCCAGGCAATCTAGAGAAGTAGTTTGAAAGATCATGTTAAGGTATGTAAAAGCAAGCATTAATTTATTTTTGTCTAAAAGAATGAATAGACTACTTTATCGTTCCCTTAACTCTTTAATATTGTCACTATCGTCGTTATTTTCATTTCAGCCGTAAGAGGTCACCACTGTCTTCGTTTGTCGGAACTTGGTGTCCACTCCAGAAGCTTATAGTAGCCATCTGTTCTGCGTGCTATGTGGCTTGCTTGCCCATTGCCACTTCAATTCGTCAATCCGGTGGGCTATGTCCTTTAGTTTCATTTGTCAACGGATTTCCTTATATCAGATTCCATCTCGTTGGAAAATTTTGAGCATGACCTGTATTTTGAGCATGCCATGACTGTAAGCTTGACAATGAGACCTGAAGTGCGAAACTACGTTTCACTGCCGTAAATCATCACTACTCACTTTACTATATGTTAGGTAATAAATTTTTACTGTTATAATTGATGACCTTATTATCTTATTACAAAAATATTAACTAACTTAATATCAGGGTGCACATTTAGTAAACGTTATTGTTGCTATGAAATGATGGAATTATGGTGTGCTTTTGATTGATAATTAGGTCGATATGTAGGTGCTTTTCAAAATAAACCAATACAACAATCTTAATTAAGTAAGCGCCCGTGTATCCGTTCTGGCTATAATACAATATAGATTCATAACGTTACTTCATTGTAACAGACTAACCGAGGCCATTATTAGGCAACAATTATAGCCCCCTTGTTTTATACTCGAAACTGCAAGTGGCCGCAAACCGCGGGTCCCGCTAAAGTGAAGTGATTGTTTTGTCGAGAAATGCCACTAAAGCAATAATCGCTGGCAGTACTAATAAAACTAGATTAAAACCTTACGCAAACCTTTCAGTGCTTTCGTGCATTACTTGTTTCTCTTATTTACTGTAGCTGACATATACTCTCAATATTTTTTGGTGGAGGTAGGAAATTTAATTTTTGGTTGTGGTAAAGTTATAATAAAGTTACCAAAAATTTATTGTGCAAATATTATTTTTCAAATATCCGAAACAACTGTGTCGATAGGATGTTAAATATTGAATAACTTGTTATAGTGACAAATGTGACATATATGTTCACACTCACAAAAGTATACATTACAGGAAGTGTTACAAAATATTGGTAATTTGTAATGTTATATGATATATGATTATTGTTCAATTTACAATACTGTTAATGTTCTCTCGTTATAAGCTATCCATGAAGGACAAATGTTTGAACTGTTTAGATAAGATTAATAAGGTTGTTTTCACTTATTTATTTAGATCCATTAGTGACTGTTATTAATAATTTACCAGACATAAAACAATATTTTACATCAAGTATTTATTATATATGGATACAACTACACTACAATTTCATCGTAATAATATTCTTTTATAAAAAAAGGAAACACAAAAGTAAAAGAAAAGTTCCTCGCCTGCCCACTACCACTTCTACTTGCCAATCCGTTCGGCTATTTCGGCAACTTTCGTTCATCTACGGATCTCAGAGTGCCAAATTCGATTAAATAAATAATATAACTTAGGCTCTCAAAGGAGCCCTCTTGAATAGTTACTGTAAAAATATTTAGGCTCAGCACCTTCACAGCTTTGCTACCCCAAACTTGTTAAAGCTGTAAATAATAATAAAAAATAAAATGCGGAACTACTTTTCCAAAACAGACACTTCATAAGCTATCAAGTCACAGGTACGAATTTCATTCACAAATTTTCCTGCTAACATCATTTAAATAATTAAAAAATGTCATCTAATGATGTGAGCATCAATCACCATCATCATTTCAGTCGTAGGACGTACGTCTCCTTCACAAGTTTCTAATAACATCGTTTGGAAGCGGCCTGTTTCCAGCGTATATCTACTACCTTAATAAGATAGTTTATTCACCCTATGGGTGAAGTGAAGTTTGGCTATCCGTGGCCACCACCCAAAAACCTTAAGATCCCAGCGACGATCTGTACTGTTGTGATACTTGGCCTACCCATTTTCACATGAAAAAGTCCACCCGCTGGGCTACGCTGGTTTTTTTCATTCGTCTATCTGTTGTCTTCTTATTTCTCGATTTCGATCTCTCCATGGTACGTTGACCTACTGTGAGCTTGCCAATGAAGCAGGAATAGTAATCATCAAAGGAGTACTATAAAATCAAGCATCGCGTGATGGCCTGCTGTAAAGTGCAGTTTGACAAAGTCTCGCTGCGCCGCCAATCTGGCGCTTATTCTCGATAGCTACTTTAGCAACCGTATGGTGTCCGTACGGAGCACGGCGGCAGAATGACGATACTTTGGGAATGGAGTAGAAGGAAGAAAGGCAATGGTTAAAAGAATGATAATAATGCTTAGGGAGTCAAAGATTATATGGCGGATAAAAGGAAAGAAAGGCGTGAAAGATTTTATGACGGAAGAAAAAAGACAAATGTAAATAAAAATACCTCTGAAAAAATTAGTACCTGAACTTGTAACGTCTGTCCCACACAAAGAAGGAGGTACCTGAGGCCCACGGAAACGGGGGCTATAAAAATGTGGTTACATCTCTCGATAAAACTTTGGAATACTTTCATGTACATATGATCCAGTTTCACAATTCGAAACATTAGTTTAAGGATCTCGATTTTTTTTTGTATTTGGCACTCTGTTCATTTCACACATTGATGCTATATTTCCTTGCAGGTGTATATACTTGAGTCGCATTGTCATTTTTTTATAAATTATTTATTTTTTGAATTTCGCTCTTTAAAAGCATATTTTAATCATTAGCAATCTCTAACAAAATTACACGTCGGTGAGTCAGAAGATAGCTGTTTTTATGTAAAATAAGAGATAGCTCAACATTGGTCCGGTTCGATTTGCATATATTATTTAAATAAATAGCGTGCTAATTGAGAATTAATTAACGGTAAATGAAAAAAAAACTATCGAGATTGGACAGATTCGTATTTGTTATCATGCAGCGAGGAAGCGATGATAGAAATCGACCTCGATCAACAGGTCAAGGGTGCGTGCGACGCTATTTGTGACGCTCCGATCGGTGATCTTTGCGGGTATTGCTTGTTTTGTTTTATTTAATTTCTGTAAGTCAAGCAAAACTAATACTACATTTATCATAGTTATGTCACCTGATAAACGCGCTCTGCGAAGCATAGTCCTGTACCAAAGATCGACACGAGAAACTTGCGCTATCCGCATCCAGCATTAGCTTGTTTAAAATTTTTAAGTCTTCGATGAGAATGCTTGGACCAGAGAGAAGTCGAAGAAATGTAATGTAACATCTGACTTAAAATCTATGTGTGTCTAATAGACATAACGTCACTTATGACTTCATAAATCAACTATGTTACATTATTATGGTCAATATGCTCCCGCTTATATTAGAAGATGTTAACCGCATTGCCAAATATAAAAAAGTGACAAGTCGCAAAGGTATATAGCTTTAATATTGACTTACGAGTTGATTGAACAATGTCAACTTAATATCATACAACGGACGTCGTTTAATACTTTCGATGTTTAAAATTTCGATGTTTGAAGGTCGCCAGTTATGAAATATAATACACTCGATTTGTATGATGGCGGCCGATCGCGAATAATCTACGCGCCCACCTATTTTAATTAATCTATTATTCCGATTGCATGTGTACCGTTGTACTCGTTTACCGAGGTTCATAAAAGTTAAGGCAGCTGTCCGTATTATAACAAGAAAAACCTAGCAGATAATCACCGTGCTTAATCGCAGTAAATTTTATTAATGAGAATCATCTTCATCATTTACCTTGATTATTGGCCTCTCTCCTATATTTTCCATGGTTCGAAGCAGCTTGCATCCAGCGTCTTCTAACGACCTTACCAAGGTGTTTTTACCACCTTAATGTGAAAAACTTGCTGATCCGCTGTTTCCACTCCGTAAACCTTAATGTCCTTGTAGACATCTGTTCCGCCCGCCTTTGATTGTCCAAGGCGGCACAAAGTTATGATATAATGGAACCGTAACAATTATAGTAACTGGCTAATTATGTACAATATCTCTCTAAGAAGTGAGGAATTACCGAGGTACATGGTAAATTTTAGCGCAGCGTAATACGTCTATAAGACCTTTATAAATATATATGAAAAAGAATAAATGACTTATACGCATGCAATCACGTTACTTATTATTAAAAAGATATATTATTACTATTTAGATACCTTTAAACTTTCATTGAATTGCAGATAATATTAACTTAAGTTATTTCAATGTAAAAATCAGCCATTTCTGACGTTTAGGTTGTGGCCGCTAAAAGACAGAGGTTAAAGAAGGGCCTAAACAATTGAGTGACCTCAATTGTGTGTTTGTGCTTGCTTAAGACAAAATATAAGTGCACTTTGTTTTAAATAATGTTAAAATATTTTAATAATTTTTAAGTCAAAAATAACTTTTCAAATTAGTGGTTTATAAATAATACTGGCTATCGCGCACACGCATACCTTTTTAATTAATATTTTTGTATTGGTATTTAACATTACTACATAAACAATTGGAAAACACACATAAACAGAGACATAATCAAAACACATGCAAAAGGAAGAACGTTATCACCTAACACAAGTATTGCTAGTAAATGATTTATTTAATTGTCGAAATATATAACATAAAAAATATGTAGGTGTTACAATTTTTTTTAAGATATTATTGCCCTTTTTAACACTAAATCCTTCAACGAGTACTGTTTCGTGCTTGGCTTCAATTTATTGTTTGTTATGCAACTTATTACATCGAAAATAATTACAAGTGATACGGTACTGGCGTGTTAAGTTCATGTACAAGTTATTTCAGTTCATTATTGAAGGTTGTTTTTCATAGTCACCCGGTGAGTGGTGACACAATTAGTAATTTGAGGTAGCATTAAGTAGAACATAGCGAAAACCAAAAACTGGTTTACACACGACCGGATATCTTTAACAACAAAGCATTAAACATTTGTGTAAATCATTATAACGCCCTTACGTTTTGAAAATAAAAGAAAACATAGAGAGTTACAGATAATATGGGAATCAAAAATTCTACTTTTCTTAACAAGGGTAGACCTGCACTTTGAAAACGACCTTGTCATGTTTCTTCGACAGCGTCTCAGCAACTTCCTTGAGCAACATAACAGGTTATCGTGATATTTATGGTGAATGGGTGTGGTATTTTGAGAAGGCAGTCGTTCTCCTGATGACCCATGCGAACCAGAGTTATTTGCGATAAGACACTGTAATTAGTTTTCTTTACATGCAGCTTTTATATTTCAATTTATTAGACTTATTTTTTTTTATTATGTT